>NC_084541.1:2691250-3375000 GCF_024500275.1 Phycodurus eques
GCGCAGGGCAGCTGCCCACCGCCAAAGTGTGGCCAAAACAGGCGCAGGAATCGGTGCGGAGGGCCTCACCCCGTTCGAGGAGACAATCGCTGCGATCGCGGGTGACACGACACTCTCAGGGGTGGTGGGAGCACATGTGGCTGACTCTGATCACCCCACAAGGGTGTATATATGTATTTTTTTAACTCACAACAAATGAGTTCATACAGTAACCTACACTCAGCCCTATGACATAAAGGTTCATGAGTAAATGTTGTATGCATGGGATTTGGAATCAATCTTTTTGAATTCAAATAGAAGCACATCAGCAATTGATTACTCAATTAATGATTTGAAAGATAATTGGACAGATTTTAAATCCTATGCAGCCGATGTAAATGTTCAAATTCAATTCAAAAGGATTCTTTTTTTCCAGTGCTGGCATCGCTGGTGTCACAAAACGCGGGGGTTTCGGCCGCCGTTCCTTTGCGTCTCCTCCGGCACCCCCGGCGTCTTCCGACGGAATTACACTCCAACAACCGGCTGCTGATTCATTTAATACACTGGTCAACAAGTGAATTCCGAGTCCGATTGTTGAAATCAAATGTTGCCCGGCGTTAATTGTTCATCAGGGCTAATTGTTCATGTGTGTCTGATGTGCAGATTTATTATATAACAGTTTCCCAGCATCACCTCTGTCGCCAAAGCACCAACGGCTGCAGAAACGTGCGTACGCCAGCCGTGCAGTTGGCGTGAGGCACCGCACATTTTTGCCGTGAAAATGAACGTACGCCACGTTTTTGTGCGTACGCACCTTTTGTACATGAGACCCCATGTGGGCAAAAGTCAGCTGTGAACCATCTTCAGTTTTCCTTTTTATTTTGGACAATCTATTCAACAATACAATCAAGGCACTGAGCAGGGTCTGCAATACAGGCCCCTTTGCAGGACTCTCAAGGGGAATGTGGTTCCCAGTTTCCAATCTAACAAAACGCACAGAGCATCCTTACCTGTCCTGCAGTTGTGAAATTTTAAGGCATTTTCCAGACGGAAAGATTTGTCGCAAGTGTTGCATTTATATTTGTATTCCAGGTCCGGCTGACAGATGCACACACAAAAAAAAAAAAGGTTAAAAAAAAAAAAAGGGGGGGGGGGGGGTTAGACAGAGAAGCTAATCGTCCATTGAGATAATTCTGTATCATGACCCACCACATTCTTGCTGTGCTTGTAGGAGATGTGCTGCTTCAGACTCTCCTTTCGACTAAACAACTTGTCACAATCATCACACTTAAACAGTTTATCACCTGGAGAGATGAAATGCGAAGAGAAGATTCACTTGAATCATATTTAGTTCCCTAAAAGAGGCAGCGTGACTCCTCACTGTTACCAAAGTCAGAGTAAATCTGTCCCAGTACCGTGTGATCGGATATGTCGGTTCAGGTTACTGCTGTTCTGAAAGACCTTGTTACACAGGGAGCAGCGGTACACCCTTTTGTGCTCTCGGCCTTTGTGTCTCTTGTGCAAACCTCCGACGTCCGAAGCCCCGAGATGACGGCATCTCTCTGTAGCAACTGCTACGTCTGTGGTGAGTGGCTCTGTGCTCGCCACAGGTGGCTTCACATCTGCACACATGAAGGAAGGTTCTAGAGAAAGCTTTCCTGCATACGGTTCAGATTGATGAGAAGCTCAAAATTTGGGTTTCATATCATGACAGCCATGATATCCAATTGTGTGAACACTTTGGACAAGCATCGTCAATTTTATGTAGAGGGCTAAACTTAACCACACCCGCATGATACCATTCACACGCACACACAAAAATCCAAAATAAAAAAAGAAATCTCTCTCTCCCAAATTTCAACATACACCACTATCCCCGGACATTGAAATACTCAACAGTTTTAACTTTAATCAACACATCAACTTTACCACCCACACTCTGGAGGACTAACCTCGCGTGCTCTCTGACTAAAGTTACATCTATTTGATTGCAACCACCTCCAACAGCCCTAAATTGGTTCAAATAATGTCTTTCTTACAGACATCAATTCATCTCAGTTAATAACCGCACATCCCCGAGCCCCCCCCCCCCCCCCCATTTCCCAAGGTGTACCCCAACATTCGGTGCTCAGCCATCGCTTCTTCGTCCTTTACCCGTCCCTCCTTGATTCATCCTGCCGCATTAGTCTCAACTTCCACTGCTTTGCAGATGACATTAAGCTTCTGATCTCCACCAAAGAATCTCCATTGCTGCTTACTCCACCCTGACAAACTGCATCTACAAAATAAAATCCTGGCTTCAAACCAATTTCAACCTCAACAGCGCTACTGTACTCACCTCAAGCCAGAACTTTCCCCAACTCCATCAATCTCTCTCATTCTCAGCTGCGGAGATTCTCATCCAAGCGTTCATCACTTCCTATCTGGACTACTGAATCAGTGTCCTCATCAAAAAATTAAATTAAAAAAACTGTGAACTCTACTGCACGCTTGCTTACCCAGACATGGACCAGTGATCACATTACCACTGTCCTCCACAAGCTCAAAATCCCTTAGAGAATCCACTTCAAATTCATATCTGATGAAGATAGTTCCTCCCACCCTCTGGAATTCCCTCCCAAAAGCCACCGGTGATTCCCCATTTTACAGAGCCCCCCTGGTGCCAAGGTATGAGAAAAATAAAATTCATTGATAATCTGCTCCCTCAGTTTAGTAATCCGTTCCCTCAGTTTAGTAAACCGTACCCTCAGTTTACTAATCCGTACCCTCAGTTTAGTAATCCGTACCCTCAGTTTAGCAAATGTCTGGGGCTCCGTATACCTACGTATATCTGTCAAGTGAAGTAAATTCTATTTGTATGTTATATTCTTACTCGTGTGAATTCTGTGTATAAATCGTCATGTCGTGATATATCCTACATCCCATTTTTTCAACTGAAAGGCAATATTGCTGTAGTTCGAGGGGGTTGATCATTATATAGCAGTACTAGCAGGACTGGCTACAATTAGCCTGCGTGTTTCCTAAACACAGTACTAAATTGAGGGTACGGATTACTAAACTGAGGGTACAGATTACTAAATTGAGGCAACAGATCATCAATGAATTTTATTTTTCCTCATACCTTGGCACCAGGGGGACTCCGTACCATTTCGCTACACCTTCAAGAAAAAAAAAAAAACAAGACTCATCTATTCAAAACCACTTTCAACCACCGAGTTTCTTGTAGCTGACACCTGATTTTATTTGTAACTTTTTATTTGTTAACATTGAAGCTTTGATTTAAATCTCGAGAGATCATTTAGGGAATGCCCTCATTGTCGATGATGTCCAAGAGACATAGGAGAGAACCAAAACAAGAACAGAGCAAAGGTTATTGAACACATTCGATACATATTTCTGGAATGGTATACAGTGACAATTGGGAATGAATGATGAAGCCGCAGCACAGCAGACAGACAGACCACTCCCGTTATTCCTCACCTCGGCTCCTGCTTGCAGTGGTGACAGGTCGAGGCCTACGGCCCTTCGCTCTCCTTCCACGAGCGAGTCCCCTCTTCACAGTAGGCCGAGCAGTCGGGGAAGGAAGCACCTCACCGGGCTTGACTGTGCACTCCTGCTGTGGTAGTAGGGAGTCTTCTGGAAGCTCTGTAGAGGCCATCTCTTTAATTACTGCACCTATCATGTAACATGTGAGCAGAAAACACAAATGAACAGAGAACAGAGTAGTTAAAAACACCGTTGTTATTACACATGGACAGAGAGCCAGTGGTCTGGACCACTTGTGAGCACATCTTTGTGAGCAGAGTAAAGTGTCAATGTGACCTGGACCAAATGGAAGAACTGTGCAGTCAACTGTTGCACTTTCCAGTTTACTCTAAAAGCAACGGTCATACACCTTTTCCAATGCTAAAATGGAAGCATGTTCCAGCTCCTATTAGACATAATAGCTACAAATGCATAGGAATGTAAACATATCGGCACTCGGATCAATTACCATATTGACTCAAAAGCGCTGGCATTAAATTGCAACCATGCATACTTTTTCGAGAGCGCTTATCCTGTTCAGGGTCGAGGGGAATTGAAGCCTATGCAGGCTAATCTGGGGTGAAAGGCAGTCGATACCCTCGACTGGTTACCAGTCAATCACAGGGCACTTATTGAGACAGGCAACCATTCACACTCTCATTCAAACCAATACTGAGTGGGAACTGAACCAACGCTCCAGAGGTCAGGCGAATATAGCACTACACTAGCCGTGACTAAATCATATTAAACACATAAAAGAAAATTGAAAAAGACATATGAGTTACAATAAATATATGCTTATTCTCAATCTTCCAAGGAAACTACTGACTCATATCATTAAAAGGCAAGGCTTTCAGTCACACTTTGGAACACAGTAAAAAGTATTATTATATAACTGCATCCATAACTTTTTATAGCCTCCCACTGTATTTACTTTCATGTAGAGCCACGTGTTTATGACAGGTGATCGCATCGCTCAGAATGCAGGGTAATGCAACTTGTTTGTCTTACATAGCCGCACAGAATACTTTTAATTGGCTTACCTGCATTTTTGTCATTCGCCAAAGGGGGTGGAGAGGAGCTGGTTTTCTCAGAAGTCTCTGTGATAGAGCCAGAAGACAGTCAGATCCAACTACAAGGTTCTTTTGAGAATACCATTCAAACACATCATCATTACAATGTTATGAACCTAGAGGTGGCAGCGGCTCAATCGGAAGCTTGAGCATGGGCTTCTCCATCTTTTTGGCATAGAAAGCTCCATACCAGACCCTCAGCTCTGCTCCTGGCAGCACATCCTGCACAACCAACGGCAGAGGCAGAAGGATGAACCGAATTTCCACACCCATAGGTCTACTGGGATTGGGAGTGCACACAAACCTGGGACGTATTGAAGAAAACCTCATCATCCTGCTGGTAAGCTGTCAGATTCTGGTGTTGGTGGTCTGTGGCAGGTCGTACCAGCATCATCCAGTTACAGTCATCTTCACTACTGCAGTCAAAACACACCACTATGCCATCCTTCTGGAAGATCTGGTCAGTCAGAGGGTAGGGATGGAGTTAGGCCAGTGTTGCACATATCTCAGAAATTACATCAACATACCTTTAAGGGAAACACTCCTTCTTTAGCCAAAACGGGGAGCCGCTTAGCCTCGAATGGCCCAAAACGAGTCCTTTTGACCACCCGTCGCTGGACAAAAACTCCCTCGCCGCCTCCTGCCACAGCCCTGATCTCCAGGCTATTTGGAATGGAGGAGCTGAGACAGGACGGGAGCAGGGAACATTTGTTATGAAATTGCACATGCACAACCTCAAAATTATTATTAATGTATTAGATTGCGATGACATCTATAACCCCAATTCCCCAATGAAGTTGGGACGCTGTGTTAAACATACATAACAACAGAATACAATGATTTGTGAATCATGTTCAACCTATATTTAATTGAATACACTACAAAGACAAGATATTTAATGTTCAAACTGATAAACCTTATTTTTTTAGCAAGTAATCATTAACTTGGAATTTTATGGCTGGAACACGTTCCAAAAAAGCTCCCACACATCCCACAGGTGAACAGGCGAATTGGGAACAGGTGGGTGCCATGATTGGGTAGAAAAGGAGCTTCCCTGAATTGCTCAGTCATTCACAAGCAAAGATGCGGCGAGGGTCACCTCTGTGAACAAGTGCATGAGGAAATAGTCAAAAGGTTTAAGGACAATGTTCCTCAACGTACAATTGCAAGGAATTTAGGGATTTCATCAGGTCCAGATCATCATCGAAAGGTTCAGAGAATCAGAAGAAATCACTGCATGTGCGCGGCAAGGCCGAAAACCAACATCGAAATGCCCGTGACCTTCGATCCCTCAGGCGGCACTGCATCAAAAACCGACATCAATGTGTAAAGGATATCACCGCATGGGCTCAGGAACACTTCAGAAAACCAATGTCAGTAAATACAGTTCGGCGCCACATCCGGAAGTGCAACTCGAAACTCTACTACGCAAAGCAAAGGCCATTTATCAACAACACCCAGAAACGCCGCCGTCTTCTCTGGGCCCGAGCTCATCTAAGATGGACTAATGAGAAGTGGAAAAGTGTTCTGTGGTCCGACGAGCCCGCTTTTCAAATTGTTTTTGGGAAATTGTGGTCGTCGTGACCTCCGGGCCAAAGAGGAAAATAACCATCCGGACAGTTATGGACACAAAGTTCAAAAGCCAGCATTTGTGATGGTATGGGGCCCTGTGAGTGCCAATGCCATGGGTAACTTACACATCTGTGAAGGCACCATTAATGCTGGAAGGTACAAACAGGTTTTGGAGAAACATATGCTGCTATTCAAGCGACGTATTTTTCATGGACGCCCCTGCTTATTTCAGCAAGACAATGCCAAACCGCATTCTGCACGTGTTACAACAGCGTGGCTTCGTAGTAAAAGAGTGCGGGTACTAGGCTGGCCTGCCTGCGGTCCAGACCCGTCTCCCATTGAAAATGTGTGGCGCATTATGAAGCGTAAAATACGACAACAGAGACCCCGGACTGTTGAACAGCTGAAGCTGTACATCGAGCAAGAATGGGACAGAATTCCACCGACAAAAGCGTCAACAATTAGCGTCCTCAGTTCCCAAACGTTTATTGAATGTTGTTCAAAGAAAAGGTGATGTAACACAGTGGGAAACATGACCCTGTCCCAGCTGCTTTGGAACATGTTGCAGCCATAAAATTCCAAATTAATGATGTCATCATTAGGGATGCTCGATTCTGCATTTTTTTTCAGACTGATACCAGTACAGTGGAACCTCCAGTTCCCACCTTAATTCGTTGAGTGACCCCCATTTGTAACCGGAAACTTTCTCAAGCTAAGATAATTGTTTCCCATTGAAATGAATGGAAATGCAATTAATCCGTTCCAGCCCCCAAGATTATATTATACTGAACCTTTTACATCACTAGGTGGTTAAAAATAAATATAGTGCACCATAGAAATAAGTGGTAAAAAACACTATTATCAAGAAATAAAAACAAAATAAATATGATAACAGTTTATTGCTCATGAACTTAAACTAAGGAGGGGAAAGAAGAGGAGGATTTTCGTCACTCATTGAAGAAGGATTCCATTCTTACATCATAACACGGGGAAATTCTGATTCAGGTTTTTTTTTTCTTTCATCCGTTTCTTTTCTAATTCATTGGTTGATTGTGGCAAAACAAACCAATTCAGGTAAAGTTTTCTTTTTCTGCTCAGGAAAAAAAAAAAAAAAAAAAAACAATCTTAAAGTGGGATGTCACATTGTCATTTAAAAGTCTCAACCGCCTTCACGAGCACCCGATACCTTGAAAGTATCGGCCCAATACCGATACCTGGTATCGGCGTCCCTTGAAAATTTATATCTACAATATGATTGGACGCTTTGCACAGTGAGGTCAGATGTCATTTCACGCTTCTTCACAGTTCCATTTTACTGGGCACTTTTGTGCAATGCTGGCTACTATAAAAGTTACAGACCGATTAATTAAATGAAGGTGCACGCTCACCGGGCACGACTGAGGACAAAAGAGTCCTGGACGGTCACCAGGGGTCCAAATTCAGGGCACTCGGAGTCATGGTACTGCCCACAGTCCTCACACCCTGGGTCACACACACACACACACACACACACACACACACACACACACACACGCACGCACGCACGCACGCACGCGCAAACACACACACACACACACACCTCACCTGTCATCACACACGCCTATTGCGACACTGAAACAGTTTCGAGGGGCAAATACTCACAGATGAACTCTTCTGGAGTCTGAGCTGCCATTCTGCACACCTAACAACAATTAAGAGGGAACGTTTAACAAGTAGTGAGTCAAAGAGTTGCGTATTCAAATAAGAGCTCAAACCCGAAAGGCCATACTGATATGTGCGAAATGATTTAATGCGCAAACACAACAGTATTGTGTCAACACCGACCGGGCGACGTAGTTGGTGCCGACGCGTTTAACGTGTGCAGTCCAAGTAGATCCGGGATTTCGGCGGCTCCCAAACCGGAGCCGGGTTTTAACTCCGATCTGAGCGGCTGGTCTCGAACAAAAATGTAACAAAGAACAATCGGCATGGCGGATGGACGGGAGACGCAAAGCGCCAAACCGGAGTCTTCCAGCGAACAGCAATGGAGGCGACGAAGCAAAGACTCTTTAGCGGAAAAAAAACAAACCGGCGACACCCGTTGAACTCAACCGTGGCGACAATTTGCCGGAGTTCAATTTACAATGGCGGTGAGCTAGCTTACCTTTTCTGCAAAAGACGCCTCATTTATCGAATCCTGACTCCGGGTTCCAATCCGCTCCAGAAACGGCGCAGGACCGGAAATGAAGCGCGTGGTGCATTGTGGGAGATGTAGGCAAATGAAGGAAGGCGTTGATGAAGATAGCGCCATCGAACGTTCATTTCGGGACAATAACATGTCACGCTTGCATCGTTTTTGTGAAAGTCGACTTATATTTGTATAAAAAAAAAAAATCATATTCGTATAATTCGATGCATGTATAATGATATGGCCTACTTTAAACTACAGGTACAAATGTTTGTTATCGCAGGGGTGTCAAACTCAAATTCACAGTGGGCCAAAATTTTAAATTGGGACAACGGTGCCAGCCAAACTCAACAGTTAATGAAAAATCACTGCGATGTGCATGTTTCCCTTTTTTTTGCAGAAATGTAGCGTTAAAGTTTATCATTGACATGAATTCAATGATGTTCTATTCTTTGTTGCAGACACGTTGCTCATGACAAACCGGTCTGTCTTTTACTTTAGTGCACAGACAAATCTTCCTCCCACCTGTCTTGGAAGTGAACCGTTTCCCATCTTTCGTTTGGCCATTTTTGTAAATTTGCTCGAGGAGACTGGTAGCATAGTTGCTAACGACTGCAACAGAGAGGTAAGGGGCGCTCGCCGGTCTAGACTGATGGGCCAACACACGAGCAAAGCATTTTGAGATTTGTAATATTAGTGGCGCATGCGCTACATACTGGCTGGCCAGCTCTAATACACATTTGGTATGGTCTCGCGGGCCAAATAGAATTACAGTGTGGGCCAAATTTGGCCCCCGGGCCTGAGTTTGACATATATGGTCTAGGGGGTTCTCTGTTATCTTGGACGGTCCGAGGAATGCAAAGTTATCGATTTCCTTTCACCATCGTTCCTATCATACTGTGTTTGCACTATAAGGGGGGGGAAACTGTTTTTGTTTTAATTTCTCATTTTATAAAACATTCCAGCAACAAGCTTTTTCTCATGTTTTTGAGATTGTAGTGTGAAAGCTGCAGCTGGCTCCGAGTGTGGACTGAATGGGTGGCAACAATGGAGAAATGAAATTCCAGTATTTTCAGGGTCATAGCCCGTCAGCGACATTGACAGAAGAAAACAAATAAGTATGAACTAGTTTGTTTTTGGACCGGTGAAATTCGTTCAAAATTTGAAATTAAGAACTATGAACTCAATTAGTTGATTTTTGGAATGGTGAACTGAACTTTAAACTAGTTTGCGTAGAAAATGAACTTTCCTAACAGTCTATATATATATATATATATATATATATATATATATATAGACTATATATATATAGAGAGAGCCGTGAAAAGGTATTCGCCTCGTTCTGAATTTCAAATTTGTTTCTCCACTTTAATGTTTAAGATCATCAAACGAAGGACCACACGCAAGCCTATTTACATCCAGATCTGTTCAATCAAGAAATCACTTCAATAGAACCTCTCTGACAAAATGAAATTGGCCAAAAGATCTCAAAAAGCTGCAACAAAATGTCACGATCCTAAGTCACTTAAGAACGGATGAGATGTAAAGTAATTGACATCAGTCTGGAAAGGGTTACAAAGGCATTTCTAAAGCTTTAGGACTCCAGTGGACCACAGTGAGAGCCATTTTCCACAAGTGGAGAAAACACGAAACAGCGGTGAACCTTAGCAGGAGTGACCGGCCTCTAAAAATGACCTTCAAAATCATATCGCCGACTCATCCAGGAGGTCACAAAGTAACCCAGGACATCAAAAGAACTGCAGGCCTCAGTTACAGTCTGTGGTTATGTCTTAACAATAAGGAAGAGACTGGGCAACTAACCCTATCCCAAAAATGGCACCCATGACAGAGCTCCAAGGTGAAAAACCACTGCTGACCAAAGAAAAAGATATCAGCTCAACTTTTCTTTTCACATTAAAAAAAGAAAGAAAAGAAAAGAAATCTGAACGATTCCAAAGACTTTTCAGAGAATATCCGATGGTCTGACGAGATGAAAGTAAAAATTCTTTGGAAGGTGTGTGTCTCGTTACATCTGGTGTAAATGTAACACATTTCAGAAAATTAACATCATACCAACATTCAACAGTGTGTGGTCTGGGGTGTGCTGGTAATCCAGGACTTGGATGACTTCCTCTGATTGATGGAACCATAAATTCTCCTCTTGGCTTAAAAAACAAAACAAAAAACTAAACTAAATGAAGGTTTTGGAGTGGCCAAGATTACTTATAAACAACAATGCTGCGGCATGACCTTAAAAAGGCCGTTCATTCATGCTCCAAAACCCTCCAGTGTTGCTGAATTAAAACAACACTGAAAGGAAGAGCGGACCAAAATATATACACGCAACGAAAGACTCATTGCCAGTTATAGAAAACGCTGGATTTCAGTTGTTGCTGCTGAGGTTGGCCCAACCAGTCATCAGGTTTAGGGAGCTGTACTACTACTATTTCACACAGGGCCAGGCTGCTTTGAAGTTTGTTTTTTCCCCCCCGGAAAAATAAAATCACCATTCAAAAACTACATTTTATGTTTTATTGGGTTGACACTGTCTGATCTGTAAATGTATTTGTTATTCTTAAACATTAAAGTGGGGAAAACTATCCAAATACTAAATAACTAAAACTAAATACTACTACAATCAACGCAATCTCAAACATCCAGTTTTTATTGCTGAAAATGAAACAATTTGACACAGTTAGGTTAATTCTGTAGCAGTAGTACAGCTGATCTGTTTTTTTTTTTGTGCACAAAGAAGATACCAACCACAACAACAAAAATTCACCAGCCCCTTTGTTTACTGAATGCTTTATAGTAGCATAGTGCAAACAGGTTACTAGTCACTCGGCAAAATTCCAAACAACCTTTTTTTATTTTTAAGACGCAGTAGTCACTGCTGGTAGACCATAGACAGTATTAGGATAAGGACCCACAGCATACCGTTTAGGACACAGAAGTCCCCTGATCCATTTTCCGCAGAGGAATGTTGTCATGAAAAGCAAATGAGTTCCTAGAAATATCCGATGGCATAAACGCTGAAGTAGCTGTTTCCTTAGGTGCATAGGCTTCATGATGAGGCATTGGGGATGATGTAGGAACACAGCTGAGGGTCTGTCAGCTCGACCTCCAGTGCTCTGACGATGGAGACAAAAGCTGAGCCCAAGAACAAGCCTAGAGCGCATTTGTGGCAAAATGTATAGAACTACTGTAAGGCAATCTTAGCACTGCACATCGTTTTGAATCTTACCAATGAAGACCAGTAGTTCCCGCAGTGTGCTGACACACCTTACACTTGATGATATCCCAAAAAAAAAAAAAAATACACAATCATTAGCTGGATTGCTTTTTGAGAAAGTTCAATCGTGTTCTAAGATACAGGACATTAAAAACAAGTCATTATGGATGGGAACGTGACTTTCGAGCCAAGGAAGTATAGGATTCAAAAGAAAACTGGTTTGTGTAAAACACACTAAGCATGGCTGAGTGTGATGTCACAGTTGAAAGGGTGAAGGTCACCGAGGGTCATTTTAGTGTACATTAAAAATGTTTTGGGAAGACTCAATACGTTAGAATTTTTCAAAACACACATTATTACAACAACAGTATCGTGAGGTTTTTAGCTATGATATTTTGAAAACTCCATCCATCCATTTTCTGTACCGCTTCTCCTCACTAGGGTCGCGGGCACGCTGGAGCCTATCCCAGCAAGCTTCGGGCGGGAGGCGGGGTACACCCTGGACTGGTCGCCAGCCAATCACAGGGCACATATAAACAAACAACCATTCACACCTAAGGGCAATTTAGTATTCAATCAAGAGTGCCCGGAGAAAACCCACGCAGGCACAGGGGAGAACATACAAACTCCACACAGGCGGGGCCGGGATTTGAACCCCGGTCGTCAGAACTGTGAGGCAGATGTGCTAACCTGCCACCATCTTGAAAATGAATGTTGATATTTCATTGTAATTACTTGCAATGCCACTGACTGTATTTCATATTGCATGGCTGATACTGATTTTTATACCGTTACAGATATTACCGTATTTCCAAATCACTCAAATCTGATGTACTGATCTTGGATTAAAAGAAATAACATTATGCATTCAAATGTTGTGTTGAAATACCATATTTCAAAGTATTCGTGCCCAGAAGTAGTCATATTACTAACTCACGCTCACTTGCAATGCATCATCTCCCTTTGTGAATATTTGGAACAGTCATTGCACCGAAATAGAAAAGATATTTAAAACTGTGCAAATCCTCAAATACCACTCTGATCTTCGTCTTTGGTCCTGTTGATCCATTGCACGAAAGCTATGGGTCACAGCACGGATGGTTTACATTTTATACTCAACATCCGGGAGGTAGAGACGAAGGCCTACATCAGTCCCTTCAGCCGGTAACAAGGCCACACAAGCACTGAGAATTCTGCAGAAAACCAAACTGAGGAAACGTGCAAATAATATCCTGTGAAATACCATGATATGCCCACTCCCGCACACTTGCATTGGAACAGTATGCAGCAGTAAAAGACTCTGCTCAGTTATTGTCACATACGATGCTGGCCAACCATCGGAGGACTTCAATCCCAAGGACGTTGTACACAGTGCAAGTTTGAGGTGGTAGTTGTCGAAGGGGGAGGGGTCACGCAGGTGGCTGCCCGACCGAGGCAGAGCCGTTAGCTTTGCTTTTGCTCTTGCGGCTGAGCATGCGGCTGAGTGTGGCGGTTTTGCTGGCCCGCTCCACAGTGGCAGGAGACTCCAGGTAGACCAGGTCATTGTGCGACTGGCTCATTCCAGGGTCCTTGCGCTGGTGTCGCCGCCGGAAGAACAGCTTGGCGCTCTTCTGAAGGAAGCTGCCTGGAGTGCAGAAGCGCGGACAGGGGGATGTTTAATCTCGGGACAAACCCTATCGCAAGATGACGTCATGCGTTTTTTTGTTTTGCATTAATACCACCTAATGGCATGCGGTACATGAAAGCATGTTTGTACAGAAATTCTTGTTGTTTATAAGTAATCTAATATAAAATAATGTGTGTACTCAAGTGTTTGGTTTTTGTTCAACTTGGGTATTATGTTTAATAGTCATCTAACAATAAACTGGACAGATAGATACAGTGGATGTAAAAAGTTAACACAATCCTGTTTGAATATTTTTTGTGTGTAAAAGAACAAGACCAAGACAAATCATTTTAAAACATTTTGAAAAACAAATTGGAAAAAAAAAAGGTTTCAGGAGAGGAAGTAAAAAACTAAGAACTGAGATTATGGGGTTGTACATGTGTGCACACCCTCTTAGAACTGGGGATGTGGCAGTGTTCAGAAACCCAACCAAACCCGATCAAACTAATGTTAAATGGGCGTCAGCACACATAAAAGCCACCTTAAAGTGCCTCTGATTAACCCCAAATAAAGTTAAGATGTTCTAGAATGCTTTTCCTGACATTTTTTTCTTAACACTGACTGGTATTTAGAACTGTTTATAATTCCCCCCACCTTGATTAAGGCCCCAGTTTCAGCCAAAGAAAAACAGCCCTAAAATCTATGCTAATATTGTTAGCCCTTCTATGACCTTTTGCATGATATGTTAGCATTAAGCTAGGGGACTTTCAATAAAGGAAATGCTATGGTTTGGTTTTTAAATATACAATGTTTAAGTCTCATTGTATGTCAGTTTTACAGTAAACTTCAATTGGAGTCACAAATAGATGTACGAGCGAGAGAGTGACAACAGGTGCTCAGGAATGCTTGGAACGGGGTTTTAAAAGTTTAAATGTGTTTAAAGCGTGTGGAACGGACATGCTCTCGCGCGATGGCACCCTGGCTCCCACACTCCAGACCAAACGGCATCGCAGTCGCCACATCCCCCGCCGAGGCAGACGACCACGGGGATGCCAGATTTCACTTCGCACACAGACGCAAAATTAATTACAAGCCAGTAGCATGAAAGCCGAGGCACAGATATGTGGTTTCGCACCCGGACGTTAAGTTAATTAACTTCCAGCCTGCAGAGCCTCAACAACAAAGACTTCTCTTTCCCGCTCCCTGTAGAGACCTCTGCCCATCCGGGCTGGGAGTTTGGACAGAGCACTAGCGACACCCAAACGTAGCGGAAAGCCACTGCAAACCCGGATTAACTCATTACAATCTTCACTGGACTTGAATGTGATATTATATTCTAAGAACTTTACATGAACGCCACTAGTGATTGTATTTCTGCAAATTTGAATGTCTGATGTCAAATCTGTTTGTCAACTGAACGGGATGAAATGTTTCACCCCACACAACACAAATGCCACATTGCAAATATGAGTGTTCTCAACAACCACATACACTTGAAACATTCGTTACCGGGTTTAAAGAGGACGGGCGTGTGACAATGCAAAGTTAGAAAATGGTCTCGTTATTTTAAATCACCACGAGGTGGCGGAGGCTGGGAGACTTCCCTGCCGCGCTGCCAAGCGCAGGGAGCACCTGCCAACTGTGGGGCACTTTACGGACGAGGGTCCGTTGGGAAGTAATTGCGGTGCGAGTTTTTCCCTGACCGCGTGGCAAGCATTGCCACTGCCAGCGCGCCGACCAACCTGCACTTGAAGTGCATCTTTTTCTCTTTCCTTCAAACCATCCCTCGTGAGCGCTCTTGCCAACCCGCGGATGGTCGACCCGGCTGCCTGAATAGGTCAATTCACGCAAGTCAAACTTGCGGTCGACTAAAAGTACAGATCAGTGCATATTTGGATTTTAAACTAAAAAGAACAGGAATTCCAGCTATAAACATTGTCATCCCATACTCACGACCAACCTCATATCACAAGTCAGTTTCCTGTGCCAATGTTCGTCTGTCCTTTGTTTGTTTTGTGTGTTTCTTTTCTGTATCGCTTGTAGATCATGTTAGATCATTACATTTTCCATAACATTCACTACCTGCATAGTTGTGTGTGTTTGGGTTCAAGAAAAAAAAAAAAAAAACTCTGGTCGTCTAGAACGCTTATCTAACTTATGTAGCAACCTTCAAATTACGAGACTGAGGAAAAAAGGTTTGTCGTCACTTTGTCATGAAGTTTTATACATCTAAAAAGTGACGTGGTGCCCCTTTCTAGATAAAATAGATTGATTTATAACGCTATCATTTACAATTACGTTAAACCGGAAGTAACGCAGGTGTCGCTTCCAGCTTATTCCTTTCTCCTAAATTAATTACATTTTTATTCAACTAATATACGCTACACGTGTGAGAGGGGTACAACTATAGAAAAAAAGTGGTGTGCTTTATTAGTGATCGCTTCAGTTCAATGAGAGCAGTTAATTAAACATGAAGTTGAAAAATATGAAATGGAAATGCTTTGAAATGAATGATATGATCTAACCTACTCAAACTACACACAATAAAAACTAGCGTACGACAGATACTACCCACAACTGGTAACTTACTCCTCTGGATACGTGTGCTTTGCACTGCTTTCCTCTAAGATGGCAGTAATGATAGCAAAAAGGTGGAGACGATAAAGCAGAAAGAGAGAAAAGAAAACAGACTGTAGAACCAAGAAATGACAGACATGAAAAGAGTCAATCAGGGAAAAAGCTCTGGTTCGTCATTTTTCATCACTGAGCCTGAGACGTAAGCGACAATACAGCTCAACCTCCAAATTGGTACACAAGCGGTTTCGTGATGCTGGTTGGGAGTGTTTCTAATTTCAAAACAAATTTTACATTAGAAATAATGTGAAAGTACTGCTAATGTCGAGTGAATTACTCTACTAGTGTCCATCATTTCTTCTCGTCTAAAACGATCATATTCACCATCATAAACCTTTATCAACTGCAGAGGCCAGGTTTTAAAGTAATATTCCTAACTGTAACAGAAGTTAACTGCTGGAGAATAATACTCAAATCAAGTTAAACAACTCACACTTTGAAGATGCCTGACAGACACATAATGCACAGTAGCTGACAGAAGAAATTTGCTGTTTATTGTTAAGATTCTCTGGTAATTTTCTTGAAAGCTACATGCTAATTACATTAGCTTTTGGTTGAATTATCTGTGGAATTGATATTAGTTCATTTATTATATTGCGCGCATTGTTCTTAGCAGCCATTTCCGGTTCTAAGTATGGTTATCATTTTCACTGGCGCCCTTCTGTGGTGGGATCACAAAAGAAAAACAAAGAAAAAGCAAAACACAGCTGCAGAGGTAATGCTTCAGATCTTCAGTGATCTAAAGTCTCAAAATTAGCTGGTTCTCGCCTTCCTTACATCATACACAATGACGGTTTTAAATCCAAGTTTTGCTTGGCTTTTGAGGCACATTTTCCCAGAAATTTCTGGTTGATCTCCAAACTATACGACGTTTGCGCCGTTTGACCTTGACGGGTTCACTGTAGTACAAATCAGCAAATTGCGGTGTGTCTCACCTCTTCTCTTTTTGCAGCTGACCTCCGACACACACATAGGAAAGTGAGGTATGATTTAAGTCTTCTCCAGTGTGGCTCTCCCAATTCTCGGGCGGGCGGCCCACTCCACTGGGACCTTCCTCAGGTTCTGAACCCTCTGGGTGGCTACTGCTCCCCGACACAATCGCCGTAGTCATGTCTTGAGAGGAGCTTTCGTCTGACATTGAAGCATCCATTGCCGCAGCATAGCCCGCCATCAGAGCCAGCTCATCGTCCTGGGACAATGGTGTCTGGGAAAATAATCATAGTTAAGCATATTAAATAGCAAGTAAACTCTGCTGCTGAGTCAACTCATCTTTACTTTGGCAATCCCAGAGATGATGATGGTACTCTTCTTCACTGGGGACCTCAGCTTCTGCTTGGCAGACTGATGGAGTTGTTTGATGGCCGCCTCAGCCACAGGGTCAGTGCCATTTAGCATCAGCAGCTCGGTGTCTGAAGAAGACAGGGCCTTGCTAACTGCTGATCCCAGCATTGACGTCTGCTCCGAAACACGTCGCTCTGAAAGCTTGGGCTTTTGGGTCATTGCTTTTTGGGAAGAATCTGAAGGTAAAGACAACCGACTTTCAGGTAAGTCGAATCTCTTGCACCAACTAATTGGAGTATTACATTGTCGGTGGTTTAAAAACAAAATCCATTTAATCATTCAAATGTATCCGAGTAGGCGCACGCAAAAGTCACAGAGAATGTGATATGGTTGCTCGATAGGGCCTTTAGGAGCAAGACTCACATTGGATGCAGGATGTAGATGCGTGTCTGGTGCATGAATTCCATTCCCGACCAAAATTTGAATTTGTTTTTGTCATAATAGCAATGTTCTTCGCTTAAGACCAAGAATGCAAAGGTTGCCTAAGAGTGACTGATCAGTGACATGCCAATACTGTCACACCGTGGGGCTTCTTATTATTGCATACCCAACTAACGCATGGTGCCGACACAAACACACAGCTCCAACAAAACATTGACAACAAAGCCCAACACGAATACAGTACGTCAATACCCATAACAACTCATACTGTAGCTATGAAAACTTGTTCTATTAATTTACAATTAGTTTATAATGACTAATTATCCTCTTTTTGCCATTGTACCAATGTTGAGTCCTGGAGTGAGCACCCGGCCTGGTTTGCTCTTGACTGCAGTGATGGTGGTGACCACGGTGCCACAGGGCATGACAGTACGGTCCGTCTCCACTCTCTTGGTGGAGGCTGGGGTTGGAGGCTGCCAGGACCTCACCTCACTGGGATCCAGGTAGGTAAACTGAAGAATGGCATTCCCCACAGTTAATATGCTTCAACAGTGTTGCAGGAAAATCTCTGATACAAGGATGTGTGAGTCTTACATCAGTAGTAACTGATCCTGTCACTACATCTTTGGTCATGAGTGAAAATGTTTGTTGTCCTTTAGGTTGCTTCCTAACAAGGTCAAAAGACACAGACACCTGGCCCAGAAAGTTATCTGAAATAGAGCGATAGAACCAACAATGTGATGGTCACAGCAGGGGTACAAAATACCTTGATTTAAAAAAACAAAAACATTTGTTTCTCACCCTCTTGAGGTTGTCCGTCATTCATTAATAGAATAATAAGCTCTTTTGATCGGCCATTCAGTTCACTGGAGGGACACAAATATTACAGGGAGTGACAAAATACTAATTTTGAGAGACAGGAAGAGAGTATTCCTTTTTGTGGCGCTCGTGCGTTGTAAAATTTACAATATAAACGGCTGATCCCAGGCAGGATTGGCTGTGTTCTTCAAAACGGATGTATTATACTTCTGCGGAGGGTCATCTAACTGCAGTACACACATAGGACTTATGCTGCCTGCAATTAGAAAAAAAAATATCTTTCAGCCCACATCAGAATTAGAACAATGGTGTGTGCGGCCTGTTACGAAGGCCAGCTGTCACAGATAGGATGCGAAAACAATCAATCAAGAGACATAATACATCTACGTCAGTAAATATTAGCGCTATAACAGTGTCTGAAAAAAGGGCTTGTAATCTCTCCCTTGACTCGAACACATCATGTAATGGACTTGACAGCTAATCAAATAAAAATGTGTTATTGCAAGATACAATCTTACTTTAGTAACTTCCTGTTCTTCACTTTAACGGGTAAAAATGAGTGACATCTAACATTATCCGTACAATCACCTATATACATTCTAATAATAATAATGGCTCCAGGAGACAGCCCATGAAGCAGTGGGCCAAAGTCAAATACAATGGCGCGCCTCAAATGGGAATATAGCAGCCATGAAAAGCACAGAAGAGATAAAGCAGCTGCCAGACTAAGCCACAACGAAGTCTCACAAGTGAAAGCTGTCACTGAAGCAGTTCTTTATTTGCAGGAAAGATAATGTCAGAGGTCACTACCCTGAAGTTTGCACAACTGAAAACCATTTAAAAAGCACCCCACACGAGACTTGCTGCAATGACTGGCAGCAGTCAATCATCTCAAAACATCCCAAATTCAATTAGTCGACATCTTCATTATCAAAACATTTGTGCCAGGCAGGGGTGTCAAACTTATCGTGAGCCACATCATAAACCATATAAATGTGGAATCACTTCAAAATACTGTTCCATATTCACAATTGCCAGGGAAATTGATTGTTAGACTTTTTTTTTTTTTTTTACACATATATTGTACACATAATGAATTGAATTTGAATTCAAAGTCATGAAAAATTGTGGCACACAAATATTTAGTGTACAACAATTGTTCACTTTATGTTAAGAAGGGATTTGTTGTATTAAAAAAAAAACCTTGGAATATCTGTTAAATGCAAAAAACAAAATGCATGAAAAGAATAAACCCATTTAGCAAGAAACATTAAGTAGACACACTTGAATTGCTTTACAGAAAGTGGTGCGACTGGCCAGATCAGGCCCCTTGCGTTTGAGTTTGACGCATGTGTGCTAGAGTATAATTTTTTTTGAGCTACCGTATACTATCAAGACAATGCTTTCATTGTGAAAATGCGAAAAAAGTAATGATATAATTTCATGTTTGTAATCAGAATACTCGATTCTTGTTTGTCTGTCTTCATTCATGACAAATTCTGGAGGCTGGCCTTTCTTCACCCTTTCTTCAATGTTGAATGTGAGGCCACACATCTGTTGCTGCTTTTTTCCACTTCAAAATATTTCTAAACTTGGATCCATGTTCTTTCATTCTGAACAAGAAATAACCATTCATACTTTGGTCTCCTCACGTCTTGACTCTTGCAACTGCATGTTTGTGTTTGTATATTTTAAATGTACCGTATGTGGAAAGCTCAATGTATAGCTCCTTGTGATTTTTCTCTCTCTCGCTCTGTGAAAAGTTGCATGTAAATAACATTTACTTACTCTCTCACATACATGCACACACAGTAAGAAGGCTTTTTGATATTGTGTTAGTTGGTTTAATTTCAATTTGGCATTAAAAAAAAAAAAAAAAGAACTGATCCAATGATTCACTCTACAAACAAGGAAATCAGGAATATTCTTTTGTATAATCAAGCCCACACCCTTCTCCAAAAAGTAATTTTACAGCGTGACATTGAGATAAGATCAATGATATGATTTTACTGAACTGAATGCAATGCCATGTCACTGTGATATGCAAGTAAAGCTAACCTCTGCGGCCACCTTGACAACCGAGTTTGGTTTGGTGTTCAGAAAACGGTGCTTATGATGCAGGAGCAGTTGGGCACAATAATCTTACCTGCAGCATCTTCCTGCTTACTGAGCATTACGCGAATGTTTTTCACCAGCAGCTTCCATTCATGTGCGCGAGGAGGTTTGGGGGGTGAAAACACTTTGTTGCAAGTTTCCTGCTGAAAGAAAGTTCAGTGAATAGTGTTTGTTGTTTTGTTTTTTTTAAATCTGAAACCGTATTTCCTCATTAAGTGGCCATTTTATTTACTCAATTATTATTAATATCATGATTGTTATTACTGCTATAGTTTTAATATAGATTGATACTAATTTAAGTTAGTGAGGCATATTCATGATCGGGGCGGTGCCTGTTTTAAGCTTGTTAGAAACATTTATTCACTATGTCTTAGGTAACTATGTCACACTGGACAGTTTGATGTCTATGTATTTGTATTTGCTTTTATTTTGCTTTGTTTGACTGTGCTGTCTGCTGCCAGTCCAGGTCTCAATTGCCTTATCTGGATAAAATACATCAATAAAATAATTATGTATACTGTCACACAGTCATCCACAACTTGAAATAATAGCATGTTGCAAATTCGTTGACCCTAGCTAGCTGTGCTGCTGTAAATTAAATTACTCTTAAAAGGTAACAGAACAGAGTTCACGTGTCTAAGAAAAGAAACAATAACTTAATCCTATATTCAAGCTCCATATACTGCAGTTAGAGAAAACAAAACATTTTCAGCAACACTAGTAAAGGAATTCCTTCTTTAACTCAAAGCAATCAAACTAATGCTTGTCAAATGTTTTCTCATAGAACTTAAGGTGTTGCTAACTCAAACATTGAGCAAAATGTTTTGCTTCGTTGGCGCCATTCAAATGAGGCATGACTCAACCACCCACCTTGACCTCAGAGGCCTGAGAAGGCTTGCAGCTCATTAACAGAGAGGGTTGGGTCGAACACAGCACATGCCTCAACTGCTCTTTCACTGTTGCCACACAGGAAGTGCTGACATTGTCCTGATAAGACAGCAAATGAGAGCAGTAGAATAACACTGAGAACATAGTAATCCAATGTGCATCGAACCTGACCTTCTCACTGCACATATATGGCATACAAATTCAGTTACTTTAAATTGCAGTCAAAAATTGATGCATCCATGCATTATCCACAAGAGGAAATTACCTGGATCGAATTAGGTGTCACCTGGACCATATCTGTCTCCAGGTGAGAAATTCCCCAGCTCACTCTGACCTGATGTTCAGATTCTTGCAACTGTAGCTCAAGCTGAGGAACACAGAGGGCAGAATATTTATGATGCCTGAAGGATGGGGGGAGGGGAGTAACTGTAGGTCAGACCTTGCTCATTACAGAACTTCCACTTCCAAGTGAATTATACCTTGCTTAATCGCCTGCAAAATACAGGTATAATCATATGTTGATTATATTTCAAATATATACTGCTAAATGTACACCTGCTTTAAATTATATACAATACCGGTCAAATGTTTGGACAATCTCATGCTGTTGAATCAGGTGTGTCCATATATTTGACTGGTACTGCATGTTCATATACAGTGGGTACGGAAAGTATTCAGACCCCCTTAAAATTTTCACTTTTTGTTATATTGCAGCCATTTGCTAAAATTATTTTTAAGTTCATTTTTTTTCCTCAATGTACACACAGCACCCCATATTGACAGAAAAAAAACAGATCCATCCATCCATCCATCCATTTTCTACCGCTTATCCAAGGTCTGGTCGCGGGGGCAGTAGCTTTAGCAGGGACGCCCAGACTTCCCTCTCCCCAGCCACTTCATCCAGCTCTTCCGGGGGGGTCCCGAGGTGTTCACAGGCCAGCCGAGAGACATAAGTCTCTCCAGCGTGTCCTGGGTCGTCCAGAATTGTTGACATTTTTGCAGATTTATTAAAAAAGAAAAACTGAAATATCACACATGCTTAGGGTCATTGTCTTGTTGGAAGCTGAACCTTCGGCCCAGTCTGAGGTTCTGAGTACTCTGGAGAAGTTTGTTATCCAGGAGATCCCTGTACTTGGCCACATTCATCTGTCCTTCGATTGCAACCAGTCGTCCTGTCCCTGCAGCTGAAAAACACCCCCACAGCATGATGCTGCCACCACCGTGCTTCACTGTTGGGACTGTATTGGACAGGTGATCAGTAGTGCCTGGTTTTCTCCACACAGGCCGCTTAGAATTAAGACCAACAAGTTCTATCTTGGTCTCATCAGACCAGAGAATCATATTTCTCGCCATCTTGGAGTCCTTCAGGTGGGGTTGTTTTTTTAGCAAACTCCATAAAGCCCCAACTGGTGGAGGAGGGCTGCAGTGATGGTTGACTTTCTAGAACTTTCTCCCATCTCCTGACTGTATCCCTGGAGCTCAGCCACAGTGATCTTTAGGTTATTCTTTACCTCTCTCACAAAGGATCTAATCCCACGATTGCTCAGTTTGGCTGGACGGTCAAGCTCTAGGAAGGGTGCTGGTCCTCCCAATTGTCTTCCATTTCAGGATTATGGAGGCCACTGTGGAACCTTAAGTGCAGCAGAAAAATCTTTTTGTAGCCTTGGCCAGATCTATGCCTTGCCACAATTATATCTCTGAGCTCTTCAGGCAGTTCCTTTGACCTCATGATACTCATTTGCTGTGACACGCACTGTGAGCTGTGAGGTCTTATATCGACAGGGGTGTGGCTTTCCTCATCAAGTCCAATCAGTATAATCAAACACACCTGGACTCCAACGAAGGTGTAGTTCCATCTCAAGGATGATCAGAAGAAATGGACAGCACCCGAGTTAAACATGAGTGTCACGGCAAAGGGTCTGACTACTTATGGCTGTGTGATAGTTCAGTTTTTCTTTTTTGATAAATCTGCAAAAATTCCAACAATTCGTTTTTTTCTGTCAATATGGGGTGCTGTGTGTACATTGAGGAAAAAAAATTTTACTTCAATGATTTTAGCAAATGGTTGCACTATAACAAAGAGTGAAAAAGTTAAGGGGGTCTGAATACTTTCCGTACCCACTCTGCCTACAATATTCCTACATTTGCACCTTACTACTCCTAATAATAATAACACCAACTGCACTAATTGGCTGTTTGCCTGCACTTTAAATTCCACTTGTATCTTTTTAATTATGATTGAAATAGTTAAAAAAAAAAAAAAAAAAAAAATTATAGACAGCTGCTAAGAGATGAAGCAAAAGAACGGGAGCGAACACTTTAAAAACTACAGCTGCCAATCGTGTCCCAGCATGCCTGGATTTTAGTATTGGACTCCAGAGCTGCCTGTGTAATGCCAAACACGCCAAACAAAAGCCACATCAGATAGCAATGAGGACGCCTAGATGGATCCAAATAACAATACCACAGTCTGCAGTGCACTGACTGCCAACCCAGTCCACATAAACAGAAAGGTACCCATAACAAACCATTTGTATACATATTGTATTCTTTAACACGGTGCTAAATGAAAGCTCAGAAATCATTTGGCAGTAAAGCCTTTTATATTCACTGAATAGCACTACAAATTGTTTAGCAGTTCACATCACCTGACTCGACTGATACAACAGTGCCTGCTATTTAACAGTGTGCAATGTATTTGCATAACAGTGTTTACACAAAAGTATCACATGGATGTGCTCACATGCAAGATGTGGTACAAGAGTGGGTTGAAAGGCCCGCAGTTGGGTTCAACAGCCAGTGCTTGTGTTCCACTTATCCACGCACTCACAGCATGACATGACAGGACCATTCTAGCTCATATCAGAGTCAAATGCAAACCGATGTTCCATCGGATGGATGGGGTCTTATGAAAAGGCTTTCTGACCTTTCCAGACTAAGCTGAAACAGTGAGCGCAAACACTGAAACCTGCCTTCATACTGACCTACAGCTTCTAATCTTGACTTTAGTTCTCTAGCCACTCACTCAAGTTGTATTTATGGTACAAAGAGCTCAGCGAGCACCGAGGTGTGACAAGCACCTTATTGGTTTAAAAATAATCTTTATACAAGTGGGTTAGCCTGCATAGAAGATCTCAAACTGAACCTAAATACAGGATGAAAGCTTAGGGCAGCTAAAATCAGACTATCCCCCTTGTTGTTGAGTCAGATGATGGAAAATAAACTAAGAATATATATACACACTTCTATTGACGACTAATATGCAAATTTTAGGCGGTGAGTCATCAACATGCTAGCTAGTTGCTAATGCTAGTCAGCAAGATTAATATCAGCTGAATATTAAAAAGACCAAAACGGGGGATTGCAGATCATATATAGTGACGTTCAGAAGCACTTGAGCAGTGACAGAATTATTATGAATTGTAAACAATGCAAGAAGATCAGACTGAAGTGTAGACTTTCAGCATTAAATTAAGAGGTTTCAGAAAAATGAAGTCTTTTTCTATTCAAGAACGATGATTTTACACAAAGTAATGTACCTCTATTTGCAGAGGCTCAAAAGTATTGGACTAACTATGACCTTCAAAATCCTTTGAAGTCATTGAGTATCCTAGGTCTAGAGCACATGGACATCACAAAATTACGAGTTTCCTCCCTTTTCCAGGTCTTCACGGCAGCAGTTCAGCACACTTTGTTTGCTGTTGGAGTATTCAATTTCTATGCTGTCAAAAACATACAAATATTACCAATTACGATAAATACTTTTGAGCCTCTGAAAATGGAAGTATTCTGAATCAAAAGCTGGAATTCCAAAATGATACGTGAAATACTTTAACAAAACAAAGCTAAAATTGTAAAAAAAAAAAAGTTATTACTGTCAGAATACTTCTGGACCCAATGGTCACTTTTTTTTTTCTTTCCATTTACAGGTAAAATAATAGGTTGCGCGTCCATTATGCTAATATTTCAGAACACCATCAATCACATATGAAAAATGTATAGGAAGTAGGACAGTATGGCAGGAAATGAGCCTGACAGTGATTGCATTGAGGCATTTGGGACATTTGCCAAGCCCTGACAGATACCTCAAACATGCAATCTAATGCTACTGCAAGGCAGTGACCGATTCTGGGCAGCATGTCACTTTTACTAAGATCTACCATTAAACAACACTATTCCCAATGTGTACAATAGGACTACAGATTATTCTATTTGCTATGGAAGTGAACATTAGTACACTTACCTGCAGCTCCAGTGGGGATATACACACTGCATATTTACAAGGGTCTGCTGAAAATGATGTGGCTGTGGACACACCAAGAGAGAACTGAAGCTTCTCACCGACCACGCAGCAGCAAGCAGCCTGTAGGGGGGAGACAGCGAGCCACTGAAAAGTTGGACATTTGCAACATCTGCGAATGTTAGAGCACTGTGCAATCCACATTGCGTTACCGTAATCCATCTCATTTAAACGCAACTTCAAATAAGTGAAATTCTAACTGGTTGTAAAGTCTGGCCTGCTGACACTAATACGAACCGTAAGCATCATACCTTGTCAAAAGTAATTTGTGTTAAATGCAACACAATGTAGATTTATGAGTGAGGGATAGTGAAACTAAATCAATTAAGATATGCGACTTTGGCTAAAGCTGCTATTTACGTCATTTAACTTTAAGAAAATGTAAGTACTTCAACCGGAAGTAGATTAATTTTATTTTTTTCTAAACACCTTTTCTTGTAAGGTATGTTCAGCTATGAAATTGTTGTATCCAGCTAATGGTACAATGTACAAAAAAATGTCCAAACCAGAAGAGATGCCCTGTGTCACATACTGCTGTGGTCCCAACGAGGGATACGCGTACCCCTACGGGTATGCAACCACATTGCAGCGGGTACGTAGAAACAGGCTTGGACAGGTTTCATGGAATACATGTACCGGCATTATATATTCAGAATTTTTAAAACGGCAACCGAGCAACCTTGTCGTCAAGAGGTTACCAGAGCAACAAGTGGGCAAATGGCCACAACATAGCTAAATGGACCAAAGCCATCACGGCCACTGGCTGAATGGCTGCGTTTCCATCCCAAAAGCAGCTTGTTTAAAAGCAAAGGAATGGAGGATGACTCTGAATCGTATTCACCTCAGGACTTATTAATTTTAGATAATAGTTACAAAGAAAATTGAGCTGTTGGAGTAATTCGGACTTCAGGGGACTTCGGCTATCTACCGACCTATCAAAGTAAAGTTTTGCATTCTGGGACAGTTGGGAAACCGTTTTCCTCATGCAACTAATTGTTTCAAATGTCCTTAAATCCATCCATCCATTCATCAATCATTCCATCCATATACAGACCCTTTCCAAAAACAAATAATAGCATGGAAAAGTTTATTTATTTCTATAATTCCATTCAAAAAGTGAAACTTTCATAGATTATAGATTCAGCGCCCACAATTTAAACAATTTCAAGTTTTTTTGTTTTTTTTGGGGGATTCCAGCTCACAAAACCCCCGAAATCAGGAATTGTAAAATACTGCAATACTGTGAAGAAATCACCATTTACTTCTCAGTTTTTGTAGGAAAAAAGAAAGGAATTTGGGTGACAAATCAATCAAAATATGGTACTGTCAAAACAATATACTTGGTTGGGAATCCCTTTGCTTTAGTCACTGCTGCGATGCGTTGTAGCATTGCCTGGGAGTTATGGAAGCCCGGATTTCGTGGATGCTTGCTGTCAGTTCTTCCTTGTTTTTGGATCTGGTGCCCCTCATTTTCGTCTCGATAATACCCCATAGATTCTCAATGGGGTTTAGATCCGGCGAGTTGGCTGGCCAGTCAAGCACTGTGATGGCATGGGCATCAAACCAGGTTTTGTTGCTTCTGGCGGTATGGGCAGGGACCAGGTCCTGCTGGAAGATGAAATCTGCATCTCCATACAGATCCTCAGCAGAAGGAATCAGGAAGTCCTCTGGAGCATTCTGGTAGACTGTTGCGGTGACCTTGGATTTAAGAAAGCAGAGTTTACCAACACCTGCACTGAACATTGCAGCCAAATCATGACTGACTGTGGATATTTTACACTGGACATCAACCAGCTTGGGTTCTGTTCTTCACTGGTCTTCCTCCAAACCCTTGGACTTTGACTCCCAAATGAAAGACACATTTTACTTTCATCGGAAAAGAGGACCTTGTACCATTGGCCCACAGTCCAGTCCTTCTTCTCCTTGGCCCAGTTGAGACGCTTCCTAGGTTGGCTCAGGCTCAGAAGTGGCTTGACCCGAGGAACCCGACAGCTGCAGCCCACCTCCTGGATGCGTCTCAATGTGGTGGTTCTTTGAAGCTGTGACTCCCGTCTCATTTCACTTTTTCTGGATCTCTGCTAGATTCTTGAATCTTCTCTGTTTGATAATCCGCTGTAGCCCACGGTCATCTCGTTTGCTGGTGCATCTTCTCCTGCCATATTTTGTCCTTCCACTAGACTTTCCATTGATATGCTTGGACAGAGCACTGTGTGAACAGCCAGCCTCCTTAGCTATGAACTTTTATGGCTTACCCATCCCATGGAGGGTATCAATGATGGTCTTTTGGTCAATTGTCAAGTATGCAGTCTTCCCCATATTGAACCCAAATGAGACAATTGAACCAAATTGAAGCAATTTAACGACACCTGGGGAAACCTGTGCAGGTGCTTTGAGTTTAGTAGATGATTATTGTGTGACACTCCTTTTAAAACATTTATTGCCTGCAAAATGTGGGCTGATTTCTTCACAGTTTTCTAATTTTGTAACTTCCTGATGATTTTGTGGGTTTTATGAGCTGGAAGCCCAAATTATGTAGAATTAAACAAATACAAATACTTGAAATTGTTTAAATTATGGTCCCTGAGTCTATAATCTATGAAAGTTTAACTTTATAGAACATAGAACTAACCATAATATTCAAATGTTTTGGAAAGGGTCCGTATACTGTATCTGCAGCATGATGAACAAGTGGTTAGCACATTTGCCTCACAGTCCTGAGGTTTTGTATTTGGGGTGCTCCAGCTTCCTTCTGCTTTACAAAATCATGCATATTAAACATTCATAAGACCACATAAAGATATATCAATATTTAATTTCACGGCACGGTGGACAATACCGATACTTTTGGAGAACCAACACGTACAGTCGTGCTCAAAAACATTGGCACACCAGGGTTGCCAGTGTTTTTAGCCACGACTGTATTGTCTATGGCACGGTGGAGAACTGGTTAGCACATGTACCTCACAGTTCTGAGGACCTGGCTTCAAATCCCGGCCCCGCCTGTGTGGAGTTTGCATGTTCCGATAAATGGGTTTCGCTTTGCATAGTAGAGTTTCTTGAAATGACAAAAATGTTTAGGGTGTGCACAAGACAATGTTGGGAACCACTGACAAACTAAAGCTCATTTCCATCTGCAAAATACACACACACACACACACACACATATATATTATAGGTAAAGGTTGATATTTATGAAGCTGCATGATTTAATGCTGCTCTTTTAATTAATTAATAATCCGTCTTGGCAGGTGTCTGTCACTGCCGACGTTCACCAAGGTTTAATCTTTTATTGATATCTCCTGCATAAACCTAATTTAAGCTCAACACTGAGGAATAAAGGAAATGCTTGAAAAATGTTAACAACAGTGAAAAATAATTGCAGTCAATCTACGAACTAGGTAACAAACTGTGATGAAAGCATATGCTGAACTTAGCACAAACTGTACCGCCATATACATACTCACTGAAGG
Source organism: Phycodurus eques (assembly GCF_024500275.1). Lineage (NCBI taxonomy): Eukaryota > Metazoa > Chordata > Actinopteri > Syngnathiformes > Syngnathidae > Phycodurus > Phycodurus eques. Next base: position 2,720,353 of record NC_084541.1, read on the forward strand.
AATCTAAACTGGTTTGGATTCCTCCCTTCTGTATGACTTTTTCTTCTGTGTGCAAGTATGCTATTAAACCACTACAGAGGATAGAGAAATGTAAAAATGCATACATACATACACACACCTCTGCATTTATCTCTGTCTACGCCAATTGCTCACTATCAACCAATGTAAGATTCTTAAAAAAATTACACTTAAAAAAAAAAAAAAAAATAGCCTCTGTTCATTACATTCCCCATAACAACAGTGCTGTTTGTGCCATTGTGGATAGAACTGTGATCACAAAGAAAGGAATTTGATGCAATCCTCTTTGTAGTGGCTGGCAGCTTGTTAAATTCAAATACTACCGCAAACTGGGACCCAATCCACTAAAGTAATAATATAAACAAAAATGTAGCACAGCTTTTCCCAGCTACGTTCACACAAAAAAAAAAACTAAAATTCAAGCACACTACTGTCATTATAAGTGACTCTCGGTTCATGGATGAATGGACTATAGTTGGAAAAAAAGATTAGTGGTGGTCATGACAGCTCCACTTCAACAAAATGAAGGTGGGGAGGGGGCTATTGATAGAAGAGAGTCCTTTTCAGTAAGATCCATAAACAAGTCATTAGAAATCTATGGATGCCTCCTTATAAAGTATAACTTATGAATGTCGAGGCTGACATGCCAATTGCTCAACTGAGGTTAGGTTTATCAATTGATGCACGACATTTCCAGCATCCTGGAACAGCCTGTGGTCACATAGTTAAGTGTTAGCTCACAATGCTAACTCACAATGGGAATGTAGAACCATCAGTTCCAACTGACTTTGGTTGAAAGGTGGCGAGTGATAAATTGTTTTATTTTAATCAAACATCGTTCAAAAACAACAACTTTTCTTTAACATGACATGGGCTTCACTCAAGCATAACAGTAACAAATTGTCATGACTTAACATTTTAACGTCCAACTGCATGTTTTTCCTAACAGTCTTGCCACACATTTAAATTAAATGTAGCCTGTAACACTGTGACAAACAAACACTACAAAGGAAGGCCGGAGTCAAGATACGAACCCCAAACGTCAGAACTGAGAGGTAGAAGTGCTAAGAAGACACAACAGTCGACCCAGCGTTCAAGGAGTACGAAACAGCCTATGACAACGGCGAAACAACTCCCCCACCCAGGAAAAACTCATCGGATCCATACAATTCACGTAAATGGCCTATTTTGAGTTCAAAACAGCGAATTTCACAGAAAGGCGACTGATTTGCACGTATGATTAATGGAGTAAAGGGACTGAGCCTGAGTGAGAATAGCAAATTTTCCTTGAACAATTCTCACTCCCTTAAAAGTGATTATAATTGCCTATATCAGTTCACTGCCATTGACAGCTATAAACGTCAAATATGCCTCTTCACCGGGAGTGCTGCCAGCGAACGAGTTGAAAGTTTAAACCATACATATACGGCAGCACAAATCATCATATAAAAACTATTTAACACAGTTGCAAAATCTTACAAAGACCTTCAAATATTACTGCACCTTTAAAAATACAGTACCAGTAAGTGGCTTACAGTGAAGCAAGCTCTTTTAGTCTTGTAATGGCACCCATGTGTGGTGAACGTGTTTGTGTCTTCTTCCTGACATTAACTTTTGCTCTTGTTTTTCAATATTTGGGGGGGGGGGGGGGGGGGGGGGGCGGTAAATACTGCCTTTCTATGCTGCGTTATAGGAACCTGAATAGGGATGTAAGAATTAAGAGATTGACAAATAATCAATTCGACAACTATTTTGACAGTCGATTAATCATTTAGAGACATTGTTTAACTTAAAATTCTCCACATTCTCCGATTCCAGCCTCTCAAAAATAAATATTCTCAGATTTCTCTCGTCTCCATGAAAGCAGACTGATTGTGTTTATTCAAAATAAGACATTGGCAAAACGCTGCTTTTACATTGGAAGAGAATGCTCTACATTTTTGCCTACTTTTATGACTTTATAGATCAAACAAGTAAGTGAATCATAATCAATGTATTTATTATTTTTCAATTTGAAATTGTTTTTGAGTAGAGGGATGCAAATTAAATGTTTTTTTTCATCGAAGAAATAATCTATTGATTCAATTAAATTTGTTTAATCAATTATTAAAATAATGTCCTTAATGTCAAGTGTACCTTGATTTGGCCAGATTTCTTAAAGCTGGACACTTGTCTGACCATGAGCTCAGATGGGTCGACGTCATCTTCTTTGAAGGTCAGAATAAGTGGACTCTGATCAAGAAAAAGTTAAAAACACTGACATTGGAAGTGAAACTGTAACAGTAATTAATTACCAATGCACTGCCCCTGCATGCGTAGACCTGCTCCAACATTACAACCGTCGTGATAAGGTCCAATACATGATCTGATTACATCAAATCTGCCATTATAAAGGCAATAGCGCTGAGTTTGGTTAGAAACATGCCTTTTGTTGCGGGTTTATCGGGTGATCTCTGCCATATCGTAACATTTGACAAACGATATTTATTGAACGTGATAATAAGGTGACAAGGTGGTCTTACCCCACGAGTCTCCCTTGACTGGGCATTCAAAGCCTTGCACCATGCTCCTCGCCACTGACTTTTCCAGCTATTCAGTGACAGCGCCCATCCCAGCAGAGAGGCGGCTTCCTCCTTCGCCGCATTATCCTCTGCTACGGTCTTCTCCGACCCTGTTGCCCTTAGTTGGAAATACTGTACAAAATACAGTACCAGGGTAACCAGGGATGCAATAAAAAGCGTGACCATACATAGCCACTGCGGATCATCGAGACCAAAATATGAACTGGAACTTTCCAGGTCGGACATTCTTTGCTGATGAAAACGAGGGCTGCAGCTTAACACACCTCCAATGGAAACGTCCCTAGCATCATCAGAGTCGCTATTTGCTTTCAAATGACAGAATCAATAAAAGCAATTATTCTTTACCAATAACCGGGTTGCCCTCAAACCCCAAAACAAATGATGCTTCTTGTCCATGTTGCTCCTCGAGGATAAATCGATCCAAATTCAAGTCCTTAAACCTTCCTTCCGAACAGCTAAAGGTACTTTGTAGTGTCAGGCGAGTCTGCATAATAATACACCTCCATTGGATTCGTGTGTTAGCTCAGGTGGCTAATCCCGGGCTAAAGCTCGCGTAACCAGCTCATTAGCAGCGAGGACTGGCAAACTTTCCCCTAAAAGGAATTATATCCAAAGTCCTCCGTGCGCCGCCAGAAGACCGTGTCAGACTGTAAAACAAGGTTCCCAGGAAACATGTTGGCAAAAAGTGATGAGAGCGACACAGTGCCTCTTGTCGCTTGACTAGGTTTGTATGTGCAGTGTAATTGTACGAGAAGTTACCGTTTCGAAGGGGATATGTGGCAGAAACTGTAACTCCCACAATGCACCGCGAGATGAATTTATGGCTCGCGTTGGCTCCAAAAACTCGACAATACTGTTTCTCAATACGTGTGGATCCGTAGGTGTCTCATGTATCTGTGCTGTGATTAGCAATTATATCCTTTGGAAGTACGAAATAATTGTTTTATTCATTCCACATTCGAAATTATTATTAGTATTTTTTTTAAATCATTTGAACTGTATGGGTTGCCGTAGATCGTACCATTGACATCATCACCACAGCTTCCGTTCCCTGTTGAAGCAAACATTTTAGCTCGGTATCTTGGTGCCTCAAAGGAGTCCTGGATAGATTTATAACAATTTAAAGTATCTGGAGATAATCTCAAGACATAGCATCCTATAATAGTCCCTAAATTATCCCCCCCCCCCCCCCGCGTATCTGTCACGGTAATACAATACAGGTCTAGCAGTGCGCTAACGCTAAACCCACAGCGGCTAAATCTGGTTTGTAAACAGACGCCATCACGGCAATCAGTTATTGCAAGTGAGAAGTTTGGGGAAAACGGTTTGGCAATGAATTGTCGATCAGAGCTGCTTGAAGTTACAGTGGAGGCGAGGCAGGTCGAAGAAGCAATGCTGTCTTTGCTGCACACAATTCTACTGCACCGCAGCACTGGAAAGTTTCACTATAAAAAGGAAGGTACCTACTCTATCGGTACAGTTGGCACCGTGGACATCGACTGCGACTTCATCGACTTCACTTTTGTCAGAGTTTCCTCGGAGGAGCTTGACAGGGTGATCAGAAAAGCTGTGTCTGAATTTAAGGTACAAGTCTGATCATGGTATTGCAATGATGCAAACGAGGGCCTGACACTTGACCCATGTCGACATGTTTACAGGACGCTTTGAGCATCTCTGGAAGCGATGGCATCGGTCAAATTTCCCTGGAGTTCTTCCAGAAGAAGAAGTCTCGCTGGCCTTTTTCTGACGAGTGTATTCCCTGGGAGGTGTGGAGCATCAAAGTCAACGTCGTCAACCTGGCGAACGAGCAGGAGAGGCAGATCTGCAGAGAGAAAGTGGGAGAAAAACTCGGCGAGAAGGTGATCAACGTTGTCGAGGTCATCAATCGCCACGAGTATCTGCCAAAGATGCCCACCCAATCCGAAGTGGACAATGTGTTTGACACCAGTTTGAGAGAAGTCCAGCCTTACCTCTACAAGATCACATACCAGATCACTGACACTCTCGGTACGTCTGTGAGTACCACCATGCGAAGGCTGATCAAAGATACCTTGGCACTGTGAAGCTAACCTGTCTCTCACTACACACAAATCCAACAGGAGTTGCTCCGATAGGAACTGTTTGGTAAAGGACAGGCACTTAGAAAAGTGGAGTGTGAAGGGACAACATTCATTCAGGGTAAATCATAACAAGTAGGCATGCAGTAGAGTAAAATGCTAGTTGGATAGGCTTGCTGAAAGCAGTCAGGAGTGAAGGCCATCCTTTCCATTTGCAAAAAAATCTTTTCAAGAAGAAACATTGTCCCATTCAAAACTGCGGTCATGTACAATCTTTTCACCGTTCCCTTATGGCACATTTGGCACACTCGTAGCTTTCCCTTCAGCCCCTCATACTCTCGAAAGCATGACATTGATTTCCAGATTATCTTCCTTTTATTCACAAGATATGTATTGCTTGTAATCATAATAAGACAACAGTGCTGATATGTAAGCGCCACACATCACGGTACAAGGCTAAGCATAGACTAAGTACTTTTCTCTACACTTATATCAATTGTTTTTGATTATGAAATAATTGTACCATTATTTAGGTAATTCCTTATCCTCTCGCCTGACACCTTCCGGAAATGCAACCTTAACAGTAGTAGTACTTTGAACATTCTATTGCCGACTCTGCTGCCTTTAAATATGAAATATCATTTGGTGTAAATAAAATGGTTTCTCTTCCCATGAAAGCTTTTTTCCAAATACTGTACCCATGGACAATTAACAGCTAGTTTGTTTTTGTAAGGTATGGGTGACAAGAACCCATGCATGTGAAACTTTCCACTACACATACATGGAAAGTATGATGATGCAGGAATAAAATAGGGTTTCCTTCCAGTATGCTGTTTTCCAAATAACAGCAACAATTCCTGAGCTCCACTTCCTAGTTTCCAGGGCACAAGCTGAGCTCCATATGAGCCCCCAAGCTCAAGGTTACAAGCAAACCGGACAAAGTTTGTTTAGTCCACTTTTTGATGAGTCTGTAAAGTCCCACATTGTGGTGTTAGTCTTACATTTACCTACATGTGTATGTTACATTTAGAAAAGGTCATTAGTTTTGCTCTGTTAAAGGAACACCCCGAAGAGAAACATGCACTCTCCGCTATAAACCGGATGAAAAATTAACTGTTGTTGGTTAAAAGTACTGGCCTCTTTCAACAATTCACATGTTCAATAGGGCATCAATACACATTCTGAAATTTAATACAAATGTTTACATTGTCATATACAATGTAAATCTTTATTACAGAGATAAAGCACAAAAACTGTAGAAAAAAACAGCTGCAAAAAAGCAACAGTAGCACAACCAATGCTGATACAAATATTATTGCAAGTCGAGCACATGTGTACTAAAAACTTTAACAAAATTGGTACAAAACTTTAGAAACACAAGCATGTACACAACCCTAATTATTTCCGTGAACAGTACACAAAGTGTTTCTCACAAAGAATGTAGGCGCACTGAGTCAATATCACGATAAGGAGCTTTTGAGATGTCCCCATTTCACCCCCCAAAAATCTGAGATTCTCCATTGAACTTAATATTCAATGCATTGTCAGTTATGCTGTTAGAAATACATATTGATCAAGCTCCCACATTTAAAAAAAAAAAAAATCTATAATAAACAGCAAGCAGACAATGTGCATGCAAACAACAAAATACGTGAACTAGCTGACAAGATGCACGATGCCAGGCTGGACATTTTTGGCGAATGTTAACATTTTATGTGGACCGTCACTTAGCAACATGATTCAGTTAGCAAGCTGTACTGTTAAATATATTTCAAATTTCTGAGGTATTTATTTTTTTTAAATATCAGTTGATATTCCACTGATAGTGGACACGTTGAGCTTGACAACATCCAACTACACACATGAAGTCAATATTTCATCTGTAATTAGCCACTGTTTCAGCATCCATTAAAAGACAACACGCAGTTGTGATGTCACTGTAAACATCAGGGCTTCTATGAGGGAAGAGACTTCTCGTTGTACTGGTATGTCATCAAATGTTTGGCCACTTCTAATGAGACCTCAGAACATAACTATTCTGCTACATTTTCATAATGACTGAGTGATTCTGATGAGGACACCAAAAGCACATCATGTAACGATACTGACCCTGGTATTAATGGAGTCTCCAAAAAAATCCAATCCGCCACGACAAATGTCTTGCCACAGTGGGACGCTCTTTGAATTCGGCAGCTCCCGAATGTATCACAATTCATCCACATTTTTACAATCAAGCCAAAGCAGAAGTAAAAGTATGCACTAGTACAAGAATAAACTGTGAAACATCTAGGCTACAATCAAAACACAATCAGCAGTGACTGTAGGAAGCAGGAAAATGTACCTCATGAGAATAAACTCTTCCGCCTCAGAGTGCCTCACTGTTCCAGATGTTACCACCTGAGAGGAGTCATCATGCCACCTAGTATTATTAAAAAGGCTGTAAGTTGCATAAGCTCAACAGTGAAATATAAAGCTGTTTGCTTGTACAAATACTAACACTGGTCGCACGGGGAAGGCAGTCAACTTACTGAGGTGGCCTGTGGATAAGAAATTATTTTTAACATATTTTTTGATATAAATTTCAAGTCTAGTAGACATGAGGAAAGCCAAGGTCCAGAATTGTGTTACATTATCTAATATCAGTTCAGTATCCAATATTAACGACACATTTACTATTATCAAGCTTTGCTGCGAAATAAATTCATTTCGCATAACGAATGGAGCCTCCACATCTACCGTTGATTCGTTTGTACTCATTTTTAGCATAGTATCCAGGGGCGAATGCTTTCAATGGTAAACAGGCTGACTTTATATACAGTGCCACAAAAAGGTATTGGCCGCCTTCTCATATTCTTATAATTTTGCAGTTCCTCCCACGTTGTTTCAGATTATCAAACGAATGCAAATATCACACACAAGTAAACTTAAAATGCTGTTTTTAAATGATTTCAATTGTTAAGGAAAAACAAAACAAAACCAATTCAGTCACCTAGCCCTGTGTGAAAAAGTAATTACCCCCTTTGTGAAATCATTAATTAATTGTGGCAAATCACAATTTTTGGTTAATTTTCACTGATCACATCCAATCCTGATTACCTCCAGACCTGTACAGTCAAGAAATCACTTAAAAAAAGAATCTGTCCCAACAAAATGAAGTCAGATAAAAGATCTACAAAGGCTGCAACAAAATGACACGTTCCAAAGAAATTGCAGAACAGTTGAGAAATAAAGTAATTGACATCTATCAATCGGGAAAGGGTTACAAAGGCCATTTCTAAAGCTTTAGGATTCCAGCGAACCATAGGGAGAGCCATTATCCGCGCATGGAAAAAACATGGAAACAGTGGTGGACCTTCCCAGGAGTGGCCGACCTACAAAGATTACCCCAAGAGAACAGCAATGACTCATCCAGGAGGCCGCAAAGGAACTCAGGACAACTTCTAAAGACCTGCAGAGCTCCCTGGCCTCAGTTATGGTCAGTCTTCATGACACAATAATAATAAGGAAGAGACAAGGCAAAGATGGCATCCATGGCTGAGTTCCAAGGCGAAAACCACTGCTGACTAAAAAGAACATAAAGGCTCGTTTTACTTTTGCAAAAAAAATTAAATATCTGAATGATTCCCAAGACTTTTGGGAGATTATAATATATGGACTGACGAGATCAAAGTTGAGCTTTTTGGAAGGTGTGTGTCTCGTTACATCTGGCGTAAATGTGGCACGGCATTTCAGAAAAAGATGATCATACCAATCGCCAAAGATGGTGGTGGTAGTGTGATGATTTTGGGCTACTTAGTTTCTTCAGGACCTGGACAACTTGCTGTAATTAATGCAACCGTGACCTCTGCTCTATAACAGAAAATTCCAAAGGAGAATGTTCAGCCATCAGTTTGTGACCTCAAGCTGAAAGTGCTTGGGTTCTGCAGCACGATAAACATCCAAAACACACGAGCAAGTCAACTTCTGAATGTCAAAATCAATATGGCCTTGTCAAAGTCCAGACTTCAATCCAATTGAAATGCAGTGGCATGACCTTTAAAATGCCTTTTATGCTCGAAAACCCTACATTTTTGCTGAATTCAGCCAATTTTGCAAGGAAGAGTTGGCCAATATATCCCCACAGATGTGAAAGACTCATTGCCAGTTACAGAAAACACTTGATTTCAGTTGTTGCTGCTGAGGATGGCCCAACTAGTTATTAGGTTTAGGGGGCCATTACTTATTTATGGAGGGGCAGGGAACTTTGAATAGTCTTTCTTCCTTAATAAATGAAATCACCATTCAAAAACAGCATTTTGAGCTCACTTGGGTTATATTTGTCTGATATCTACATATGTTTGATGATCTTTAACATTAAATTGGGGAAACTATGCAAAAATACAAGAATTTAAGAAGGGGCCCAATACTTTTTCACAGCACGATAGCACTTCTCTTTAAAGCACTTTTACAGTTTTGCGTCATTCATGCAATGATGAGGGCACACGCTTTTAAAGGAAAGAAACCTGCTTATCTACACACTAATGACACAGTATCATCAGGTCCACTACATTACTCAAGGGTACTTGGACTGAATGGAGCTATGCCTTTGGGGCCTTGTGAATTAATTACCATGATGACCTATTAATCAAGAGATAAAAAACAAAAAAAAAACAAAAAAAAAACAATAGGTTTAATATTAACGCACATCACAGATTCATTAGCTTCAGAGTCAAATACTCTGCAAAGTAGAGGACCACAAACACACAACTTTTCAGACCACAAACACACAACTTTTCAGTCTATGCCACTTCCCATGAGAACAAATTTTTACAACATACAAGATGACACCTACTTAAACTGTACAAAATGCATCTTAATCAACTAATTAATATTTAGGAAGATAAATTAGCAGTGACTGTAACCTGGTTTCTCCCTATATCAGTGTTCTGAAATGCTTGAACAACCTGAGACGTTTTGGTGTATGTATACAATGTTTGATATGTGCTGCTGTTACATTAAGGTACTATAGTTAGAAAATGTCTGTAATATAAATTGATGTGTGAAGAAAGTGAAGAGCAATAAGATACATGCATCAGTCCTAAAGTCACAACTGTACAATTCAAACAGTTTTGAACCTTTTGACATCTCCCCAGTTATATAAAGGCAAAAGAGTGCATGACGTGAAGAATCTCGAAAGGTCATAACACCAAGAAATCTGATACAACAGCAAAAGCACGAACCAATATTTGAACTGCAGCAGATAAACGAAAACATTTACGCAGAAAACTGCATGTGATCATACCCCCGTCCATACTCATAGAAGTCACATGTGGTACAGCTGAAGTAACATGGGTTACAACTTCAAAAATCTTGCTCTCTTAAAACACCTATACGCACATGTAAATACAATTAGGCAACTACGACAAGTTGAACTAGATAATTTTGGCCTGAAAATAATCCATTTTCAAAGCCCAAAAAGTATCTGGAATTCGTTTTCACATTCATGTTTATACAATAGAGTATTAGGGTCACACTGAAAAGAAAGAAAAAAAATGATACTTAAAAAAAATAGTGACATGAGAAAGCAGTAATCATTTATGAAAAAAAAAAATCATAATTGTACAAAAATGAGGTAACATTCCAAACATAAATGTGCACTAAGAATGATAACTGTGGAGGATCTTCTGAAGATACACTTAAAGGTCTCATATTTTACCAAACCAACTTTTTCTAGTATGTGGGATGTTATATTGGCTCTATCGTGCCTCAGTAAACGTGAAATATGAATTAAAATCATCCACGGATTCCTTAGTCCTAGATGTTTTTCTGCCGGGAGGCCTGAAATCAGGTCATTCAAATTTCTCAAGCTTATCTTCGTCACAAATGAAGATCTCCGCCTACTTCTCTGCTTCTGCGCTATCAACAGAACAAACACGTGTGCTCTCACAAATGGGTCTTCTAAATGGAGTGAACCAATCAGAAGAAAGGGAGCGGCCTTAGCCAAAAGTGGATACAAAACTGGGTCAAACAGAAGTAACTGTCAGATGAGCTTTTTCTGGAGACTAGTGTAGACAAAACCAAGGTATTTTCTTAAATTAAATTTACCCTTTTATACTAAATCCATGTTAGACAGTGACACTATGTAAATAGGCAAAATACGGGACCTTCAAAAGTAAGACTAAATTAAATAGTCAATGTTTTAGCACATTAAAACCTCGTATGAGAAATTTAATGTTTTGTCTGTTCCTGAGAAAGAACTACACCACAGGTGTCAAACTCAAGGCCGGGGGTCAGATCTGGCCTGCCAGATAAATTTTTGTGGCCTGTGAAAGCAAATCATGTGCTTCAATTTCCATAATTCTTGCAAAAATCTGAAACATTTTAAAATGTCATACTTCATGAGAAATTATCAAAACCTTTAACAACAGTTGAACAAATTATTACCCTTGACATCTGATTTCAAAATTAATTAGCCATAAATTTGTTGTGTATATGTGATATGATAAGGTGATTAAACATTTATATGGTTTCAAAGTCACAACGACCCTCTGAGGGAAACCGTGGCCCACGACAAAAATGGGTTTGACACCTGAACTACACAGTCTGAGATCACCTCCTGTATCGCTTGTTTGTGTGGGAATTTTGACATTCACTTGATTCAGATTTTTTTTTTTTTTTTCAAATGTAGAAAAAGATATGATTCTTCTTCTGGGGAAAAAAAACAAACAAACCTTTTTTTATCATTTTTTTTGTGCTTTTTAGTGTAGCCCAAATACTCTGTCTGTTGACAACCAAATCAACACAGCCACCTTAATATAGGACGCTGGAGGCAAGCGAGTAAACTATACATTCAAAGTATGCCTTTTGCAGGCTTGTTTGCGTATTTGATGCTTGAGTATGAACCCTCAAGATAAATGAACTTTTACACATGGCCATGACTTTGCTCATGGCTCCAGAGACTGAAAGCTGTCTTGAAGGTCCTATGACAGAGTTTGCACATGTACTGCCGTTTGAAGGTCAATGCAGAGAGAGATGGTGCGTGGTAAAAGAGGGTCTCTGAATCCTGAGCCCCACTTGAATTCTCCACGCTGTTTGACCTTGACACGGGACTATGGTTGTGAGGTTGCTGCTCAGACTGAGCTTGGATCTTGTTGTTGTTCACCGATGACATGGAAGGCTCAGGGCTGCTGGACTCATCGCCCGTTGCAACCACGACGGGCCCGGCTTGGGTGAGCACAGAGGCCTGTGGAGAGGGCCGTTCAGAGTTTTGAGAGGTCATGGGAGGGGAGGGGGGGAAATGTGGGGGGTGCCCATCCATCTCTTTGACTCCGTGTTCACTCGCGCTTGACATGTGCGACTGAAAGTGGCTCCAAAGGCGGAAGTTGGTCCTGAAGGCTTTGTTGCAGATGTGGCAGATGAAGGGCTTGATGTGGCACAGGAGCTCCTGGTGTCGCTCCAGGTCTTTTCGAGAGCTGAAAAGACTTCCACATTTCTCACAAGGCCACACGCCAGGTTCTTCCAGTCCTGTTTGGCTGGTCTCCGTTTCTTCCCGCTCACTCAGAGCCTCCTCCAGCGGCTCTTCTTTCACCACTAGTTTCCCATGATGGCCCATGCTCAGGTCCTCAGGCACATAGGATGAAGAGTCTTCTGAATCATACATAGGTGTGCCTGAGGAGTCATTGTAGATACTGCTCTCTCTGGCAAGAGGTTCACTCGTGTAATGCTCCTCTAAGAAAATTTCTGACATTCCTTCATTGTGCTCTTGTTGCCTCAGATTCATCCGTTCCTTAATATTCATCATGTTGTTGTTGTGCACCTCCACCTGGTGGCGCCAGATGCTGAAGGAGGACTTGAAGGTTCGCATGCATTCCAGACATGTCAGTTTCTTGTACTTGCAGTGCACCTCATGGTCTTTCTTGACTGTTGGACTTGAAAATCTGAGGCCACAGTACGGGCATACAGTGGAATGCCGACAACCCCTCTCATGATCACCCTGCTCGATGAGTGAAGGCAACTTCATATTACAGAGTCTACAGGCATAAACACCAGCATCGGAATCATTCTGGTGAATCACCCCATCCTGTTCCTGGTAGAGGATGTTCTCCCCTTCTGTGTCCTTGTCAGCTTTTTCTGCAGGATGTGTCCTTAAATGCTGCCTGTACTGTGACTGAAACACAAACACTTTCCCACAATAGGGACATACAAAGTTGGACCTTGATCGCTTTTTGCAGAGGGTGGAAGACTGCAAAGCTTGTTTATTCCTTTTTAGCTTCCAGAGCAAAGCTTTCTTTATTTCTCGCTCTCGGACAATGTCTATCAGTTTCTTTTGGAATCTATCATCCATCACCGGGGAGCTGGAAGATGATGCTGGGTTCTGTAGGACACCATGCTGAGTTTGACAGTGTGTCCACACTTTGAAGTTAGTGTGGAAGCGCTTGTGGCAGATGTCACAAGCGTACGGCTTTTCAGGGTTGTGGTACATATTTACATGTCGATGTAGTCCGGCACTGGACCTGAAAACCTTGAAACAGTTCCAGCAAGTAAAAATCTTGTTCGGAGGCGACTCGTCGTTGTTCTCGTCTGTGGTGCTTTGAGACACAACTTCTGACGTGTTCTCTTCAGGGGAGACGGTGTATTCCTTAAATATTTTGTTCTTCTTGAATGGGTATCGTCTGTTGTCTGACCTCTCTTTTCGTTTCCCAAAAGGAACGAAGCTAGCCTTGGAACACTGTTCGTAATTGGTTTGCATGTTTTTAAGATTGACTGGCAAAGCTTCGCCAACTGTGATTCGAATGATGTCCCGGGGGTCTGCGAGTGGACTGCTGGGCTCCACTTTCACACTGTGCTCTCTTTCTACCTGAGTTTGTCCATCACGTCTGCTGTGACACTTTGACTTGAGAATAATGGGAGATGTTCTCGCGTTGCCATTGTGAGGAGATATTTCGGAATCTGATGCCTTCGATGCCATTTTAACGACTGACTGTTCGTGATTTTGCAGCTCCTTGAGCTCCAGTGTGGGTGAGAAGACTGGAACAGGGCTGTCCATAGACAACGATCTACGAAGTAAACTTTTTATGAGTGGCCCACTCCGGTCAATATTCTGGTTCAGTTCAGAGGCCTGACCCGGAAAGGACACTTTGGTGCTGTAGCTTTGCTCCTGCTCCCCAGACTGCTTCATGTCCGGGTCTGCGCAAGATGGCAGTCTAATATGCTCCAATTCAGCATCACTGAATGATGCGGATGTTTTCAGCAGGGGCCTCATAGAAGAGTTGTATGATGGATTCCCTTTGAAAATGGATGGGTGGGTGGACCTCCTTCCAGAAGCTTCACTTTGTTCGGGTGATTTACTCGCGATTGGTTCCGAGTTTCTGACTGAGTCACAGGAGTTAAGTTCTAAAGGAGGCTGAGTCAACTCTGTTGTGACAAGAGATGATGAGCTTTCAGATGATTTTGTCTGATGGCTTGGACAAGAGGGTTCGGATGCATCATTCCTGACACGGCACACAATGACGCTCCTTGTCTGGACATCATTGTCATCCCCTTCTGTATAGGTCAGTCTTTTTCTAGAGATGCAATATGACGCATGTGGCCTTGTGGACACTATGTTGGTGAGGAAAGGGATTCCCAAGGTGTACCCGAGCTCTTGGATAGCTGAAAGACTGTCTTTGTCCACAAAAAGTGAAGAGGAGTAAATGTAATTCAGAACTATTTCAAAGGCATCAGGCTCACAGAAGTCCAGGTTTACAACCTTCAGTGCCGTATCATCCATCCTGGTAAAGAGGGACTGGAAATATTCACTACTGGCAGCAAGAACACTTTTATGGGCTCGGTACCGCTGATCCGCCACAACTAGCACCACATCACACATGTGGCCTCGGAGACGCTGCTCATTGAGCAGCCCCAGCATGGAGAGGGCGTGGGCAGGATAACTGTAGTGCACTAGGCTCTCCATTGCTAAAAGGTGACAAAAGAAGAGCACAAGAAGATGTTAATTGTGGGAATGAACAAGCAAATGTGACTACTGACAATACTTGATGAGAACTGCTTTTTTTGTAATCAGGTACTTATTAGGGGCGGCATGGTGTACGGCTGGTTAGCACATCCGCCTCACAGTTCTGAGGACCCGGGTTCAAATCCGGCCTCGCCCCTGTGAAGTTTGCATGTTCTCCCCGTGCCTGCATGGGTTTTCTCCGGGTACTCCGGTGTCCTCCCACATCCCAAAAACATGCACATTAGATTAATTGAAGACTCTACAAACTGTCCGTATGTATGACTGTGAGTGCGAATGGTTTTTTTTTTTATATACATGTGCCCTGGGATTGGCTGGCAACAAATTCGGGGTCTACCCCGCTTCCTGCCCGCCGTTAGCTGGGATAGGCACCAACGTACCCCGACCCTAGTGAGGATAAGCGGTGTAGAAAATGGATGACTGGATGGATGGATGGGGGGGGGGGGGTATGGGTATTAGCATGTCTGATAGAAGAGCCATTCCACCTCTGAAGAGCCATTCCGCAAAACAGCTACACCAGAGCCGTAACATACGTTCCATGTCCGTGACATTTATTACTTCCTTGTTAGGGATTCTCTGATGTTGATTTTACTTATAGCACTGGGTTTAAAAAAAAAAAAAAAAAAAGCATTTTTATAAGTTGTCTGTTTTTTTTCAGACTGATTTAGGCCAATAAATTCGTTGTTGATCAGTGATGTGAATGTTATATATAATAATATAATCATATTATTACATATGCACAACAAATTGAGAGACGATTAATTTTGAAATCAGAAGGGTAATAGTTTGTTCGACTATTGTTTACATAGTCATATTTGTGAATTGTTTAATTTCATCTCGAGTTGACACAGTTTGTTATATTGCTATGTTAATTACTGGTGTTGTCAATTTAGGATCCAGTTTGTCTTCATTCGTCCAGCAAAACGACTAAGTTTACAGCTAAAGCTCGCCGCAAATAACGAATCAGTGCTCACTCGTGTCTTTTTTTTTTTTTTTTTTTTTTTTTTTTTTCCCCCCCCTACGAGGCAGTCCAGTCACGCTTAGGGTATTAGATCATCTGTGAGACGTGGCGCACTCCCGCATGACACTTTACTTCTTCTTCCGCGAAAACTAGCACGTCGGGATAAGAGAGTGGCAGCATGTTTGGCGATTTATGCGGCGCCACATTCAGCCATTCCTGCTCAGTCGTTTAGCGAAAATGTGCTGTCGAGTAGGGCGGGGGGGGGGGGGGGGCAAAAGTTGGGCGCGTTATGCACTCAGTTTAACAAGACTCTCGGCAGGAACACAATATGGCTACATAAATCAGCTACCCGTGCTATGAGAGTCGCCTTGTTTAATATTGACCATTCAAAAAAATGGTAAGACGAAACGTCGCTCCGAGCTAAACAGGTTGTAGCTCCTCTGGTTTTAACAACAGCATAACTGCCCCCTTTGAGTTACGTCAGGGGCGAAAGGGGAAGGGGAAAAAAAAGCGCCCACCACTGACTGCTACTCTATCAACAATGTTCCACTCCGAATTTAGCCAATTTACAATATAATTCTCCGCTTACCCGGCCCTCGGGATTAAGTTCTTTCATCCAAACAACCCGGACTTTCTTCAGTGTTGTGTCGTTTTCTGCGTACTGGTCGTGATTCCATCCATTTTGAATTTGACGTCATCCCACACCAGGGATGAGGTCATTGCAATGAAACTCGTCACGTGCACTGCGCGTGGATTGGCTAGAAGGTCTGAGAGGCGGGACCAAGATGTTCGGGCGAATTTAAAGGGATATCACTGTATTTTCCACGCAGTCAAGCGAGGGTGTGAAACGCATTTTTTCTTCAAAGGCCACATTCAGCGAAAAAAAACCCAACGCACTTTAGCTTTAAGATCTAGGAATCCATTTAAATTTTCATAAATTTCCTCAACCAGCTGGAAATATTGGCAACCTCAAATGACTCAACACACCACGCGAACTAATGTGGTAACTATTCTGAAAGAGGGTTCAGTTATTGTTCAACCTTGTAAATGTACACATAAAAATAGATCAAAGTTGTGGCAGTGCATGAAAAAAAAAAACTCTTTTGAACTGAAGCCACCGACTGACATTTTGCGATAGTCAGCGTCTAACAATTATTTTCGACAGAACATATTCATTTTAAAAGAACTGTATTCTTCACAGTGCAAAAGTGGCACGGCTCCTGATACTTGACATTTTTTATTGTAATTTTTTTTACCGTTCACGGGTGCATCAATATCAGGTGTCAAATCCTGGGTAGCAGCAGTATTTTAGAATGTCATTTAAGTGGTAAGTGATCATTTATGTGGGTGTCAGTGCGACCTCCAGTGAACCAAATTAGCAACAGCAGTTGCTTTTATTGAAAAATAGCAGTTGATGTGTTCTCTATCCCCACAGGCTGGATTGGACCCCCTGACAGGCCAGTTCTAGCCCGCAAACCATACATTGGACACACCTCGAAGACACAAATTTTTTTTGGGGTGAGAAACATCTGCAGCGATGTGAGATATATTTGTTTGTGTAGCGTTGCGAGACACTGTGTCTATGACCTCCATTGATGTGCAATAATATGTTTGTGCCACAGATAGGCGCTGGGTTGCACTCCTGTGTCATCTTTGCTCCTTTTATTTTTGCTTTCTCCATGTGTGACAGTGAGTTCTTTTTTTTTTTTTTTTTTTTTTTTGCCTTATTCTTTGACAACTTTTTGCCTCCGTGAGACTGATGTGGCTCCTTATTGAATATGCCACGCTTGGCTAAAGATACTGCTTATACTCCATCGTCCATTCATCCCAATGCAACGTTAAGCTGCAGCAACTTAACATGGAGCATTTTGTGTTTGATCAAAATAAGACTTTGCGCACATTTGCTTTTACTTTATCAATAATGATCAACCTTTTCCCCTTTATTCTGACATATTACAGACCAAAGCAGTGACTTAAGTCAGTCAGTCAGTTGTCAGTTGAATCTATAACGAAAATAATTGTTATTTGGAGCTACAGTATAAATAACCTGTCATTTGCATATAGTTGAACCTGAAGCAGCCTCAGAAGTGTAAAACCAACTAGTAGCCCTTCGCATTAATCAGTACCCAAGAAGTGGCTTTCAGTTTCAAAAAGGTTGGTGAGTACATCACTCCCGCTCATGTGATATTGTTTATTTGGTTTTCTTTAATCATTGAACTATACCAAATAAACAACAATGATCACTTAATAAACAGTAATAGGGGGAAATGATTTTGCAATCAACTTTAATGCAAAATAAACAAGTGGTTGGCACACCTACCTAACTGTTCTGATGCTGCGGGTTCAAATCTATTCCGTGTGGGTTGAAATCCAGGTTCTGGCCTTCCTGTGTGGAGTTTGCATGACAAAAACATGCATGTTCGGTTCATTGAAGTTTTTTATATTGCTGTTTTTCCAATATGTGCCCTGCAATTGGCTGGCGAGCAATCCAGGGTGTACCTCGCCTCTCACCCGAAGTAAAGTTGGGAAAGGCTCCAGCTCACCCGATAGACTGAAAAAAAATATATATATATATATTACGAAGCTGTTTTTTTTTTTTTTATAACTCTAATTTAAATTTCTAGCTTGCCACCGAACTGAATAATCTCATTTTGACCAAAGGATTGAATTGAATTGAATGTGATTTGTCCATGCATGGACTTGAACAGAAAAAGTGACATTGACATTGATAGGAAAAATGAATCCATTTTTGCATTTTGGTAACGTTACAGTTAGTTTAAAGTAACGTGTGTTTTTAAACATGTATATGTCCTTGACTGGATGTAATAATCAGCCCTCGAATCCAACACATTATTTGTTGTTGTTATGGCGAGTCCTGGTCAAGTAGACGGTAGACTACTAGGGACAGGAAGAGCTACTGCTTCAACATATGTATAGTATTTCTGCCTTTGATTTTTTTTAAAAGTCATCCGGTGTTTATTTTTTTCCCCAGTGTACCTTAACGAGGGTAAGCGGTATGCAAAACGGACGGATGGACTTCTCTTCACGTAATCACCAAGCAGGTGAGTTTACACTTGCCAATGAATAGAGCAGCTCTACGGCATGCGGCCCATGCAGCGGACGCATCGCTAGTCACAAATGCCCAACAACCCACATCAACATTCAAGTATCAGCAGCTAAGTTACAGAAGCTCGTCATAATGTTCATTTTAATTCATAAAATATTGGATAAAAATAGATTGGAGAATAGAAAATCATCAGGGGCAGGATTTATTATGTCTATGTCATTGTTAAACATACTGCACTGTATTTTAACTCAACCTAGATTCAATTAAACAATTTAGTGACTAGTGTCATTGGCTTGTGTCACATAGCATTCCCTAGGGACATGGTGCTCTGTTTATGTATCTTACAGACCTTTTCCTATAATGAGCTGTCAGCAACGTTGCTTGGCAACCGTCATGGGACGCAATAAGGTGTGGCACAGATTGCGCCACTGTGAATGCTTAGTTCGTGTTCATCGCATATGACCGTGAAACAAAACTATCGGTGGGCTTCTGATTTAGAAGATGTCTTATAAGCTAAGCAGTAGGCTAATTTTACCTTCTCCAATGTTCTCCCACACACTCTCCTGCCTCCGCATGTCACAATCACTCTCGGAGCAAGCCTAATCAGGCACATTTTCTCACATCATGACTATAAAATGGAAATATTTACCGTATTGTCTTTACGTTTAGAAAGAAAGCTATCCCTTGAAGCGCAAAAAAAAAAAAAAAAAAATGTGTGATATAATTAAAATGTTTATTTTAATGACAGCATCCTTCCTGCAATTACAAATGAATGTATATGAGAAAGTGAGAGTTCCTTCCTTCTCGCAAGACATTCATTGCTGACACAGTGTGTTAGTATCAGTAGTATAGCAAGTACTGCCATGGTTACCTGCATGGAAACCACATCTTTGGGGACTTGGGCTTCTCCCTTCCCGTCCATATCTCCCTTGGTGTTAGAAACATGTTTACAGTCCTAACATTACCCAAATTCTAATTTGCCTCCAAGTGACTAAAAACTTCCCTTTTTATAATTTTTATTTTATTTTATATTTTTTAATTAGGCCTGGACATCATGAAAAAAATACTTTAAAAAAAGTCAAAAGGCATTTAATCCACATCTTATGAGTGTACTATGTTAAGCGTTCCATATAAGACACACTGTAAAAACTTGCATTCATTAATTTAGTACCATGATTAATACAACTCCCAAAATATATCCAAAACTTGCTGGCTGCTTTTTCTCCCCTGTTATTCATTAGGGATTGGTAGTGCAACCAAGGGTGGGGGGAGCTATAGAACCACAAAGGATTTAGGCTTTGAGTACAGTACATCCAACGGTGAATTGGCATAATCCTAATGAGGACCATGCACTTCCAACGCTGCCGGTAAATATATGGCTGCAATGCTGATAAAAATGGGTTGGATGTGCTCCATTTGGGTGATATTTGCCCTTCCGGTTCTCTACACAAGGAAAACAGCTGCATATGAAGGTATGACTCAACATATAATTCCTATACTACCAAGACAGAAAGGTCTCTAATGATAATTTTGTGCAATGATAGCTTTTTAACCAACCGACAAATGTCATCACTCAGGAGCATGTACATTATTTTCTAGGAAAAAGCCTATCTGCATCTGGCTACCATCGATGTATTTACAACGAGACCCATCCTGTGAGTTCCGTGGTGTTGCGAAGGGTTCCATATACTGTGATCCAACCTTGCAGTGGCTGGCTCTTTTGGACAACATGTCCAGTGACACTTTTCCGAATAGTTCATCAGACTGAGTACAGGATGATGATGGTGCAGGTGACCAGATGTTGCCATGGTTACATGCAAGTTGGAAGTTACTGTGCCCTGTGTAAGTGCGCAGCACATCAGCTTCAGGCATGAGAAACATTATAACACTACTGTTTACTTTCGTTCCGTTGGTAAATTGGCCTTTTGGTATCCACCGCTCGTATTCAACAACAGCACTGCTACAAATATGCTGATGCTCATAATTATTTGGTTTGTAACATGTCATTGTCTTTTTTTAATGGAGCTTTAAATCGCAGTGAGGAGTTCACGACCAAACCTGGATCCTGCCCAACCACAGATGGATTTTCTTCCAGCCTTGATGACTGTGACTGGGACATCGATTGCCCAAATTGGCAAAAGTGCTGCGAGAGATCAGGTCACTTTCTCTGCGATAACCCTGTAAGTTGGTATCCTTGTTTTTTTGTTGTTGTTTTTTTTTTCTAAATGCAGTATAAGTGTACAGAACTGATAAAGTCTAAAAATACAATATAGTTTAACAATCATCTGGAATGTTACTCCTCTCACCAGAAACAGTAACATCACAACAATGGCTATTGAACCAGAAGCGTACTGTATTAAATTGAGCTGCCTTGTAAATTTGTGCTCTGTCTGTGTCGAGTGTGCATGTTCTCCAATGGGGGAACTCATGATATACAAATACTTCCTAACTGTACGTAACTTCAGTATTTTTTTATTTTTTTATTTTTGATGACGTTTAACTTTTACTCCCTACATTTTATAAGTGGATATCTGTACTTTCTGCTCCTTAATAGACTTGTTACTTTTTTCAACAACATAATGTAAATAAAAAAAAAAAAAAAAAAAGATAAAGTAAGTAAAGTAAAAGTAGTAGTTATTTAACTAACTACTACTTTTACAAGGGTCGTTTTTTACACAATTATCTGAACTTCTACTTAAGTATAGAGTGCGAGTACCACTTCTGGTGTTTTGCATGGGTGTTTAGTGCAAGATGATCATTATTTCAATATTCATACTTTTTGAAAATTTATGTTTGATGGTGTGCTGTGTTTTTTTTTTTTTTTGTCAAATGGGTGCATTGGCTGAATAAAGGTTGGGAAACACTGCCTGAACATGTACCTCTCAACAATATAATGAGACAAACGCTATAATAATGCACTTCACAAATGTCATTTTTCTCCACTCCCCTTTTGTTAACAGTTCAAGCTTGATGGAGCTCTGTGCTAGTCTATTTTTTTTTTTTTTTTTTTAGGATGAACGTGTGGATTTATTTCTTTAAAATTAGTGTTGAATTTCATTTGAAAACAAACAAAAAATGAAATCTCACTGTACATGGGGGGGAAAAAAATCAATTGAAACTTGCTATTACGTACTGTACGTCAATGACTTTTGTTTAAAAACTCCATCAATCAGTGCAAAATATTTCCAGATGCAAAATGTGTCATGGAGCATTTATTTTGTGCAAATGTGCTCATTTAAGCACTCGCCAAAATGTTCTCTAACCGTCAGGATCAGCTAATTACACTGAGAATGGGGGAAACCGTTTCAATGCGACAGTGACAGTGAAGACAGATTACCACCAACTGATGAACAATGAAGCGCTTCTCAACCACACAAGATTACTTCAAGCAATGGTACCACAAACCTGACATCTCAATACTGTAATGCGGTAATGATGAACATATTGTATGCGTTTCCTTTTTCTTTTTTTTTTTTTTACAGGTAACTGGAGCGCTGCAGTCTGTCAACCTTTCAGTCTATTACCTCGCCTCTTGGCCCGTGCATCCGTATAGAACTGCGACCTCGCTGTTGATAGACTGCAGCTTTGTTCGTCCACCGCACAGCGTCACATCAAAGCTGCATTTCCTCCTCAGACACATACAGGAGGTGTCAGCTGTGACCGTGGAAGGTGAGGAGGACAAGCAGAGACAAGGCTGCTCGTGACTTGACTTGTGTTTCTTCAGAGAAATGGCATTCTTGTAGCGTGTGATGTTTGCACGGAACGTAGCATTCAGGAGAGAATGACTCAGTCGCACCACAGCTTCCTTCTCCCACCGCTTCTATTTGAGCGACCGTCTTCTGTGGGTCGTTTCCTGCGATGGCAGAAAATAACACCCGAGTTAGTCACACATATGCCCTCCCCCCCCACGTACACATACTGTCGATAATGCTCACAAGTCATACAGCCATAGATGTTACGAATGCACAGTAATAACCACCTGAACACAGACAGTATCATATATACCAGGAGGAAAATCTAGTTATTTTAGAGAGCTTTGATTGCTTATATGTAAAACTAAATGGAGAAGGACTTGCCTGTTTGCATTTGTATACCTTTAGACTCGAAGTGTCGAACTCATTTATGTTGCAGCACACATTGTAGTTACGGTTTCCCTCAGAGGGCTGTTGCGACTTTGAAACCATAATAATAATTTGTTGAAGTTACAGTAAAAGGATTTGGTAACAAATGGAATGCTTGCAATATCTCAATGTTGTTATTTATTAAATATGGCAATTTGAAATGTTGGTACAGATTTGAGCAAGAATCATGGAAGTTGATGCACATGATTTGCTCAAGTGGGCCACATTAAATAATGTGGCGGGCCAGATCTGCCCCCCTGGCCTTGTGTTTGACACCTTTGCTTAAGACAGTTTTGTTTCTATAAAGAGATAAACTTCACAGAATTACTTTTACAGGAAGTTGCGAGTTCTGTAATGTTGATACTAACTTTAGATATATACAGCTAAGCACCAAATGATTCATTCATTTTACAATGAAGCACATTTTTTAAATGGGTATCCTCTGGTTCGAGAGAGAGTGACAAAATGCCAAATTCAGACATTTTGGTGATATTAATGAAATTTCCATTGAAAATGATTCACATCCCAGGCACTTATGGCGAAACAATGTTTTTAGGCAGCATGATGGTTTAGTGGTTGGCACGTCTGCCTCACAATTCAAAGTTCCGGCGGCTTCCCCCCATTCCAAAATATGGAATGTTAGATTCAATCAAGACTCTAAATTATCAATAGGTGTGAATGGTTGTTTTTCTACAGTTAAAGTTGATGTGCCTTGTGAATAGCTGACGACTAGTCCATAAAAAAAAAAAAAAAAAAAAAAAAAACCTTGAAATTTGGCCAATGCATGAATAATTGTGGCCTATCTGTATAGTGCAGGGCACATGTCTTTGAATGTCATTGAAGTTCCAGTGTAACCCCGTCATGTGACTCTGTTCTTCATCGTTGCAGATGTAAATGAGTGTGCACATCCCGCTCTCCATCATTGCTCTCCACTGGCACAATGTAGCGACACAGTGGGCTCTTACCAGTGCACCTGCTATGGAGGATATCTTGATGTTGACCTTAGAAATCCAGGAACTCATTGTGCAGGTTAGCCTTTCTACATTTAAACAAAAGAAAGGAAATGGCCGTGTGAAGCCCTTCGAGACTCTTCTGTTATTCAAGGCTGCATAAAGACCCTAAACCTGATCTGTCTTGTGGACCAACCTTAAAGCATGAATAACCCCCTCCCATCCATTTAATACTGATAGTACCACGTAATCCTACAATGATCACAATAATGGCATTGATAATCTTACGCAAAAACTTGAAATTATTTAGAGAAGTATCTATTTGCTACTTATACAGGGTTTAGGACTACCTTCCAGTCCAAGAAAATATAGAACCTGACTCCTATGTTGTGTTATAGTCGTCACCATTTCCTTCTGCTATTGTACTTTGTTCTTGTTCTTATGTGTTTTGCTGTTCTCTCTATTCTTTCGCCTCTCAAAACCTCAAACCTGGCTGCATTCCCAATATCTATCACAATGCAAATAACAATAGAGGGAGTGGAACAAATTCCCCTGTTGCATAGAAAAACTGCATGAATGGCATAAAAAGGCATCCAGATCCACTGTTCTGCATGCAGCTGAACAAGCTGGGTTGAAAAAAAAAAAAAAATAATATTGAGAAACAACCACATCAATTTCTGCAGAGGAAATTGTAAATAGGGAAGTTAAAGCTAGTGGTTGTCGTACTTTTCCTTTCAATATTATATTGGTGATGCAACCTACACTCGCTTCTAAAATGCATTATTAAATGATACGATATTGTCTCGAGGGAATTTCATATTCATCTGAAGTAATTTACAGTAGTTTGTAAGACAAGTACAGTATGTGTGTGTAAATATGTCTTTGTGTTTACGCTACGTTGTCTTATACAGAGCGGTTTTTCTCAAAGTGTGGTTTACGGAAAGTGGCAAAAGGCTTTAAGAAGTTGTGGTGACTCCTGCACCACCACTGGTTTGTGGAAGTAAATGTTTTGATTGATTGATTTGATGACTCCCCCCCCCCCCCCCCCCCCCCCCCCCCCCCATCATTCTGATAACCCTCTGGTTCCGAAGTCAAAATCCTGACAGATGACCTTTTGCCAACCCTAACATTACTTTGAAAACTGTCATGAAAACAACAAAGGAGGTGGTGGCATTACTTTTTGCAAAGTACGATACTGTATATATGAGGGGCAGTCAAAAAAATAATAAGCCCATTTTCCTCTAGCGTTATTTATTGCAATAGAAGGGCAATGTACAAAAGTGGGGATTTTCTCGTTACTTCTCGATATAATCTCCCTTGTTGTCTTTCCATCAATGAACATGCATGTATGCCAGCTTCGAAAAGTTCAGTAGCCTGCACTTTTAACCATTTTTTTTTTTATTAGCAAAGTGCTGTCCCCTAACTCCTTCACTATTGGACATTCCTGTAAATTCTAGTTATTTACCACATGCAGTACCACACAGAAAAATACTTTAAAGTGATTACAAGTAGGTGGCATGGTGGGCGACTGGTTAGCACATCTGTCTCACTGTTGCCGTAATAAAGACGTTAATCTTTCATGTTCAAGAACGATAAGTGTTAACTTAACATGAATAATTGCGTTACAATTATGTTGCACTTAATGAAACCCTGACTGTGGTTTGCGTGCGATAGCGACATCTTGGTCAGTTCGGCTGTATGATAAAGCTCAACATTCCCTGGTGACTTATCAACTGCATTAGATGTAAGTGTGAACTTCCCCGTGATTGGCCTTTTTCTTCTGCAAATAGTTAGAATTCGTCATCGGATGCTTGCGGTATAGTCTGTCCTGCAGTACCAAACATCACCACCACGCCACCCACTACAAACGCCCCTCATTCTGTGAGCGATCTTCTTCAGGAAGGAAATACAACAGGAATCATAATTCTGCTTTGCCTCACTCTCTCCTCTTTTCCAGTCTCCCCTGGCATCAGCAGATTGCAGGCTGCCAACGTCACTGGCTCTTCTTTTTGTGTGTACTGGTCCACCCTAATCTCAACAAACCAGACTTACTTGGTGGTTCTGAGTGTGGGCTCCGAGGTTATTTGTATGTGGACAACTGAGCAGACCGTGATGGAACTAAGGGAACTGCAGCCGGGAGTGCTCTACAATGTCACTGTTCAGCTCCACGCAAACAAAAGCCATGGAGATATTCTTTATATTGCTGTCAGAACTGGTAAGAACTGTTCATACAAAGCTGAATTGTTAATTATGTTATTGGCGCTCATATAGACCAATTGGTTACTACAGCAAGTTTCACTAAAGTCAATGTGCGTCATTAGTCTCTTTTAATATCTACAGGTTCCGATTTTTGTTTGGCTGAATGACTGTATTGTATTTCAAATCATTGCACTTCATCATTTTATGACGGAGTTTTATGACTTAAGCAAGTGAATAATCATCCGTTATGATTAACAATCCATTATTGATTTCACAATATTGTTATTATTGGGGTGATAGTTTGCAGTGTTGTATCTGTACTCCATTGTACTGGGAGTTGATTGTGATATTTGGTTGTTTTATTTAGCTGCATATCAGGGATGAGATATTAAAAACATCTCTCATTGTTATGGTGTGTAGATGTATGACACAAAACCATGTTCAAATAATACCACTCTGATAGCATCCGTCAAAACTTGAAGCATGAACAATGTTGTAGGACGCCACCACTATAAATCACAAATGAAACAAATAATTCTGGATTGACTGGCACATATCATGGAAAATTGAATTTTGAATTGCTTCTTTACAAATAAGTGCTGGAGTGCCTGCCTACTATTTAATTGTGTAAATGACCACAGAGTAAATCTTCGGATTTCTAAAACTGCCTGTAATTACGTCTTTCATCATTTTGCTGGATGGTGACATCACAATAACTCCTATTTGGCAATGTGTCTGCTGCTTGCGCCACATGCACAGATCCCCCACACCAATTTATTGTCAATTGGTGATGAAATGCCGCTGACATGAGTGAAAATATAATCCATGCTCTTACAAAGCCCTACTCACGTTAGCACACTATGCAGTAGAGGGAGGCCAGTGAGCGGCGGGCAAGAATAATAATAATTTTTGATGTTTTGGGTATTTTGATTAAAAAAAAAAAAAAAAAAAAAAAAAAAAGAAAACGTGTCACAGATGTTACCGAGACACTGGGAACTGATTATAACTTGGAGAAAAAAAATCGTGCCACTTAAGGCTGTGTCACCACACCGAGTCAATGAACCTCTTGTGAGTCTAGTGTCCCAATGTTTATGAGCCACTGAAAATAGACGTACCGTACATGTTTAAAATGGCTGTAATTCCTCAATGGCAATGGACGTTTAAAACAAATACAAATAAAGTTGGAAGTGTGGAGTTGGATCACATCCATTATGGTGGTGTCCAAAGACAAAATCATAAAAAAAAGAAAAACGTGTTCTGTCACGATATATACAGTATATTGACCTATAATTGTACAATTCACAAAGGAATGTGATTCAGTTTCCCCGAAATGTGAAATGAGATACGGCGGGAATCCATGGAAAAACAGCCACATGAATACATAAGCCCTTCTTTCCAATAATGTGAGGAAAAGCAAGTGATGATAATCCATCATGGCTGGGTTTGTACTGTATGTCCATTTCCCAGTATCCACTGTAAAAACAAAGCCATTTCTTTGTAGATGCTCGAACTCTCGATGCAACCACTCGACTTACCAACATCCCGTTCACCGATGACCTGCACAATACAAGCAGCCAGGCCTACAAAAATCTCACTGCGGGCATTTTAGACGAGGTAGGTGCGTCATGTGGAGAGTTCAAACAGTGTTCGCTGTGACAGTGCGTATGTTTCCTTCCAGATCTACCGCTCTCTGACCCAAGCGATGCGGGCTATGGTGAATTCCGGTCAGGTGAGAATCGAGATCAGGAACCTTTCCCCAGGCAGTGTGCTCGTCAACTTCACTGTGATCTTCAGCCCCAGTCAAGAGCAGGACATCCAAAATACATCCACAGCACTACTCTACTCACTGATGAACAGCTCCATATACACTGTGGATGAAAACAACACAAGCATCAGTGGTATGTTTCTTTACCTTATAGCAGTGTTCCGCATCTAATCAGGGGTGTCCAAAGTCTGACCTGCAGCAAAACACCTTTTGTTGGCCCGTGGCACACTTTAAAATAAAATCAAAAGGCGATCAGTCACTGATTGTGGAGTGTTTCCCTCGCCTGATTTTGGCAGGCAGCAGTGGGTTCAGTTCCCACTCAATGACGGTGTAAATGTAGAGAGTGAAGAGTGCTCAGTCTCTGGGAAAAGGGGCACGTTTACGACTGGTACGTCACCTTCCCTTTTAACAGCACCCAATAAGCATTTGGGAACCGAGGACACTAATTGTTGAACCTTTCTCTCACATTCTTGCTTGATGTACAACTTCAGTTGCTCAACAGTCCGGGGTCTCCGTTGCCGTACTTTGTGCGTCACAATGCGCCTGCGCACGTTTTCAACGGGAGACAAGTCAGGACTGCTGGCAGGCCAGTCTAGTACTTGCATATTTTACGACGAAGCCAAACTGTTGTAACACGTGCAGAATGTAGCTTGGCATTGTCTCGCTGAAATAAGCAGGAACATCCCTGAAAAAGACTTCGGTTGAATGGCAGCATATGATGCTCCAGCACCTGTGTATACCTTCCAACATTAATGGTGGCCATTAAGTGACCCATGCCACGGGCACTAACATGCCAGCATACCATCACAGTTGCTGGCTTTTGAACTTTACGCTCATAACCATCCGGATGGTCCTTTCCCTCTTTGGACCGTAGGACACGACGTCCATGATTTCCAAAATAATTTGAAACGTAGACTCGTCAGACCGCAAAGATTTTGCCAATCCTTTTGCCAATGTTATCACGATTATGTTTTGAGAAAGTACAGTATTATAGAGTGCAATTTTCCTGACTAAAACTTTTTGATGGGGGGGCTTGAATAGATTAATGGCATTTAAATTTATATCAATGAGGAAAGATGATTTGAGATAGTGTTTTGATTCATGAGCATGCTCACCGAATGATTAAACTCATATCTCAAGGCACCCCTGTAAATATGAATTTCATTCGGTTATTGATAGTTTCAAAGTATCACATCTCTCTTGTCAATCTTAAAGTCGCCATGAGAGATTGAGATGGCAAAACAGATTCCATGATGCACAGTACTCGAAAACCTACACATTATCGATGGCTTCAATTGAGACAGTTTTGATATCTTATCTTAAATGTTGTTTCTCCCTGCGTGATGGAACATTTGGTACAACGCGAAAGAAAGCAATCAATTCTGACTCAAGAGTGAAAGTTGTGTTTTGCTTGTTTGTTCTTGTAGATTTTGATGAATGTGTTCCAGGGGAAAATGACTGTTCCCAGTGGGCTACATGTACAAACACCTGGGGCTCCTACACGTGCTCTTGTCTAAATGGATTTCTGGACACAGAACTACAAAGGCCTGGTAGAGCCTGTCAAGGTAATGTCTCACAGCGAGGTATTGCTGGATTTATTACAGGATACAGTTAATTTTAGCGTACAGGCTAAAGAAAGTCAACACCCTACTAATTCCCTTACTAATGTTCCCCCCAAAACACAAACCCAAAGCTTGATGCTTCCACCTCTGTCGTCTCTAAGGCTTTGGTGATATTACATTGTTTTTGTGCCCTACATACCGGTTGGAATTGGATTAGTAATTGTCATCTTTGGGTTCACTCAACCTCAACACTTTCCATTTTCTAATTTGAGGCTTGATGTGTGTTGTTGCGTACGCATCTTAATAGTTTGCACTGATTATTTCCTGAAGATTTAAATGTGAACAAACATGGATTGTTTTTTGAAAAGGTTGTCATTTTGATCATGGTCTATATTTTTGCTGACAGTATTATTTTATAGTCCAGCTCAACATTTTTTTAAACTATGATGTTTTGTCTTGTGCAGCTACGATGAGGACCACAACATTACCATCAACATTTTCCTCAGTCAACACTTCCCTTTTATTTCAAATAACAACGTCGATGTATCCAGCTCCAAATACGATTGGCACTACTGTAGAGGCAATTACCGCAATCACCCCTGATGAAAAAGCCACCACTAGTCCACCAACAACCACCTCCATCGCACTAGTAACTGCCACCATCGTAGCAACAACCACCTCTATCACAGCAAGAATTGCAACCATGGTCACAACAACCACCAATATTGTACCAACCACCACCACTGATGCGCCAACGACCACCACAATTGCACCAGCAACTGCAACCATCCTACCAACAACCACCACTAATGCGCCAGCAACTGCCAACATGGTACCAGCAACCACCTCTATCACACCAACAACTGCAACCATGGTACCAACAACCATCTCTATTGCACCAACTACTACCACTGTACCAACAACCACCACTAATGCACCAACAACCATCAGCATGGTACCAACAACCACCACTAATGCGCCAGCAACTGCCAACATGGTACCAACAACCACCTCTATCACACCAACAACTGCAACCATGGTACCAACAACCATCTCTATTGCACCAACTACTACCACTGTACCAACAACCACCACTAATGCACCAACAACCATCAACATGGTACCAACAACCACCAATATTGTACCAACAGCCACCACTAATACGCCAGCAGCTGCCAACATGGTACCAGCAACCACCTCTATCACACCAACAACTACAACCATGGTACCAACAACCATCTCTATTGCACCAACTACTACCACTGTACCAACAACCACCACTAATGCGCCAGCAATTGCCAACATGGTACCAACAACCACCTCTATCACACCAACAACTGCAACCATGGTACCAACAACCATCTCTATTGCACCAACTACTACCACTGTACCAACAACCACCACTAATGCACCAACAACCATCAGCATGGTACCAACAACCACCACTAATGCGCCAGCAACTGCCAACATGGTACCAACAACCACCTCTATCACACCAACAACTGCAACCATGGTACCAACAACCATCTCTATTGCACCAACTACTACCACTGTACCAACAACCACCACTAATGCACCAACAACCATCAGCATGGTACCAACAACCACTTCCACTATAGCAACAACCACCTTCACTTCACCCGCATCCATTTCTGCAGAACTAACAATCCCCACTATCGCGGCAACAAGCTCCACTAGAGTACCAACTACTGCCTCCACTGTTTCAACAAGCACATTTGAACTAACAACCGGCACCATTGCAACAACCTCTCATGGAGTAATTCCGACCACGACTCCACCCACAACTGCCAGGACTGAGCACACGACCCCCGATACAGACCTGGATTCCAATGTTACACCCCATAGAACGTATTCAATCGTGAGTGATATTTCAGTTGATTGTACAGTTACTGGAATGACAGTGACAGTTGCTAGACAGTTTCTAGTTAATAATAACATCAGGGAGGAACACTCTGTACCTGGGCCATCAGGAGTGCGGGGTCAGCGGGTTCAATGCCAGCCACGCTCAGCTGATCGTGAAGTGGAATGAGTGCATCACAATTTTGGCACAAGTGAGTTTTTTTGTTTGTTTGTCTCTCACGTAGAGTGCTTTAAATATGATATTAAAACGCTGACCACTATTTTGTTATTTTAGAATGATTCATATTACATGGCATCTGTAACACTGTTCAACACCATGGAAACTTCCACGTCGCCCAACGGAACGCTGGAGGCACCCAAACTGCGCCTGGAAGTTCCCATAATATGCACCTACATGAGGAGCATGCTCATCTCTGCTGACTTTGGCTCCACGGGGTACGCGGCCCTCGCGCTCATGATTATTCCAAATTGTTGCCAACCAGTTGTTATCCGTTGCTCCATGTAGGGCAGTGCGTCGGAAGTGTGCTGATCCAAAAGCCTTGTGATGGTTAAATTATGTCAAGATTTTTGAAAAGAAAACCGCCAAAAGACTAGGATAGTGCGGTTCTCAAACTTGTTTTTACACCAAGTACCACTTTAAAAAATACTTCAGCTCCATAATGCCCAACATTAAAATCCAGCAGCATAGTTGGCATATAAGTGTTCATTAAAAAGGAGACTAATATTCCTAAAATTTCGATTTAATATTATTGGAGGCCACTGTAACGTTATGCACTTTGAACACAACAAGCACTGCGCTTAAATATAGTCAAATAAAAAAAAAAAACTTATTTATTCCATTCAAATGTATTCCACATAAACGCTAAATAACCGTAGTACCCAAATAAATGTTGAAAACCAAACAGTGCTTTTGTGAACGCGTGTATGAATGGTTGTTTGTTTATTGTGTGCCCTGCAATTGGCCGGCGACCAGTCCAGGGTCTATCCTGCCTCTTGGCCAAAGTCAATTGAGATAGGCGCCAGCACACCCGCGATCTGAGGGAGGATTAGAATTTAGAGATTAAGATTAAGAGGATGGTTGTTTTGAATTTAAAAGTTAGATACAACTGAACTGGAAATGGGCAGTGATTCTTTTGCGTACCACGAGAGGGAGCCCACGTCCCAATGGTGGTTCTCTCATACTTCGACACTTTGGGAATCACTGGTCTCGGAGGAACACTGGTCATTATCTCAACGCTACAAATGAAAAACAAAAAGCCAACCTAATTGCAATCTTTTCTTGTTCAAAAAAAAAACAAAAACGTCATTCTTGCAATATTCATATATAATAATATGTATGATGATATTGTTTATTTTCTGAAATACATAATTTTTTTCCTCATAAAATATATGAATATTCTTGTAATATTAAAAAGAATTCAATTCTGTTTGCCAGTGGCGTTTGCATGCTTCCGTGGTTTCACTCAGAACACTCTTGACTTTCTCCCCCACTCCCAAAACGTGTACAGCACAAGTTGCAATTTCCCGTTTGAATCTGTGTATGAGCGGCTGTTTTTCTACATGTGGTTGACTTATCAATCAGACAAGGCCCTTTCCCCCTACGATGAACATCGTGTAACACAATAATGTATTTTTCTTTGCTTGCAGGTATGAATTGATCCAAGATGTGATCTCAAGCTCCGGGATGTTCCAGGTGACAGTCCAGCTGCTGAACGGTACTTTTCCACTACCTTCCAACTCCAGCTTGTCTCCAGAGGAGGCTGTGGTGGTGGAAGTGAGCACGAATACTTCCGCAGAACAGATCAAAGTAGTGATCGACTCATGCTGGGCCACCCCCTCCCAAAATCCGCTCGACGACAAACGCTTTGTCTTCCTGGACAGCAGGTAAAGCGCTTCAAGATCAATCTTTTTATTTTTATAGACTGAAAGAGACATATTATGACCCCCCCCCCCCCCCATCCCACACACACAAATGAAAGCAGTTCACATGTGTCTTAATTAAAGGTCTTCTTCGATCAAAATACACAAAGAAAGAATAAAACCCATTGAGGCCGAGGTCTCCTTTTCAATTTTCAATTACGATTATTAAAACATTTTTTTTTGGGGGGGTGGGGGGGTGATAAAGTATTTACCCCCAATGCAGACTGCTCGCAGGACATTTTCAACATGTTCATGTCCGCGTTTTACAGATGCGCCCTCAACACGTACACCGACGTGCTGGTGAACGGAAACTCCAGCACATCTCGTGTGTCTGTGCAGATATTTTCTTTCGTCGATGTCAATTTGATATATCTGCACTGCCACGTTCAAATCTGCATGAAGATTGGATCTGATACCTGCGTGCCTGTGAGTGCACTCTTTATTTTGGATTCGTAATTCCAACCGTTTTTTTTTTTTTTTTTTTTCATACCACATCTGCTTGTTCTTTTGTTTCAGGACTGCGTGCAAAGAACAGCTCGGTCTTCTAACACCATTGGAAGAGCGTTCGGGTCTTCTGGGCCTTTGCTTAAATCCGAGGAACGTGAGTGCTGTCCCGCAACACTCGGAGAACAGGTCTAATTCGAGTTGCGTTAACAGGCGAGAGGATGGCTTTTAAACACGACAGATATTTCAGTGCTCAATTACTGTATTTGTAGATACATAAGCCTGTAAATAAAGTAGGCAAATAGACACCTATGTGGGACATTTTCATATCAGGTCATTTGATCAATGACGGTAAAGACACGGTCCGCTGAATTTCCTTTTCTTACTTTTTCTTTTACAAATGAACATTTGTGCACAAGAAAGACGATGGTGTTGGGGAAAGAGAAGAAAAGAATGAAGAAAAAAAAAGAAATGTAACCGAAAGGCACTGAATTTCCTTCCCTTTGAAAATCAATTAATTAACTGATATAAGTATTTGAATTCTTGGCAATTGGCAAGATTCCTGGGTAATATTTTTAACGGCAAAATGTCTTTACCAATCGGTGTCGGAAGTGAATTCAGGATTTGCAAAATTGTTTTCGGAAGGTGCTAATTCCATTTTTGGGATATAGTGCAGAGGATTTTTCTCCGATTGCTTAATATGCCTTTTCCATGAAAACGAACACAAATGTGTCTTTGGCTACGTTCACACCACAGGGCGTGATGCCCAATTGAGATTTTTTTGTTTTGTTAAATCCGATCTTTTTACGCAGTCGTTCACATTCCCCCAAAATAAATGCCGCTTCTGTTGTGGACGGACACGCCAGTGACGTTATAGCGCGCATGCGCACAAGTGCAAATTGGCGCGTTCACAGAAGTCTCATCATGACACATTTGTGGCCATTTCAAGGGTTTTGTGCAATGGAAGCCAACGTTTTCTGATGCTCATCATTTCTAAAGCATCTTTTCGCCACTGACTGTTTTCTGCTGCTCCGTCCACCGTTGCCATTTCCGTGGCGTGTCCGTTTTGTCGAACAATGCTGACGTTTGTCGGCTCAGCTTTATTTTGCATTTGAGGTTGAACTGCTTGATTAGTCTTTGGATACAGCTTATCTTAAAAACACAAATCGCATATCCCTTTATGAATGATACTAATTTCAGTAGAAAATATTTCTTGATGAATTTGTTGTAAGAACTATTCATTGAAACGAGAACCGTCCACTCACTGAGGACAAAAATGATGGTAAACCTGATTGGGTGGCCTGCTAACTGGACAGCATCCGAAAAGTGTGACTCGGATTCACCCTGTGACGGTTATGTGCGCCTTTTATTTTGTATTCTTTTGCGTGCAATGTCACCCTTTGTGACGTCATGCTCTTTGTTTCATTTCATTTCTCATTGTCCAACAAGGATCCTCAGAGAGTGCAAATGGCAGACTCCAACTGATCGGACTGTCCTTCCTCGGAGTCGCTGTGCTTCTCTTCTTCGTCATTGGCCTTGCCTGCCTGTTCTACTATCAAAGGAATCGCATTGGGCATTACAACTTCACTGCCAAATCCAAGCCTCTGAACATCACCCATATTGAATTGAATGCTTAAGTCTCAAAAGTTACATGCTTTGACGACCCGCTGAAGAGGACCGAGGTGGGCGCAGGATATCAATGTGGCACAAATGGAGCCAATGCGCATTATGCGTGTATAAATAACCCCGCCATCAAACACGAGTCTCAACGTAGCATGGGAGGACGCGACGTCGCTACGAATGCTCGGCCGCCCCAAGCTTCACCGTAGCTTCTGGAGTATCGAAGCTATGATGAGCGACCCAATCAGAGCAAAGCTCATTTACATATTATCGGAAAAGACCGACTACAATAGCTTGAAGAAGGACATTTTGGGCATTTTCAACCCAAATGATCTTGAAAACCCGATAAAAGCACATCAAAGATTCTAAAAATCAAATCGAATTAATTGATGGAAAGGGATATTTAAATAAGCAAAAATGATGAGACAATTGATTATATTTTATATAAATAGCATTGTACAGTCGTTGCCCCCGACCCTGACCTCTGAACAAATAGATGGATATTACTTTTCATAATTATTATACCTATATACACTATTATACAGGTTTTACAGAATAATAGTGAAAATATTTTACATTTATTATAGTCGACATGTTTTTATGCCTACTGCTGTAGATATTTTATTGTTTACCTGTCATGGTTTAATATAAAAACATATATGCATATATATAAAGACAGACAATAATAATTACAATAAAAACATTTAATAGGGGTCTCAAGCTGCTGTTTTAGTTATTGTTTACAGTAGCAATGGTCAATGCATGAGGTCACTTAAAAGGGCGTCGCTGACCAGTAGGTGTTTTGATTGGGTTGAGGTGAAGGCTCTTCATTGTTCGACTGCGTGTCGTGCAAAATCAACCACCAGGTTCAGATTATTAAAAACACTGTTGTGGGTGTGCGCGCACGCACGCGCACGCGCACGCACACACACACACACACACACACACACACACAAGCTGTTAGTGAATTCTCATACTAATAAGCTTCTTTTATCATGCAGTCCCTTGAGAGCCACGGCAAGACGAGAAGCTTCCAGTCTACCATCTGCGGCATCGCCGTCACAAACCTGGTAACCCGTTTCTATGGCAACAGGCCTTATTTTTGGGTTTATATTAATGTTATAGTAATGCACATTATACAGAGGTGCCTCGAAGAGATTTGGAAGTGTATTACGCCTTGGGAACGTGGCGTGGAGGTTTATTGTGGAGAATACGTGAGCATCATAGTCCCCTTCGTCATAATGTTCGCCCTTCTCCTTCCTCTTTTGCTTCCCGCTTAACGTCTACCTTGGTGTTCATTCGAGATGACAAATTCATGCGGGTGTGGGCACGGCACGCTCTTCTTTTTTTGCTTGATGTCACTTTCGTCACATTCTGCTCAAACTTTGTCCTCATGCTACTTGCGACGTCCCAGCAAGCAGGTTATGTGAAGCTCACCTGCTCAATAGCAGCTCAAGCCATTCGCTTGCATTTGCCCCACGAAAGCTTGCCCCAAACTTGTTAACGATTAAGCAAATGCAGGGGGGAATTATGTGATATGGTTGGGATATTATAAAGGTTCCTACACAGAACAAAACTGCCTGACACTCTAGTCTGTAAACAAACACAGTGCAGCTCAGCTTCTGGCTAGCCCCCCCCCCCAAACACACACACACACACACCATTTGAATTATGATAATTAGCCAGCGTAATAATTTACACTTTTACCATTGCACTTGTCTCCATCATTCATTTCCTACGAAAAAGAAAATGGACTAATGTTGTTTTTCTTAAGAAGAAAAGATTCTAGCTGTTGATGTTTCATTCTAAATGTCATTCAAATCACTTGCATATACAGGTGCATCTCAATAAATTAGAATATGGTGAGAGGTTGATTAAAGATGAAGATTAAAAAGGGAACTCCGTCATGTTTATTATATAGATTCATTAAAGACATGAGAAAATCAATTCCTAATTTCTATGTTAAAATCCTTTTGATTGTTTCTTCTGTCACCTAATTTCTTCAGATGCTGAATTTGAGTCTTTCCTTCGCTGTAAGCTGTGACGATCAAAATGATAAAGAATAACATTAAAATAAAACAAATAACACATGATCAGATGTCAATGAATAGTAAGTGTAGTCTATTGTGTGACACCCCCCCCCCCCCCCCCCCCCCCCCACACACACATTTAGCCCAGCTCTTTGAGTTTTAAATAATTTGTGAGCATAGAGCAAGCACACTTGCCTATTACGACAGACATCCACCCTCCGACGATCCTGTCAGGTCAAGAGGTCAACGTCTTGCTTGCACGATAATAACAATTCCTTAAAACGTCCGCACATACTGGATAAACATTGCGCATTCGCGGCGATGAAGGCAGCACTTTGTAATCATGAAATCATTTTTATTTATTATTATTATTCTTTTTTTTTTATGAAGAAACAGCACTTTTAAAATAAAACAAATTAAATAAATACAACAAACCCTTGAGACCACTACCCAATGTAAAGTTTATCGCCACAAATGCTGTACATTAACAGCATTGGTAATTACCCCAAATATGTATTTTTTAATGGTTAATAGATTAGTATGTCGAAGCTGTTTAACCGAAATTATATTTCTAAAGCTAAAATATAAGTATTGTTGTGATCACATGATTTCAAGATTAAGGTGTTCAATTCTAGTTGTTTACTTCCATTCTTGGAAGAGAAAAAAATTGTTTCAGTGTTTGAATGTTATGTTTTATTCATTTCTGGCTTCTCATAGAAGCCCCCGCAGCCAGCTCAAATTTGGGAAGGAAAAGGATCAATTCTGTGCCCCAAGAGTGCTGTGCCCCCTCACTTTAAAAGTCGTTCCGCCGCCCCTGTCAGGAAGTGAATTGTAACAATTACAAATACATAGAATAAGACATTTCCAAAATTGTCCTCCCAGCAATCCCACGCACGCCGGTGGATAAAATAAAACCGGTATTTTATTCAGCAATTATATTTGAACATCAATGACTGTACTATTTAGATACTATGAATGAATTGATGCCAAAATCTGTTTTCAATCTTTATGCCCAATAGTCCAATGCCATCTGATACGGTTCATAACCAACCCAAATGTTCCAGTTAATTCCTATTAACTCCCCATCGAAAGTGTTTCATTGAAAAATTCATTCCAAGAAGATTCCGATGTATAAACATGGCTTCATTTGTCACGTTGCTGACAACACACAAGAGCTCATTGGCCTGCCGTGAACTTCATGTTTTAACATTACTATTACGTGAAAGTTTCTTTTTTGTTTTTTTCTCCTTCGAAATGACTCGCCACAACATACGTTGTGAAACAATACTTCAATCTGCGAGTGTCGATCTTTTATTTAAACTATAACTGCATACAGGTTGCTTTAGATGTGATATTAGCACTTCATGGTGTGGTTTTCTTGTATTATTGTTCATAAAACAATTAAAATACAATGCATAAAACAAGGAAAAAAAAAAAATATATATAGCACCTATTCAATAATGCCACAGGTCGAACAGCTATAAGTTTTAGACCCAAAAACAATTTCAGACATGCATTTTCCAAAATGGGTCTTTGTGTTGTGTGTGTAATTTTCACAGTACTACTCAGTCTGATTCAAATCGAGGGCAAATCGCACGACTCCGCTGCTTCGTCGGTGTTCAGGTCTTCCCAGTAGTGGTTGTGGTTCTCCTCCAGCAGCACCCTGGGAATGATGATGACCGGCTCGGACAAACTCGTCCTGAGCATCTCTAGGAGGCAGCACATGGTTAGAATGTCAAGAAGGAGAAAGAAAACAACAAAGACACGTTGAAACACTTGTCTCAGGAAAACAACAAAGTCTCTTGGCTGAGTCGAAGCACCCTGCGACCGCTCATTTTAGGAGATCTTGACATTTATTAAGCAAGTCGCACAAACACTGAGTGGCGAAAATGAAGGTTTGTGGAGAAGAAAATGAGCGCGGTCTCCAATTTAGCATTGGGGTAGCATTGCGTTTGATGCGAACGGTTCAAAACGGGGCCAGTGTAACGAGGGTCTCGGGGTGTTCTGACATGATTGAAATTACATTCCACATCCAAATCAAATGTAAAGGAATTGAATGATCAGCAAGAGGCAAAATGGACTGACCACTGACACGTCCAAGTCCGAACGACCGCTCTCTGCAAGCTCGTCCGGACTTACCCCTGCTGAGAGCGCATCCCAGCTAACACGCCACAAATATTCTGCGTAAAGTTTTCGATTGCAGGTCTGACAAAAAAAAACAGTGAGGGCATGCTTGAGAACAACAACAACAACAAACAACAACAACCGACGCCTGTGCATATGCCGTGGATATAGAAAGCATGGTAAAAGGCATCCCAAAACAGTGGGAGCTATTAGCTTTAGAATTCAATTGAAACTATGTATTAGAAATAGAAATTGGACCAAAATGCCATGCTAGTTACCCCCCGGTCCTCAGTCGGACGTTGTGGTTTTCATACTTTACTACTGCGTTAGTCTAGGTTAGTGATTTACGTGCAGATTTAGGTTATGTCGCATAATCCAAGGTCCGCCACTCGTGTGTACATGAAGTGTATTTTGATAGTTTCATTCAGTGGTTCTCAAACCTTTTACACCAATTACAAAAAAAGGTACTTGGCTCTCGAAGTACCACCATAACAACCGATATTAAAATACAGCAATAATTCTAAAAAGGACATCGAGTATGATTACAAGTCTTTTTGGGTAAGAGTCTGTCATCATGGCAGAACTTGTTTCTCCACATTCTTGAGCTCACCCCACATAGAACTTGGGCGCACACAAACAAATAAGTAAACAAGTAATATTTTAACAGGGGAGTGTTCACTTTCTATATCCACTGGAGTGATGTGATTACATGAGGATGAGAAACCTCAAATCAGGTCCAAAGTGACTTCAATCCCGCCCCGGCCCCCTTCTCCTGGTGGGGCTTATTAAACATTTCACATGCAATTATAGTGGAAAACATTCCAGTAGATTGAAGCAGGGCTCCATGGAAGCAAGCTTACATGCAGAAGGTGACAGCAGGCGACCCCTGGTGTCCATATGGAAGAGAAATACATAACTAAAGTGTTGCGGTGGTGGTTCGCCAGTTAAATAAAACCGTGCCACTGTAAAAACCAATACAAGATACACAAATCAATCACTAAATCTCTTATGGTCATGAATGAGAATGAAGTGCCATTTGTCTGCGGCCGGCGTCTTCGAAGTGATTCTTTTCGGGTTACCTGGGATTGGGTAGCGCACAGCCCCAGAGGTGTTGCTTTAGAGTCTGCACCCAGCCAATATCTCGGATTGGCTGGCAGAGCTGTATGTAGTTTTGTTGTTTTAGCACAACCCTTCAAATGAATCAAAATGTCGCTCATTAGCAAATGACAACTTCGTCATCCAAACGTTGACATCCCCCAAATACACATGACAGCAGTGTGAGAAAGAATACATATTTGTTTTGTATTTCAGGACATTAAGCAGGAGGAAGACGTCCAAACAAGCACATCTTATTCTGGAATACATTTTCCAGACACTCTTTGACATGCCTTTTGCTGTCAAGCCACATGATCTCTGGGAGCATGCAGGTAATCATCTCAACAAATTAGAATTTTCTAGAAAGGTTCCTTCATTTTAGTAGTTCAATTCAAAAAGTGCAACACAGTATACAGATGCATTAAACATCAAGAACATTCTTTTCAGGGGGGCCAATTCTTACCAAATTTCTATATAATATTACAAATAAATACATTTTGGATTGTTTCTTATGGAATTTTGGTTTCCATTAGGTATAAGCTATAGTCACCACAATTATAACAAATCAAATATTTCATCCTGTGTGTAGTGAATCTATACTCGGTAACATGACACTTTTTGAATTCAACCACTGGAATAAATTACAAACCCCATTTCCAACGTAGCTAACATGTTGCATAAAAAGTAAATAAAAAGAGAATAACATGATTTCGAAATCCTTTTCAACCTAAATTCAAATGGATACACTGCAAGGACAAGCTATTTCATGTTCAAACTGATGAATGTTGTTGTTTTTCTTCAGTTGTTTACAAGCAAGGATGGGTGAAGTTCACCACGTTGTAAACAACTGCATAAGATAATATAGTCCAACAGTTTAAAAACAATGTTTCGCAGCGGCTAATTGCAATGAACTTAGGAATTTCATCATCTAGGGTCCGTAATCAATCAAAAGATTCAGAGAATCTGGAGAAATCTCTGCACGTAAGCGGCAAGGCCGAAAATCAACATTGAATGCTCATAACCTTCAATCCCTCAGGTGGCACTGCATTAAAAACCAACATCATTGTGGAAAGGATATTGCCACATGGGCTCAGGAACGCTTAAGACAACCGTTGTCAGTTATCACAGTTCATCGGTACGTCTACAAATGCAAGCTAAAACTCTACCATGCAAAGTGAAAGTCGTATATCAGCAACACCCAGAAACGCCGCCGGCTTCTCTGGGGCGGAGCTCATCTGAGATGGACTGACGCAAAGTGGAAAAGTGTGCTGTGGTCTGACAAGTCCACATTTCACCTTGTTTTTTGTTTGTTTTTTTTTTTACATCATGGACGTCATGTCCTGCAGGCTAAAGACAAAAAGGACCATCGCCATTGTTATTAGCGCAAAGTTCAAAGCCAGCATCTGTGATGGTGTGGGCGTATTTAGTGCCCGTGGCGTGGGTAAGTTGCACTTGCACTTGCATCTGTGGAGGCACCATTCATCCTAAAAGGTACATACAGGTTTTGGAGCAAAATACGCTGCCATCCAAGCAACATCATCCTTGCTTATTTCAGAAAGACAATGCCAAGCCAACATTGCGTATGTGTTAAAATGGCGTGGCTTCGTGGTAAACGAGTGTGACTGCTAGACTTGCCTGTCGGCAGTCCAGACCTGTCTCCCATCACGAAGATCAACGGCGACCCCGGAGTGTTGAACACCTGAAGTTGTACATCAAGCAACAATGGGAAAGAATTCCACCTCCAAAGCTTCAACAATTAGTAGTAATAGTGTCCTCAGTTCCCAAACGCTTATTGAGTGCTATTGAGCGCGTCATTGGAATTAGGGTTTGGAAGTTTTCCACAAATTTATTGAGATGCATCTAAATTAGAGAGATGATGCAAGGAAATTATATATTTTTCTCATGAGGGCAACATGCATCATGGAAAGAATGCCAGCGGTCATGCCAGAATGCGGTGCAATCTTGTATAAGCAAGTTCTCTTCTATGTGGATTTTCATGTTTTGTTCGACAAAGAATGGGAGAGGAAAAATACTGACAGATACCTGCAACCACTAATGCTTTACTACAAACAAAAAAAGCCAGAAGACACCTTTTATTTTGCTTTTTTGGGGGGCATTTATTTGTAATGTTTCTTTAAATATAAGCAAGCAGAAACACAAGTACGTCACAGTCAATTTATTTTTGTCAATACATAACTTCCTTTACCATACTGTCTAATCTTTTTCACCTAATAACCACAAAGATAGCACCGGGTGTGTGGCGTGCCAAGCACTGTTTTCATGACGTGGCCCCCTCCCCCGTCTTATGTGACAAAGGAACACCCCTAACCAAAGGCTGCAAAATGCAAAAATGGGTCCGGCCTTCAGCTCCCACGGGTCATGCGTCGGTGATGGTTGCACGGCGGATAAAGGAAAGGATGTAAAGTATGCGCGTGTATAAAGGGGCCACCGAGGGATTTGAACCGTGACAGTGCATTTATAATCTCAGACTAAAGGTAAAGAAACAAATAGTCACAAATACAGTGTGCTTATATGATACTATAGTTGTATGTCTGTGTATACAGTGGAAGCTCTAAAGTGGAATGCCAGGAAAAATACACACAAGACCTCGGTAAATTTGATGAGACTTCTGAAGGGTGTAATTGGCTCTTTGTTTTTGTTTTTTTTACCATTATGCCACCACAGAAAGGTAGCAGAGATGGTAAAGATGGTCAAATTCGCAAAAGTGGGAAAGCAGTACAGTACTAGTAATAATAATAATAATAATAATAGTGGCCGACTCGTTGGCACATCTGCCTCAAATCGGGGTTGAAATCCGGCCCCGTTTGTGCGGAGTTCGCATGTTCTCCCCGTGCCTGCGTGGGTTTTCTCCGGGCACTCCGGTTTCCTCCCACATCCCAAAAACATGCATGCTAGGTTGACTGAAGACACAAAATTGCCCGTAGGTGTGAATGTGAGTGCGAATGGTTGTTCGTTTCTATGTGCCCTGCGATTGGCGATTGCGAGCGCTCGGGAGGCTCGCCACAGTTCCTTACCGATCCATTTTGAACAAATCGGGCATTAGCAAGCAACACGCAACTGTCGTTT
Organism: Phycodurus eques; assembly: GCF_024500275.1. Classification (NCBI taxonomy): domain Eukaryota; kingdom Metazoa; phylum Chordata; class Actinopteri; order Syngnathiformes; family Syngnathidae; genus Phycodurus; species Phycodurus eques. The sequence continues at coordinate 2,763,824 of NC_084541.1, forward strand.
CAACATCACTTAAGGTCTGCGGCGGATGATGATTTCGCTCAACATGGCGCCCTCCTTAAGTTGATTGAACATTCTGTTGAATGTTTGGTTTACAAACGCAATATTAATCAGAGTACTGTGTTTTGACAAGTGCTGGCACATACAGTGTATACTTGCTTGAAAACATTTGGGGTGGAGTTCCTCTTTCAGTTGAGCTTGAGAAAATGTTTTATTCTTTTTTAATTTTAAAAGTGGTTAAAGGTGTATGAATGTTAGCAATGGTATTTCCATTTTTTTTTTTTTTTATGTTGGAAAATGAATTGTAAATCGTTTGCAGATTAGCCTCAATGAGACGTTTAGAGGTTCCACTGTATATGTAGCTGGATGGAAAGCATGTGTAGTGTGAAAGATGGTTCTAGAATAGCTAACATAGGTTAAATGCATAAAAGAATGGGTTACATTTACATTTTTGCAAAACAGCTTACTTATATTGCCTTCTTTATCCAACACATTACATGAAGACAAACCACATTAAAAAAAAATTAAAATAAAATAAAACGTCAAGGCTTTACATTTTAGGAATTAGTTTGCTTCACCATATACCGCTTAAACACAATGAACTCTGCAATCACCATATTAAACTTGCCTGACAACACTAAATGATCGTGAAAATCAACATACTTGCATACACATCAAATTCTAACAAGACAACGTGGGCAACAAAGAACTGAAAATAATGGTGCCATTATGAGCAAAAGCTAACCGTACAAAATCAAAATATGAATATTATAATGTTGCCATCGTGAGCTGTCATGGCGGTCTAATCACGTCGGTTATATACAGCATGGCCTGAGTATGTATGAAAAAGCCAGTATTCCATACGGACTGTGTAGTTTTACTGAAGGATCAGTCTCGCTAATAACGACAACTGAGGCCGAAAACTTTGCATTTTGTGTGACTCCAAACGCTCAATACATTTTTTCGCTTCACCTAAACTCTTCCCTGCCAGAACCTCCAGCGTGATGATGCTATGCTCATTTTAAATGCCATGGGGACCTTCAGAGATAATATTTATGCGTGTGCATAACGTTGGATGCGTAATAAGTGATTCAGATTGTCTGCCGGCAGCAAACTTGGTAAAAAAAAAATTCATAAATAAATAATAATAATAATATTGAACTAAGCTAAACTAAAATAGCCATGTGAGTATGTAGGAGGTAAATGCTCCAAGGGATCCAAACAACTGTACTTGCTCATTAAAAGACAGATTTAGAGAAACCTGGGCTCCAAGTCACAAAGAATTATGATCGTGCATACAGTCATACCTAAAGCATGAACACACAAATGGCAGCAACGATAAAATAGCAGGTACAAAAAAAAAACAAGACGTGGATCAGAGACTTAATGATTAACCAAGCAGGACATTTATCAAAGATGCTCAGCTCTCATCGTTGTTTCTATTCAGTAGTTCCAATCATTGCTCATCTTTGATAAACTCAGTACAAGGATCTGCTCAGTTGATCAAGCCAAATGCCAGATGCAAGCGTTAGCCATTGCATTGGCGAGGCAGGCAGCCTGTCGCCATAGCAACCAGGAAATGGAGGCGATCAGAGTGGGGGTGGCATCAAGTAGCGGAGGAAGAAAAGAACGAAAAAAAACACTCATGCCCACTTGTGACAGGAGCAATTGAAATTCAACAATGGAAAGATGACCTCATCTTATTTTAATATTGTACAAATGTGAAGCAAATGGGAGCAAAGCAGAAGCAAAAAAAAAATAGAAAAAAAAGAGGACAGCGACAGAAGAGAAAAAACTATTTTGCAGCCTCTGTGTTTACTTTCCCCCCCAAAACATAAGATATGAAAGGTGCTAAATGGTTTTTACTCTTTTGCTTCAGCCAGTTTGTTGTTCATCTCTTTACTTTTCTCCTTGTCCCCCAATGCTGGCCGGCTCACGGGCTGGTTCTCCGAGGTCATCTTTCTGGAACCCCTCAGTGCGGTGCTCTGCTCTTTGGCTTTCTTCACTACCTTGCCCTGGCCGGCTGCTACGGCCCCGGGCTTTTTGGCTTTAGTGCGAGGGACAGTAGACCTGTCCACCTGAGGATGTTGGAAGCGGACATGAGCTGAAATGCTTCAGTTTCAGTTTTAACAGTCGTGTGAATGCTGAGACTGGGTGCCGGCACCTAACAGAGGCAACTGGTGACTCTCTAAATGAGTAAGCCGGCAAAAGAAGTAGATCCAGCAGCTAGCCAGATAGTGAGGCCTCTGCTGAGGCACTCCGGTGAACCCCCGATATTCAGAGTCCAGCCGCAAATTGTGACATCCCCCTAAAAAGGTTTATAACTGCCTATTGATGCCCAAAGATGGAGGCAGAGCAGCACTTTTGTCGAAATGAAGCCCCTCAACTCACTTCAACACAGTTCTTTGGCATCAAAAATGCCACAAGATGGTGGTAAATTTCCCTGGCACCACGATGCCAAAAGACGGCACCAAAGTATACTTTTATTTCATTTTATTGAGCACAAAAAAAAAAAACAACAACTGATAAGTGAGTTTTTTCGTGACTAGAGGATTGGTTAAAAAACAAACAAACAAACAAACAAATAAATCTGCGTATTGGTAAATTTGCGAATGCCGAACAGAGAACATGAGGGAGTTCGCCGTATTTCTTGGGTAGCATGAAACAATGTCTTCAAATCCCAAGTTCAGAACTGTGAGGGAAACGCTCACATACCTCAAGTGCCAAGTTAGCATGTCAATGCCCGCAAACTGTTGCTGTTGTCCTGTAAATATATCTCAACAACAACTAGTAAACTGTACCAATGCTTTTTTATTTTTCTTTCTTTTGTATTTTGTCTCAGCATTCACGGGCAATTTCTGAAGGTCATTGTAAAACAAACATTGTACAGTTCAATCAGTAGTTCAGCGCTCACCTGTTTAATGGGGTCGATGTAAGGCTCGCTGTACAAACTGCGTATCCTCCTCCTCTCCTGGGCTTTATTGTCAGTGGGCTGCAGCGGGGCTTGTCCCTTGAATGTTGCACTATAGCTGGTTTCCAACCGGGTCTTCTCGTCCGGAGGTAGGTACTGGGACTTGGCCCGGATCATCTGGGCAGGCTTCACATCTCTATAAGCCTTAAATTCGGTTCTGTGGGAAGAAAAGCCACGTGGTCATTGTGAGGGTGAGGAAAGAGCTTGTTTCCAAAATGTAATAAAGGCCAGATGAACAAAAAAAGATCTGGCCTTTCCATTTTATTGTGTGCAGACAATATTCTATGCCGTGTCAATGTCTTGTGTCAAGCTGTAATTGAGTTTATTCCCTTTGGTTGAAAGCAAATAGTTGAGGGTACACTGGGCCGAAGTGCAGAGCTATGCAGTGTGATGTAGACCACATTGGTGACGAGTTATAAATAACTCTTTAAATACAATCTTCTGTTTTATTATGAGACCAGTTTAATAAAGTCAAGCAGATGGGAGCAAAGTATGGTGTGTGTAAGTATGTATGGTTGCATGTTGCCTTTCAAGACTTTGTCAGTCGGTGCTTATCTCGTCGTACAGGAAAAGGTGCCCATTCCAATTTTTGATATCAAGTGCAATGATCTGTGGAGGAAGTGTGCAAGTAATGGACGCACCACCATGTTTATCATTGCCTATAATACTAGTTTAAAATGTAAATATACCTCAAACTATGATCTCAAAACAGTTTGAAATGATTTTTTAACTCATCTAACATTACGTATTAATTAAGAGATGCCCTAAGAGAACTTCGGTTTTTATTTCGTGCTACATACATAAAAGTTTATTGAAATGTAATTTAATTAGATGAATTCGTGACTAGCAAACCGCAAATACCTTGTCAAAAGTCAATAGTGCGCATTATACATAGGTATAGGAGCAAAGTGAAAAGACTTACACATTTTATAAATGTATGCCACCATCTAGTGGTTATGAAAAAACTGCACACTTTCATTCCAAAATGCCACCGCCACCTAGTGATTATAAAAAAAAAGTGTAGCTACACTTTCATTCCGATATAACAGGGGTACGTATATGCATATATGTAGTTGTGCTCATAAGTTTACGTACCCTGGCAGAATTTGTGAAAATATTTTTTTTTTTTTAAATATGACTGAACAACAACCATCATTAATGTCTTTATGGTTATGTTTTGTTTAAAGATAATGCTTTTATGAAATGCTTGACCGTTTCATTTGAATCCCATTCAAATAAAATTAAATGTGTTACGCCTGGTCCTTCATGTTTTCTTTAAAGAACTGTACCCATCTTACAAATTCTGCCTGGGTAATCAAACATATGAGCACAACTGTGTGTTTTCTAATTTACAAAATAAAAGTAGAGCTGTGAATTTCAAAATAAGAGCTAAAAATAAGGATTAAGTGTTCAAACCCAGTGCTTTACTTTAGAATAATTGTTTGAAAAAAACAACAACAACCAAATACAGATACTACTACATGTTTTGATCATATGGGTAGAAGCAAAATCATGCGTTGTAACAATGCATTATACATCGGTAGAAGGGTTTTCCAGAAGTTTGAGGTCAACTTTGGGGGTGCGTATTATACATGGGGGGGCATTATACACGAGATATGATGGTACTGTAAGTGGGGTATTACAGTATGTGGACACTATATGCCCAGGCTTTTGCATGTAATTTATGCTTAGTGCTCGAGTGTTATTTTGAAGTCGTCTTTTTGAATGTGCACACAGACTAACTTGTAAAAGATACAAATATTAAATAATCAACAACGGGATCGAGTCAATTATTGTTGAACATGCTCTGACTGAGTCAATGTTTCAACATGACAAAAGGTATGTTTGTAGAATTTGCAGGTCTAGCTAAATGCATAGAATTTGTTTCAGAATGCTCCAAATGGATTTCAAAGTTTGGAAAACACCAAAAGCATTCAACCAGGACCACTGAATTTATCCAATACAATATTTGATTGATTGCTATCATTGCATGTTAAATATGAACCAGTAATACGTTGCTAGAGTTGGCACAAAGTCAAAAGGGGAAACAAATACTCTCAGAGGCTTTCTGGTTTCTGGGCAACCTCATGGTCACCTTCAGACGTCATTACAGCTGGCGAAACACTGATAATAATCAAACATGCATGTCTTTACTACTTTAGTTTTCCTGCATGTTCACTGAGTGCTTTGAGCGCAACAATGTCAATGATGCATGCACGCTGCTATAAAATTACTTGACGTCTACTATCTGATACACGTCCAATATTCAGACACACCTTGAAAGAAAATCTCAATATAGTGACAAATGTGCGAAAATCCTTTTGCATTGAACCACTCATCAGCAAGTCGCCTTTAGAAAAACAAAAACAAAAGTACAGTATTTGAGCTTTGTTTCCACCACTGCGTCAGACTAATCTGACGACAAATATCAGTCTTCCCCTTTGGCTCCAGCAGAGTCATGAACACACACTGTAAACAACAGTGAGGCACATTTAAATGTCCTTGGCCACTGTAAATAAAGGGAAGAGTTACATTAGGCAGCAGCTTGAAGCACAGGGCAAAGCCGTCAATACTTGGCTAATGTCCTGCTGCATCGTTAGAAGAAGGAAAAAAGGACAACAAAATCAATAAATACTTTGGAGACTGTGTGAAACGTTCTATTTGTAGCCGAGAATACATTTCTCGCAGGTTAAGAGCTGGCTGAATGTTATAATGAAGTTGCATTGGGAACAATAACCAACACACAGCTGAAACATTTTAATTAAAGATGTTTTGCAGAAGGACAAGTGTTTAAAAAGTATATGTTTGTCCCATTCTTTGCAGGCCAATTAGTGCAATACTGTATTACAAGAAAAGAGTGTATGTACAGATTTAAATTGCGTGTAGTGTATATGTTGAACTACCTTTAAAGGCAGCCAGTGTCATATTAATAGAACATTCTAGATGGAAAAAAATCACAGCCTCCATGCAAATACATTTGGGGGCCTGCGATTGTTTACAAGGTTACAATTCCTTTTTGCATTTGGGTCGTTAAAATAGGTCGTCAGCTGACACGTCTTTCTCAAATTAATCAAACAAAAGCTGTGCATTTAATTTAAGTAATTAATCTCAACTATTAGGTGATACCTTTGACTTCAATTCCCAGTTGGTTGGTTTGCACAGATTTCTATTCCATTGACTCCTTGAGCACAAATATGCCCACACTTTTAACGAATAATTTATTAAACAAGCCAGAGGGCTTAAATCATGTCATAACGTGAAAAGTAAATTGTTCATAGCACAAAGGCTGATGACTTGAGACATGGCTTTTGAAAAGAGAACTACTACACACAGCGAGTGATGACATAACAGGACTTAGGCTCGCTTTCAGGGCCAGGACGGACCAAGAAGCTGCAGCGCAAAAACAGATGATAACAGTACAATGGCATCCAAGGACGGGTGTATAACGCCACAGGGTGTCGGCTGGGAACGTGTGAAGGTTCCACGGTGCGGAACACCAGCCTGTACAATAACATTCTGTCGATGCTATTCACGCCTCAGCGTAACAATAATTCCTGTGTTCCTGAGCTCCGCGTGGACTTGAGACTACGGGAGGGTGTACTGTATACAGTAAACAAAACACAAATGGGCGAAAGTTTATTGGCATGAAACACTGTCATACATAAATAATCTATCAAACACACATTTCCAAACCTTTTGGTTTATGTTTTAAGATTTCGCTCTCTCGTGATACATTATTGATACGCTACGGCCGAACCTGAAAGCTTTTAAACTGGATTTACAAGTGACTAAGACAATAATATATGATTGAATGAATGAAAATACATTATTTCCATACATAATACCAGTACATTATATTTATTCAAATACACATGGTTTGGGAATACATTCGTACATATACTGTGTAATATATAGTATGATATTAAGATCTCAACTGAGATTTTAGGACCACATTTGCATAATGATAGGGGAACATTTTACAACGCTAACCAGCAACAGAGCAGAAAATCAAAGCACGTGCTTTGGGCATCAGTGGCTTTGTATCACCATGGTAGCTAAAATAATAATAACAAATAATGCTAAAATAATAATAACAAATAATACAACAACCAAAATACTTGTATATAACTAATGTATTATGTTGTGGGAGTTTCGGAACTTCTGTTTACCCATTAACTGGGGCGGACGGACGATTGGGAAAACACAGGCAATTGTCTGAGGCCCCCAAACATCTCAGAAAAACGGAATAATTCATAAAATGTCCTTTGTTTCGAAGCAACTTTTGATGCTTTTATTCTTAATTCAAATCAAATAGCTTTTCCAAGATTGAGATGCCTCTCACTTATCCAACAATAGCAGGAGGTGAGGTTACAGATCTTATTCAGTGATAATAAGCTCTTCAACAGAGTTTAATTCTTGCGTCCCCTGTTTGATGGATTACGCGCTGTGACGGGAAAACATATTCCCCCACATGAACAAAAACACCGAATAATAGCCTGCTTTGAGTGACCTCCGTGACAAGCAAAGGAGCGGCACGACATCTTCACTGGTTCATCCCGGGTATAGTGCCAGGCTCTGGTTCTTCACCTTTGATCCTGGACACCCACTTTTCGACTGTGCTGTGCAGCCTTCAGCCGTTTCCCCATACGCATTTGGAACTTTTTGAAAATGTTTAGCGGTGGTTACCGTTCCAAAGCCAGAAATTCAATCACAGTTCTCAATGAAGAGGACAGGCTTAAACAAAACTTCTTTTTTTTTGTGTGTGTGTGTGTGAAATAAAGCTTCGAAAAAGTACTTAAAACTACAAAGCGTGAACATTTGTGAGGAAAAAAAATAATAATGTTAAGTCGGTTAAATTAAATTGGGCTCATTACTATTTCAAAATAAAAATCTCATTTCAAATAAATCCCCTCTCACTAATGTGACGGCATGTTTGTTATTTGGCGGATGTTCGTACACATCGCAAGCTATTCTTGTCATGATGATATTTCTTGCTGTGGAGACTAAAGCTGCTGACCGGGCTGACCTGCTGTGGTGCAGTTTATGCGCAAGGGGAAAGGCTTCTCCGCTGCAACCAATCGCTGGCGACCGACGGGAGTGGAAACGCGCCAGGACGCCAGCATGCAACTCCGCTTGAACGTGGCGCAATATGGGCTGCGGTACTAGAAGACCACTTATTGGTCAGCAAGCATTGTCACGATTACATGTACAAGCAAAATAAGATCAAACCATACGTCTATTGTTTACTAGTATGAGCATGACGAGCCAGGTCAGCAGCTGAAAACATTTGTTGTAGTCGATGCTATAAGTCACTAGAACGTGTCCATCTATTCACTTTCTACCAGTCTGTTGGAACAGAAGACATTGCTGGAGAGTGTCCCTCAGGTAAATTCTAGAAAGTGGGATACACATAAACAAGCTCGATGATCCCGCAGTGCGAAGCGCGTCAGGGATTTTGCCCTCCCTAATTTTCTCGGCAAACAATAAATGTCGACTGGAGTATTGACAATAACAAACGTTAGAGGTGGGTCAATGATGATGGAGTTGGAGCCGCGGACTTTGGAGTTTTTTTCGGGTAACCTTCACTCATGATGCATGTGACGCTTGGCACTTTTGATTGGTTGCCTTTCACGCGCGCTATTTCAAGAAGGCTCGGACCGGTATCTTACGCAACTCATTCAAGGGTATATGTAGTGTGAATTATGTGTAATCACACACACTAATATGAGATTAAATGGGTTACATAAAACAGCTTTAGTAGGCCCGACGAGGAACTGATGGAACAAACGAGTATCAGTAGAGATTTTAGGATTACATTTTCAGACCATAAAAATCAGTTGAAAAACTATCTGGGGAAGGGTAATACCCCACAGTTTCTCGTGTTGTGCCCAACTTCGCTCTTGCTGAAGTCGATTTTTTTTTTTTTTTTTGCATCGCTGTGTTCACTGCTTGTCAGTAGAAAGCAAGGCTTTGCAGGCTCTCTTAAGAGGATCATTTTCAAAAGTCAGTCACTCGGCTGCTGTGGGCTACATTCTGCTAACAAAGTCATTCAGAAGACAGGGGAGGATTTTGAGAGGGCGCGGGGGGGGGGGGAGACATTTCCGAACGAAAAGTCTCCTCTGAAAGGATTTTGTTGGAGGGTTCACTGCAATAAAAGATGTTGCATTGCTACATGGGAAATCAAGACTCTCTCTTTCTGAACTCAATGAACCTGCAGCTCCTGCTTCCTTGTCACAGGGGGAAAAAAAAACAAACAAAAAAGAGGACTTTCAAGTGCTATTTTTTCCCTCCACTTTATAATAGATTAAAAAAAAAAAAAAAAGTTCCCTCTTGGTCAGTGCTGATGACAGAGTAGGCTTTGTCTGTTTGAAAAAAAGAGAACATGAACAAAGGGCTCAGGGGGGCTGACGTCGCCCACTCGTGACTTATTATGAGGCATAATATGGCATTCAAGTTAAAGTGCCTTCCATATGACGCAATAGAATTGAGCTTGAAATGGATTGTTGTTTTTTTTGTGATGGATTTGACTTGGCTTTGACTCAGCGTTGTTTCCTATTCTTCTCCTTGAGTTCCTTTTGCGCCGTCTTCTTCAGCGTCACACTTTCTCTTCAGTCCGTTTGTGTGGTGTTTTTTGCATTTGCACTGCATTTGGCCTTTTAGAACGAATAGAGATTGGAACTAACATGCACTATGGCTGAATGGTTTCATTTATTGCTGCGACTCATACATATAGGGGTATATGATTCATTCCATATGGTTGTTGGACCAGATGGCACAGTGCAGCTGGAGAGGAGCTATTCATGTTTCAAGGTAGAAGAATGCAGTGACTATCCCCGTGTACAGTAATTGCATTTTCTCGAAACAGCATATAGGTGAGTTTGTCCGGCAAATTGCAGAAAAGGCTGCAAGAACCCCGCGACCAAGTGCGACTCGGGGAATGCCTGCGGGTTTTTGTACTCACTTGTACGAGGTGCCGGCGGAAGTCTCCTGCTGAATTTGCCTGTTGACAGCATCGGCGGCCGCGCGCCCTTCGCCTTCCGCCGCCCTCGACCTCTTCTTCCCCCGGTGGCTCCGCGTGAGGTGTTTCTCTTGCACTTGGTCGGCAATGGCGCTTTTCTCCACGCCGCTGTGGCGATGCGACGTGTCCGCGGACGGCTTGGGTATCCACGGGTGGTCGCGCCTTTTGGGGATGGGCCAAGGCTTGTAGTCTTTCTGGTACTGGGTCTCGCTGTCGAACGGTATTTCTGGGCCGCGGTACTCGTTCTTGGGTTTGCAGCTGGGCTGGGGGCGCACTCTCCAGTGTTTAAAGTCCTCCCTCGTGACCGAGCTGCACACGCGCTCCTCCGACGCGCTGCGAGGCGGCGGCTGCGTTTCTATGGCGACCCCGGCCCGCGACGGAGGCTGCGGCCGGACGCGCTGCATCTCCGCGGCGTCCGCGCGCTTGGCGAACACCAGAGGCACCGCGATGTCGGCCTTGTCCGCCTGGTTCCAGAAGCGGGCCATGCAGCACGCCCTGCTGATGCACGGCCACGCCATGCTGCCAAAATTGCGGATCGGTCACGGAATCAAAATGGAACGGACGATCGCTGTCGACGACGGAGGCGTGTTTGGGCGAGCCGTCGTTTTACTTCAGCTTAGATTCGAAGAAACACAAATCCATCGCACTCCTAAAGCACGCGCGCGCGCGTTGCCGATCATTGCACTCTTAAAAGCAAGATCTAAGCCCTAATGACCGTTTTCGGCTCGGATGTGGTCTGTGTCCGTAATTGGGGATGAGAACGTCAAGCCAGACATTTTGCAGATGACTTCCGGGTTCAGCACCGGAAAAGGTCGCTGCTTTTTTAAAATTTATTTATTTATTAATTTTTTTTGGGGGGGGGGGCAGCAACTTTACGACGTCATTTGCGCTAATCACAACAACTTTGTGTCTGTTCCGTACTACATTTGAAATAGGAGACCAGCGCTCCCAATTCGAAGCAAAGTAGTCTACTTTTATTTTGAATCATAACGCGACTTCCGGTCTCAATCCGATCATTGGTGCCTTTTTGTACCCTTCCAAACTGATCATCAATGAAATAATGACGTACATATCTGGCTATTACATGTGTACTGCATGTTTGTAGATGTGCTTGCAAATGGACGTGTAAATGTATTCAGTGTAAAATCTTTAGGCCGTAAAGCCTTGAGGACAAACACAGGCAAATGAACAATAACATTCATAATGGAGCTATATTTACTTTCAATAGCAGAGCCATTTTATTATTTAAAAGTAGTTATTATTTTGAAGTCATTTATTAGTAGATCTATTTATTCATGGGGTCGAATTCAATAATGCTTCTCACTCCTTTGTAAGTAATTTTGAGGTATTTGTTGTTGTTTTTTTTAATATGGGGGGGGGGGGATACAATGGATATGTGTACACATTTATAAATGATACTAACCATGAAAATATAAAAACAAATTTCAAGATTCATTGCCACATCCATTTTCAAGAATTCCCAACCACTGTGCAATAATAACACATGAGTGAAATATTGCCCAACAGGTGCTGGGAAATTGATAAAGAACATATAAGTAATATCAGTACTCGATCGGATTGTCTTGATTTCTGTTTCAGAGGCACGTCATTGGCTCTTTTAATCCATGTAACCTACGTTGACCTTATGGCATTGAGTCGTACGCTTTTTCTTACACTACGAATGAAGAGAATTGTCATTTATAATCGCTGCTCATCTGGAGTTGTACTTTTGTCTTCTCTCAGCCAGATGGGGCTGCCTTTGCAGAGGCCGACATTTTCAGTCTTACAAAACCTGAACCTCTGTGCCACAGAGGCAGTTTCGAAAAGAGCCAAGCTTTTTTTTCTTTTTTTTTTGCATTGCTCCAAATATGTCATACGCTCATGTTTGAAGGTTCTGTACGAAGAAGGTCAAGGTTTACAGGGTCAAAGATCAGATGTGGGATGATATGGTAAGAATGATTGAGCAAAGTGTCTGAGATAAGAGAGTCAATCAGGAGGTGATGAAAGCGAGGGCAGACTTTGGACATTCTTCGCTGGCTCCTTTCCTTTCCCACCAGTTGCGATTCTGCGAGTTTTCGCTCTTCCCTCGGGCCAAAATGAAGATTGATTTTGCGCCAGTCGGCGTGCCCCTCCACAGGAGACTGCAGACTGTTGCGGTGCTGCAGTGGGTTTTCTCCTTCCTCGCCTTGGGTGAGTGTATTTGATCACATTTTTTGGGTGGGTGCACTAGAGACGCCAGGGATTGCGAATTAATAGCGTGGTACGTCAAATGTCAAATGTTAATCCGATGCGTTGTGCAATGTCTGCGTACGAGTGGCGGTTTCTTTCGGGAGTGAAGTTCGAAGTCACCTTGACAAGTGTGCGTCTCAGAGAGGGAGCCAAACAGGGCAAGAGTAAAGCATTGCAAGAGCTACAATCAACCCCGGATGTTCGTGCTTCGGCATTCGTGAATTCAACTATTTGCAGATTAATTTTTTTCGGGGGGGGGGGGTGGGCGGGAACCGAGCCTCTGATATTTGCTGAAAACTCAACTATTTGCTGTTTATTGTGCTCAGGTCAAAGCAATGAAAGTATTAATTTGGCACCATCTTGTGGCATCTTGGTGCCAAGGAACTGAGGAAGAATTGATGTGTTTCATTTAAATCTATTACTAGTTCCACGACAGCAAATAAAGTGTCTGCTTCATGTTTCTTGAAAAATGGATTTGTTATTTTCATATCGACAGAAAATCTGGACCCAAATGTTCACTTTCCACCAAACGCCTTCTTGATATAAATCAAACAATAGCTTTAAACTTGGTTGCCAACTATTTTCCTTGACTTCCGATTTCAAATATACAGTCGTGTTCAAAAGTTTGCGGTCGCTTAGCGATGTCATTATTTTTTTTTTTTTTTTGAGAAAAGCACAGTTGTTTTTTTCATTGAAGATATGTTTTTCCCCACAAATACAATCATAATGTAAAAAAAAAAAAAAAAAAAAAAAGATTTTTTTTTTTTTTTTTAAAAGGACATTTTCACCGTAGTTATAAATATTACTGTACATATAATAAAAAATAAAAGCAGAGAAATCTGTGGTTCCTGTTATCCAAATCTGCAAAACAAATCAGAGGGCTTTCTGTCCTTTTTGCCAGGGCAGTGTCTCTTACGATGACGTTTGGTCAGGTGCATTGTTTGCACGTATCAACAAAGCGTCTGCGGCGCTTATTTTCCTCAATCCCAGGAGTGAGATCAACTTGCCGACTCCACAGCGACGCACAGCAAATGATTGTAACCGCACGTCACGTTGCGCATCACATGCTCGCTTTGCCTCAAAGCGCTCCATTAGACGCTTCTAATGGCCCGCTTATGATGGGGGGGGGGGGGGGTCTGTGACATTCATGATAAGCACATCTCCCAATCCACACAGAAGCTGGCCCTTTAACGGCGCTGCACATAAATGTTAACTTGTTGACAGAATCCCTCTAGTCTCTCATTTATCAATTCTTCACTTATTTGCTTTCCTCCCAAAAGCTCTAATTTTGTCTTTCTCTCCTCAGCACCCACATGCATCTTCTTGTTCGTCTACCTGCTCTTCACTCGGTACTGGTTGATCAGCGTGCTTTATTCTGTCTGGTGGTTCTTTGACTATGACAGTCCTTCACGCGGAGGCCGCAGGGTGCCCTACTTGTGTGGAATCAAACTATGGGACTACATGCGGGATTACTTCCCTATCAAGGTGAGATGTAGAGTGCTGCTGCTTTCTGAGGTCAAGCTTTACCCGCAATGCCGATACTGATGACTTTTAATCAAACGATCTTCAGTAGCCATATTGCGGGTAAGCGTGACCTCAGAAATTCAGAACAAAATGGCTCAGGACATCTTGCTGTACTCATTTGGATTAATCTAATCTGATCTCCGATCAAGCAGCGTCATTACGTATGTCCTTGCAGCAAGTGGACCAATTTCGCAATTGTCCCTAGCTGACGAACAGCTTCCAATCCTCATGTCCGCCGCCAGTTAGCAAATTTCCAAAATTTCCCACTGTCTGCGAGGCAGTGAAGCTCCTTGAATGTGATTGGATGGATAATGCGTCAATCAGCAGACATCCTTGATACGATACAAAGAATAATGGAATGTACACCGCAATGCCACCTCTTTTTTTATTTTTTTAAATTTTTATTGGCACAACAGGTTCGTGTGAGGAGACTCACCTCCTGGGTACACACAGTAATCAATCTGCATGTCATTCATCACAACACGCGCCCTTATCTACCACACGTCTTCAAGTTAGTTAGTTAATGGTGAATTTTGCTGGCCACCAGTTAACTTCTTCATGCACTTTTATGAATGTAAAAAAAAATAAAAAAATGCTGTGTCACAGTAATTCTTTTGTTGTTGACACTGGAGAGAAAATTGGAAGTCGATCAGTGGGAAGAGATCAACTTCGGGGGTCTCACTGTATTATAAATACCATTATATGGAAGTAACTCTCTTGTGCTGTTGTTGGCTACTGCTCTGGACGCTGGAACGTCTACGTTTTCACTCATTGCTAGTACTTTGTTAAGTATTTTGGGCCAGGTCCTGTTTGCTTTTAAGAGTCCAAAGAAATGATTTACACCAAGCACACCGTTACTCATTTAGAGGCTATTGCTTGTCGATAGCTAGCTTTGGAAATGAGGGACATAAATGTCAGGTTTACACAGAGGGTTATGTGTCCAATCTTTTACTGCGTGAAAAGGTTTCAAAGTCATCAAAGGCCCAGGCAGTCCCGAGGCAAACAATTATGCATAACGGGTCCAGCTCAAAGGTTCTAGGGAGGAGCGAGTTCGTTCCAAATGCCAAAAAAGCCCAACAAAATATTATCAATGATCAATAAGATAATTTTGGATGGTGGATTCAGCACAAAGGTTCTATAGGGAGAAGCGAGTTATTTTCAAATGCCCCCCCCCCCCCCAAAAAAAAACAACATTAAATATTAATAGTACTGAATAATAAATACCCCTCCTTGAACCGTCACCTTATCATGGTGGAGGGGTTTATGTGTCCCAATGATCCGAGGAGCTAAGTTGTCTGGGGCTTCACGCCCCTGGCAGGGTCACCCATGGCAAACAGGTCCTAGGTGAGGGACCAGACAAAGCACAGCTCCAAAGACCCCTATAATGAGAAAAATGATTGGATTATGTTTTCCCTTGGTCACCGGGGCCCCCCTCTGGAGCCAGGCCTGGAGGTGGGGCTCGAAGGCGAGCGCCTGGTGGCCGGGCCTGCGCCCATGGGGCCCGGCTGGGCACAGCCCGAAAGGGTAACGTGGGTCCCTCTTCCCATGGGCTCACCACCTGTGGGAGGGGCCATAGGGGTCGGGTGCAATGCGAGCTGGGCGGTAGCCGAAGGCGGGGACCTTGGCAATCCGATCCCCGGCTACAGAAGCTGACTCTAGGGACGTGGAATGTCACCACTCTGGCAGGGAAAGAGCCCGAGCTGGTGTGTGAGGTCGAGAAGTTCCGACTAGATATAGTCGGACTCACCTCCACGCACAGCTTGGGCTCTGGTACCAGTCCTCTCGAGAGGGGTTGGACTCTCTTCCACTCTGGAGTTGCCCACGGTGAGAGGCGCCGAGCAGGTGTGGGTATACTTATTGCTCCCCGGCTCGGCGCCTGTACGTTGGGGTTCACCCCGGTGGACGAGAGGGTAGCCTCCCTCCGCCTTCGGGTGGGGGTACGGGTCCTGACTGTTGTTTGTGCCTATGCACCAAACACCAGTTCAGAGTACCCAGCCTTTTTGGAGTCCTTGGAGGGGGTGGTGGAGAGCGCTCCTGCTGGGGACTCCATCGTTCTGCTGGGGGACTTCAATGCTCACGTGGGCAATGACAGTGAGACCTGGAAGGGCGTGATTGGGAGGAACGGCCCCCCCAGATCAGAACCCGAGCGGTGTTCTGTTATTGGACTTCTGTGCTCGTCACGGATTGTCCATAACGAACACCATGTTCAAGCATAAGGGTGTCCACACTTGCACCTGGCACCAGGACACCCGAGGTTGCAGTTCGATGATCGACTTTGTGGTCGTGTCATTGGACTTGCGGCCGCATGTCTTGGACACTCGGGTGAAGAGAGGGGCGGAGCTGTCAACTGATCACCACCTGGTGGTGAGTTGGCTCCGATGGTGGGGGAAGAT
This sequence comes from Phycodurus eques, assembly GCF_024500275.1. Classification (NCBI taxonomy): domain Eukaryota; kingdom Metazoa; phylum Chordata; class Actinopteri; order Syngnathiformes; family Syngnathidae; genus Phycodurus; species Phycodurus eques. The sequence goes on from NC_084541.1 coordinate 2,779,956, forward strand.
GCCGGTCCGACGTGGCAGGCCCAAACGTATTGTGAGGGTCTGCTGGGAACGTCTGGCGGAATCCCCTGTCAGAAGGAGTTTCAACTCCCACCTCCGACAGAACTTTGCTCATGTTCCGGGGGAGGCGAGGGACATCGAGTCCGAGTGGACCATGTTCCGCGCCTCCATTGCTGAGGCGGCCGACCGGAGTTGTGGCCGTAAGGTGGTGGCTGTCGTGGCGGCAATCCCCGAACCCGTTGGTGGACACCAATGGTGAGGGATGCCGTCAAGCTGAAGAAGGAGTCCTATCGGGCATTTTTGGCCTGTGGGACTCCTGAGGCAGCTGATGGGTACCGGCTGGCCAAGGGGAATGCAGCTTTGGTGGTCGCTGAAGCAAAAACTCGGGCCTGGGAGGAGTTCGGTGAGGCCATGGAGAAAGACTTCCGGACGGCTTCGATGAAATTCTGGTCCACCATCCGACGTCTCAGGAGGGGAAAGCAGTGCACCATCAACACTGTCTATAGTGGGGATGGGGCACTGCTGACCTCGACTCGGGACGTTGTGAGCCGGTGGGGAGAATACTTTGAAGACCTCCTCAATTCCACCGACACACCTTCCCATGAGGGAGAAGAGTCTGGGTTCTCTGAGGTGGGCTCTCCTATCTCTGGGGTTGAGGTCACCGGGGTGGTTAAAAAGCTCCTTGGTGGCAGGGCCCCGGGGGTGGATGAGATTCGCCCGGAGTTCCTCAAGGCTCTGGATGTTGTAGCGCTTTCCTGGTTGACACGCCTTTGCAACATCGCGTGGACATCGGGGACAGTGCCTCTGGATTGGCAGACTGGGGTGGTGGTCCCCCTTTTTAAGAAGGGGGACCGGAGGGTGTGTTCCAACTACAGGGGGATCACACTCCTCAGTCTCCCTGGTAAGGTCTATTCAGGGGTGCTGGAGAGGAGGGTCCGTCGGAAGGTTGAATCCCAGATTCAGGAGGAGCAGTGTGGTTTTGCTCCTGGCCGTGGAACAGTGGACCAGCTCTACACCCTTGGCAGGGTCCTCGAGGGTACATGGGAGTTCGCCCAATCAGTCTACATGTGTTTTGTGGACTTGGAGAAGGCATTCGACCGTGTCCCTCGGGTGGTCCTGTGGAGGTTGCTTCGGGAGTATGGGGTACCGAACACCCTGATACGGGCTGTTTGGTCCCTGTATGACCGGAGTCAGAGTTTGGTCTGCATATCCGGCAGTAAGTCGGACTCGTTTCCGGTGAGGGTTGGACTCCGCCAAGGCTGCCCTTTGTCACCGATTATGTTCATAACTTTTATGGACAGAATTTCTCGGCGCAGGCGTAGAGGGGGTCCGGTTTGGTGGCCTCAGTATTGCATCTCTGCTTTTTGCAGATGATGTGGTTCTGTTGGCTTCATCAAGCCATGACCTCCAACTCTCACTGGAGGAGTTCGCAGCAGAGTGTGAGGCGGCTGGGATGAGAATCAGCACCTCCAAATCTGAGACCATGGTCCTCAGTCGAAAAAGGGTGGCGTGCCCTCTGCAGGTCGGGGATGAGATCCTGCCCCAAGTGGAGGAGTTCAAGTATCTTGGGGTCTTGTTCAAGAGTGAGGGAAGAATGGAACGGGAGATCGACAGGCGGATCGGTGCAGCGTCTGCAGTGATGCGGACTTTGTATCGATCCGTTGTGGCAAAGAAGGAGCTAAGCCGAAAGGCGAAGCTCTCGATTTCCCGGTCGATCTACGTTCCTACCCTCACCTATGGTCACGAGCTGTGGGTCGTGACTGAAAGAACGAGATCCCGGATACAAGCGGCCGAAATGAGTTTCCTCCGCAGGGTGTCCGGGCTCTCCCTTAGAGATAGGGTGAGAAGCTCGGTCATCCGGGAGGATCTCAGAGTAGAGCCGCTGCTCCTCCGCATTGAGAGGAGCCAGATGAGGTGGCTGGGGCATCTGATTCGGATGCCTCCCGGACGCCTCCCTGGTGAGGTGTTCCGGGCACGTTCCACCGGGAGGAGACCCCGGGGACGACCCAGGCCACGCTGGAGAGACTACGTCCTTTGGCTGGCCTGGGAACGCCTCGGGATCCCTCCGGAAGAGCTGGATGAAGTGGCTGGGGAGAGGGAAGTCTGGGCGTCCCTGCTAAAGCTACTGCCCCCGCGACCCGACCCGGATAAGCGGTAGAAAATGGATGGATGGATGTTTTTCAGTCATCAGTCGTATTAAAAACAAACAAACAAAAAAACAATATTTCACAAATTCTCCCTGGGTATGTAAACTTATGAGAACAATTGTACATATATGCAATCATATATACCCCTGTCATATTGAAATAAACGTGTAGTCTACACCTTTTTCATAACCTCTAGGTGGCATACGAGAATGAAGGTGTACACCTTTTTCATAACCTCTAGAGGGCGGTGACATAGTGGAATGAAAGTGTACAGCTTTTTCAAAACCTCTAGATGGCGGCATACATTTCTCCTATACCTATGTATAATGCACACGATTGACTTTTGACAATTTTTGGGGGTAAAAAATGCGCATTATACACGAGAAATTACGGTATTCACGAATGACAAGGAGAAGAGTTTGCAACTACAATGTAGTTATCAGATACTGATACACACATAAAATTGGCATGTGTGATTTTACTGCCTTTAAAGTGTGTGGAGTAATCGGGACACACATAAGAATGTCTCCACAGATCCATTTGGAATGAAGAACTCAAACCAAAACAAGACATCTCTCCTTAATGTGCCCAAAACAACAACAACAACAAAAACACGTGACACAAGTAAGGAACTACGGTGGTTTGCCTTCCTAGCAGCTCTGGCTGACAATCCATCCATCCATCTTCTCGTCGTAGTAGTCGCACGTATCACGTAAGGTTAGCAGTGTTGAGTGGATTGATCATTTGTAGATGCAGTATGACATCGTCGGTTTGACTAGTATCATATGTAAGTCCAGATTGGAGCAGTTGAAAGTGAAAATGGAAATGGCGTGCGCGGTGAGCACACCACTGTCCATCTTGTGTGATGCTGTTCCGGCCGGTTTCTGCTCACTTTGCACCCACTTGTCTGCCAACTCAAATTTCACTGACGAGAGGAAGTCTGCGATTGATCTCTGCCTCTCACTCTTCTCCTGTGCGTTTGCAATGAAGCCAGATAAGCACATTTCAATAAGTGTATTTAACTATTTCTCACAATGACCTTTGCATTTACTTGATGTTCAGAACCATTGGCCAAACACTGCTCCCTTTCTTGGAGATGCAATTTGGTCGGATTGAACGGTATAGTTTTGCAGTTTTGCTTAAATTTGCCTTATGATTTGCCCTGAAGCATATTTGCAAGGCAAGCAAATCGTGAAAGTCGTACGCCCTCCTGTTGACCTTGTCCTGACTGTACATGTCCTCCCTCTTTTAGCCTGTTGTGTCCCTCTTGCGGTCAAGCACTAATTGTGCATTGATATTTCTTGCAGTTGTCAGCTTTTTGAGCGAATATTTGACGTCACATTTATGTTCGAAGTTAAGCCGTTGACACTTAAAGCGCGGTTTACGGGGATTTTGAAGAGCTCGTAGAGTGAAACCTGCAGATTAAATCCATTGCTTTTTATTGGTCTGAGGAAAACACTGTACTATCTCCCTTATATGCAAAGAAAAACAATAGCACTGTAATAGAAAACAACACAATATTATAAGAAAGAGTTATGTCACCTTATGAGGGAAAGGTTGGCAGAAGTACAAGGGAGAAAGTTGTCATTTTACAAGAAAAAAATGCCCAAGATAAGCACATCAAACTTACACTCGAGTTTAATTTTCAAAAATGACGAAATATTCAATGGTTTGGCACATTAACTTCATCATCAGCATCATGTGTTTAAAGTGGTAGTTTGCTGCACTAGTGTCACCAGCAATGTGAGTTAAACTAATAATGAATTATATATCGTTTAAATGTCATTTGAAAGGTATTTGTTGCTCCTCCGCACAGTAACCATTAATCTCTCATTAAAAATATGAAAAACATTCATAAGGGTATAATTTTCTTATGTCGATATTTTCGGGTTTGAAATGTATCTTTTGTGACATCAGTCCTGGAAGCTTTCTGACATACTTCGTACAGACCCCGAAAAAAAATAAATAAATAAAATAAAACAATGTGCCAATTGGAATTTCCGACAGTTTGTAATTGATTTCCAATTTTTTCCAACCTTTATACCTTCCTTCTCCCACGTTCTCCTATGCATGTGCTATTTCCAGCGTCATCTGACTCTACGGCGCATTAATACTGGGACAAAGAGGCAATGTGGAAAACGGAAGGAGTGTCCTTTTCAGTTCATTTCATTGGGAGTCTTTTAACCGCTGTTTCTAATGACACCGTGATCAGATTCAACGAAACCAGCTGATGTGTGATCACGAAAGACTTCTTTTGGGAGAGGAAAAAAGGAGACAGCGAGTTTGTCTCTGCATATTAGTCGGGAAGAAAAAGCCCTCTCATTTACTGCACATACATGTGCTTTAGTTATCTGGTTCTAAGTTTTCAATTTGGATGCACAATTTAAAGTTCTGACCCAAGGTTTTATCCACCGCAAACAACATGCGGAGGTGTTATTTAGGACACGATAATGATTTTGACGTGTGACTCATCAAGAATAAATACGACACACTTGGAGGTCACTCGGTTAGATACATAACCTATTGGGATGCTATACACGAGATAGAAAACAGCCTAAGAAAATCAAATGCTGTAAATTAATGAAATGTTGCAGAGCGGCTCTTATCACAGTTTTTCAATACACATTTTGATATTTTCAATTCTTCATTTGTGGCTGCAGAGATGCCTGAAAATGGTTCGAGCCCCGAGCGGAGCTGATTATTTCTCCGCGAAGGTGGTGCAAAAACAAACCGCACAAGAGGCCAGATGTTCAGTGCTCATAGTGAAACATGTAAACACTCCTCACATTACCATATAGCTTATCTAATCTTTTGCAGTGTTGATCATCAGAGAAAATAATTCACCTGACCTTGGGCAAATCATTTTGTTCATGTTTAATGTAAAGTTCAGTGTACAGTTGGAACCGAATGTTTACGTACACTATATACAGTAAAAAGACACATTCCCCCCCCCCCCCCCCCCTCTCACTGTCTGACATGAAATCACACTAAACCGTCCCTATTTTAGGTCAACTAGGATTATCTGCATTATTTCTATTTGCTAAATGCTAGAATAATGAAAGGAGGACATTTTTTTTTTTTGGACAACGTTTCATGACTTCACTCATACGTTTCCATACAGCACAGTAAGATTACTGTGCCTTTAAAAAAAAAAATAATAATAATTGGGAACACGTGAAACACACTGTCATGGGAAAGTCAAAAGAAATCAGCCAGTATTGGGCGACGATTGCCGACTTGCACAAATCTAGTTCATCCTCGGGTGGACTTTCCAGATGCCAATGGGTGCCGCATTCTTCGGTTCAAAAAATAGAGCCTTTTATTCCGATTAGAAAACTGAATGAAAATTCTCCAAATCCGAATGGAATTTCTTTTGGTTTCGCAAGGGTGGAATAGTTATTCCACTAAAGCCAACTGACTGTAATCCAAATAGAACCACTTGTCTTGCACAATGTTTTTGACCTACACTGTCAGCTATTACCATACTAACTCATCTGTTGTAGTCTGCAGTGACATAAAACAACATTTTATAATATTTATATAACACCTATATTGATTCTTTTTTTTTCCCCGTTAAGGTTCCCGAAATGCCCAGCGCTTTATGATTTGGACAAAGCGAGTGCACGAGTTTTGCAAAATACGAAAGAAAGAAATAGAGGAAAGCAATGCTGTTTACATACATACATATATACAGTACATATATATTGATACAGTATATCGAATACTTTTGAGGGGCTTATGAAAAAAATATTGCTTTTGGGCCCCACCACGTTGATGCTGCATTTTGAAAAGGTTTTCTTGGGCTCCTGTCAGTCACGGGCCCTGAGAATCGCTCTTCTCACATTACGGCGCGCCTTATGACGTTATGAATGATTGTCTCAGTATTCGCAAACCAAAATCTTGCAACGCGCTCGGTCGCACGTACGAAGCGAGCCGCGCGGAGGGAAAGTCGGATTTTGTCGATTGCGCGGCGAAAGGGTTCAAAGAGCAAACGGCTGGCGAAACGAGGGCAGGGAGAAGGCACGAGCGCCGCGCAGCTGGGCGACAACTGTGCGCCGCTTTCAGGAATCACTACAAATGCTCTGTCATACAAATGTCCACTCGATTAACATCGGAAAGATCTAACAGTTGAAATATATGTCTGTGTCCTGATATTTCCCCCAGTTGCTGAAGACAGCTGAACTGGACCCTCGACACAACTATGTCCTGGGCTTCCACCCCCATGGAGTCCTGGTGGCAGGAGCCTTTACCAATTTTTGCACCTACTCCACAGGCTTCAGGCAACTGTTTCCAGGCCTCACCTGCTACCTGCTCATGCTGCCCCTTTGGTTTCGAACCCCATTCTTCAGAGACTACATAATGTGCGCAGGTTTGCACGATTTCCATTACTCTTACGCATCAATTGAGTACACACGAGACTGACTTAAAAAAAAAATGCTCCGACACTAGCACACCGATACCATCTACCGTCCTTGACTTACACCAAGCCATGTCAGCCGTGGGGAGACACAGTACTTTAAAGTAAACGTGGATGACAACACTTTTGTTAGCCAACAGCAAGTTATGCTATACAAAATGGACGGTGAACTTCGATCAGGCAGCGTCGGAGCGGCTTGTCCGCGAGTTGCGACAGCGGGCCGTCCTGCAAACACTGACATTCTTGGGCCCCGTCAGCCGCTCCGCTCTGCGCGGCTCAGCCGCGGCGGACGACACCGTGGCTTGGTCACATTGAGTAAAAAAAAAAAAAAAAAAAAAAAAGAAGATGACATCAGTTGTCCTCTCAATTTATTTTGTAATCAACACACAGAGATAACACGGCACCCTTATTCCTACTTGTATATCAACCAGACTTTTGATTTCCTCTTTGTCGCTTATCGATGTACCCCTTTTTTTTTTTTATAGTGCCCCTAGTGTTCAGACTGATACACCACAGAACTGAAATGCCCTGCGTTAAAGTCAAAGTGAAAGACTGTTAGAAAAACATACAGTTGAAATGTTAAAATGTTAAAAGTTTTGACACTAATAAGTGTTATAGTTGAGTGAAACCTTTGCCATGGATGAGAAACAAATTGTTTTGTATTTTTGACACTTATTATTATTGAATTCATAAGTTCATTTGACTACCACGTATTGTATGCTCTTCTGTGTTGCAATGCTGCAGGTCTGATTCCATCGGATAAAGAGAGCGCCAGTTATCCTCTGCGTCAGAGGGGCGGCGGCAATGCCGTTGCGATCGCCGTCGGTGGCGCCCCAGAGGCACTTGATGCCCACCCTGGGACATACAATGTACTGTTGGCCAAGAAGAAAGGTTTCATTAAAATGGCTATGGAGCATGGGTGAGAGCAGAGGGGCCTGATTTTCCTAGGTTCTGTGGCTTGCCCGGCAAAATTGCGTCAGTCTATTCATGTCGCGTCTTTTGCGACTCGAGCGTCAACTTGTTAAACAGAAGCTTGTTCAAGTCACGGAATTTCCTGGGAAAGCTTGTCGTGTGATTTGAGATTGAGAATAATCAGCAGAACAGATTTAAAGTGCTCAATAGACTGCATATGCCTGTTGTGAAACCTTTTTTTTTTTTTTTTTGTTTTTTTTTTTTTGCCAGTGCTCACCTGGTGCCGGTCTTCTCGTTTGGTGAGAATGAGGTGTTTGATCAAGTGGGAAACTCAAGAGGAACCTGGCTTCGAAGTGTCCAAGAAAAGCTGCAAAGCATCATGGGTATCTCCCTTCCACTCTTCCATGCTCGTGGGATTTTCCAATACTCCTTTGGCCTCATGCCATACAGAAAAGCCATCCATACTATCGGTGAGTGCGCTAAGATAGACTTTGACTGATTTGACCACTGTACCGTGGGCACCAACGACAACTGCGCCTGCACTGTATGCCGCGGGCCAACTGGAGGTCACTGCATGAGCTTTGGACATTGGCAATATCTTCAACTACGTCGCATGTATTTCCCAACCTCATGTTGGCAGAAAAATCAGGCGTGCTACAGTAGTGTCAGCGAGCGTGAGTACGCTTTCAGAGTGTGCTAGCCCAGCACAAGATGGATTTGCACACGTAGACCCCAAGTGGTGTCCAAGCACCTGGCCTTTTTGCCCTGGATGTAAAAAGTGCCCCGTTTGCCGCACCCCAACCCACAAACTTTGAAATCAACATGAAAAAGTATCTTGGGCATATTAGAACTTGCATTTAGCCTGTTGCGACTTGTCACCTGTGTGCAGTTGGACGGCCCATCAGGGTGGAGAAGAAGGAGAAGCCGACCGTCGAGGATCTTGACGCCCTTCACCAGTTGTACATGGACGAGCTTTGCAATCTCTTCGAGCAGCACAAGACTGACTATGGTGTGGACAAGGACACACACTTGAACTTCATCTGAACTGGACAAAAGATGCATTGCTATTTATTTTGTGAAGTTGAGAAGATTTGTTTTTTCTTTTTTTGCAAACACAAATTTGTTCTGGGATGGTAATGAAAGGTGAATAAAATGATTTTGATGATGCAACAAGAGGCCCCGATTGATCTGTTTGTATAAGATATCATTTTCAACTACGACATTACAGAATTACAATTTTTTTTTTGTACGAGGGTTTTTGTATTCGGCTTTTTCTTTTGGCTGTTTGCAAAATTAAACACTGGTTACGCTGATGACACAAGTCAAGGTTTCCTCACACGGTTATGGAAACTGTCTTGAGTTTTGGGATTTGGATTCGGAGTACGTGGAGAAAAGCCACGCAGGCACGAGGAGAACATGCAAACTCCACATAGGCGGGGCCGGGATTTGAACCCCGGTCCTCAGAACTGAGGCAGATGTGCTAACCGGTCGTTTTAACGATTTCATAAAGAATTTTTAACTGTGGTGGTCCGCTCGGCTGACTTTGGTGCGGGCAGCGTGGGTTCAGTTCCCACTCAGCGACGGCGTGAATGTGAGTGCGAATGGTCGTCCGTGCCCTGCGACTGACTGGCGACCAGTTCAGGGTGTAGTCCGCCTTTCGCCCCAAGTCAGCTGGGCTAGGCTCCGGCGCCCCGCCACCCGAGTGAGGATAAGCGGTACAGAAAATGGACGGATGGATTTTTAAGTGAGAAGAAAATTGTAAATCATCTCCAAATGTAAAAATAGAATATGCCTGATCTTAATGTACGAGTTAATTATTTCCAAACAAGTACATATCACTGAGACATGCTCTGCAGTCTTATCAAAACCCACCAATAACTAGTTTTGTGAGGCGTGATTCAACCACGTGATGAATATGTCTAGGTTATTATTTAATGACCGTGGCACCCACAAAGCAATGATTCTGGTGTTGGGCCAGGTCTCCAAACGATAAGACTGTCTGTGAACTTTGGCAAGTGCTCTTTTTATGAAATATTGGCATGATGTGGATATTTCCAAATTTATTGTCTGTCTGTCTGACTGGACGATGCCCTGATCTTTCAACACAGTTTGGAACAATACGTGCATGTGTGTTTGACTAAGAAAAGTGTTGCTGAAATCCAAATAGTACGTGACAATTTGTAGGATAATTTGGGTACTGCAAGGCAATAAAGTGGATTCATTTTCAAGCAGACGGCCATTTGTAGGGATAACAATGAAATGTTTAATCCTCGAAATTCGTTGGAAATCAGTTTTTTTGTTTTTGTTTTTGTTTTTTTGAGACACTCCTTACCATGAAATCAAATATAATGCATGTGTTAGCATATGATGCGAACAGACACTGTGGCACTGTGCGCAGCCGATAAGTGTTTTGGTCTCCTCTCGAGTGAGTCGGCGATGTGAGGTCAGAGTAACAGCGTTACAGGCTTATTTTTTTGAAGAAAGCGATCAGAGTGCAAAAACAGCACCGTCACCGATCTTATCTCTACTTTTCATGGAACGAAAAAGAAAATTGTAGACAAATACTCTATCCAAAAGGTTGCCTTTACCAACACAATACCAAGTAGAAATCTCACTCGTGTAGCGAAATAAAGTCACACACACGCACACGCACACGTTAAAAAAAGCATTATGTTCAATCAATACCTCTCGGACAGTATAAAAAAAAGGGTTTCATATTTTCTTTGCGGAGTAATAATTTTTGATACAGTCCTTGAACTAGCTATGATTACATTGTGCATGAAAGTGTTTAGTGTGCATACAGTATGTGCCGTGCATTAAGTATTGTTCAGCATTTACAATCTTTAGCAAATGGAACAATCTTGTCTGTAGATGACTGGGAATGTCCGTCCATCCGTTTGTTCTCTGAACCGCTGATCCTCAGTAGGGTCTCGGGCGTGCTGGAGGCTATTCCAGCGGACTGCGGGCGAGAGGCGGGTCACGCCCTGAACTGGTCGCCAGCCAATCGCGGAGCACATCGAAACAAACGGTCATTCACACCTACGGACAATTTCGAGTCTTTAATTAAGCTACTCCGCATGCTTTTGCGGGATGTGGGAGGAAACCGGAGTACGAATTACGTCAAGTTTATCATATTTATGTCACGTTGTTTCATTCATACATGATCAAATGAAGAATTTCTTTTTTATTTTTCCATTTTTATTTTTTAAATTGTCTTCAGGGGATTAACGAAGTCTGTGTGTGCACCTGCGGTAACAAATGATTCTCCAGGTTGCAAAAACAGTTATTTCAAAATGACTCAGCAGCCCGAATGAACAAAGCTATTTCTTAAAAATGAAATGACCAAGTATAATTGCAAGAATTTATTGCTGAACTCGAGGGAGGGGGGCATTGCCTGACTGCCACCTCATGTCAAGGACTGCATGGTATCGAAACGCTGTCTTGCTTCTCGGGTGGTTTCCCAACAGATATGTGCAATTTTTAGGATGAGCTGCATGAGATACAAAGGGCAAAGAGTTTATTCAGCCAATGGAAATTGTCTTTCCCCCCCACCCCTAATATCCAGTGTGATGAAATCCTGTTGAGGAGGCCATACTGTTGCTCTGCTATCCTTGACTTGCAGTTCTGTCATTTTGGCTAAATACTTTGGATTCCCTGTCTACGGAGGTGCTCTGCGTAAAATCATCTTCACATCTTGATGACTTCAAATCCATCGTGCTTGGCGTAAAGTCTGGCAACCGATTGTACAAATACTTCCGCGCTCAGCTGCTAATGTCCGGGAAACTGAAGAACCCAGAGAAAACAGACGTAATCTGAATTCTGTGAAGTGGTATAAACGAGCATAATTTGGATTTTCAGATTTTGACTTCAACTATACCACAAGGTTGAATATATACCTTTTCATCTTTATAAATGGCGTGAGACAGCATTTCCCCCCCCCCCCCCCCCCCCCCTCTCCTGAAATAAGACCACGGGTAGTCAATAGTGTTTTCACTGTGGCTCGCAGAGCCGGCCAAAGGTTGACGCGAACTAAGCACTCTCACAAAAAACAAAAAAACAAAAACAAAGTTTTGAATTGACTTCATTCAAACATGTACATCAGTTGCACATGATTCAAATGTATTGAGTAGTACTGAACAGCACAAAATAAAAAGTGAAATGTTTGCATGAAGTCGTTTTTTTTAATTGATTTATTTTTTTTTGAACGAAAACTTTTGCCCGTCTTATATGTAACATAACATATACTCACAATGACTCAATTTGATATTTGTTTTTGAAACCATATTTGCCACCTTGTCGCAGGTACTTCTTTTCTTTTCTTTTCTTTGAACCTGTCCTGTTCAGCCGCATGGCCTTGCAGAATGCTGGAGGACCGATACGCTGTGCCGACTGAGATTGTGCGGATTCTGAACTTTCCCACCCAGCCGATAAAGCGGCTGCAATGATCGGATTCTTAGTGCAATCGTGGCGTTTGAGACTTGTGCTGATAAATGGGACGCCTGCACGTTTGGCGCTCCGTCTTGAAGTCGACCTGTTCTAGCTCCAGCCAAGATTGTTGCTCAACATTTGGATGCAACCATTTCATGAGGTACTGCATTTGGCTAACTAAGTAAGAGTGTTTGAGATTGCGTGCGTCATGTCCGCCCTTCTGTTTGACCTTTCTGAAGGGTACGCTGATTGTATTTTTCTTTTTTTTTAAGCGTAAAATTTTTAAATGGCACAGTCTAGCATTTGGAACCATTTTAATGTGGGTTTGAATGGGATCATTGAAAATGAATAGTCCATTTGTTGCCGTTTTTACTGTAGCTGTACGCCCATTTTATTTAATTAATAATTATTTTGACACATCTAAGTGATCTTTATTTGTTCTTACAGATGATTGTATTTTGTTTTCCTTTTGCCTGTTTGAGTTAGAACTGATATTCACTATCCCATTTATCACTTGGAATGCTGTGTAAACCAGCGCCAGTCCGCACTTTAGTGCAATGCTTTTATGACATATATTTTTTTACATTTATTATACACTGAAAACAAGGCCTTTGAATTTACTTCAACTTCATTGGTTGCACATGATTACAATGTGTTAAACTAACATATATTGGATTATTTTCAAGGAAAAGGGGGTAAATTGCATCAGTTAAGCACATTTGAATCAGGTGCAACGGGAAATGAAGCACTTTTTTTTTTTTTTCTTTTCCAGTATACTCAGTGTTGCCCTTCAATGGGAAGTTGAACAATGAATGCTTAAAAATCCATGTGCGTCGTCTATGGCTGCTCCACATGACTTGCCTCCGGAGGACAAGACGCAGGTCGGCGCGCCAATTCGCTCACGCACACCCGCGCACGCGTGGCTCCTCCCCGCGGTGATTAAATGCCGAGCGGCCGTCTCAGCCCCCTTGCAGTTGAAATCAGTCATGACGGGGGAGTTGTGAGCTTGCACCTTTGAGCAGATCCAATACATGCGATTTTCGTTGACAGCCAAGAACCATGAAGACCATCCTTGCCGCATACTCGGGCGTGCTCAAAGGTAAGCACAATGCAGGAGAGGCTGCACAAGCTCCTGAACTGCTCAAACAAATGAGTTGCCATTCCTTGTTCGCATGCTGCACATCCCGTAAATTCAATATAACTAAGCCACTGTAAAAATCCTTCACGCTTTGTTCCCTGCTAACAATTATTATTATTGCAATATTATTATCATTTGTTTTTGACTGTGAAAAAAAAGAGGTTTGACCCAAAAAAAAAAAAAAAAATAAATAATAAAAAAGTGTATTTTTGCTGGCAGATCCTTACACGTGTAATCCTTGATACAAAATTAAAGCAGCACCAATGCTTATAAAAACGTCGACATCTGTCTCGAGTGAATATAGAAGTCGATTCCATCAGTGAGAAGAATGAGACGAGAAGATGAGACCTTTGTTCGGTCTGCACGCGCCGACTGTGTCCCTCTCGTGTTTGTGTACTTTTCTGACTGCTGACCAGTTTGATCTGCATGAGCGATAAACCGCCTGCAAATTGTGCCGCTTATAGCGATGGAAGCGACAATGGTCCCTTACCACCGATGGCCTGGCGCTGGGTTATTTCCAGTGTGGACTGATGGGATTAGTTACTGTAAGTCTTTCAAGGGAGGCGTTCTTATCAGATCTCGCTCTGACTTGACTCAAGCGTGCTGATCTTACGATGAGTATTTAGTTCTTGCCGCATTGCATGCAGTCCTCTCACATGTTGCTCTGCGGCTTCACTGTAATGACTTCCTAGGAGCGTTTGCTTCCCTCGAACACTAATTTATCCCATGATGTCACCGCCGAGATGCTAATCGATTTAGATTTGACTCTCTTTTTGGGATTTCTTCCCAGGCACTGGCTCCAGCATCCTCTCCTCCCTGCAGGACCTGCCCTTGGCTTTCTGGCTTTGTGGATCCAAGATGGAGAAACATCTCCAGGTCATCTCTGTGCTGCAGTGGGTGGTCACCTTCTTAGCCTTGGGTATGCGCGTGTGTGTATTGCCATTGTACATCTCAGCTAAGCTGTAAGAAAGCCAACAAAAACCTAAAGAATTAGCATGTAGTCTCATAAGTCCCATGTAGGTCTGCTCACTAAGCTGCCGTATTGTATGTGCACACTCATGCTGCGGCCTCGTGGGGATTCTGTCCTCTTTAGACTGATCTAATTATGTACTTGTGAGTTTTTGACAGTTGCTCCCCTCCTCCTTTAGGGTCAGTCTGCACCGTGCTGCTAATCTATATGTTCTGCACTGATTGTTGGCTTATCGCTGCCCTTTACACCTCCTGGCTCATTGTTGACTGGAACACCCCAAAACAAGGTATTTAATCGGCGTTGCTCGCTGTTTTTATTATTAACAAACACGTGATGTGACTGTACTGATCTGATGACGGGGTTCCGGGCTGTAAACCCAAAGCGGTTGCAATTTGAACAAAAAGGGACATAATTGCGTAGTCATATCACCAGTGGGTGATGTGGTTTTTAAGGTGTAAAATTGATTGGGCGATCCATGTACAAAGATGCTGCTGTGTTTGATGATCAATGCTTGAGTGTATTTGTGCAACTGTGTGAATGAATGCAAAGACTTGTGTTGAATATCGGTACAAGAGCCTACCATGTACTACTGTTATGTCCTGATGAACAATGAACAATAATACAGATGGGTGCGCACACGTCCGAAAACCACAAATGAATCGGCAAGTTACCGCGAATGTCAGCCAGGAGTAAGAGCCTTTAAGGTCAGGCATACATTCATATATCCATCCATTTTCTATACCACGTGTCCTCATTGGGGTTATGGGTGTGCTGGAAACTTTGGGCAAGAGGCGGGGTACACCTTGGAATAGACACCAGCCATTTGTGTTCGTCTTTGTTCATTTCTGTATGACCCCAAATGCATTAATATCAGCTATAGGATACATTTTCCAATCTCCTTAGCTGTGCTAAAATGAGGGATTAAAAAGTTGAGAAAGTATAGAGGAGCTTTGGACGCAAAGACACGACATGAAGACAAAGTGGCTATCGCAAACTACTACGATCCCTACAGAGTTCCAACATCGCTCACTGCCTAACTGACAGCGGAAATCAAAATGAGACTGTTTCACTTAATGACCCGGAATAGTTAATAGTTTGGCTTTGCTTAAGACTTTGCTTGCAAATGTTCTGTCAAAATTGCAAATGGTGAAGTGAAACTTTGTCCCTCCCATCTCTAAAGTTGCAACCAAACACTGCACAGTAATTCACATTTGAGCATTAAGCATTTGAGTTGGAATTCCCCAAGCAGAATTATTTTCATATCAGTTTTAATATGTTTTTCCTGACCAGGTGGCAGAAGATCTTCATGGGTCAGAAGTTGGACAGTGTGGACGTACTTTCGAGACTATTTTCCAATAAGGGTAAGTAATCTTGACAATTTGTTGTTCGCTCTTGATCAATTACTGAAGTTCATGGAGTTGCCATGGGAACCAACTTAATTTTGACCAAAGAAAACAACTCCTACTGCTGAGCAAGTTGTCCATTTCTGGTTATGTTGACATTTGACTTAATCGATGAGTGAATCCACCCCAGATAAGTTTATCAGCTGCGTATATTAAGAGTTTGATGGAATTTGGTCCTACCTGATAGGCTAAAAGTTGTTTTCCTTCTCTTGTTTTCTTTTTTGTAACTATCACCTGTTGCAACCTTTAATTAGAGTACATCACAGGTCCAAAAGTGAGTGTTTTATCTTTTGAACGCGACATTGTATGTGTGTTACTCTGGGTTTCAAGGTCAATACCAATACACAGTGAGATCCATGTGTTGCCCGGAGCGTAGTCTCTACAGTGTGTTGAAGAAACCAAGGGGCTGGATTTGAAGTCATACTGTTCGAGGTTGAACTTTGTCCAAGACATTGATCTGTAGCTTGTATGTGTGTGCCCTGTGGACCTTGCTATGACCATTTTGTGTTACCCAGATGCTCTTTGACATCTTAAGTAATATCAGTATTACAAAAGGAGCAAACCAAAGGTCGACCAATCTTCGCTGAGGTCTGCCTTTAATAGTTAATCCCTTGAAACAGTTTCAAATAGCTTCATGTACTCTGCCCCAAACACCATGACTTAGAAGTACCAGAATATTTCTGCACCGTAATCCATTTGTAAATTGCTTCGTATCAATTGTGAACAACTGACTGCTATTTACATGAGCTGGAGGTAAACTGAACAAAGTCCAAAACAGCATTAAAAGGAAGTCAGGAGTATGGCTGTTATGAAAACAATTAAACGAAGGTCTTAGCAGGTCTAGCAAAGACTCCTATAATGCTGCTGTATTTGGAGAAACCAAAGAATCCCGTTCTGTTCGGTTCACTTTAATCACCATGACGACCAGGTGGAGTCTTGTGATACTAAGGGGATCTTCAACGTGATCTCATTTGCTAATGTGGTTGTGCAACTGTTGTTTGGCCAGCTCCTGACGGAGTATTGTGTACACATTGAGTCGGATCCTGTAGTCTGCTGTACAGACAAGGACGAAATTAACATTGTCTTGTTCAGTTTGTCCACCATATCATGCAAAATTAAAACATCTACTCGGTGCAAAAAAGGGACTTAAAATAACTACGAAGCTGAATTTTCAGTCTTGTTCATGGCAGCCTGAATACACACAGTATTTACATTGTGTCGTTATTTTATTACGGCAATTGAGGCATGATCCGTCTAAGGATGTTTTAGTTTCTTAGTTCCTAAAACATATGATGGTCTGAATCCGCTCTACATTTGGATTCAAAGCATGTTTTATTACAAATACAGGGTCTCCCAATGTTCGTTTTCACATCTGTCTTAGGCAAAAAAAAAAAATCTTAAATCTGCTTCATGTTGAAAACGTAGGGGTTAAACTCTAAAGATTGTTTCTAGTCGTCTATTACGTAATGCAAGTTGAAGAGAAGTCGATTAATCGCTGACTTCATTGATATTCTTTCAGCTCAGTACCAAGCATTTTTTTACGCCACAGACTGGTTTCACATCAAGACATATTTCGATGGACAGTCATAGAAACGATGATGATGATTAAAAATACAACTCATCATTATGCCATTACAATGAATGTAGTTCTAATTACGGTAGCAGGAGTCCTGGGCATGTTTCTCTTTAACAAACTGGCCAGTCCCATCCTGTGTTCCATTAAGAGGACTGTTGACTCTCCTGTCTGCTACTCTCGCTGGACAGTGAAATGTCCAGCCAACAAGACAACACAGTCTTTAAATGTCTGCGTGTATGAAAGTACGATAGTGGTGGATGAGAATAGTGGTTACCAGCCTCTTTAGCTTCTGCTAATCCGATCGCTGATGGTCTTTAAGATTTATTCCAGCTGTACCTCGGGACTTTGCGGCGAATAATCTTTATCGCCAAAATGTTCTGTCTAATCATGCACGGACAACAACCATCTGCTAACAAGAACTTTATACGTCATAGAAGTTGTTTGCTCCAACACACACCAAAATCGTGACACTTGTCTCGCTTTACGACACTGACATCAGAGCATTTTTGCTCGAAGATGGAGTTTCACTTCACGCAGCTGCCCTCGTTCCACACTGCCAATCCCGAGGTACTGCTAGTATGAATGTTTAAAGACTAGCGTTGATGGGAATAGCCAGGCTAACCGCTGTTCTCATCCACAGCCTGCCTATTTTCGTACTCTCTGACCCATGAAGATTTATGAAGACTGTTGCCTTGTTGGCCGGACATTTCACTGCTCCACAGAGCGTTAAAGTCCGGCGACGGGGGCAAACGGGCAAGTCGAAAGTCTTTTGTAAATTGGCTGATTAGAAGATGAGATACCAAGAACACATACCGTAATTAGTCAACTTTTAGCATTAAACATCGATGCAGAGTAGTAAAGTCGACTGGCTGACTAATTGGTTCAACTCCTAATTCAAATGGATATAGATTTTATAACCCATTTAACAAAGACACTCATTTATTTTTTCCGGAATTTTAACTGTATAGCAGTGTTTTTCTGTCTTCACCCTAAAATGTAAACCAATAAATGTAGTCAGTTTTTACACATCTCTTTTAAATCATTTGCATGACAATTGGATGTGATTTTTTTTTTTTTGTGACTCTGTTTCATGATTTACTATGGAGACAAAATATATTTCCTGTTACTCACACGCACAAACTGAAAGAGTTGTGTGCTAGTAGTAATTAAAATGTCATTTTTCTGTAAGTTTTTTTTTTTTTTGATATATAGGTTCTTGATTGGAAGTCACATTCTGATACAGAAAGTATACATAACAAAACACAAGCATGAGATCACTATACACATATTTGTTAATACTTTTGGAATCACGACATAGCACTTCTCACATATTCCTGCTCTGGCAATGTGCTCCTCTCTGGAAATCCGCCTCACCAGTCCTTGTCCTGTCATTCCCCAGCTAATTAAAACCCATAACCTGCTGCCCAACCGGAACTATATCTTTGGCTACCATCCCCACGGCATCTTCTGCTTCGGGGCTTTCTGCAACTTTGGGACAGAGGCCACAGGCTTCTCCAAGAAATTTCCAGGCATCAAACCCTCCCTGGCCACCTTGGCAGGAAACTTCCGAATGCCTGTCCTACGGGACTACCTGATGTCTGGAGGTGAGTGGATCCGACCAACCGCACGGTCTTATGAACAGCTCTTAAAACAGGTGATAATGCTGATAATTTTATCTGTGAGACAAGGGATCTTTGCCCTTTTGCACAGCTGAAATAGCTTCTGTTTACTTCGTTTTTCTTTGCTTGTTCTCCAGGCGGAGATCGAGTCAATGTATGTTAACTTTAAGGTTACTTTAGGTCAGTATTTCCCAATCTTGAGCCAGGGCCTATATGCATGTAGAAGTGTAAACACGCTAGGGATGAGATGTTTACACTTTATAAACAGTTAGTATTACCGTTCTAAATTGCAATTAGCATACAGTAATGGTACACCAAAATTTACAGTTCAGTATGTACCTGGCTGTTAAGGTCATAGTTTGAAGGTCATGGATTTGTTCAAAGGATCATTTGGGTTGACATAAACAGATTTAATGACATTTAAAATTAAACATAAGAAAATGCAAAACTGCTCGTGGTAAATGCGCCAATAAATAAAATATTCCATACAAAACTGCAAAACCTCTATCTGTATTTGTCCAATAAATGAAATATTCTTTAGGCTCCAGCTGGCCCACACATACCTTGATAAGGACAAGTGGTATAAAAAGTAGATGGATGGTTGGAGGGATGAATGATTCTAAAATAAACTAAATGTATACAGTACATTAAAATATACTGTAAATTGAAAAATACATATGAATATAAATAAATATTAATATTTTCTTCTTGGGGATGTGCAGCATCAATTTTAGGAAACGAAAAATATAGCCGTGGAACAGTCGACCAGCTCTACACCCTCGGCAGGGTCCTCGAGGGTGCATGGGCATTCGCCCAACCAGTCTACATGTGTTTTGTGGACTTGGAGAAGGCGTTCGACCGTGTCCCTCGGGGGGTCCTGTGGGGGTGCTTCGGGAGTATGGGGTACCGAACCCCTGATACGGGCTGTTCGGTCCCTGTACGACCGGAGTCAGAGTTTTGATCCGCATATCCGGCAGTAAGTCAGACTCGTTCACCTCCAAATCTGAGACCATGATCCTCAGTCAGAAAATGGTGGCGTGCAATCTCCAGGCCGGGGACGAGATCCTGCCCCAAGTGGAGGAGTTCAAGTATTTTGGGGTCTTGGTCACGAGTGAGGGAAGAATGGAACGGGAGATCGACAGGCGGATCAGTGCAGCGTCTGCAGTGATGCGGACTTTGTATCGGTCCGTTGTGGTAAAGAAGGAGCGAAGCCGAAAGGCGAAGCTCTCGATTTATCGGTCGATCTACGTTCCTACCCTCACCTATGGTCACGAGCTGTGGGTCGGGCCGTGACCGAAAGAACAAGATCCCGGATACAAGCGGCCGAAATGAGTTTCCTCCGCAGGGTGTCCGGGCTCTCCCTTAGAGACCTATCTCTAACTTCTCACCCTAGTGAGAAGCTCGGTCATCCAGGAGGATTTCAGAGTAGAGCGGCTGTTCCTCCACATCGAGAGGAGCTAGATGAGGTGGCTGGGGCATCTGATTCGGATGCCTCCCAGACGCCTCTCCGGTGAGGTGTTCTGGGCACGTCCCACTGGGAGGAGACCCCGGGGCCGTCCCAGGACATGCTAGAGAGACTAAGTCTTTCGGCTGGCCTGGAAACGCCTTGGGATCCCCCCGGAAGAGCTGGATGAAGTGGCTGGGGAGAGGGAAGTCTGGGCTTCCCTGCTAAAGCTACTGCCCCCGCGAGCCGACCTCAGATAAGCGGTAGAAAATAGATGGATGGATGGATAAAATTGGAGGTTGAGGAAACGGCATGAAAAATCAATCCGTTGCTTCCACTCCCAAACGCTGTGGTTGTTTCCGCCGAATACAATAAAATCAAACTCCGCTCAACAGTTAACTGTCAATCAAGTACCACTACTATAGATAGCAGTGTACGCATGAACCATAAAAACGTGAAATCATGTTCTTCTCACCTTCAAAACTGAATAGTTACAGTGGACTATAATCATAAAATAAGCATACAAGCCAATTTACACTCATTGGTGCGGACATAATGCATCTGCAGACCGGTCACTTAGCAGCTCAAATGCTTAGATAGTGGGCGAGGGGCGACTCATGCCAGACACCAAAGTGTGGCACTGTTTTATCTCTGCCCAAAAAAATCTGGAAAAATTACATGGGTTAAAAAAATATTCACAATTCAGTCCGACATACTGTAATTCTTAATCTTTGCCCACCTTTTCAGTAATTATCTTCAAACATGTATAATGTACTTAGAAACAAATCAATCTACAGGGACTTTAATAAAAATCCACTTGTCAACCCTGTCCAAGGAACGCTAACTGGCATCATAAAGCATAAACCACACAGTTGGGGAGCAGATGTCATACAAGTGCATCATGGGCAATGTTGCATCAAGAAAAACCAGAAGGGAACACTTCTGAGCACCGCTCCTCATGGAATGCCAACCTGGGCGGCTGCCCATATCAGAAACCGCCACTGTTCTAACGGAGACCAGACAGAAACAGACAGTAAACAGAATACAATGACTTGCAAATCGTTTTCAACCTATATTCATTTGAATACACTACAAAGACAAGATATTTAACGTTCAAACTGAGTTATATTTTTTTCTTGCAATTATTCACTCATCTTGAATTTTATGCCTGCAACACATTCCAAAAATGCTGGGACATGTTTATCACTGAGTAATAACTGCTTTTCTTTTAACAACACTCAAACATTTGGGACCTGAGGACACTAATTGTTGAAGCTTTGTAGGTGGAATACTTTCCCATTCCTGCTTGATGTACAACTCGAGTTACTCAACAGTCTGAGGTTGTCGTATTTTTCACTTAATAATGTGGCACACATTTTTAACAGGACTGGACTGATGGCAGGCCAGTCTAGTACTCTGACTCTTTTACTACGAAGCCACACTGTTGTAACGCGTGTAGAATGTGGTTTGGCATTGTCCTGCTGAAATAAGCAGGGATGTCCCTCAAAACGACATTGCTTGGATGGCAGCATAAGTTGCTCCCAAAGCTCTATGTACCTTTTAGCATTATTGGTGCTTTCACAGATGTGCAAGTTACCCATGCCATGGGCACTAACACCCCCCCCTACCGTCACAGATGCTGGCTTTTGAACTTTGCGCTGATACCAAATGGTTCTTATCCTCTTTGGCCTGGAGGATACAAATCCATGATTTCCCCCAAAAAATTAAAATTTGGACTTGCCAGACCGCATCATACTTTTCCACTTTAATGCAGTGCCGCCTGAGGGACTGAAGGTCCCGACCATTCAATGTTGGTTTTGAGCCTTGCCCTTTACATGCAGAGATTTCGCCAGTTTCTCTGAATCTTTTGATAAAATGATGGACCGCAGATGATGAAGTCCCTAAATTCCTTGGAATTGTGTGTTCATAAACATTGTTCTTAAAGTGTTGGACTATTTGTTCATGCAAGCAAGTGGTGAACCCTTGCTTGTGAACAACTGAGCCTTTCGGAGATGCTCCTTTTTATAACCAGTCATGACACTCACCCTTTTTCCACTTAACCTGTTCACCTGTGGAGTTTTCCAAACAAGACTTTATTTATTTTATTTTTTTTAGCATTTCCCAACTTCTCCAGTCTTTTGTTGCCCCTCTCCCATCTTTTTTTGAACATGTTTCAGGTATCAGATTCAAAATGACAGAATATTTGCAATAAAACAAAACACAGTTCATCGGTTTGAACATTAACTATCTTGTCTTTGTAATGTATTCAAATGATTATTGTTGAAAAGGATTTTTCAAATCATTTTATGATGCTTTTATTTACGTTTTACGCAACGTTCCAACTTCATTGAATTTGGGGTTTGTAAAATTCGGAATAACAATGAACACAAACTGTTTGGGATTCTGGCTATTTTTAGCTTCACAAAATGACACGAGAACACTGCAAATTTGGGTTGCTCCCGGTTGTAGTAATCTATTTTATTTTTATTTATTTTATTTTTTTTCTCAAATATTTTAGGTATCTGTCCTGTGAACAGGAACTCCATTGACTACCTACTGTCATGTAACGGTACAGGGAACGCTGTGATCATTGTTGTGGGAGGCGCAGCGGAGTCGTTACACTGTGCACCAGGCATGAATTCTGTCATCCTAAAGAACCGTAAAGGCTTTGTGAGAATGGCACTCCAGAGAGGGTGAGCTGGGCTTCGCACACGGGCACGAGTTATCCCAATATGCTTTCACATACAAATGTCATTTGCAGGAATGAGTGAAACCAAAGTCTTTCAAGTTCAAATTACATCACAGGGAGTGTTACTAAATCAAGTTGTGCCCTTTAATAGAGGAAAGAGTCAGAAATCGTACACATTTTATCGGTAGTGGCCCCCAGAGAACCCAAACAACCCTGATTATGTCAAATATCACTGAGGATTATCAATGGTTCCACCCTTTTAAAGCAGATTAGAGCTAGTTAGAAAACAAATGCAGTTATGCAGACATTTCTACATAACAGCTTGGTAAATGTTCAAGCTGAAAGGAGACTCTACCTTACCCTGAATTTAGCTAACAAATGGTGCCTACCAGACTGTGATCATTGTTATCAAATGGAATTGGGAGAGTAAAACTCACTTGGACAGTGAAGTTCTGTTTAGAAAATTAAGCAAAATGTACTACGGTGCGATAAAATATCTTGAGGTTGCATAACGAGAAACAGTTTCCCGTAAAAATGTGTTTACAAGACGTAGGGGTTCAATCGGGAAACGGGTTTAAACTGGCATTGATGAGTCAAGTCAATCTTTTATCAGTTTAAAAAAAAAAAATAAAAAAATCTGTCATTGTATAAACATACAGTAGAAATTGTTCTAATTATTCAATAGCAACTCTCAGACTTAATCTTTTGGCAAAGACGACAAACCTGCCTGTGCTTTTCACCGGAATGCTTTTCATTCGGGATTACATTTGAAGCATGCCGATTAGCACGTTTCTTGCTGGCAGCCATAACAACAACAACAATTTATGTCTCGATTTTCTTATTCTGGCACCTCCAGTAGGCTGGACCGATGTTGGTCTCATCTAAACGAACTAAAAAAAAATGCTTTTCTAATTTATCCAGCGGGGAATAAGGTCATAAAACGTATAAAGCCCCAGCTCATCGAGCATTATTTGAAGTTGTCTTTCTCTTTGTGCCGTCAGGTCCGACTTGGTTCCAGTGTATTCCTTTGGGGAGAATGATGCCTACAAGCAGGTGATCCTCGAGGAGGGCACTTACTGGAGCGCTGTCCAGAAGAAATTACAGAAGTTGTTAGGCTTCGCTCCGTGCCTTTTCCATGGATGCGGCCTCTTCTTTGGCAACTCCTGGGGCATTGTGCCATATGGCAAACCGATCACAACCATAGGTAAGTGCACGTCAGCCCTTTTTGTTCAAATGTGAATGTTATTTAATCCAGTAAATGGCTCACTGATTGACACAAATGCTACCCTTCACTTTCTTGCAGTTGGGGAGCCCATCACAGTGCCCAAAATAGAGGACCCCTCTGATGAGATGGTGGATCTTTATCATGCAATGTATGTCAAGTCCCTCCAGTGCCTGTTTGACAAGTACAAGACCCGTTTTGGTTTGAAGGAGAGTGAAATCCTGTACATCGAGTGAAAGAATGAAGGGGAAACTTTAAACTTTGAGAACTGTTTATCTTCTGACAACAATTCCCCGAACCCCCCCCCCCCCCCTTCAGATCTCTCATGCCATGCCATCCCAGTCTAATCTTGGTGCCTGATTGGGATTATTTTTGGATTTGAATATCCACACATGATCACATTTGCGTCGTGTCTCCCAAGCAAACAGGCATAGATTATCCTCAGGGATTGACGGGTTTGAGAGAATGGCAATGTGCCTTGGATTAACATTGAACATGACATACTGAAGAATGCCTTAACAACACAACTGCCTTTTGTGTGTGTGTATTTACTTTTTCCTAATGTAGACATCCAAATATGTGTCTTGTAAATGCAGAGGGGAAGGTAAGGATTTAAATGATTAATTCTCACAAAACTCTTTAAGATTAGATTATATAGTAAAAGCACAACCAATGCAAATTAAGTGTACCACACAAGCCCACAGATTAATGGGGTTACCAAAGATGTAGATGTGTTTCCTCACAAATGCATTAACAGTATGTCTTCTTAAGGAAAGCCAATACTTCTCCATGGGGTTCCTGTGTTGAAAATGCAATACATTTCTGCATGTGATTTTAGACTGCCACAAAGTATTAATTTCATTCATCAAAGAGGAAAGGAAGCCAGTCTCTTGAATGAATATTTCCAATGCACTTTCTCTCACCAATTCTCTTCTCGAGGTTTTGTCACAAGAATAAAAACTGCGTTTTTGATACGAGATGAGGATTCTCATTTATTGTTCAAGTTGTATTCAGGCTTGGAGGGGTGTGTTCTGCAGTGAAAAGTAAAGCAGCGGCTTATAATGTATCTTTGAGTGCTTCGGAGGGTTTACAACGGCAGTCAAGAGAGGATAATGTAAATTACTGGATACTTGTTCTGAAGTTTGGTTTTAGGCATAGTAGATCACTTGGCAAACATGCAGTGGGTGGTAATTTAAAAAAAGGAAGGGTTAGTATTGCAGATTGTATTATATTTGAGGGTGCCACTTATCGTTGTTTGAGAAAAGAAAGTTGTATGGACCGTATGCTGCCAATCACAATATTTGGGTTTGGGATTGTCGTACTGTAAAGTTGGTTATTCATATGATTGTCATTTGGAGATGAATGTCCTCTGGATTTGCCATTGTGAATTGAATATGAAGAGCAGTGTAATTCATGTGCAATATACAGTAGCTGCAAGAAATGCACAGCACAGATGTGTCTGTATGGTGTATGACATTTTTGCCAAACTATATTAAATTAAACTTTTGTATATTTTCAGAAGGAACGTGTATGTGAAGAATCAATTTGTTTGACACCTCAGCAACAAAGACTCATTCTGTTCTATTTCATGGCTTAAAATGTACTTTTTCCGCTTCTATACGTGCAACAAAGCATAGGAAAGACTCATTCTCTTCCTCCTAGTACAAAATGAATACAGTATTGTGTGCAAACAATTCATTTGACCATTTTAACTGGTATATAGAGTCTCAGCTCAGCATCCATAAAGACCAGTTGAAAATGGAAAATGGAAGATGGCGCCCTCTTGAGGATAGGTTACATTCTACAATCACTCAAAAAGGCAGGTGGACGTTTTTCAGAACCACTTGATATAGTTTACACATTTTAAGTATGTTGTTCGTTTTATTCCAATAAAACATGCCTTTTTGTTTTCATTTTGGGAATTCCTCTTCATAGTTCTCAATCAATTAGACCATCTTGAACTATTTTCTCTCTCTCTCTCTCTCTCTGTCTTTGGCGTACGCCCCAAAACGTTCAAATTAAGTTCACCGGTAAATAGTACACTTAAGGTTTCTCCTGGAATGTTATTTGAGAAGCCATAAATACTGTAAAGTGTACATGGTGGTCACAAAGACAAAAATTCTAACCACTGACTTTTAATTAAATACTTTAAATTTTAATTCTAATACATCGGGGGAGTTTGCCATTTTCAAAACAACAAAAACAATTTGTCATATTTGGTTCATCTGTCAGAACGACCTGACAGTAGTCAAAAAATAAATAAAAGAAATAAAAATCACCCCTCTCTGGCCCCATTCATTTCCCATGCACTCACGGGCACGTCAATGTGGGCACACCTCCGCGGTCTTGCAGGTACCTGTTGCCTTGGGTTTCAGGAGCTTTGCTGACACTATGGCAGAAAATCCACCTCTGGAAAACAAAACAAAAATGCAAACAAGGGTGAACATAAGAGATGACTTTCACAGGTGGAGGGACCTCAGGCAGCTAAGAGGATTCAGAAGCGACGTGGAAATAGCAATTATTGCATTATTAGGATTCCCACATAGCTTCTAGGCAGGATACGCCCCACTGCAACATGATTGGCTTGGCATGATAGTTTGGGGCTTAAGGCGGTTTAGGATAGTTTAAGGTAGGATTAGGGTGGGTTAGGGTGAGTGGGAAACATATTAACACCGCCACACTGAAGTCATCTCGTGGTCTACAGGGATACAACAGCCAATCATAGTGCAATCACAGGTCCACAACAAAGACACTTCAGGGAAAGTTCACTGTTTATTAAACGCCGTGTTATGCGTTATTCAGCGTGTGGGGGCACATATGTCAGACATTTGAGCACATACTTCCTGCTAGTTATACAGTGTACCCTTCACTCTCTCCTATGTCACTGACCAAAGCCATGCTCTTCACTAACGTGAATGCGTACGAGACGTGCATTGGATGAACGTTTATAGTTTTTTTTTGTCTTGAGGCCTGTACAATTCTTTCTTTTTAACTTTTGTTGCAAACCAGAGGTAAATAATCCAGCCAAATAAAAAAGTCCGCATGAGGCTGCGGCATGTGCCCGTGTGTGCATGCACAGAAAATGACTGACACACTGTTCTGTCTATCTACAGTTTGATTGGCTATTGTCATGGCTTGACCATTTTTGAAAAAATATTTAACATTAAATTAGAGGCATTAGATGGGGCCACAGAGGAATAGATGATTCTTCAAAATATTATTTTAATAATATTCTACTGTCAGGTCACACAGACAGTTTAAACATTATGACGAAAGGTTTTGTTTGATTGTTTGTTTGTTTGTTTGTTTTTAAAACTGCAAACTCCACCTTTAATGAGTAAATGAGCCCTAAGTACTTGTACCTTTACGAGATAATGTTTTCCAAAATTATCTGTACTTATTACTCAAGGGTGTGATTACTTTTGCTATCTTAGTGGGATCCTACCTGGCGGATAGTCACAAAAATATACCTAGACTGAAAATAATCCCAAATAGTTAAAAAAAAAAAAAAAAAAAAAAAAAAAAAAGCTCTTTTGAGTACCCTCGTGGTTTTGCGTTTATGGGCCAAACGGAGAAAAATTAATGTCGGTCATAACCAACCTGTACCAAGTCATGTGACTGCGTAAAACGGCGGCCAGTTACGCTGTTGACGCCTACTTCCTCATTCCGCTGCTTTTGACAGATTTCAACGTAAGCCCACCCACTGTGAAAGAGAAACAGACAAACTAACCAATAGCCACGTGAGTTGGGCCGTTTCTTTGTGATGGACGTTAGATTACAGCCAATAAAAAGCGCGGGCGTCACAGCGCTAAACCGTATACGCATTTCCGAACCGAGTGTAGCCAAATAGCCGTTCCAGTACTTTGTTTACGTCTCGTTGGTTAGCTGACAGCTGTTGTAGCTTGTTACCTGCCCAAAACAGATGCCTTGAGCCTTTCAAACTCGAAGCCGGGTGTCCGTGGATGCTGACCATGGACTGTTTTGTTGATTGAGTGCGAGCCGCTCGGATGCCGACAGGAGGATGAGCTCCATCACCGGTCGGGTTCTCGCCTCTGTTACCAACTCTGGAGCTTCATCATCCCGAGCCTTGCACGTCGAGCTCACATCCCAGCAGGTACGTGCAACGCGTTTGAACGCAGACGACTGGGAGCGTGCTGTCTCGGGTGTGTTTGAAGGAGTTTGGAATGCCAGTTCCAAGGCGGGCCTGTCAGGCTAGCGAGTAAGCTAACAGCTGCTAGCATGGGTCACACCGAATACTGTTAAAAAACAAAAACAAAAAAAACAACAACAACAATATTTACACACATTCGACACGTCCTCGTGGTTTTCCGGGTGGTGTTCAAAGTGCACGGATTCCCACTTTTGGTTCTTGTGAAAAGCACGTAGGATCTTCCTGCACGCAAACTTTGCATTCGTGCACCCCAGTGACAGGAAGGGAAAAACAGTGGGATATGTCATCACAGCCAATTTGCTCTTGGTGGTTTATACTCAAACTTGAATCGTTTTCACCGGACGTTCCACCAGAATATCACCCGATTCGACGCGTACCTGAAATCAGTTGACGTTTTACTGTTCATTCATTTCATCACACTTGCACACACATCAACACACGCATCAACTAACCTTGGGAAATTCCTTGTATTTTTTTGTATTATTATTATTTTTTTTAAAGCATACTTGGCCAGTAAATATGATTCTGGCCTGTTAACTTCAATGCAGGACTTACTATGATTGTAATCAATTCTTTTTTTATTTTATTTTATTTTTTTACTATAGTTAACAATATTGTGGCAATGGCTAAATTTAGTTTTCTCTATAGTAGTTGTTTAATGTTCATTCCCATAAAGAACCATTGTACACATTTGTGCTCAGATTTTAAATACTATATAGTCAGACTTGATAGACATTATTTTCAATTGATACTTGCGTGTGCCGCAGTCACATGGGCAGCAATAACTTGAGTTTCTGAGTTTTCAGTCACACTGTACTAGCCCATGAAAAATCGATTTTGAAATAACAAAATGGATTAGAAATAGATTTTATTGGGGAGTACAGAACGTGTGCCTCTGAAACATTAGCACCCTCTCATTGTTTGCCAATATTTTCTTCAGTTAAATTGTTCTCCCAGTTTGGTGTGATTGTGTTATTAGATGTCTGACTCTAGCTAAAAAGTTGTGGTATTTGAATGACAAGTCAGCCTTGATAAGAAGTACAGTCGCTTGTAGTTTAATTCGGGTCAAGTGACCGTCTAATAAAATGCTCTGCGTAAATCTCTTTTGATGTCACATGCTCGCTTGCATGACTGAATTACATAATTATTCTAAGGGCAAGAAGAAACACGTTGCACCTCCACCAAGAGTGGATAAGCATGCGAGCTCCACGTTTTCAAAACCACCTATGAATCTTTAAAAAACTCTTACACATATGGGATATCACAGTAATATTGCCCCAATGATATACGTAACAGTAAAAGTAAATGTACTGGTGTGTCTGGTGATTTTATTAATATGGAGGTTAGAGTGCGGCATTTGGCAGTATTTCTTTGCTTGACTATGGGGAAGTTTTACATAATTTTGCAAATTGTTTTCGAGGCCACAAAATACTGCACGTGCGCACTTCAAACTACAAACCCTTATTTCAGGAACAATATTGTACCGATTTAACAATTAAACATGAAATGCTTTGTAGTGAAAGAGGAAAAACAATTTAAAAAAAAAAAAAAGTAGAGTACAATACATAGACAATCTGTCCAGCAAATGTTAGCACAGTTGAAGTAGTGCAGCAATTCTGTGGTGTTGGCTAGCGAAATTAGCCAGCCAGGCTAAGCTTTATTAATTTTATTTCAGTGTGTAGCATTGCAATCAAGGGATGGGACTCATGGGAGAGTATTTGTTGGAATGTTTCTCATTGAAGTTGTCCCATAGCTGGGGTCTGACTGAAGGTAGCCCAACTTCTTATAGCGGTCATCATTTTCTTGTTCTGGCCACAAAATTAGTTGAGACTGAATAAACAGCACAGACACACAAAGTCATACTTTTAATGGCCATTTTAGTCACCTGACCAGGGTTTTAACCTTTTGGTTAAAAAAAAAAAAAAAAAAATGTAAATTTGAGATGTATCTGATCATTTTCATTCGCAAAAGGACACCAAGTTTGGCGTTGGTCATTTTTCCTCTCACAGAAGTTTCACAGTGTTTGTCTCCGGCTGTGGTTCACATTCATCCATGCGCACTGACATTTTTAAGGGGAGGTTGAAAGTTCCTTGTGGAACAATCGGTGTTCTTGTGACTCATGTCATATAGGGGATCCCATGACTTCCATTTAATCTCAGTATGACTGCAGGCATGCAACTGAGCCAACTGTTCACCAGGGACATTGTGCACCATTGTAACACTTTTTCCCCAAAGCAGGGACTTGATAGATTGTATTTTTCAAATCTCATGTCCTATGTAATACCAGTTGGCACTGCCACCTACATAGCAATCCAGCTTTTGGCACACTGGTTTTGTAATGTTATTTTTCAGGTCCAGTTGCTGCGATTCGACCTTTTGCAGATTACCATCACCTGGATATCCGTGAATCTACACAGACATGTTATGTTTAAGACTATCAAAAGTTGACTTAAAGGTCACATAACAATGTATATTTTCTAGCAATTTCCTTGTGACTATGCATCATTACTTAAAGATGAAGTGTTGCGTAATTCAGTCATAAAAGCCATAGCGCTTCTGTGCTAAAACGTGAATACGTCTCATATGATTGTATGTCTTTTCACTCGGAACATGTCATGCTTCTGTTATTTGAATTGATTAAGTAACTATCTTCTGTGTCGCCATTTGTCCTAGGACATAATGATGGTTCTGCGTTTTCAAATTAGCCATTATTTTATCCTCTAACTATAATGGAATTAGGGATTTTTGGCTTTAATGTTTTCTGTTCCCTTAATGCTGCTCCGTTTTATTCTGTCTGTCCAACAGAGACGATTGCGTCATCTGCGGAGCATTGCAGCAAGAAACATCGTCAACAAAAATGGTTCCCCACTACTGGACACATACTTCACCCTCCATCTCTGTATAGGAGATCGCATCTCTAGTGGTCAGTGTTAATTTGGCGAGTTGGCCTTACGGGAGAAAACATCATTATTGTCTTGTCACATGTTGTCCAGCAAATTTACACAAACAATCACAAAATTAAACAAAACAAAAAAAAAAAAAATCCCAGACATGAAGCTATTTGGATAACTCATTTTCCTTCATTTGTATTTGCCCTTTTGAATCATTGTTTCTTAATTTCTTTCTAGATTTTTACAAGAGCGAAGTCATATGTGACTCACTGGTGAGTATGTTTTGTCTTTACATTCTTCACACTTTCATTCTCGATATACTGTGTATGTGTGTCACTGATCATTACATAAAAGCATATACTGTAATTAAAACACCATAGGCTGGGCTTGGCAATATGGCCTTAAAATAAAATCCAAATGTTCCACAATTTAACGTCACCAATCTAAAAAAAAATATTTTCTTTGGGATTAACATGTAAAATAAAAAACTGCACTGACCATAAGATGAATAAAGGAGGCCACTTCCAAACAAAATGAACCTTAGTCCATGAAAATGTAAACAAAATGCTCCATACAGTATATAGCAATCCAGGTTCATGCCAGGTAGATTATCTAGTTTTAACAAACATTTGATTTAGCAGCGAAAATAAGATTGTCTACAACATGAGGCTTTATTCTTGTCCTGTTACATGTTACAATGTCATTCTTACACTGAAAACCCTTTCTCATGGGGCACTCAGGGATAGAGCGGTATCTCCACCCAACATTATTCAGACATGGGAAGTTTATTTCATGCTGCTATAATGTTAATAACGTCCCACTGAAATGAATAGAAATGCCATTAATCCATTTCAGACCACCATTTTTTGTAATGTGTGTTTTAATGAGAACCCCCCCCCCCCCCAGCCCCACTCTATAATAATTAATTATAATATTCTAAATATTGTTCTACTGTGCATCGTAATTTATTTGACAGTCTGTAATATGCGCTACATTTTTTACTACCCGTCTGCGACCCACTTTTGGTTCCCGACCCACCAGTTGAGAATCAACACCGTGACACCAATGCTTGTCATGAGCCCATCGATGGCATTTTGCCTTGTTTGTTGAAGCTTAGCCTACTTTCCCAAGGCAAAACTATGTGGTTGTCTGAAGTACACAATGTGAAATTCTCTTTGCTCTCTTTGCTAAAAGTGTTGTGACGTGAGTTGAGTTTTCTGCCACCATAAAGCGCTTGTAGCTCTCGTTTTATTTTTTATTTTTATTTTTTTAATTTTATTATAATAAACTGACAAGTCAAAGCAAAAAAAAAATTGTAAATCTGCCATTTGACGGCTTGTATCACGAGCACAATGATCATTGCACCGGACTATTGTTCTATTAGTCATTTCAAACTGCTCTAATTGCTGGAGGACTCTGCATCTTTTTGCACAATTGTCAAAAAAAAAAAAAGATAAATTGTACCGGCATTACTGGCAACCTTTTATTGCTAAGTGACTGTTTTTTTTTGTGTGTTTTTTTTTTTTTTTTATATGTCTCAAAATTATTCTGTCAATCGACTGTCTGTTGTCATATCAGAGCGGCTCCAACTACCTGGAGACAAATTCCTTGGGTGTTTTTGATCTACTTGGTAAATAAAGATGATTCCGATTCTGAAAAACTCTTAGATTGGGTCAAGTTGTATCTCCAGGCACCACTGTAATCCCTTTTGGGCAAACTATTTATCGTTCCATGTTATCACTCCATTAAGTTTGGTGTAAATAAGCACAGTCCTTGAAATAAGGACGGGGGCAGAAAATGTGTTAGTGTAGCAATACAGTTGTGATAAGAATGTAGTAACAAGGGGCCAAAGTGCCTTTTGAATGTGGTCCCAGTGACTGGTGGTCAATGAGTTCATTAGTCAGGTACAGTGGTTTTTTAACTTTACAACTTTTTTCTCACCATGTTACTGCCATACAAATCTTCTATGTGGCTCTAATACACTTTGGGGTGTCTGTATTTAAAATGGGTCCACTTGTGTGAAAAATGGTGAACTTCCAATAGTACTCCAGGTCAGCACGACTTATTGTTGTCAGCCTTGCTGTTTGGTCAGGAGCTGACCTAAGCTGGTTTCAGGCATGCTCCTTAGTGCCCCCTGGGATACAAGACTGTGTATGTAAACACTACAGGAAGTCATGACTCTGCTCAACTTCACCTCAAACGATTTAACTTTGTTGCTGACAAAAGTTTTCGAGAATTCTTTCTCAATTCTGTCATCAATCTTCTTGAGAAATACTTCCTGACGAAATTTCCTGTTTTCATTCAGCTATGGCTTTTTACTTCCCGAGTGAGTGACTTTCACTAGTTCTGAGCTCTGTCCTGGGCTGTATTCTTCAGGAGTGTCCTCTGCTCTCCCTCCATGAGAGGGATTTGAACAATGGACTTTCTCCAGGCACTGATGATCACCTGTCCTACATGAGTGCCAGCAGTGAAGCACGGTGGTGGCACCATCGTGCTGTGGGGGTGTTTTTCAGCTGCAGGAACAGGACGACTGGTTGCAATCAAAGGAAAGATGATTGCGGCCAAGTAAAGGGAAATATCCTGGACGAAAACCTTCTCTAGAGTGCTCAGAACCTCAGACTAGGTCGAAGGTTCACCTTCAAAAAAGACAATGACCCTAAGAATACAGCTAAAATACCGAAGGAGTGGCTTCAGAACAACTCCGTGACTTTTCTTGAATGGCCGAGCCAAAGCCCAAAGATTTAAACCCAATTGAGCGTCTCTGGAAAGACGTGAAAATGGCTGCCCACCAACATTCACCATCCAACCTGACAGAACAGCCACGTTAAGATATTATATTTGACAGATGGATGCAATTCTGTCAAATAATCACACTACTGTAATATTATAACCTTTCTCTCTTAAGGCATACGTTGGGAAAAAGGGGATCAATTCCATTTGAATGCAAGTTGCAGTGATATGCTAGAGATGACCTACTCTATATGACGTGTACTCTATGTGTGTTGTAAAGAATCCTACTTGGAGGAGTCTGGACTTTGGCATGTTGCCGGACCTTCTGGACACCTCAGTGTCTTGCTTCGTGGTAAGGATCTGGGGAGGACAGGAGGAACAGTACCAGCTCCTCATAGAATGGAAGGTTAATCTGGATGGCCTCAGATACACAGGACAGCAGGTCAGCCACTACACACAAGACTATAATGTATTCATTGTAAACTTTGTCGAATGTGAGATATATTATTGTATGTTGATGGAAAACATGGATATCACTTTCCAATAACTTTATATTTATAATGATAAATATATGCATTTCTACAGTGAGCTTGTGTTTTTGCTATTTCCACAGATTCGATCGAGGAACACAAATGAGATCATATTCGGGTTGAATGATGGCTACTATGCGGCTGACTTTGATCACAAGGTTTTTGTCCATTCCCAGAGAGCTCTTGCACGATGGTTAGTGACAGTGTGCCACATTTCATCGTTGACATTTTTCTGTTGCAGGATCATTCGGAGCGGAAGAAAAATAGTCTACTTCACGTTGACCAGAGCTCGGTCAGAAATTCCTACAGTGTTTTCTCTTTGCTCAGGTAGGATTAATTGCTATGGGACGAAACAGAGGGTATAGTGTGGGGCGGATCTGAGTTATGGGTTAAAATAAAAATGATTGCCACTTTTTATGCATAATAAAACATAAAACAAATTCTGATGCTTGTAATATTGTGCAGCCACACAACCTATTTTATTTGAAATTATATATATATATGTATATATTGTAAAATGTACAATATTAATACAAATTAAATAATTTCTTTAAAATATCCAGTGACTGACGTTTTGACTGGCAGAAATCTAATACTGCTAATTTATGAGTGATATTTTTAATAATCACATACACACAGCAGATTGGATTGAATGTGATTGGCTGGCAACAATCCTACAATATTGTTGTTAGACTTTACACCAATCTGATCGGCTTGATCGGTATCGGCCGATAACTAGCATTTCATGTTGATCGGCTTTAATGTCATAATTCGCCAATCCGATCAATGACGTCATTGATTGGCTCAGCAAAAGACATTTACTCCGCGTCACCATCGTGTACAGTATATTTGAATCCAAAAGAGAGTTTATTTTTAGCCTTGTAGCGTTTCCTTTGACGTAGTACTATAAATATCTGACCGCCAGTAAAGTTATTTATAATTTATAAAAAAAAAACATGTCGGCGGTGTGGGACAGACACATCTGAGACAGACTACACACAATGCGTGGATCAGACGACAAGACAAGTTCGGTCTTTCACGATTGCACTGTGTCAGACTACTACAATACAATCGATTCCGATACCACCGCATCCTGTCTTTTACCATCACTGGGCTTTATCTTGTCAACCCAAACGCGACCGGATGCACTCGTTACCACGACCACAACAACAACAACAATCGATCGTGCGTGTATTGTTTTGGTCAAAAAAATAAAAAAATGGGGAAAAATGCGTGGTGGTGGTCACCGGTGCTCGGGAGAAGACGTTCACTCAAGGATTGCTTGAGCTATGTTCACGTACTTTTAATAGGGTTCCGCTCGCAAGCAGGCAACAAAATGTTATGTACCCTAGCAAGCTATGTGCTAGCACTAACGGTTGTACATAAACATGCCGGCGTTCTGTCGAATTCTGCTCTAAAGTTTCGGTATTTGTGAGGTAATTTAATGACAGTAAGTGAGCACCCATTATTTCTGTCATGTTGTAATGTTGGTTTGAGCTGACTGATTCGAATACATGACCTAACGAGGGAATATTTTTGAAGATACTCAGTATACAGTACACAAGTATATATAGTAAATAGACACATTGCTCCATCTTGTGATCGGTTATCGCTGATCTGCCCCAAAAATCCTGATCGTGTAAAGCCTAAATGTTGTCTTCTAATTGATGTTCATCTTTACCATGGAGCCAGCCACACTTGTGTAGGATGAAGCCTTTTGCTGCTGCAATGTACAACATGTTTGACTCATTTCTGAATAAGTCGAAGGTCGACCTTGGCTGGGCTTTGTGAGCTAGACTAGAGCAGGCGCATTCAATAGAAATAAGAAGAAATCTAAGCGGTCCATCCATCCATGCTTTTTCTATGGTGCTTGCCCTCATTAGCAGTTGCAGGTAAGCTGGAGCAAATCCCAGCTGACTTTGGGCGAGAGGCGGGGTTTAGACCCGTTGCCAGCTAATCGCAGAGTAATTCGAAGAAGTCCGGGAAAATATTTTCTCACCAAAGAACTCATAGGCTGGGTTGCAAATGAGCCTTTCATGCTTGTTGAGTAGAGGGTGGTGTTACAGTAGCCAACTTGTGAAGGATCACTGCCCTTGATTCTTTAAGTCAGGAAGACTAATAAAACTGTAACAATAGTTCTGTGTATGAAATAAGATTTTCTAGTAGTCCACTTCCATAAACACTCGATTGTTACCGTATTTGCATGGTTGATTAAATGCTTTACTGGAAAAGGATGCTGTACAAATTAAGGCCACCAGAGGGAGATGAAGATTTGTTGAGTGGATATCTTGGTGAAGTCCTGTGTCACCCATTTAAGGCCTATCAAAATACTGTGCTGACATCTTTTGGTAAACAGTTTGTTTTTCAGTATCAATAAAATGTGAGCACTACTTTCAATAACCACAGTGCTTCCCCAAGGAATACCCTTTGGTATATATAATCAGACTACGTACTAGGTTAATTACATCCATTTTACCTCCAGGTCCTACAAATTTGTATGGTTCAAGTTAGATGGTACCAAAATAAGACAAACATCCTGTCATTGGGGCAATTATGACAGTTTGCACTAAACATTTCCAGAATATGTAAGTATCAAGCAAAGGTATTAAAATAAGTATCAACCGATACCGATAACACCGATCAGATCGGCGTAGATACAGACACACACTACAACATCAGAATTTGCACATTCATATTTTGTATTTTTTTTATTTTTATTGATGTTCATGCTGTGGTAAAAAATAAATAAATCAGAAGTTACTCACTCTTTACTCAGTACTTGAGTAATAATTTCACTGTACTTTTTACTCTTGCTCAAGTAATTTCTTTTGGAGGATTACTTTTACTTGAGTAACAGTACTCTTACCTGAGGACAAGGTTTGGCTACTCTACCCAACTCTGGAGCGGACATCCTCTATTGCTACTCTTAATTTTAAGCAACATTTTTGCATTGAGGTGCTGCGGGTCGTGGCCCTGGTTGTGGTCCCAGTGGAACCGCGAAGCACACGTAACATCGGCGACAAGAGTTGATCAGTTAGTACATCCATCCATCTTCTGTACCGCTTTATCCTCACAAGGGCCGCGGGCGTGATGGAGCCTATCCCAGCCATCTTCGGGCGAGAGGCCGGTTACACCCTGAACCGGTCGCCAGACAATCGCAGGGCACATATAAACAAACAACCATTCGCACTCACATTCACACCTAAGGGCAATTCAGAATCTTCAATTAACCTACCATGCATGTTTTGGGGATGTGGGAGGAAACCGGAGTGGCCGGAGAAAACCCACGCAGGCACGGGGAGAACATGCGATGTTAAGGGTTATGTCACAACACAGAATGAAGTAACGGTCAATAAAAACAGAAAAATATTGTCATATTTTCCTGGATGATGCATTTGGGATTAGATTTTGAAGTTGGTAATGGTAAAAAAATGAAGTGAAACGGACAACGATTTCAGTCAATTCTTTTCCAGAATGAGAGTGCTTAAAGAGGAGGATGCTATTCATGTGGCACAGCTTGAAGCTGGCATCGGGTGCAGGTGGAGATGGGCCTAGCTCAAGTTGGAGGCCAAAACAACTAAATTTGTATATCAACACCAACTTGAGCGGTGTAAATACATGTTTTTCCGCGGTAAGATTATTTTTGTTTTGTTATTTTGCCTTATTGTACTCTTCAGATTCTTACAGATTGCTTAATTTATGTTAACAAAAAAAAATCTCCAGTTGTATTAAATTCCCTGTCGGAATTTGAGAGTAATCAAATTAAACTTCTTGATTTGAGTAGTTTAATGGATAACACCTGTAATTTTTAGACATTGCCTGCCACCACTAGTTGCCGCTGTTACCAAAAGAGGAATCTTGACACATAGTTGTGTGCAGGACAAGGCTTTCACCATTCACAGTGGGTTTGATAAAGAGCTGTGGTCAAGTCATGGAATCTGGGTGCCATGCCACGCCCCATAGTATGAAACTGAAAAACGTTCAAAAAGATTTGCCATTCAGTATTGCTAATAATCCATCACATTCTGTAGAAGTAAATCTTTGAAGAAATATCTAAAAAAAAAAAAAAAAAATATGGCACCTTCAAATTAAAATGTTCGATGGCTCGTGAACAAAATTAAATAATAATACAATTAAAAATTATATATATAATGGAAAATTTAACTGAACTGGAAGTTCTACAAGCCCAGGCTTTATCTGACACCCGGTTGTATCAAGTGTCACTGTCAAAGGGACAAATATTTTTGTTTTTGAGATGATTATCGTCTTCAAGGGTCGAGTGCACAGCCATAGTCATAACTTCCTGTAAATCCTCCCTGGTATAGTTGTTTGGTGTCTCTCTTGCATTGGAAAAAGAAAGTTGCCATGGTTAGTGAGGATACGTCTCTGGAGACTTGCCCAGTGATTGAACTGCTGAGGGTACAGATGCCGGTATACACTGGCCTCATTTTGGTTCATAGGTTGTGTGATTGGGCCTGATCGGGAGGCAAAAGGCAAAGACACAAGGAACGATGGGGGCAGACATGCGTGAAAAGGAGAGAGAAGATAACTGTCGTGAAAACGAGAGAGAAGATAACTGTTCTCACCTGGGGGGAAAAGGCAGTATCGGATTATCTCATTGCAATCACCGAAACATATGAAGCTGTCAAAACAGATTTGCCCTGATGTTCCAAACCACTATCTTCAACTGTCATCACTGTCACCTCAACCAGATTAAAAAGATTGGTCATATAATATGAAATTATTTTACTGCAGGTGTCCTCCCAAAAACTCTATTTACGTTTACATTTTTTTCTGGCTTAGCTGGCTGCAGGAGAGAGACAATATCAAAGGCAACTCCCAATAGTTTCACCTAAAAAAAAAAAAAAAAAATTTAAAAAAAAAAAAAAAATCCCTTGAAGATTTTTAAAATTATCCCAGCATAATTTAAGTATTTAAAATGATTGTTTCGTACCTAATTCAAGTAAGCACTAACTTCTTTAAGACTTAAAGTCCATACAAATGGAAAACTTTATTCACATCACTCCTGATCTAAACCCTTACTCCCGTGTCACAGTTACCAACTCCTGTCTTGTGTTTTTATAGTGACAACAGGGAACTAACTGGTAATGAGGAGTCTGCTAACTATTGGTATCGCCTCATCATATTTACACACAAAATTTATGAACTAGTTTTGGTATCAGAAATCAAGGGTAATGGTTTACTATTGTTCATCTTTGGTAACACAAAAATGCTTGCAGTATCTCAACATTATCATTTATGATATTTGACTGAAATTTCGGTGCAGATTTGAACAAGAATCATGGAAGTTGACACACATGATTTGCCTTCACTGGCCACATAAAACCAAGTGGCGGGCCGGATCAGGCCCCCGGGCCTTGAGTTTGACACCTGTGCTCTAAATTGTCCAGAATTGTGAATGTGAGTGCAAATGGTTGTTTTCCTATATGTGCCCTGCGGTTGGCTGTCGACCAGTTCAGGGTGCCAGCACACCCGCGACCCCAATAAGAAAATGGATGGATGGCTTATATAAAACATATGATGTTGTGACACCAACTTTATTGTGCGTGACAAGTACATACTTGCATGCGTTCACGTTCGTACAACAGTCAAGCATTAACATGTCTGACAACAGAGCAAGAGCAGGTCAGCCTCCGCTGATGTAGATTTTGCAGCGTGTGGTGGAAGGAGCAGTGATCAAGTACCCACTGTTGGGTCTACTACGCAGACTTCCAGATAACTCCAAATAATTTTGAATTTATTAATAAAGGGGTGCATAACTACGTGAACCACAGCTCCAACATAACAGGCCATCTGAGTGAATAACTCTCACTTGCAGTCTATTAACTTACATTTCTGATTATGATGGAGAAATGTCATCTAAGCCTGAGGTGTGCATAGCTTCTTGTCGTTCCTTTCTTGCTTAATGAATACATACAGTATTTAAGTCCCTCCCTACATTATTGCTGTGGCTCTGAGGAAAGTGACCACCTCACACGTCACAAGCGCTCGATTGCTTTATTGACGTGAGTCGTGTGAATTGATTTGTGTGTGATAAGATTGCGATGGACCCTTGACTGTATCACAAACACTTTATTTTTTTTTTGGCCAGAATTTGAATACATACAATTGAAACACTACTGTTGTCTTAAGTATTTGCAGTCCTAATTAAATGATTAGTTGACAAATGTTAGACTATAATTTATGCATTTTGTTTTAGTAAAAGGAAAATATGACGCATTATTATTATTACTAAGTTGTAGTACGAAGAAGAACGCAATTGCAATGCATCGGTAATTGAGTTATGTGGTAGTGAGAGAATCCCAGACCTAATTAGCACTGTTTATACTTGTGACCAATTTCCACCAAACCTGATACAGGGGCCAAGGAAGTACCCATTGCATTTTGATGTGAATCTAGATCAAAATGCAGAAAAAAACTTTTATTTTCACTGGTTAATACACTTTGACTTCAGTGACTTCTACTAATTATCAGATGGCTAGGACGTAGGTGGCGTTTTCACTGTTACTATGCAGGGAATGAATTAATAGTGGTCATAGGTTTGCTGGAACAATGACCTTGAACTTTTTTTTTTTTTTTTTGTCTTACTGCAGGCTCCACACAGCCCAAAGAGCCATCAAACAGACCCAAGTTACAGTGCAGAAGATTGGGAAGGAGATTGAGGAGAAGCTGAGAACCACAGCAATGTGCACCGTGCGGGTGAGAGCCGTCACACGCCAACAATGAATTTGATCGCGCTGATAATGGTTGTCCTCAGGCAACTTAAATGCTTATTTTTTTTTTTTTCAGTCACCCCCTCAATGTTTTCAATTAGTGAATTGGTTGGTTCTGAGAACGATAACTTGAATTTTACATTACTTTTGAGAAAATATATAAACCTGTGACTTGGGGTGCGATGTTACCAGCGGGTGGTAATTGCTGCGGTCAGCGCTGAGGTGCCTATGCTTTTGTACTAATAAGCATTTTCTGAGTCTGTTGCACTTAAAGCTCAACAAGATTTAAGAGCTTGTATCACCAAGGCTAATGTGAGGTCTAATTTCACACACACACTGACCAGGTATTGTTTCTTAACGTTTTGGTTGCTTAACTGAGCGGTGCAGAAGGACAAATATCCCATCTGTCAAAATGGATCCAGGATCCATTGTTTATGTTCCCCCCTTTGTCATATCCTCTAGTGGGATACAAAGGAAACGCACGAAAGCGTATCTAACATTTTTGGAATTGGTAGCCACACAGCTGTGAAAGCGGAGCTCTGATCCCTGGTTTGATGTTGTGTTTATTGTAAATACTGACTTCTTAAGCATTCCCTGTTCTCTGCTGCTCGTCGAAGTGGCCCGAGGCAGTGACACTTTTGTGTTTTTATCCTGCAGGTAGACTTTTTTTTTTTTTTTCCCCTTTTGGAGAAGCTTATTTCTAACCTGACTTGTCAACTCGGTTATCAGTTGGTTAGTGGAGTTAGTTTCTCCCTGAACCAGGAAATATCCTACTAAATAACACACGGACTTTCATGGACAGCGACGGTGGTCAGTGTGTGCTAGTTTTGACGTTTATGTTGTGGTGGCATGTGCTGAGAATATATGAAATTATTTTATCGAAAAAAAATCAATATCTCTTCCGTATATATGATGACCCACTAATAATGTGCCTGTGGTGAATTAACATTTCAGATATAATTCCCAATTATCTTGCCGTCATCATGTTTCTATCATGTGAGATCACCATAGCACCTCTTGTTATCTGCAAAGTTTGGTTGGAAATCAACCTCAGATTTGAAAAACAAGCTCATTAAAACAAGTTAAAGCAAGACCTTTTTATCACGATCAGCGGTATACTGCTCGTCTGCCAGGTCCCATTGAATCATAACATGCAACTATCTTCCTTAAATGCTGCAACACTTCCCTTCTTGCTACCTGGCAATCTTAGGGTCCTTTAGAAATCGTAAATATCAGCGGTAAGATGATAGAACCACACATACTGTAAGTCACACCGGTTTATAAGCTGCACAAACATACAGTATTACACATACAAATACAAGGGAAAACAAAAACTGCCACCCTTATGTTGGAAGTGGAAACAGCACAAAGTGACACAGAAGCAAAAATAATACTAGTCTTGCCACAACAAAATAAGGGTCAGAATCTAACCTTTTCAGTGGCCAGGTAGATCGCCTTCAACTTAAAGGCTGTATCGTAGGCATTACTTTATGCCCCGTTTTCAGCATAATGTTTTTGTGCTCGTCAGGCGTGCACTGGAGCACGTCAGGTCTGACTACTGAGCCAAAGGCTTCAATTTGTATGGATTTGTTTTAAAAATGTGAAGTTGCCACTTCAAAATGGAACCCATCAAAAGATTCATTAAAATATAACACCATTTTGGTGAGTGATAGAGGAAAATGTGACGCTCCTGGGGACGGGGAAAATATGCAAATAAACCGTATTGTTTGTTCAGATACAGGGGTTAAAACTGCGGCAAAAGGTCTGGAATTATCGTCTGACTTTTACACTACAATACAATACTGTTTCTTCCTTTTAGAAACTAACTTTAAAGGCTTAGATTTTCTTTGTAGACAGTTCTTGCTGTTGTTTTTCATCACTCGCCATTGCAGTTTTTTTCTTTTCCTTTTCCCCCCAGACCTTGATACTTATTAAAGCTGCTCCACACAAAGGCTCTGCTTAGCCGCACCACAACATGGGAGGCTCCATTCTTTTGTCACAAAGATGGCTTTCAAAGTCTTGTCTCTGATATTTTCTGCTCACTGAAACATTCTTTAAGCCCCATTCAGTGCTCACATCAGCTAATAAATCACATAATCCTTGTTTTCTACCTTTTTTGTAAAAGCCCACCAACTTGGAATGAGTGCCGCATTGTGTAGCTCTTCTAAGATTTTGCCTTTGTAGCGCTTCATACCACACTATGGGCATCATAGAGAGCCCAGATCAAAGTAGCACAAAGTGGCGGCCACCAACCTCAGCGCTTGGCCCTTTCACCCCATCACCCACCCTCTGCCATTAATCTCCTCGGTTATAACATTCTTCCCCCACGCCTCCTATGTATTTACACAGCTGACCCATTACTGTTTGATGGTGAGTAGGAGTCACAGGTGGTGGGTTACTGTCAACGCGCACACACGCACGCATGACCCATCAACCCGGCTGCTCAAAGTTGACTAATTCGTGTCAAAGCCAATGTTGGTTTACATGAAGCAGTACTGTGTCCAACACTTGCTTTCATGATGGAGGCTTTATCAGTGTCTCTTCTGCAACATTTTCAATGTCATGTTATCTCCACCTTACTGAAGCCAATTTCAGACGCATAACCTTTGTCTTGTCTGATCCAGGCTGTGATCGCTAAGTTGATGTGTGTGGGTTACAGAGAGATTTGGC
Source organism: Phycodurus eques (assembly GCF_024500275.1). Taxonomy (NCBI): domain Eukaryota; kingdom Metazoa; phylum Chordata; class Actinopteri; order Syngnathiformes; family Syngnathidae; genus Phycodurus; species Phycodurus eques. The sequence continues at coordinate 2,823,644 of NC_084541.1, forward strand.
AAACTACTGGATGAAAATCAAGGTTGAATCTGTGGCCCAACATTGCGTGCATGTCTGTCTATAGCCCCCCCCCCCCCCTTTTTTTAAATAAATGGCCCTTCTAGTCCTTTGTCTCATCCTCAAATTGCACAGAACAGGGCTTTCACATCTTCCTAACGTCATAATTGAATCTCTAATGTAGGACAGGAAAATCGAGCCGTTGTCGAGTCATAAATTGTAGCGCATGAATTTAACGTTACTGGGTTTTGCTAACATCAGATTTGAAAACCAGATAAATCACATCTGCCTGTTTCTGCAGTCCACATTCAGTAACACAAGGGGGAGATGAGGTCCTGTGCTGCCTGCTTAGTCAGTGTTTATTATGGATGTGACAGGCAGGTTAACCATGATACATACAGGTCGCATAGCCTGCCAATCAACCACAGTTGGCAACTGCCTAAACTGTCCTGGGAATGAAAGTCTAATCAGTAAAAACAAGTTAAAACAGCTGTGTGACATTACAGACACTGTCTTGTAGAAGACAGTCAATGATCTCTTTTAAAGTGAGGTTATTGGTTTAGCAATCACCCAGCCATTCATTTTCTATACCGCTTGTCATCATTAGGGTCGCAGGTAACTGGAGCCTATCCCAGCTGACTTTGGGCGAGAGGTGGGGAACACACAGGACTGGTCGCAAGCCAATGACCGAGCAAACCTTTTCCACTCACAATCACACCTACTGTGTGGACAATCTTCAGTTAACCAACCATGCATGTTTTTGGAATGTGGGAGAAAGCCAGAGTAGCTGAAGAAAACCCACACAAGCACAGGGTGGCCATGCAAACTCAAAACAGGATGGCCAGAGCTGCGATTTATTTATTTTGTTTTTTTCCTTAAAATATATTCTAAAAAGAATATTTTATTTATTTATTTATTTTTCTTTTTTTTAAATCAGTCCTGAATCTGTATGCTTCTTTATGCCGGAACCATTTTGCTGTGAAAGAGGGGAGTTTAATGTACGCCCTCTGGTTATAGTATTATGAGGGATATTTATTTGTTTGAGAAGGGGAAAAGTGAGAACGGAGCAAAAAAAAAAAAAAAATACAGAACAATAACAGTATAAAATGGCATATGAAAACTGATTTCACATAGGAGTTGCATTCATTTTATATTGTGTGGACTAGGGAGACAGACAAATAGAGCAGGACCCCCGTCAGTGAGCCAGGTAGTGCTACCACTGTGGACATGGAAATTGAGGGATACTTTAATTTGATATTTGACGCACCTTAAATGTGACACCCATCCCCCATCTTAAAAGGATAATGCTAAGATTAGGTTGTAAACAATGCTTTCTGGATTCAGGTTCGGGCATCTGGCATGGGCTCAATCCGTGCTATTGCTCCATTCACAATAGCCCTGGGTTTCAGTAGCAATCACTCCAGCGTATACAGTGCACCATAGCATACGCGGTTTGGCACCTGCGGATTTATGTGTCCAGTCCTTGTGCCCTGCGAATAGCGGGAGTCCACTGTAGTCTAGTTTTGCTCTATATCCGCAGGGGCGAGGCACCCCTTCCACAAATGTGAAGAGGATAAGCAGTTTAGAAAATATATGAATGTACAGACTTTTGTAGATGTGCCTTAAATAGCTTACTGAAGGAGCAAAAAGGTAATAAACACACACTTTGCTGTGACTACATCGTGGATATTTTCATTCTCTTGTGTGCTCCTTTTCGTTTGCTCTGAGCAGAAAAAAGAGCGGGAGTGTATGCAGCTGCGTTTAGCAGTGCTTCGGAGTGAACTGCAGCGGCAAAGGAAGGCTCTTGGCAGAGAAATAGATGTGCGGCAGAAAGACATGGCGCAGCATCAGAAAAAAGGTAAGGCTATAGGCAAACAGAGTTTCTTACCACACATGTAGAGTCCCCTCCAAAAGTATTGGAACGGCAATGTCAGTTCCTTTGTTTTTGTTGTATACTGAAGACGTTTGGGTTTCAGATCAAAAGATGAATATGAGACAAAGGTTCAGAATTCCAGCCATGCAAACTCAAAACAGGATGGCCTGAGCTGCGATTTATTTATTTTGTTTTTTTCCTGAAAATATATATATTTTAAATTATTTTAAATGTTTCTCTTTTTTTTTTTTTTTTTTTTTTTAATTTTTTAATTTTTTTTTTTGAATCTGTATGCTTCTTTATGCTGGAACCATTTTTCTGTGAAAGAGGGGAGTTTAATGTACGCCCTCTGGTTATTGTATTATGATTGTATGATATATTATGATTGTATTATTTGTTTGAGAAGGGGAAAAGTGAGAACAGAGCAAAAAAAAAAAAAAACAGAACAATAACAGTATAAAATGGCATATAAAAACTAAGGCTATAGGCAAACAGAGTTTCTTACCACACACGTACAGTCCCCTCCAAAAGTATTGGAACGGCAATGTCAGTTCCTTTGTTTTTGTTGTATAATGAAGACGTTTGGGTTTCAGATCAAAAGATGAATATGAGACAAAGGTTCAGAATTCCAGCTTTCATTTCATGGTATTTATATTTAGATGTGTTATAAACAACTCATGACGCAGCACCTTTTATTTGAAGCCCTCCACTTTTCAAGTGAGCAAAGGTATTGGGACAGATATGATTAAATTAACTTAAAGTGAATAACGCGGTGTCCACGCGATGTTGCAGAGGCGTGTCAACCAGGACATCCCCGCAAGATCCAGAGCCTTCAGGAATCCCCGGGCGGATCTCATTCACCTCGGGGCTTTGCCACCGAGGAGCTTTAACCACCTCCATGACCTCAACCCCACCGATAGGAGAGCCCGCCTCAAACAGCCCAGACTATGCTTCCTCATGGATGTCAGTGGAATTGAGGAGGTCTTCGAAGTATCCCGCCGGCTTCGAAGTATCCCGCCGGCTCACAACGTCCCGAGTCGAGGTCAGCAGCGCCCCATCCCCACTATCACAGTGTTGATGGAGCACTGCTTCCCCCTCCTGAGACGCCGAATAGTAGACCAGAATTTCCTCGAAGCCGCCAGGAAGTCTTTCACCATGGCCTCACCAAACTCCTCCCATGCTCAAGTTTTTGCCTCAGCAACAACCAAAGCTGCATTCCGCTTGGCCAGCCGGTACCCATCAGCTGCCTCAGGAGTCCCACAGGCCAAAAAGGCCCGATAGAACTTTTTCTTCAGCTTTACGGCATCCCTCAATGCGTCCATCCAACGGGAACGGGGGTTGCCGCCACGAAAGGCACCGACCACCTTACGGCCATAGCTTCGTCGGCCGCCTCGGCAATGGAGGTGCGGAACATGGTCCACTCGGACTCAATGTCCCCCGGCCCCCCTGGAACGTGGGTGAAGTTCTGCCAAAGGTGGGAGTTGAAACTCCTTCTGACAGGGATTATGCCAGACGTTCCCAGCAGACCCTCACAATACGTTTGGGTCTACCAGGTCAGATCGGCATCTTCCCTCACCATCGGAGCCAACACCCCACCAGGTGGTGATCAGTTGACAGCTCCGCCCCTCTCTTCACACGAGTGTCCAATACTTTGTGGTCGTGTCATCGGACCGCAAAGTCCGATGACACGACCACAAAGTCGATCATTGAACTGCGGCGTAGGGTGTCCAGATGCCAAGTGCACATATGGACACCCTTATGTTTGAACATGGTGTTCGTTATGGACAATCCGTGAGGAGCACAGAAGTCCCATAACAGAACCCCACTCGGGATTCCTCCCAATCACGCCCCTCCAGGTCTCACTGTCATTGCCCACGTGAGCATTCAAGTCCCCCAGCATAACGCTGGAGTCACCACCGGGAGCGCTATCCAGCACCCCATCGAAGAACTCCAAAAAGGGTGGGTACTCTGAACTGCTGTTTGGTGCATACGCACAAACAACAGTCAAGACCCATCCCCCTACCCGAAGGCAGAGGGAGGCTACCTCCTCATCCACAGGGGTGAACCCCAATGTACTGGCGCCGAGCCCGGGGGCAATTAGTATACCCACACCTGCTCGGTGCCTCTCACCGTGGGCAACTCCAGACTGGAAGAGAGTCCAACCCCTCTCGAGAGGACTGGTACCAGAGCCCAAGCTGTATGTGGAGGTGAGCCCGACTATATCGAGTTGGAACTTCTCGACCTCTCACACCAGGTCGGGCTCCTTCCCCGCCAGAGAGGTGACATTCCAAGTCCCTTGAGCCAGTTTCTGTAGCCGGGGATGGGATCGCCATGGTCCCTGCCTTCGGCCACCACCCAGCTCACATTGCACGTGACCCCTATGGCCCTTCTCACAGTTGGTGAGCCCATGGGAAGGGGGACCCACGTTATCCTTTTGGGCTGTGCCCGGCCACCAGGCGCTCACATTCGAGCCCCACCTCCAGGCCTGGCTCCAGAGGGGGCCCCCGGTGACCCATGTCTGGGCGAGGGAAAACGAGATCCAATATTTTTCATAATCATAAGGGGTCTTTGAGCCGTACTTTGTCTGGTCCCTCACCCAGGCCCTGTTTGCCTATGGGAGACCCTGCCATTGGCATAAAGCCCCAGACAACTTAACTCCTAGGATCATTGTGACATACAAACCCCTCTACCATGACAAGGTGACGGCTCAAGGAGAGGATTTAATAATAATTAAAAATAAAATAATAATGAATTGATTAACTTTCCCGAAAGTGGATCAAGCAAAAATTTTTTGTCAAAAGCTGTAAACTGAGGGAATGTTGCTCATCAACCCCTGATAGTCTATTACCGGTTTGAAGTTAATAAAGCTGTATTTAAAAGTTTGAAAAGAATTATAATTCCACACAGGTGTGGGGGAGGGGGGAGAATTGCAGGAAATGAAACCAAGAGAGGAAGTCAAGCTTTGAAAACATAGTGATGGTAGTGGGTTAACGCAACACAAAAGACACAATGAATGGAATGTGGAAACACTAGGACACAATCTAACCTATCCTGTCATACCTGTGATTTAGGCATTCTGTGCCAGGGGCCATTTACTCAACTCTGCCCTGTCTGCAGTTTCTTATGCTGATGCGGTTCACGTTAAGAAGTGGTTTACTGTTGATGTTCATTGGGCAGTGGAACGCTAATGAAAAGGCATGGCACATGAAGCTTGGTTTGGCGAGCACACAGATAAATAAACCAAAATACTTGTGTTGGTGTACACAGGTATGCTCGCCTGTGCGTGTGTGTGTGTGTTTTATTTCTACAAGCACTTTTAAATATGTTAACATGTTTACTGTTCACTTCCTGCAGGTGTAGTTAGGTTGTCTATAATGAGCATGAAGTCTGCAGATATGTGAGAACAAAGCCTTTCCAGTTTAAAATTATTATACAAGAATTATAAAGTGTGTATGATGAGCTTTAATAAGTCTTTACCAAGACTTTCAATTGCACTTTTGTTTAAAAAAAAAAAAAAAAATCTCTGTGGAGATTTTAATGGCCTTATTACACCTACAAATCTTAAAGAAGCATATAATTTTTTTAAAGCTGATTTAATTAAAACCATTTCATATGTAAATCATCACGTTACATTCCTAATTAGATTCAGGTTTCTTTGTAAGTTTTATTGACAGTTTCACACTGTGTATAAGTGCTATGCGATATATCCCTAGAGGGCATCCAGAATGGACCCCAATCTCATCTGTACCTGGCAGGGGGGTCTTCACATTTCTCACGTAGCTAAAGGGCCCATTTGCAAATAATTCAAACTCCCAGGAAGCTGGCCTCTCTCAAAACAAATGGCTATGAAAACCCAAACATCTAGTGAAGGTTCTGCTGGTGTGTGTGTGTGTGTGTGTGTGTGTGCATGCCTGCATGAGAACGAGCAGATAAAGATGAGTTGAGTGTCAGGCGCCCATGTTTTAGTGAAATAACAATGAGAATATTGTCATTGACTTGCTGATGCTTGTGAAATGTGATCCCTCTTTTTAAATAAAAATAAAAAAAATAAAAAATTATCCTGAACATTGTTAGCATGATAAACACAAAACTTCAGCAGTTTGCACTATCCTGATGACAGTTTTAACAGCTCACTCAGTGCCTGCTAAACCATTTGGTGGAACAGACTACTGCTAATTTACTTGACTTTTCATACTTGTGCAAAAGTATGTGGTCCACTGCATATTTTGAACACAATTCAAAACAGAAAGCTTAGGTGAGAGAGAATAGCTCCCTCCTTTTCACAGATGTGATTTTAAAATATAAGCCTTTCACCCTTCCCTCCTGAATAGTGGGTTTGTTGGGGTCACACTCCTCTAATTTCCCTTCTTTCAGCTTTAGAAGACAACATAAATCAGCCCTGAAAAGTGTTTATTATACTTCGTAACATTAGTTATTCTTATGCCCTGTATCACAGTCAGAGCTCCTGGCCAATAAATGTCAGTTGTGTGGGTTCGTTATAGTTTTGTGAAGCAATGGTATGCAGTGGTATTTCTTTTTTTCAGCTTCAGAAAATGTCTTTTATTAAAGCTAAAAAAATACAGTTTTGGCTTCTTCTACCAGCAACTCAGTGGGACACATTTGCTTCTTCCAACAAGTTGTCATCTTGACTGAGGCTAGAGTTTTAAGTCCTTAGACTTACTAGGATTCCTGTCATAATGTCATTGTAATTCTTAAACTGTTATGTTGAGTTGCGATCGGTGGAATTTGCAATAAGTTTCCCCCCCCTCAGTAGGGTCTCATGGTCTTAAAATGCCCCTATTACTTTTGAACCTATTTGTTCTTAAGACATTCCAGTGTTATTATGACCACTTTTTTTTATTGCTTTTCAATTTAGCTGTTTTTCCTTTTTAAAATTTAGCCAGATGTTTTTGTCTCAGATCAGTACTGGGTCGCTGGGGCAGTAACTTTAGCAGGGACACACAGACTTCCCTCTCCCCAGCCACTTCAGGGGGCGATCCCGAGGCGTTCCCAGGCCACCCGAAAGACGTAGTCGCTTCAGCGTTTCCTGGGTCGTTCCCGGGGTCTCCTTCTGGTGGGACATTCCCAGAACACCTCACCAGGGAGGTGTCCGGGAGGCATCTAAATCAGATGCCCCAGCCACCTCATCTGGCTCCTCTCGATGTGGAGGAGCAGCGGCTCTACTCTGAGATCCTCCCGGATGATCGAGCTTCTCACCCTATCTTTAAGGGAGAGCCCAGACACCCTGCGGAGGAAACTCATTTCGGCCGCTTGTAACCGAGATCTTGTTCTTTCGGTCACGACCCACAGCTCGTGACCATAGGTGAGGGTAGGAACATAGATCGACCGGTAAATTGAGAGCTTCGCCTTTAGGCTTAGCTCCTTCTTTGCCACAACGAAACACATTGAATTTTATTTTAATGGGATTAACTGTCAAGCATTTCAGAAAAGCATTATCATGAAACAAAACATAACCATAAAGAAATAAATGAGGGTTGTTGTTCAGTCATCAGTCGTATTTATAAAAAAAAAAAAAAAAAAAAAAAAAAACATTATTTCACGAATTCTGTCTGGGTATGTAAAGTTATGAGTACAATTGTGCATATATGCAGTCATATGTACCACTGTCATATTGGAATGAAAGTGTAGTCTACACATTTTCATAACATCTAGGTGGCATACTAGAATGAAAGTGTGCAGCTTTTTCATAACCTCTAGGGGGGGTGGGGGGTGGGGGTGACATAGCGGAATGAAAGTTTAGAGCATTTCATAACCTCTAGATGGCGGCATACATTTATAAAATGTGAGTCTTTCATTTTCTCCTATACCTATGTATAATGCGCACTATTGACTTTTGAAATTTTTTTGGGGGGTAACAAATGCGCATTATACACAATAAATTACGGTAAGTGCTCAAGGATATTTAACTTTTCAGCTTATCCCATCAGAGATTGCCACAATGTCCACTCGCATGATTTATTTGGCATGTCTTTTAGTATGCCGAATGTTCTTCCTGAAATAACCCAGCCTTTTTTTTTTTTTTATCCTGGCAAGGTGGACTTAGGATCAAACCCACAAACGTTGGGTTCGGTAGCCGCCCCGAAGGTTTACAGCCCCCGGTATTCCGAGGCAAGATTACAGTATGTGAGGTTGGTTATTCTCAGGGTAGTATGGCCGTAACGTAAACCAAACTTTTTGTGTGTGCCTTAACTCTGCCAATCTTAGTAAGAAAAGAACATGTTGCGCCTGTCACTTCCAAACTTTATACCAACAGACCTTACCTATGGCAGAGGTTGCAGAGTTCAGGCTACTCTGCACAACACAACAGTACAGTTGTTCATTCTGTGAAACCTAGCCAAGCACCGTGGGCCCACAAGTTGTCTTATTAGAGAGATTTTAGTGCACTTCTTGATTGATTTATTGTCATGATGATAATTTCAACATCAGATGGCACAGCCTTTTTTTTAAATTATATTATCCACGCGAAAGTTTGGATCCTAAATACCTTGATTTTTTTAAACGTTTATTTTTCATTATTAATACAAATTGCACATCTCCAGTTCTTAAAGAATACTGCACGCAAACTGCTGTATTTCATCTCTCCGTGCAAGTAAGGATATTGACGCGATGGAAGATGGCTAGATTGAAGAGATTGGCAGTGCTGGGAATTACATGAAAGCAGCAGTGCAATAAGAGGTATGGCCTGTCTGATCTGTGTCTCTTTGAAGAAGAACTGCTATTTTCTACCCCCCTACCTCTGTTCCTGCGGGAGTTTGAGCTTAAAGCAGAGCAGAATGGCCGTAGGTGCTATTTTTGTGGTAAAAGTCTGGTTCTGCTTTAGAATATCATTGCTCAAGCTGAGATCCATGTGAGCTACTCTTGGCTCACGACACGAGCAATGAGATGACCCAGTTATTAAAACTGCAATCATTACATTTGTGATATGCAGGCTTGCTTTTTAATTTTGCTCATTGAAGTTTGAACCACACAACAACTTCACTGACTGTCCTGCAAAAGTACTGAGTTTATTACTTGGGGATGTTTTAGCATAGCTATCCTCAGATATCACCTTATCTTTTTCCAAGAACAGAGCACACTCAGACTACACAAGTCAATCCATACCTGAAGTCCTTTTGTCTCATGTGAGTGCGCCCTGCTGAAGCCACCTTGTGAAACATAAATGACCAGAAAGACTCAGAATAAGCTCTTGGTATGCTTGCTCATGCATGAGCATCTGCAGAGGTGCGCAGCCTAGACATATTGTGTAATATATGTGATTGTTACTGCCACCAGTTTATTAATGATAACTCTTATGTTGCATCTGCTCTATACAATGACAGTTTTCTACTTTTGCTCCTTATTATACCACAGTAGTGTGTGCTTGCTAATGTCATGTCCTCCAGCTGCATCTTTATTGACTCATGTCGAACTTTCTATTTGCAATTTTTTTGTAGTCTGGTTTGTGTGTCGTCAGATGGAAATGGATTTATTCCAATTAAAAAAATGATTTGATCTCAAAGTGCAAATTAGGGGTAGAGCTAACTAAACACTACCTGGTTGCTCAGATGTACCTGAAGACATAGCACAACATGCAACCATTAATCCCCCCCCCCCCCCCACTTTATTTTGTCTCTTAGAGGAAGTGTATGCTACTCAACATGAAAGTCTGAAAGATGAGAGAGAATCCTTAACCATGCTGCATAAGGAATGTACTGCCAAGAGGTATGTGTGAACCTGTAATTTGCCGTTTTCTTTCTACACAGAAGACGCTTTGTAATGCACATCTTACCCATCAGCTAAATATTACAGACGTACCGAATGATGTGGCTCATTGTGTTGCCTAGTGACTGAGATTACATCCTGCATCATTCACCAAATGCTCTGTCTAAACTAGTGGATGTTTTTGCATGTGGCGCGTTGTTTGTTTTTCATTGATTTTGCGTGTTGTGCTAAAAAATGTATCTGGTTGTTTGTATTGGCCTGGGGGTTTGTGTGCAAGCAATGGCTGTCTGCTCCGGATACAGTTTTTGTTCGTCTGAGAAGTACCAGGCAGTCACAGATGACGAACCAGAACCTTGGCAATGACCGAAAACATGAAATTAACATCAACACAAAGTACATCTGCCTCATATCAATTCATTGGACCTACAGTAAATGTTGTTATTCAAGTTTAAATGGCTGTTAAAAATATGGTCACCAACTGCGACTTTGCATACCTAGTGTTGCTAGTGGGGGAGAAATGTTCTTTCATGATGGAAATACAATGTTAGATTTTGAGCAAACTCCCTACTGGTGGTAGCTGAAGGCTTGAAAGAGCAAAGTTTACAAGCATGTACGTGTGAAATAAGCTTGCATGTTAGTGGACAATGATTTGTGAAGGGCATGCATCTTGGCTTAAACGACTAGATAAGGCAAAGCCCATAGGGCAGTTTGAGTGATTTCAGATCAAACCATTACATTCTCATCCGTCTCCCCTTTTGACTTTGCAAAGCCGCCGCATCATAAGATGCCAGGAGCTTTTTAGAGTGATATTAAATATTGATTTCTCAAAAATGTCAGATAAGATCAGGGATACGCTTAAATGTCAGATTATGAAAAAAACTTAAAATGCCAAATAGTGCCCTAGAGCTGCACAATTAATCTAATTTTGGCTGCCATGATTAAATGAGCCTGATTGTCTCTGATTTATTTATTTATTTATTTATCGATTTATTTTTAAATTTATTTTTTTAAATCAACAAGGGGGCTAACGTATGGTTAAGGCTTCATTAAACATCGGCACTGCCCTCTGTGGCCAACTTCAAAATAAAAAGGCTAAAATGGCATCGATGTGCAGAGTAGTAATATATGAAGCTTTTATTTTGAAGTTGGCCCTCTTCAGCACATGGCCAGAGAGGCGGCGTATCACTATTAACAATCGTTGGAGCGGCTGCCTTGACTTCAACTTTTCGGCCGGCCTGACCGTAATGAAAAAAATGCCGGGAGTAAATGGAGAGGAAAATCACAACTGTCGAGTTCTTTGCATTAACAATTTCCAATCCATTAACTGTATTTGCTTCCATTAAGTTGCAATTGGTGATGGCACTTTGTCATAACAACATATATTATTCAGCAAGCCCTCTGTAAAGTGGAATTTGTTTTGGGGTACATTTATTTTTTATTATCTATCTTTTATTCTTATTTAAAAAATAATTTTGCACTGAAAACCTGCGTATAGTATGAAGTAGTGCAATAAAAATACAGATTTTGATAATTGTGATGATAATATTGATCAAAAGAATCTTGACTATTATTTTAGCCATAATATTGTGTGATTTCTAACCAGAAAATATCACGCCAACTAATAAAAATACACTCTTCAAAATTTGACCCTGTGCATGAATGTTGGGCTTAAGTGTATATATGAAAGGAGGTGTGTGTGTGCGTGTATCAATCTACAGGTAAATATCAGACAAATATAACCAAAGTGAACTTAAAATGCTGTTTTTAAATGATTTCATTTATTCAGGAATAAACTATTCAAAGTTACCTACATTTTTACGGCACTGTATACAGTATATACATGCAGTAAGCAAAAGGACACCCCACCCCATATACTGCTGGGCCAGTGGGAACGTGTATTTAATTACCATGACGACTGGGGGCGGAGCTTGGTTGAAGAGGCAAGAAGCTTCTTATTGTCAGTGGGGGGGGGGAAAAAAGCGAATACCCGGAAAGACGAAGACAAATATTTTCACTTGTGGAGTCAGCACTACGTCACCAAGCTGCTGAATTACACTTGTCACTCAACAACAACTGCGGATCTTTGCATGTAGGCACATCATCAAATACCAACCCCCACTCGGACCGTCTCTGTGCCAGTAACCAGCGCTTATCTGTGCTTCCCGCTCAATGCAGCTCTGCTTTTCAAAATTTTCCAAACATTTAAAACGATTGTATTCCTTCAACAGTGAGTTACAGTATTTTACACTTACCTTGAGTCTCCTGTCTGCTCTGTTAAGCAATTACTCATTGTGTTGTCTCTATGTCCGGTGGTATCTCCCCAGAGAGCAGTTCCTGAAGTTCAGTGCCCAGCTCACGTTTCGCTGCCGCCAGCTTCTCTCTGAGCTTTCCTACATTTATCCCATCGATGTGGTGAGTGCAAAGCCTTGTTTCAATAAGTAGTCACAATTAAAACAAATAGTTCTCATTGTTTCATGTAACCCTCAGTGTTTTGTTTTCAAATAACATCTTATGTCATGCCATACCCTCACTGTTAGGGAAAGTCTGATAGGTCATTGGCATTTTAATATACTTTTAATACTTGAAATACTGCATAGCTGGCAATTGTCTTTAAAATAAAATTCTCATTCCACAGGCAAATCCATCAGATTACGTTATCTGCGGAGTGAAGCTGCCAAATTCTGAAGACTTTCAAGGTAATTTATTGTCTATCAGCATGTGTTTCGTGGTTGTCGTGGATAAGCTGCTTCAAGGAATGCTGAACAAATATTTTATCTTTGCTATCACGCAGCCTTTAATGTAGATATATATTAGGACAGTAACATCATTCAAGATAAAGCAATTTTGGTGACTTTCCTACAAACAATGTTTAAACCACAAAAAAAAAAAAAATCAAGTTTTACTATGCATAATTGTATCCCACCACAGGCAACACGGGGAGATACCATGCGTTTATAGTCATCTTTCTACCTAAGCTCCATGTGGCAGCCGTGTGCATTACAGGCTGAACTTGGATCGCGGATACAAACACTCTCTCTTCTCTGCAATGGCTGATTTAGAGTCTGGAATAAAACATTATGGTCGACAAACAGATAAACTGCCAAAGTTTATAAAAAATAAATAAAAATAAAGACTCTGTAGCAGAAGAAACATCTACAACCTTACAGATAATATAATAATTAGACTTGACACTGATTTTATCGGGCTGATCGGGATCGGCAGATATTTAGCATTTTATGCTGATCGGCTTTAAAGTCATAATTCACCGATCCGATCAATAATGTCATTGATCGGCTCCGCAAAAGAAATTTACTCCGCGTCGCCATCGTGCACAGTATATTTGAATCCTAAAGCTAGTTTATCTTTAGCCTGGTCTTGCGTCTTTTGATGTAGTATTGGAAATATCTGACGGCCAATAAAGTTATTTAAAAAAAAACAAAAAACATGTCGGCGGTGTGGAACAGACGACACAACAAGTCTGAGACAGACAACACGTAATGCCCAGATCAGACTACAAGACAAATTTGGTCTTTCACGATTGCACTGTCAGGCTACTGCAAAAAATTGCATCCCGTTTTTTTCCGATCATTGGGCTTTATCTTGTCAACTCAAATGCGACCGGATACACTCGTTACCATGGCGACGACAACAAGAGTGGATTGCGCCGACTGTATTCTCAGGACAAAATGGGGGGAAAATGTGTGTTGGTAGTCACCGGTGCTCAGGACAGGAGAGGACGTTCGTTTAAGGCTTGCTTTGAGGTATGTTCACGTACTTTTAATACGATACGGCTCGCAAGCAGCCAACAAAACGTTATGTAGCCTAGGAAGCTAGTGTTTGCACGAACGGTTATACGTAGACATGCGGCCGTTCTGTCGACTCATGCTCTAAAGTTTCGGTGCGGGTGATGTAATTTAATTAAAAATAATTTAATTACAGTAAGTTAGCACCCATTATTTCTGTCATCTTGTAATGTTGGTTTGACCCGACTGATTAGAATACGCGATCTGACTGGAGCAGTGATTTCCAACCTTTATGGAGCCAATGCACATATTTTACAATTGAAAAATCTCACGGAACACCAACAAACAAAAATGTCACAAATAGTGGAGACATTCATTACTGTTTTTACTTCCTGCCATCTAATAGAAGACCATTCATTTGTTCTGTCTGTCACTATGCCTCACTGGCATAAATAGAGGAACAAATATACATTATTTATTGTAAATATAATTTTTTGAGCCATTAAGACGTACTTCAACTCTCACCAGTAATCGGCAAGTTAGTGTCGGTTAACTTCCTACAGCGTTAACAGTAGGGGGAGAATGGACAAAAACCAAAACTTGAGTGCTTCAACTGCCAGAAAAATTGCTAAATATAATGTGAGGGGTACTTTCAAGTTCCAGAAAACAGTAGTGGGTATCTCAGATGAACACTGCTGTGTGCCACTTTGCACTTGATTGAGTTACTGCAAGAGCGAAATGCATGCTCTTTGCGCGTCACGCTGAGGTCTAAATAAACATGACAGTTGTGTATTCATAGCCTTGCAGAGTAAACTGCTATGAGCCTTGGGAAAAAAACTCCCCCCCCCCCCCCCCCCCAAAAAAGAAACAAAAGCATGTACATTGTTCTAATATGCAAATTGTCATTCAAATTCTGGCTGGTGTGTATTTGTCGTGATAAGTTCACTGGTACAACACACATGCTGAGGATGCTGACAAATAAAAACTTCATTCGACCTCAGACAGAAAGCACAGTGCACAAAAATGTGGACATCAAGATAAAAAGTTGGTTTCTGCAAGTAAAAAGTATTTGATCCCTTTTCTGAAATAATTTTTATACACAGTGCCAACAAATGTAATAACTGACACAACAGTATAAACAATGATTTATTTTTGTTTTTACACTACTGTATCTCACAAAAGTGAGAACGCCTGTCACATTTGGGTACAAATTTTATTATCTTTTCATGGGACAAAATTAGAGAAATGACATTTTGCTACAATGTAAAGAACAGTGTACAGCTTGTATAGCACTGTTATTTATTGTACTTTACTGTCCCCGCAAAATATTTAAACCAACAGCGAAACTGCTGGCAACAAAAGTAAGTACACACCTAGGTGAAAGTGTCCAAATTGGGCCCAGTGTCAATATTTTGGAGCCACCATTGTTCTCCAGCACTGGCTTAACCCTATTGGGCTTGGAGTTCACTTGAGCATCACAGGTTGCCACAGGAATCTTCTTCCACTCCTCCATGAGGACATTACGGACCTGGTGGATGTTAGAGACCTCCACCTTCTAATTGAGGATGCCCCACAGATTCGAAAAGAGAGTCTCTCCAGTCTATCACCATTACCCTTTGTTTAGCAAGACAGTGGTCATCTTGGAGGTGTGTTTGGGGTCTTTATAAAGTTTGAATACTGCCCTGCGGCCCAGTTTCTGAAGATAAGGGATCATGCTCTGCTTCAGTCTATCACAGTAGTTGCTCTTGATCATAGTGGTCTCAATGAACTGTAGCTCCCCAGTGCCAGCAGGACTCATGCAACCCCAGACTATGACACTCCCACCACCCTCCTTGACTGTAGTAGGCCACACTTGTCTCTGTACTCCTCAACTGGTTGCTGCCACACACGTGTTAAGCGTTTGTAGCGGTCTTGTCAACCAAATATGTTGAACTTGGTCTTATCAGACCACATGACATGGTTCAGTAGTCCATGGCCTTAGACTACTTCAGCAAACTGTTTCCTTTCTTGTGCATCATCTTTAGAAGAGGCTCCCTTTTGGATCGACAGCCATGCAGACCAATTTGATGCAGTGTGTGGTGAACACTGACAGCCTAAAGAAGGCCAGCTTCGATTATGCTGCTGAATATGACACTGGAAAAGCAAAGCAAATTTATTTATATAGGGCATTTCATACACAAAGTAACTCTATGTGCTTCACTTGATTAAAAGCATTTAAA
Organism: Phycodurus eques; assembly: GCF_024500275.1. Classification (NCBI taxonomy): domain Eukaryota; kingdom Metazoa; phylum Chordata; class Actinopteri; order Syngnathiformes; family Syngnathidae; genus Phycodurus; species Phycodurus eques. The sequence continues at coordinate 2,839,198 of NC_084541.1, forward strand.
CACAAGGAAAAAACAGCTTATAAACATTTAATAAATAAAAGTACAATTAAAACAGCGCACAGTGCAAGAGAGATTTAAAAGTGGAAATGTTCAAAAAAGCATGAGGAAAAAAACGTTTTTAACCTGGAATAAAAAACATTCACACTTGAGGCTGACATCACTTCTGTTGGCAACTTATTCCATTTGTGTGCAGCATAATAGCTAAATGCTGCTTCTAAAGATGACTGGGAGCCAGTGTAAAGACTTTAGCATTGGAGTAATATGCTCTGACATCTTTGTTTTGGTCAGAACCCGAGCTGCAGCAGTCTGAATGAGCTGCAGTTCTTCAATGCTCTTTTTGGAGAGTCCAGTCAGAAGACCATTACAATAATCAAGTCTACTTGAGATAAAAGCATGGATAAGCTTCTCCTGGTCTGCTTGGCACATGCACGCCTTCACTCTGGATATGTTCTTCAGATGGTAGAAGGCAGTTTTAGTAATTGATTTGATAAGACTATTAAAAGTCAGGTCGGAATCTATCAGAACACCAAGGTTTCGGACTTGGTCTTTGGTTTTTAAAGAGAGTGACTCCAGGTATTTACTAGCAGCAATCCTCTTTTCTTTATTGCCATAAACAATTATCTCAGTTTTGTTGTGGTTTAATTGAAGAAAAGTTTGGCTCATCCAGTTATTTATCTGTTTTAGACAGTGACACAACACCTCAATTGACCTGTAGTCATCTGGAGACAATGCTAGATAGAGCTGTGTGTCATCTGCATTGCTATGATAGTCAAAATTAAAGTTCTGAAGAATTTGACCTAAGGGTAGCATATGCAGGCTGAACAGGAGAGGTCCAAGAACTGACCCTTGAGGGACCCCATAGGTCATTGGCATTTGATAAGATTCAACACTTCCAGTGGTTACAAAATAAATCCTTTCCTCCAGGTAGGACCTGAACCATTTAAGGACTGTTCCATTTAGTCCTACCCACGTTTCCAACCTGTTCAGCAGTATATTATGATCTACTGTATCAAAAGCTGCACTGAGATCCAACAAGACCAGAATTGGCACCTTTCCCGAGTCAGTATTTAACCTTATATCAGCACTTTGACGAGCAGATTCTGTACTGTGATAAGTTCGGATACCTGATTGAAATTTGTCAAAAAGTCCATTTAAGTTCAAGAAATTGCTGAGCTGATTTAAAAATGAATTTCTCAACAATCTTGGCCATGAAAGGGAGATTTGAGATGGGTCTATAGCTTGGTAACTTGGAAGCATCCAGCGTTCTATTTTTTAGAAGAGGCTTAATGGCACCTTCTTTAAGAGCTTTAGGAAACTCGCGTGACTGAAGTGAGCAAATGATTTGCAAATCAGCTAGCAAAGACTTCGCAATAGTTTTGAAAAAGTCAGATGCTATTGAGTCAAGACCGGTCGTTGATGGTTTCAGCTGCTGAACCGTTTTCTCTACTGTTTTTTTTGGTCAACTGTATCAAATTCTAACAATGCTAATAGAGTTTTTCAGAGTACAGTAACAGAGAATTTCAACATCCTTAGAGATGACCAGGTCTAAGCTGGAACCTTGAGTGTGGTTTGGACTCTTATGTTGAGAGAGTTCAAATGTGTCTACTATAGCAGAGAGTTCTTTAGTCCCTCCCCCCCCCCCCCCCATGTTATTGTCAACATGAATGTTAAAGTCTCCCGTTATGACAAAATAGTTGTGGTCATTACAACTAACTGACAGCAGTTCTGAAAAATCCACCATAAATTTTCTATTGTATCTTGGAGGTCTATAAATTATTAAAACAATCACCTTTGGGTCTCCTTTAACTAAAAAAAACAGATATTCAAAAGAGCCAAAATCACCCAGTATAATTTCTTTACACTGAAATAATGACTTAAAAATAACAGCAATACCACGTTTTTTCCCGATTCTACACTTGTTCATAAAATTAAAATGTCCTAGTGTTGCCTCATTTAAAATGGTATTACACCTACTTTCTGTTAAACACATTTGATTTAGTAACGAAATGTTGAAACAAAAATTCAGAACATCCATCCATCCATTTTCTGTACCGCTTTTCCTCACGCACATTCATTATATATTCTTCAGCCCGTTAAAAATTGTTTTTTTAAAATGGACTTATTTTCCCCCATTGCCCTTTAAGGAAATGTAATCAAATGCCCAAGGCCCCAATTCTAAATTAGTATTTGAGACTATATGCCTTGCAGATTCTTGCAACATGTAGGCATGCATGAAGATGCAATGAACTCCATTTTACCTCCTGCTGACCCCTGCTCTAATTTGTGTGAGGTCTGCCCCAGAGAGAGCCAGATCAAGTCCAGAATTGTTAGCCAGTTTATACTGGCCTACGGGGGTGGATGTTCCACTTTATAACCCAGGGTCAGGGTCAGTTGGAGCCCTTAATCCTGCTGGCCGTCAAAGATCTTCTGCATGAAGGCAAATCACCCCCTTATATTCAACCAAGTTTTTTTTGGTCAACTCACCTTGACAAGGTCAGTCAGTCTCGAGTTGCACCCGTGTCGCCCATGGCTAATTGTCCATTAGCGGCCCCAATAGTTGCCTTATTGTATTTCCCCCCCAAAGCACTCTTAGTGTTTGACTGTTTCTTATTAATCAGAGCAAAGCGACATTCATTTTTATTATTATTATTTATTAATTTTTCAACTGGTCACTTTAGTTTGTGCATGTTTTTTAAAAAAAATATATATTAATTTATTTATTTTTTATATACCGTCCCCTTAATTATTTTTCAAATGTCGACCCTATTGACACAATTTCTGCACATGCTTTGGGTTTTAATTACTTGATGTGGAATTTGGTGCCGATCCAAAATAAAGCTCAAATTAATTTTGAGCTTTGAATTCTTGATACTACTCACTGAAAATAATTTTTTTCAAGAACATCTCAATTTGATGCAATGCTGGATTTATCTTTTTTTTTTTTTTTTTTTTTTTCCCCTCTGTGTATCCTGCAGCAAAGGATGATGGGAGTGTGGCAGTTGCCCTGGGCTATACGGCACACTTGGTCATGATGATCTCGTGCTTCCTGCAGATCCCGCTTAGGTATCCAGTCATCCACAAGGGTTCACGCTCCTCAATCAAAGACACAATCACAGACAGACTCACTGAGAAGGAGAGAGAGTAAGTAGACAAAAAAGGTTTAAATGGCACAGTTTATGGAACATAACCACTTCAGTCACATTTTGTTTTACATCAAATCACAATTTGAATCGCTGCAAATATTTTAGGCTCACTGTGCCACTTTATTCCACTGAATTTGTCATATAGCAAGATGGGATCACTTTGCTTCTTCATCACAGAACTATGTTGACAAAAAGACTGATTGTGAAACTAAATATTTAATCTCTCCGGGGGCTTTGCCAAGAATCTTACAGTAAGTCATAAAATGTTATGCTCATGCACATAACTGTATTTTACGCAATACAGTACTTTACCCTCTGGGTACTTTCTCTTATGTATATTGACACTGACTTATTTACTCATTTCGATAAGTGAATATTTACAATTTACAAGTAGGATTTTCCCCTTTTATGAATGCACCCTTTTGTTTATTACGTCATGCTCCTAAACTTTGCATGTTTTTTTTTTATTATTATTTTTTTTTATCTTAACCACGTACATTTTCAGTACATGATATTGTCACTGTTTTCAAGTATTAAAGTATTTTTTCCAGGTAAACCTTGAAACACAACCGTATTGTGAATTAATTAAAAACACTTCAACACAGCATTTGCCACAACAGCTTCTACTTTTTGTTGTGTTCGCACACAAGGGATTGGCTTGTAGATAAGCGTTGACACTTCTACATCCACATATGTCATCCACAATAAGACAAACAGTTGGGAGTAAGTGTGTGAGGAAAAAGTGAGACATTATCAGACCCAATGATTGAGCGACCATCGTCGTGTGTGATTAGGTCATGACAACAGCTGGAGAGAATCAGTTGTTTTAAAGTCCCATGTGACAGGAGGCCTTGCTTCACTGTATGCATTTCTTGTTCCTCCATGCAGGATATTCACACCAGGATTCAGCATTGAAAATAAACTTATAGGCTGTGTGCTTGACAGACACCACAATCCACGAGTGCCCTTTGGTGTGCAAGAGTGGGGTCAATGCTACAGGAAAGTTCCACGCCCCCTGTACGCGTTTATGACCCCAGAGGCCCTAGCGGGGTGTACTCACACTGCAAAATGATGTGTGGGCAGACAGAAAGCACCTAGCCAGCTCTAACAATGTGGAAGAAAAAAGAGAAGGTGATTTAAGTGTCGGAAAGAGGCAGCCAATTGAGATAAGTGAGGTGGCATGAGATTGAGTTCTCAAAGAGTTGCAGGATTAGCCAGTCAGTTTATTGCAGTCGTGCGCTCATAAGGACCCAGTTAGTTGTTTTATTTGTGTTACTTTAGATTCCGGCTGCACTGAAGGTCCTTGCATTTTTATTTATCCTAACTTATTGGGAGGATTTTGCAGTTTGGTACAACCCCAATTCCAATGAAGTTGGGACGTTGTGTTAAACATAAATAAAAACAGAGTATAATGATTTGGAAATCATGTTCAACCTATATTTAATGGAATACACTACAAAGACAATATATTTAATGTTCAAACTGATAAACAGGATTGTTTTGAGCAAATAATCATTAACTTAGAATTTTATGGCTGCAACACATTCCAAAAAAGCTGGGACAGGCGGCAAAAAAGACGGAGAAAGTTGAGGAATGCTCATCAAACACCTGTTCGGAACATCCCACAGGTGAACAGGCGAATTGGGAACAGGTGGGTGCCTGTCCCAGCTTTTTTGGAATGTGTTGCAGCTATAAAATTCTAAGTTAATGATTATTTGCCAAAAACAATACAATTTATTGGAATTGGGGTTGTCGCAGCAGGCCTATCGTATTGGTATAGTGTTCTTCTGGATATTAAGAAGATGGAGTACAATTAATTGAGCAATAAAATGTTAGAATATTCCACCTTCAAAATGATTAAAAGAAAGAAGTTCACCTATTGGTGAAAAGTAACTGTGTTTCTGTCCTATTGGGAGGTAAAATAATCCTGCCTTCAAAAACAGTGTCTTAGCCACCTCTGTGTCAGTGAAGGAAAGTGTTGAACCCAATTCGATTGTCCTCTGGTATTTTGGAGCAGGCCACTGTTTGAAAGTGCTCTTCAATTGAATGAAAATAAGATGTGAAAATTGACTGTCTGGCCCTCCGACTGATCTTCTGAAGTCAGTGAACCCTAACGACATGTTGCGCCCACATTTTTCCTTCCAGTGTAGAGCCCAGCTAAAGCCTGGGGTAGATCTGGAAAGATGCAATCCAGATGTCCAGTGTTTTATTGAGAACAGTGCCCAGCCATTAAATAGCTAGCATTGTCTCGCTTAGATTTAGCCTGAAGTATGTAATCATTTTAAGTAGAAAAAATATTTGTAATGTAAAGTAAAACTATGAATGTACACATCACTACTTTGATCAAACAAAAAGCGAAACTGTTGAGGTAGGAGGCTCGGTCAGGCGCATTGTATGAATTAATAATTGGGCTAGGAGGCCAACGAGAAAGAAGAACCTGTGAGCGCAAAGAAAAGCGGTTATTGTTCCGGGGCTTCAACAGTTACATGTTCCTTAACAGGCAACATGTGCACAGTAGGAGAAGGGGGAACCGCATTCAAACCACACCATTCTACCCGAAGTTGCTCTTGACAGGAAAAGAGCTACAAGGCCGCAGGGTGGGTTAAACCTGTTGAATACAGATCGGTCCTTCTCTCCTTTATCTTCAGACACTGAGCTGTTTGAGAATATATAGCCGCTCGCTTATTAGCAATGGCCGTCATGGTAATGAAAGCCCATTGGCCCTGTAGAACAGCAGTGAATTGCATGAGACAGAACCACCACCCCGAAACTGAGTAATTTCATGGGGAGGATTACAAGTGGATGTAAAGAATTTTTGACCCAAGAAATAATTCAGACACATGGGACTTGTTTTAAATGGTGAAAAGATTGCATGTCTCCTTTAGGAGATTTGTGAAGTGATTGTTTTGTGTTCCTGAAGTGTATGTATGAATGATGTATGTTAATCTAAAGGAACCGAAGGACGAGAGAAAATGGAAGCACTGGTTTTGGGGACCCCAGGATAGTCTTAAGAACTTTGATGAAAACCCATTATGACGGAGCGAGCAGCCACCACATCACTCAGGAGACACCTTTAACGGCAAAGACCAAGATGGCGTAACCGTTATAGTGGGGGTCTCAAGTGCAGCAGCAGTCATTAAAAGACCATTCCCAGACAGATGCTTAGTGTAATCATTTCTCGGATATTGAACATTACAGCTCACTGTGATTTATATAGTAACCACTGCTATTAGAGACTTGACAGTTGTAAGGCAGGTGTGCAACTGTAGTGAACCGACATGTGGCAAGCTCGGTCTTTGTACGTATACATGATAGCAGGTCATCCAGTAACCGGTCTTCCCACAGTACTTTCAGCAACCAGAGTGAAGCCAAGCTTGACCACCCACCCGCATAGCTATGTCCTTTACAGTCGTTCTCTCACAATGGACAGAGAGGAAATAGAGAAGAATTCTTGTGGTACTTTGCACCCACAGACACACTATTTATCAAAGCTGCATAAAGGAGGCCGTGTGTGAAGATGAATTTGGCTCTTAGCTTTTTGGGTTTCTCATTCTTGTGAAACGACAAACTACAATGCAACGTAAAAAAGGTACAAGACAAAAGACTGGGTGTCACACAAAAATGACGCCATCTGAAATGTGAATATCTGAGAAAGTACGTCTTGGGGTTTTGTGTTGAAAAAATCAAGTTTTAATCAAACTTTCACCAACATAACAGATATAGACTTAGCCTATTTCATAAAGCTTCAGAAATTTTCAAGCTCTTCATCTTCACATTTCTGTCGCGTACACGTAATTGGTTGCACTTTGTGATGTCTGTTTAAGGTTCAAACAAGCTGTAGCTTGTAGTGTCACTGGCAAGCGCTTAATGCTGCGCTGTCTTACAGGGAATCTGGGTTTCTAGTAGAGGTGCAACGATTAAACGATTAGTTGACAGATAATCAATTATCAAATTAATCGATGACAACCGATTAATCCTTTAGAGACCTTGTTTGACTTGAAATTGTCCAAATCCTTGGAATGTCAGCCTCTCAACAGTAAATAATAATATTTATATATATTTTAATAATAAAGCAGATTATGTGTTTCATCAAAATAAGACACATGCAGACATCCTTTACTTTGGAAAACAATTCACCAAATCTTTGCCCATTTTCTAAAATGTTACGGACCAAACAAGGAACTGACTCATAATCAATTTACGCATTTTCTGAACTGCCAATTTGTAATGTCCTGTTTTTCGAATAAAGGGATAGACAATGTTTTTTTTAAATCCGATTCATGGAGTAATAAAAAATAATTGACAGATTAATCAATTATTGAAATTGTTGCAGCCCTAGTCTCCATAGAAGCTCTTCTCGTACGTAGACTTTCTGGGGTTTCGCGCAAATGTTTATTTATTTTTTTACGTTTCCAAACCTGATTAACGGTGTTTTCCAGTACTGGTAGTTGTCCAAATCCCTCCCTCCCACACAAGGTATGGGGAATTGATTTTTTTCGAAGGGGCCATGTGAGAAAGTAAAATTGTTGTCACAGCCACACCAACGTACTAACCTCAATTATGTTTTCCGTATTAATTTTATGTATTTTCTATACTCTAAGGTGGTAAGTTGTATTGTTTTGATAAACTTCTACTTAGATATGATATCCATTGGTATAATTAGGAAATAAAAATGTAAAACAAAAATTATAAGCAGTCGTTAAAATTGCATATCCACATACCCGTGATATCACTATTTAATCAATACTCATAAAAACATTTGTCCATCTCAGTTTTTCTTTATTTTAAAAGTGTGCTAACATCAACAATAACCGCAAACTCTTTGGGTCTACCAAATCATTACCCCCCTACTCCGTCCAAGGTGCAGGAAATAAGAAATTTAACATGAGGACCAATGTTGACATTGTCGCTAGTTTCTCTTTCTTTTTTTAATAGCTGCAAGAGTGTTTGGAATAGTCACTAAATATAGAGAAAAGCCGCTAAGTCGGCAGCAGTGAAGACAAGTTGTTGCTCTTGCGCACTTGTACAGTCCACATGTGCACAACAAAATAAAATCACCGATTTCAAAATAAAAGCCCTGCATATTTTAAATTGTATTTTGTCAGAGACTGGTGGATGGGCTGGATTTAGCCTGCGGGCCATACTTTGCCTATGTCTGGGCAGCTTTCCTCTTAATTTTTTTTTATCAACAATCCACTGGTAGGATAGGTTTGAAGCCTTGATTAGAAGTGGGGTTCACTGCAGTATTTTGGAAGAGGAAAAGCAGTACAGCTTTACTTTTGCCCTAAATTGTTTTCTTCCTCCTTTCCCAGCATATGCGGAGTTTGAATACAGTATATGCTAAATGAAAGCAGATTTCATCAGTCTTGATTGAGTAGGTGTGCTGATTACACCGCCTGTCATATTCAGTTTTGATGTGTTGAACTTGTCCTCATCTCAAAATAACAGTAAAACAAATACAGACATACCAGCTGCAAGTGGACATTAGTAGAGCCACAGAGTTTTCTGTTGTTTTTTTTTTTTTTTTTACCCTCCATCCTTCGGACAAACATTCCACTGATTTGTTTCCTCTGAATATTCCTCCAGAACTGTAATTAATTTAACAGTGTTTAACGTAGAGGACAGATTGAATGTATGCAGCTGCCACTGGCCGAGTGATTAAAATGCTTCCATTTCCTCTCTGTGCTTTCCCTTTTATTTCTCCCATGCATGTTCCAACTGTTGTATCAACTGTATGTGTGTTTGTCTTCAGTGATTGTGATTGTGCTTTGTTTTAATGTTACTTTGCACTTTTTCCACTCGTGTTTCTTGATAGTGTCATCGTATCTGTTGGACCTGATCAGATTATATGGTGCCAACCAAGTTGTCTATGACGACGATGTCTGTTAGTGCTTCCACCAGACCCTTTATCCTCACACTTCCTTCCTCACTCCCCACTGGTGTACAATAATATAGTTGACTTGACTGGATGTCCCCGGGTGGAATTCCTGGTGTTTGGTGAACCCGAGTCTTTTTAGTGTGATTTTAGACATAGTGGACAACAGTCATTAATCACCTGGCTATGACGGAGCCTGTGTGTGTTCATGTATTTGTGCGTGAGTCTTGGAAGGGATTTTTGTTTTCCTTTTCATGCGTCCTCATCAGAAAACATAACATATCTGTTGGTGGGGAAGTAATATTAAGAATGCATGTTGTGGTGTTCTTCTTTTCTATGTTAGTGATTTCCTAGTGCTGAGGTATGACCACTGGCATATTTCCTTCCTGGCTACCTGCATGTATGGCTGGGCTAAAGCATCTTTTGACTTCACAACCTTCACAGTATCAGCATGTTACTTTTATTAAAAGGAGGCATTACTTTGCGTTTTTCATTAATAACAGTTCCCAGTTGTCCAAATAAAAACTATTTAACATTATTCTTATTTGGTCAAAAGATACAAAGGCAAAAGACAGCACAGTTAACATCCACTTGTATCACCCTGGTTGAAACGACAGTGCTGCTTGAAAGTTTGTGAACCCTCCTGAAATGGTCACTCTTTTTGTAAAAAAAAAAAAAAAAAAACTAACCTTGTTTAAAAATAGTAGTCGCAGACACAGAGAGATATATTTTAATTATTTATCCCAACAAAGTTTTTTTTTTCTACAAAAACTGATAATCGCGGGTGTGCAAAAGTATGTGAACCGCCACTTGCATTGATTAAATCCAGCAGGTAAAAGGGACAGACTAAATATTTGGGTCTTTTTTTATTTTATTTTTTTTTATAAATCATTTAAGCCGACCAATGAGATAAGAAATCATTGGCCTGTACTAACCAAAACCAAATCAACTGTGGTCCTACATAAATCAACAAAACCAAGAGCAAAGGAAATAACCGTGAAAATGAAGAGGGTATTGACAGCCCATCCATCTCAGGAGGGCTGTCAGACCATTCTCGAAAGATTCCAGCTCCATCCATCCACTGTAAGACAAATAATTTACAAATGGACAGTCTTCAACATGACAGACATCTCTGCCAAAGTTAGACACCCATCAAAACTATCACCCAGAAACACCAGGGGGGAAAAAATAGGTAAAGGCTGACGCAGACATCACCTATTGAGAGTTGCAGAGCTCTCTGGTAGCATCTCGGATAAATGTGCATGAGTCTACTATTCGATGAAAATTGAATGGCCCTGACATTCATGTGAGCATTTCTAGATGGAACCATCTTCTCCCAAAAAAGAACCAGTCTGCCCATTTTAACTTTGCCAGAGAGTATTTTGACAAGCCAGAGGTCTGACGAGTCAAAAATAGTATTATATGTTCACAATCAAAACCACCATGTTCAGAGGAAAGCCAGCACTGCATATGAAGGATGATTAAGCATGGTGGTGGAAATGTGAAGATCTGGGGCTGCTTTTCAACTTGTGGACCTTGGCGAGTCTATCGTATCTTAAGCGCCATGAATTTCCAGGCGTATTAAGACATTCTTGACCAGAATCTACTGCCATTATTTAGGGAATTGAAGCTGGGATGAAAATTGATTAAACAAAAGACAATGAACCAAAGCATTTCATCCATCCATCCATCCATTTTATGAACAGCATATCCTCACTAAGATGGCGGGAGTGCTGGAGCCTATCCATGCTGACTCTGAGCGAGAGGCGGGGTAAACCCTGAACTGGTCGCCTGCCAATCGCAGCCAAAGAATTCCAGTAAAGGTAAAAAGGAATGGCATCAGAGAACGAGATTTCACATTGTGAATTGGCACAGTCAATGTCTAGACCTTAATCCAATTGAAATGTTGTGGCGAGACCTGAATAAATGGGTGCATACCAAATGTCACTCCAGTCTCTCGCAACACCACACTCTCCTTCCAAGGACACACAAACATTGTCCAGATACTTTCACTTACGAAACATCAATCACCTGTGTCCATCCCTCACCCTACACTGTTGCTGTCCTTGTTTATACCCTCTTCACTTCCCATCTGGATTATTGCAACTCTCTCCTGTTTGGTCTCCACCACAAGTCACTACAAAAATTACAGCTTCTCCAGAACTGTGCCGCCCATATTATCACAAAGATGCCCTCTACTTACCACATCACTCCAGCCAACAAAGCAACAACTCCACACCCTGTCCAATACCGCATCCAGTGTAAAATACTGATCTGACCTCCTTCATATTGCCATACCCTCCCACTCTCAGATCTTCATCCTCCATCCACCTCACCGTCCCTTCTGCCCATCTGTTCACCATTCGGGACAGAGCCCACAGCCGCTCTGCCCTCCATCTTTGGAACTCTCGACTGCCTTACCTCCAAACCACAAACTCATTAACACTCTTCAAATCCAAACTCAAAACACACCTATTCCGGACTGCTTATTCACTTTTACATGTCCCATATCATTTGCCATTTTAATTTGTTTTATTTTTATGTATTGTTTGATCTCTTTTAACTATGTTTGTACAGTGATGTTGTATAGCTTGAACAGCGCCCATGAATAAAATGAATTATTAGTAGTATGTGGCGCGCATCAAAATTTAAGGCTGATAACACTGTTAGCTATCACTAATTTGTGCAACACCATAACTCGGCTTACGTTTGGGCTTTGACAATTTAGCACTTCCATCAAACTATTTGAAAATGACAGATCTTCAAACAGCCTAGCTGCCAAGTCACGGCTGGAGTATTAGCGTATTAAGTAAATTGTAATGTCACAATCCTGCAAAATTCAGAACGGCTCTCTCACAAATTTTTGGAAATAAACAGCTAACAAAAGATTTACTTGGTTGTTTAATGTCAAACTTAATGAGCCAGCAAGTACTCCAAACTCGTTGTATACAAGCAATTAAAAAGTAAATTCTCCACACTGTGTCCCCTTATAAATATTTCTTTCTGTGTACAGGTAGTCATGAGTACTAAATGTAAACCTGAAGTGTCCGGACGCTCTGGGATTATTTTTTGTATGAAAAACGCTTGCATATAAAGTTTGACTGTTTGATTTGATTGACAGGCAGGCCCTGAAACTGTCTGACAAACTCTTAGGGTAAATGCCAAAGTGGCCAATGCTGAAATTCATGATGTCAAGCGTGAAGTGGCAATTGTACTGAGAGTTAAAATGCATGAATACGCTTGTCATCAAATATATGCTTTGTGAAATTTGGGGGATTAAATCAGACAATTAACAGGCTACAGGAACAGCTGAATCGTCACCAGCTATTCAACTTTAAATTGCTATTAGCATGATCTCCTAACAGACAGAAGAGACCAGTAAAGTGTCTCATTTTTTCCTATTCTCACCCCTGCCTCAGGCACCTATATGTCATGGTAAAAGGGAGAAGAGAGACCCCATTTGCTCTCGCACGGGATTAACAAAAGACCTGAACCCTGGGGGAAGCCACAGAAGCACAGAAAGGAGGCTTACAACAGTGCCCGCTTATATGGAGACATGCACACTCACATGCCTGCTAACACATGAACACGTGTGAATGATGCCTTTGTGTTGGTCAGTCAGAAAATATAAAGCTTTTGACAAACTGTTGTATCTTGAGAAGCTTTATATGACAATGATGCAATCTGTTGAAAATAGGGCACCAATCAAGTGAGGGCGATCCATCACCACACTGCTGTCTTTTACTGTCCATGACCCTCAGTTGTCTTCCAACAGCAATACACTAAATCTTAAGACAAATAGTCTCGGTGAACCATTATACAGCTTTTGAAATGTATGTATGTGCTGTGTACAATTGGGGGAAATTTTTTTTTTTGCTCGCAACCAGGTACACTAATATACACCTCCTTCTGATATGGTCATGCAATGGGGTGAAAGAAATGGAATGTGGCTAATGGGGGGGGGGGGGAAAGGTTTGTGGGCAGCGATTTATTTGGCAAACAAAGAGCTGACAGACAACTACCGCGGAGACAGGAAGTCAAACATAAACAGCGTCATTTTTTTAAGCACTGGATATGCTTTATTTGTGCCAATAACAGTGATTGACGTGCAGTAAAAGATGTGGTTAAAAAGTGATAAAAATCACAGATGTAGACCTTACACTACCATTGTTATAAAGGTAAAAGCACATTTCTTTTTTGGGTTGAACTTGAGAGGTTTAGGTCCCAAAGTTAAGGTCAACCATTTGAAGAGGGAGTTTAGATAGGACAACTATTTGACTGTGGAGATCGTTGAAGGTCTTCAAAAGTGTTTTGGTGCAAACATACATGTGCATGTGTGAGCTTCCATCCAGTTTCTATTGCCTATCCCTGGTTGGGTCGCGGGGGCAGTAGCTTTAGCAGGAACGCCCAGACTTCCCTCTTCCCAGCCACTTGCTCCAGCTCTTCTGTGGGGATCCCGAGGCATTCCCAGGCTAGTCGAGAGACGTAGTCTATCCAGCGTGTCCTGGGTCGTCCCCGGGGTGTCCTCCCCTGTGGAGAGTCCAATCCTCACCGTAAACGAGTCCGACTTACTGCCGGCAATGCGGACCAAGCTCTGACACCGGTCGTACAGGGACCGAACAGCCCGTATCAGGTGGTTTGGCACCCTATACTCCCGAAGCACCCCCCACAGGACTCCCCGAGGAACACGGTCGAACGCCTTCTCCAAGTCCACAAAACGCATGTAGACTGGTTGGGCGAACTCCCACGTACCCTCGAGCACCCTGCCGAGGGTGTAGAGCTGGTCCAGAGCTTTATCAGACCAAAACCGCACCCACTCTGTGGAGCTTCTTTCCCTGTGTCCCATTATAGTGTACTGAGCGAGATATATGCATGGAATAACAGAAAGGGATGACTCCAGCCTTAAATTCCTGGTGGCAAAGACAATTTTCCAGCTCTGAATGTCAGCATATTCCTCAGAGGCGCCCTTTGTACAGCACTGGCTGAAACATCTGGCTGGCACCGATGGGATTTTCCCACTATATAGATAGGAAAGCTTCTATTTGTTGGAAATGGTATGAATGATCAGTTTGTTTGGACTCTTCCACCTTCAGTTTGATTTTTCAGTTTAACAAGCTATTGGGGAGGCAATAATGAGGCTCATAGTTGGCTCATAGTTGCAGAGTAAACGCTGCTGGCTAGATGAACTGAAACTTTCAACAACATGAAGAATTATTTGCAGAACAACATACTTTTGATTCCCTCATATTAAAAACGGTGCAATTGGCCTATATTGTGAAATGTAAAATAGTTATACAGTATTTGGTTGTAGGTATACTATAGCTATAGCTGTATCTATACTTGGTTGGCTTGCAAGTATTTGTTTGAAGGTGTCAGCTTTTCTTGCAGACCATACATTAGCAGAAGAGTTGCTGGAGTCTTCAAAAGTTTTTTTTCTCCTGTCATTCACAGATTCCCTTTGTACCCCCGAGGAGAGCGATTTCATTTTGAATATGGTGTCTACTTGCTCAACAAGAACATCGCTCAGGTGAAATATCAACACGTCCAGTTCAATGAGTGCAAATCACATGACCACATTTAACAGAGGAAATGCATTAATTGCATTGATGATGTCGTTTAAATGAAACATGAAACCTATATAAGTAATTAATCAAAACATGACTACCTTTCCAAAATGAATAGAGACAAATTAAAAACAAAGTAGTGGTATTCCAACTTTATTAAACCCGAGATCTTAATTTACTTCAATAATTTGGCATCTTATCATGAATTTCCTTTTTCCCCTTATCCAGACATATCAAGTCAAGTTTATTTGTGTAGTCTTTAATCACAAAAGAGTCTCAAAGGACTTCACAGGCCCACGACTACAAGGCCTCCACTGAACACGAGCCACACAAACACGCACGTGCGCGCGCACACACACGCATACATGCACACAAACTCCACTATGCGTACTTGCATTTTGAAGACAGCAGGAAAAGGCACCAAATTGAGGTGGGATGAAATGAAGCCATGTTAATCAAATACATATAATTTCACATCATATCAAACATTAATCCTCAGCAACTTCAGGATTGAATTGGAATTATATCTTTTCCTTATGTTCTGGTTTCTGGGTGCGACTATCAGCTCGGACCATTCTGTATGGAGTTTGAATGTTCTGTTGCTTTTGTACATTTTCCTGATTTCCTCCCACATTCCAGAAACATGCGTGTTAGATCAATTAATACTATTTCCCATAGGAATGCTTGTTTGTCTATATACCCGTATATTGAAAAAAATAAATTTAGTCCATCCATCCATTTTCTTCCGCTTATCCGAGGTCGGGTCGCAAGGGCAGTAGCTTTAGCAGGGACGCCCAGACTTCCCTCTCCCCATCCACTTCCCAGGCAAGCTGAGAGATGTAGTCTCTCCAGCGTGTCCTGGGTTGTCCTCCGGTGGGACGTGGCCGGAACACCTCACCAGGGAGGCGTCCACGAGGCATCCTAAACAGATTCCCGAGCCACCTCATCTGGCTCCTTTCAATGCGGAGGAGCAGCGATTCTCCTCTGAGCCCCTCCCGGATGACCGAGCTTCGCACCCTATCTCTAAGGGAGAGCCCGGACACCCTGCAGAGGAAACTCATTTCGGCCGCTTGTATCCGGGATCTTGTTCTTTCTGTCACGACCTACAGCTCGTGACCATAGGTGAGGGTAGGAACGTAGATCGACTGGTAAATGGAGAGCTTTGCCCTTTCGGCTTAGCTCCTTCTTCACCACAACGGACCGATGCAAAGTCTGCATCACTGCAGACGCCGCACCGATCCGCCAGTCTATCTCCCATTCCATTCTTCACTCACTCGTGAACAGGATCCCAAGATATTTGAACTCCTCCACTTGGGGCAGGATCTCATTCCCGACCAGGAGCGGGCACTCCACCCTTTTCTGACTGAGGACCATGGTCTCAGATTTGGAGGTGCTGATTCTCATCCCTTCACACTGCTGCGAACCGCTCCAGTGAGAGTTGGAGATCACGGCTTGATGAAGCCAACAGAACCACATCATCTTCCACTGTATGAAATTTTCATCATCAATTGCAGAAATCATACATTACATAAAATAAGTTTAATTTCAATCATTGATCATCATCTGTTTTATTAAAGAAGGCAAAGTGCACAATAGCAAAACAGAAATCCTTGTGGTCTGGTCTAGTAATATCTGCTATCTTGGGTGGCATTAAAGGTCCATACACAATGTTTCACTTTGAAATGTTTAATTATTTTAAATTCTTTCATTTAATTGCAATTTTATTTATTTATTTCTCCATAAAAATGCAGTATCTGGTTTTACGAAAATAATCAGCACTAGCAAGTGGCTGTTTTCAAGCAACTACACTTAGTAACATTTTGCTTTAAATACTGGTACCAAATAACGAGCTTTTCGCTGACACCCAAATCTATAACAGACTTCTACAACAGGATACATGTTCGCAATAAATATGAGACATCAAATGAAAATACACACAGAAAGGCTGCCTTTTTATTCTTGAAGCCCCTCTTTATATAGTTTTCAATGCCAGTAACGACTGAAGCAAAATATCCAGGTTATAGCTGTCCAGAGTCTTTCTGAATGACAATAATGATATGATTACTAAAACTTGTTTTTGCTCAAAAGAGAGAATAGTGTATACGTGCAAGAAGAAAGAATATCTTCATTACTTCCCGTGGCATTCTTTGTGGTGTGAGATAGCCATACAGTATATTAGCTGTCATAGGTTGTAAATCAGTTTGGAAAAAAAAAAAAAAATACTCCTGGTGTTTTGTACTTTGTACACAAGAATAATATTAACGAATCATGTTGCTGCTACACAAGTAATGTTATGATATTAAGCTATCATTTTCTCCACGTGGGTCCACCTGCGTAACAGATGACGGTCGACAGCTCCTTTTAGAATGACCCAAGTTTGAATCTGTATTGGTGTTACGGACAGAGGTGAAAATGATCTGCTGAGTCTGTCTGTCTGGATCTCATTTACGACAAGATTCCTTTGAGTCACATACATTATTGTGTGTTCAGTTTTTCTCCATTATCGTTGTTTACCAAATGAAAAAGCTCAACTCTTGATTTATCACAACTAATTCTGTTGCTTAAGATTTAATATCAGTGAACTATGATTTGTTTAAACTCCTCCAAGCAAGTCCCAGGTGCCGTCTATCAGTGGTCTAATTCAACTTTCGGCAAGAGTTAGCATCTGATGGTACTCCATGGTTAAAATTCATGAAATCGGCTCATCCGAGAGCTTACATCGTGTATGGCTTTGATTTAAAAAAAACAAACAACAAAACAACAAACAAACAAACAAAAAAAAGGATGACAGCTAGGTGTTATGGAAGTTTATAGGTGGGAAGTATGTATTTAGAAGGTGACTGAACACCAGATTTTCAATAGTAGATGGCACTGCCTTAATTCTTTAGGTGCTGTTTTTTTTCTCACATTTGTGTACACTTGTTTGTATTTACAGTATGCAGTACATACCGTAATTATAAGAAGTGACACTTGCCGACAATGTAAAGTTGAAGCCGTCATACTGTGTGGCATGTCAGAATTTGTTGTTTGTAGCTCTGGTGGTGTGTGAGCCTTGATGGAAACATTCCCACTGGCCCTTTAGAAAAAAAAAAAAAAAAAATGAAAAAATAATGATGAAAAGATGTACTAGATCTGCTCTTAAGCTGCACAATTGTTGAAGGTCCATAATATACTGGAGGTTGAGTCAAATTTGAAATGCATCATGCAGGATTGGTACATGGTTTAATGGAATTGGTCAAATTCACCTTTTCGCTATTTTGGCAAATTGTGGAAAGGAAAGGTGTTCTCTGTGAGATCAGAGTTCAAAGAAAATAAGCTTGTGCTGTCCAAAATAATGTGTGCCAAAAGCCTTAAAATCAAGCTGTTAGCTTACTGCCTGCAAATTTAAAGGAAAGAGGAAGTTCATCTTCAAATTTAGATATTATCTTCAACTGCACAGCAATGATTTGAATTTTCCCTGCACCACGTGACCATTGTCAATTGGTATCACTTTTTTTATATAACAGTACTTTGCTCTTTTTTTCACTCATTCTTAAAACAGAGGATACTCGCTTAGGTTTTAAACATGCTGTCACTTTGCCACTTGGGTTCATTTGTATTTAACAAGTTAAGAAGATCTACAAGGACTATTTGGGCTGAAATCTAGCCACTTCAAACCTATTTTCTAATCAGAACTGTAAAATTTGCCATGCATGTGTGGCACTCATTTTTTAAATTTTGTTTTACTTAATCTTTATTTATCCAGGTAAGACAATTGCAAACAGATTCTCATTTGCAATGAGCAAATACTGTAAGACTGTTCTTTTTTTTTTTTAATAAACCAGGAGTTTTTATTCATGTATTTATTTACGTATTTACTAAGAAACTAATATTTCATATTTTAGTAAGTTGAACCATGACCCCTTTGGCACACACAAATTTGTCAAGTTATCATGGCTGACTACAGAGGATAACTGCCACATCAACCTTATCCCTGTTGGCATATACTTACTTTGTTATTCCCTGTTCCATTTAGTAGTTGACTGCATTGTTGTGAAATAGGCATGTGGCTCTGATTAAAAGACAATGATGCTATACAAAATATCCTAGTTTTCAGGAGCATGGGGTGAGCACAATCAGTTCTCAGTCACCAAACATGATATATTTTGTGGGCCTCAGGCACAGGAAGCCAAGTATTGGGGACTAAAGCACAGCAAATCTGTTGTTGGCTAAGCGGGTCAGCGCAGGGTTCATCTTTGTTTCTGTCTACTGAGGAAAGTCATCCACGTTCTTAGGGCAATTTCACACCATGATATCCAGGCAGAATGCCATGCTGGTGGTCTAGTGTCTATGTCAGAGCACCATCGGCAATTAACAGTGGCAATTGTGGATCTATAAAAATGGCTATTACTCATAGGAAAGTCGAGTAGGAGCAGGCAGAATAAGAGCTTATTGCCCTGAGTTATTTCCCAGTTAGGTTATTTGGAAAGTTGTTAGTATGACCTTGGAAAATGAGTGAGAATAAAATATAGAACTACCACAAATGGGATTTCTGTATATTTGTAATAATCTATAAACTATGACCTTGTCCTCCTTTGACAGAGTATGTCATTGAGTTTTCAAAGATTGAACTTTTGTTTGTGGCTGTAAGCCAAACTTACTTTTTTGAATGTTTAAAAAAAAAAAACACAGAAAAACAGCAGCTCAAGTGAATGAAATACACCACAAAACAGAGAAATTCCAGATCGTGGAATGAACGGTTTTAAATCAAGGAGCATACCTATTGCAGGGCTTGCGGTGGTGATTTTTTTTTGGCATTCTCCCCATTGGTGGGGACACCAGGTAGCAAGGGCAAAGTGGGGAACATGTCAAGGTTTTATGTTCTGTGTTTACCTAATTAAGCAATGAACCTGTGAATTTTAAAGTGTGTAAATGATGGGTTGTTAGTCTTCTGCACAACAGAATTAATTGACTTGATTACCTGTGACAGATTTAGTGTTTTCACTAGTTACTATCAATTAAGTTATCACTTATAAACAATACAAGTTATTGTCCAAACTAGGTTTTAATTTGTTCCCAGGAACTCTAGTAGTGTACATATGTGGGAAACAACACAACAATGTGCTATTTGATCCCTAAAGCATTGCTCCTCGAGGAGAGATCTACCTTGGAATGTCTGAAGCATTTATCACCATTTTCACTACTTCTGAGAGGAAAAGGTGGGGCTTGACAGCCTTAGTAGGACTTTTCTAGACTGTTGAACTATTCCAGGTTTCCCTTTCTGTGTCCAGCTGAGTCTTCTTGTGTTTCATGACTCACTTTTGAGTGCATTCCTAAGAAAGATCGCGGGAAAACAGAAATGGAAAAAATGCACAGTTATAGCTTTGGTTCTTTTTAATATAATTTCATCACGTCATAATGCACCCCACATTACTTTACACTTTTTGTTTACCAGATCCCCAAAGTAAGGCTCTCCAGACACCATATGTCAGACAAGGCTTGCAATAATCCAATCTGTTGAGTGTTTATGTATGTTACAGAAACCGTTAGAAATAGCACATCATTTGCAAGACCGAAATTGCAAAATTATGCATCAGGTCCAGGTAAAAGCAATTTTCAGTTTCCTTTTCAAGACAACAGAAAATTGATAATCTTCCTCGATAGCTCTTAATAATTAATTGCACACCCTCCATTTAACTGTTTTACATGAATGCTGTGAAGTGAAAGGCGTACTCTTAAGGATTTTATAGCAGTTCATGTATCATGTTTAAAAAGAAAATGATAATAATCTGTTATAGTTGTGCTGAATTAGAAAGTGATGTCGCATACTCTGGCATTACCTGAAACACTCCTAACGGCTTGCCCTTTAATTACCTCACCCCCACCATCATGGGTTGAGAGCACAAACTTTGATCCTGGGTTTGCAGTAGATGTGTGACGAGACACTTGACCAGCTCCTTGCATTACTATGGGAAGAATTAAATCTGACAAAAAAGACCATATTTGTACTCTGAGGAACTAATCTATATACAAAACACAAGTCCAATGAAGTTAGGGTGATTTCCAAATCATTTTGAATCCACTACAAAGACAAGGTAATGTTCAAACTGATAAACCACTGTGTTGCATCACTTTTCCTTTTAACAACACTAATATGCATTTGGAAACTGAGGACACTAATTGTTGAATCTTTTCTAGGGGAAATGATTTCCCATTCTTGCTTGACGTATAACTTGAGTTGCTCAACAGTCCGGGATCTCCAATATCGTGTTATTCGCTTCATAATGCGCCACATATTTTCAATGAGTGACCTTAGTGAGGATAAGCGGTGTAGAAAATGGATGAATTATATATTTTTTATTCATATTTTACATAAGTCAAAAAATAGCTTTCCATTGGTTTTCCGAAATAATGCTCCTTGACACCCTGCGTGGGCCTTCTTAGTTCTTAGCTACAGCTTTCATCCACTGTCATCTTCTACTATCCATTATAACTAACCACCATGGTTAGTTCCTGGTGGAACCTTTTTAACAAAAAAAAAAACAAATGTGACCTTTTTCCCAAAACAGCTTTTTCCACTCTGGTTAGGGCTTCGTGCATCTTGTGCATGCTGTTTATTTTGTCACTCTGACAAAACTTAGCTGTTGTGCCAATGCTGACGCATTGATTGAAGGTGAAGCAGTGGTCTGTGAAGTCATTTACATTCCATTTACCACGTGACAGACAATCCATTTCATAAGCAGAACCTAGACCATAGTTTGAAGTGTATGTCACAGATTTTTGGTTTCAAATTTTGAACGTATAAACTGTATGCATTGAAGCCGCCAGTGTGCTGTAATTATGAGAGTTCCAAAGATTTATTGGAATTCCACTTCAGTTCGTATAATTGAATTTCCAGATTTTATGGTTTACTTGTTGGTTTGTCCATCACCACAAAGAGGTGCAATTTACACTTAAGTGCAACGGTGTGTGGTTGTGTTTAAGAGGGCGTAATAGTGCAAGTTTAATATTTGTAAGGCTCCAAAGAGTATTCTGGTATATTGAGTACTTAATGCTTCCGTAATTTTATGTCTCGGGGAACCATTTATTTTATTGTGAAGGACAAGGTACGCATGAGCGTTAATCTGGCACAATGCGTTTATGTCGCTGCGGGCTGTAAAGAGGAGGAGAAAGCTGAGCTATTTAGTTGACGGAAAGGCAACATGGCGACATGGCAATGACCATAGGGACGACGAAGAGAAGAAAAATGCAAGAAAAAACTGAATTCCAAGGTGAGCACCACGACATGTAATCATTGTAACACAGACCTGCGTCTTCGTAGGAACCAGTAAGATTGTTTATGTTCCTTACTAGCAGAACAGTAGCCGTACGGCGGCATACAGTGATGTGGAAAAGTGTTTGCCCTTTCCTGATTTTTTTTTTTTTTTTTGCATGTTTGTCACACTTAAATGTTTTCCATCAAACAGATTTAAATATTATAAGACAGCACAGGTAAACAAAAAATGCACCTTTTAAATGACAGTTTCTATTATTACGGGAGAAAATAAATCAAAACCTACATGGCCCTGTGTGAATAGGTGATTGCCCCCCTTGTTTAAACATAACTGTGGTTTATCACACCCAAGATAAATTTCTCTACCCACACCCAGGCCTGATACTGCCACACCTGTTCTCAATCAAGAAATCACTTAAATAGGACCTGCCTGACAAAGTGAAGAAGACCAAAAGATCATTGAAAACTAGACATAATGGCAAGATCTAAAGAAATTCAGTAACAAATGAGAACGAAAGTAACTGAAATCTATCAGTGTGGAAAAGGCTACAAAGCCATTTTGAAAGCTTTGGGACTCCACAGCGAACCACAGTGGGAGCCATTATCCACAAATGGCGAAAACATAGAACAGTGGTGAACCTTCCCAGGAGTGGTTGGCCGACCAAAATGACAACTCATCCAAGAGGTCACAAAAGACCCCACAACAACATCCAAACTGCAGGCCTCACTTGCCTCAGTTAAGGTCACTGTTCATGACTCCACCACCATAAGAAAGCAACTGCGCAAAAATGCTCCAAAACAAAAACCACGGTTGAGCAAAAAACATTAGGCTCCTCTCAGTTTTGCCAAAAGACATCGTGATGATCCCAAAGACTTTTGGGAAAATACTCTGTGGTCTGACGAGTCAAAAGTAGCTCATAGAGCTCTCTGACTTAAGAGCTCAGATCAGTTCATCACTCAAACTGTGTTATATGTCAAAATTATTTTACAACTTCTATAGCAGACAATACAATTGCGAGACAGGGTCAAATGATGTGCCTAGATGAGGGGTGGGGCATCCATCCATCCATCCATCCATTTTCTACCGCTTATCCGGGTCGGGTTGCGGGGGCAGTAGCTTTAGCAGGGACGCCCAGACTTCCCTCTCCCCAGCCACTTCATCCAGCTCTTCCAGGGGAATCCCGAGGCGTTCCCAGGCCAGCCGAAGGACGTAGTCTCTCCAGCGTGTCCTGGGTCGTCCCTGGCGTCCCGGTGGGACGTGCCCGGAACACCTCACCAGGGAGGCGTCCGGGAGGCATGATACCCCAGCCACCTCATCTGGCTCCTCTCAATGCGGAGGAGCTGCGGCTCTACTCTGAGATCCTCCCGGATGACCGAGCTTCTCACCCTATCTATAAGGGAGAGCCCGGACACCCTGCGGAGGAAACTCATTTCGGCCGCTTGTATCCAGGATCTTGTTCTTTCGGTCACGACCCACAGCTCATGACCATAGGTGAGGGTAGGAACGAAAATGGACCGGTAAATTGAGAGCTTCGCCTTTCGGCTTAGCTCATTCTTTACCACAACGGACCGATACAAAGTCCGCATCACTGCAGACGCTGCACCGATCCGCCTGTCGATCTCCCGTTCCATTCTTCCCTCACTCGTGAACAAGACCCCAAGGTACTTGAACTCCTCCACTTGGGGCAAGATCTCATCCCCGACCTGGAGAGGGCATGCCACCCTTTTCTGACTGAGGACCATGGTCTCAGATTTGGAGGTGCTGATTCTCATCCCAGCCGCTTCACGCTCGGCTGCGAACTGCTCCAGTGAGAGTTGGAGCTCACGGCTTGATGAAGCCAACAGAACCACATCATCAGCAAAAAGCAGAGATACAATACTGAGGCCACCAAACCGGACCCCCTCTACGCCTTGGCTGCGCCTAGAAATTCTGTCCATAAAAGTTATGAACAGAATCGGCGACAAAGGGCAGCCTTGGCGGAGTCCAACCCTCACCGGGAACGAGTTCGACTTACTGCCGGATATGCGGACCAAAGTCTGACTCCGGTCATACAGGAACCGAACAGCCCGTATCAGGGGGTTCGGTACCCAATACTCCCGCAGCACCCCCCACAGGACTCCCCGAGGGACACGGTCGAACTCCCATGCACCCTCAAGGACCCTGCCAATTGTTTTTCCTATTGAGTCCATTTTAGTCCTTCAAAAGCATTTTGACAAATTTGCGAAAATCAAACCAGTTTGTTACTATATGAATTGTGCATTTCTTCGTGAAGGTTTTTGGTTCCTCTAAGATTTTGCTTTTTTGAGGTAGGCTGGATCAAACACTGTTGTGTATACGACACACGGGCCTCATCCCCAGCATCAACGATACTGGCCACAACGAACATTTTCTTTGCACTGTAAAGAGGAGTCAGTCCTTGCTTCTCTTTTAGCTCTTTCACCAATTGTTCCTTTTACTGTTCTTTTGGCAACACCAACTAAATCTGCACTCTTTGTTTCTCCGATACCAATCTCCGGAGCAAAAGAAACTGTCTTCTGCTTTTGGTCCATTTTCACTTATTGGATGTGTTTTGTGACAAAACTATTCATTCATTCATTTTCAGAACTGCTTATCCTCACTAGGGTCTTGGGCATGCTGGAGCCTAGCCTAGCTGACTCAAAACTAAATTAGGCAAACATACAGGACTGTTGTTGAATCACATTCAGCATTTTGCAGATCCCCCGGAAGTTGAAAAACACAACAATGATAGATTTGACCATCAAATGTCCATGCATCCAACCATTTTCCGTACCGCTTATTCTCCTTGGGTCGCGGGCGTGCTGGAGCCTATCTCAGCGAACTCTGGAGGAGAGGCAGGGCACACCCTTAACTGGGTACACAGGGCACATGTAGACAAACAACCATTTGCACTCACATTCACACCTACGGACAATTGTGAGTATTCAATTAACCTACCGTGCATGTTTTGGGGATGTGGGAGGAAACTAGAGGGAGAGCATGCAAACTCCACACAGGCGAGACCGGATTTGAACCCGGGTCCTCAGTTCGGTGAGGCAGCCATATACAAACCGGTCTTCCACCGTGCCGCCCACCCTCATATGTCCTATCTCCAAATTGTTAGTCAGCAGTTGAGACCGCCTGTTGCTGTTCCAATTGGAACACTTCTCATTGGCCCATATTCTTGGGTCGATTGGCGCATTACACAAAACCTATGTTGAAGCCACAACCACAGAGATAGAAACGCAAATGCACTGACTGTAATTTTGACAGTTTAACGTGTGTTTGCAGTTTAATTGAAGCTCTTTGGATACAAAGTTACTCTGGACAGAATGAGAAAAATATTGCTTCCTGTGGCTGACCACAGTTTATATGTCAGCAGTTCTATTTTAATTTATCTCCCTCTGGTTGGAAGGAACTAGGGGTTTAACCATTTGTTTTAGCAATGATTCGTTTCGTATAACGATCCGTGGTTGCCGATTCCATTCAAGAACGATGTTGGTTCATTTAGAACAATCCGATCCGATTCAGTAACCTTTTAGTGAAATAGTCATCCAGCGTGACTGAAATAAATACCTGCATACTTGAAAGTGCAGGTGGAATTTCATTATCGTTGGTTCTTGTAAGGTCTATCGGGTAAAACCTAATTATGGTCTTTAATATGAAGATTTTCCTGATCTACTTTTCTTTTGTCTTGTGTACTGTACTGTATGTGTTTTCTAATGGACTATGAGTCTGCTTAGTAAGAGTTAAATTGATTTTATTGTATTGTTTTGCAATAAAACAAAGGGGGAAAACAGCAACTTATTGTTATTTATATTGTTTCAGTTACGATTTTATTGTTGGGGCATTTTTTTCCCTAGAAAATATGCTGAATTGGTGTTAGAATTATGAGGGGGTCCTTGAAAAAATATCTCCACTGTAAGGTGTCCCTAGCGAGACTCAAAGTTTGAGAATCCCTGTTCTAAACGGTTAAACACTAATAGCTACAAACGAAGCACTGGGACATTTTCATGGAGAAAATAATTTAGGAATACTGTTAATATTAATGTTTTGTTGATATTCATGCTGTGGTTAAAAAAAAAGCACAAGTTACTCAGTACTTGTAATTATTTCACTGTGTACTTTTTACTCTTACAAAATTTTTTGGAGGACTACTTTTTACTTTTACTTGAGTCACATTATTGTCAAGTAACGGTATTCTTACTTGAGTAGAATATTTGGCTTACTCTAACCAACTCTGGAGCGGAGATATCCTCTCTTGCTACTCATACATTTAAGCAACATTTTTGCTCATCAGATCAGCCAGTGTCGTATTTATTGCAGTGGTCTTTTGTATTTTCGCGTTGAGGTGCTGCGGGTTGTGGTCCCAGTGGAACGGTGAAGCCCACGTAACTTCGGCGACGAGTTAATACGCTAGTACATCTTGTATTAATTAGGAAACGTGCCTACATTTATCTAATTAGTTTACGTATGTTAAAGTTAAATGTATTAAGCGACAGAGCAATGTTAGGGATTATGTCACAACACAGAATGAACGAACGTCAAATTTAGCAATGGCCAATAAAAACAGAATAATATTGTACTTATATTTTCCTGGAAGATGCATTTGGGATTAGCCTTTGAAGTTGGTAATAGTGAAAAATTAAATGAAACAAACAATGATTATAGTCAATTCATTTCCAGAATGAGAGCACTTAAAGAGGAGGATGCTATTAATGTGGTACTGCTGGAAACTGGCATCAGGTGCAGGTGGAGATGGGCCTGGCTCAAATTGGAGGCCAAAACAAAAAATAAAGAAATGAGGCATATTTAATTTTAATCCTAAATTTGTACATCAACATGTACTTGAGCGGTGTAAATAAACGTTTTTTTCTGCGTGAAGAAATCTTTTTTTTATTTTGCCTTATTGTACTCCGCAGAGTCTTCCAGATTGCTTAATTTATGTTAAAATCAAAAACATTCTCTGCGAGAGCCTGGGCGATTCCCCCAGACCCCCCCCCCCCCCCCCCCCCCCCCCCCCTCTACAATGTTTTTTTTTTTTTTTTTTTTTTTTGGTCACCTTTTTCATGCCTTTCGTGTTTGCATATCTACACAATTGTCAAAAAGCATGCAGGCAATGTTATTGTTATTGTTTCTTGGTCCAAACCAACAACAAAATAGTACATTAATTCTCCATTTCCCTGCAGTTTTTGAACACTATTTGCCATTTTGATTTTTCATCAAATGGGCAGCTTCCTGTTAGGACTAGTGCATAACACTTTGAAATTAAAACTACAAAGCACTTATTTAGCATATTCTCTAAGCAATGCCCCATTGAGACATTAAGGTTTATTGGGCTGCCATAGAGGATTGATGATAGTGTAGTATGCCAATTTTGCAAACAGGAAGTAGCCTCCAGGATTGTGACTTCACATGGACCATGTTGGTGTCATGTTACTTGACTGCAGTAGCTCAGCATCAGTGTCTCTCTTTGGTGAGCATAGTAATTACCCTGAGGTCACAATAACCTTTAATGATTGTGGCTTTACCAATAGGTCACCTCTGATGATTTGCTTTCGAAACAATAAACAATCACGACATGAACTTATCTCAGTAGGACTCCTGCCCTGACTGTGGTGACTGTCATCAGTGGTCTCTCTAACTGAATTTCCTATTGATCTCACACAACCTTTCCCATAATTATTTAAATCTGTTGACAGAATTTGACAGTAATATGGTACTTTGTAAAGTGTAACAACAAGATATGCAACAGGACAATCTGGTTTGAATTTGACTCAGACAGGGTAAGTGAATACACCACACCTGTGTTACATTACCACAGAAAGAATGGGAGAACAACGGGTGTTAAAGGAGAGAGTGCACCGCTTATACATGGAGTGAAAGAACTTTGGGTAAACATTATTAAAATTTGATTCATTACAGGATCAGCAGTTTGGAAAATGGATGGATGGACATGCTTGTTGAAAATACCAAAAGAGGCAGGATGTACAAGGATTTACATTTCACCTGTTGAGCAAGTGTTAAAACATAGTCTGGACGACACATTCAGTCAATGAATTTTTGAGGTTTACTTGCAATAAATACAGTTCAACTTGGGTTATAATGACTGTAGTGTGTATTAACAGACAGAAAACTGCTTCAAGATTTTTTAACATGAATTTTGTTTAGTACTTTGCAGCTTTACACCTCATCCAAGATGGCACTGCAGACGTGCCTCAGTATTGCACTACCATAAAAACCTTTCCTCGGTTTTGGTGACCCACTTACTTCCACAAGGGAAGACTTGCTAAACATTAAGCTGTCTACTTTGGGCTATTTTTCGCCAACTTTCACAAATCCACACCTTTTGGAGAAAATAGCCAGAGGACCAGCTGCTCTCTGTGGGGCCTGTCAGAGAGTCAGACAACGCAAAGGGAAGTGCACCAATGTAATGGGGAAGCTTTGCCAGCGTGGACTACAAACTCTACTTTCATCAATTCATCTGTCAAATCTACACTCTCTGGCCAACAAAATGGACAAGTCTCTGCTCATAAAAGCCAACGATGACTGTCCGTTCTATCACTCTTTGCTGTTCTGAAACTTGGCCATGAACACATCTTTGACTACACTCAACCGCTGCCGGCTTCCAACTTCAACAAGCGGACCACGTCATGGAGAAAAGAAAAGGTGGCGAAATATGCTTCTGCATTACAGAATGTTGGTATAGTGTATGGATGTCACGGTGCTCAACAACCACTGCAGTCCAAATATATAGACTCTGGTTCTGAACTCTAAGCTTTCTGAACTTTAAGCCGTTGTACTCACTGCATGAGTTTTACTCTTTCAGCCAGTGTCAATGTACATTCCACCTCAAGCTCACGTGAACAGCATGCTGTAAACTCTGGCACAACAGATAACTAGAAAACAACCGCAGTCTTCTTATGATTGGAGACTTCAACAGAGCAAACTCAACTGTTAACTTGATATGAATGTGAACTAAATACAGTGGAACCTCGATAAAACGGACCCCAATATAACGGATATCGGATAAAACGGACTGTCAGGGCTGAACACTGTGTCCAAAAATGGTTTCCTTTTGTCACTTAAACCGCCGTTGACAGAGTCTGTTCCAGAATTTGCCGCTGTTGTTTACTGGCGCTGTGGCGCAATGCAGGAAGAAAATGGGAGTGATGTATTTCCAGGTCACTGATATACAAAGAAAAGAAAAAAAGGAAACCAATTCCAAAAGATGTGCCGCCTGTGCCTACGTGCCGGCAATGTTGAATGTGGGGCATTGACATGGTAGCCATGTCATGATTAATATATAGAGTCTCCTCCAAAAGTATTGAAACGGCAAGGTCAGTTCCTCTGTTTTTGTTGTTTCAGATCAAAAGATTAATATGAGACAAAAGTTCAGAATTCCAGCTTTTATTTCATGGTATTTACATCTATGTGCGTTAAAACAACTCAGGATATTTGGGCTCCAGATCAGAAGATGAGAGAAGAAATATGCAGGCCATACCACAAGATGCAAACCACTCATCAGCAAAATGAATCGGAAGGCCAGATTGGATTTTGCAAAGAATTAGAGAATTACAGAGATGAGCCACAAAGGTTTTGGAACAAAGATTTATGGACTCATGAGACAAAGATTAACCTCTACCAAAGTGATGGAAAGGCCATAGTATGGAGAGAGAGAGAGAGAGAGGATCTGCTGATGATCGAAAACACACAAGCGCATCTCTGAAGCATGGTGGAGGTCATATCATGGCTTAGGCTTGCATGGCTCCAAAAACGGGGTCACTAGTCTTTATTGACGATGTAACTCATGATGGTAGCAGCAGAGTAAATTCTGAAGTTTACAAATCCATTTTGTCTGGCAATTTACAGAAAAATGCATCAAACTAATTGGGAGAAGCTTCATCATGCAACAAGACAATGACTTCATCAGGGGGGGAAAGTGGAAGATCTTAAACTGGCCAAGTCAATCACCAGACCATAACCCAATAGCGCATGCCTTTTATCTCCTCTTTGCCTTTTACCTCCTGAAGAGGAGACTGAAGGGAGAAACTCGCAGAAACAAACAAGAACTGAAAGAGGCTGTATTAAAGGCTTGGAAAAACATTTCAAATGAAGAATGCACTTGTTTGGTGAAGTCAATGGGTCGTAGGCATGGTGCAGTTATTGCAAGTAAGGGTTATGCCACCCAATATTGATTGTTATTCACTTAAAGTTAATTGAATGTCTGTTCCAATACTTTTGCTAACTTGAAAAGTGAGTGGTTTCAAACAAAAGGTGCTCTGTCCTGAGTTGTTTAACACATCTAAATACTATGAAATAAAAGCTGAAATTCTGAACATTTGTCTCATATTAATCTTTTGATTTGAAAGCCAAATGTCTTCAGTAGCCAACGAAGAAGAAAAAAAAGAATTGACCTTGCCGTTATAATACTTTTGGAGTGGACTCTATGTGGCAAAAAAAGATGATCATTTGAAAGGCCTAGTGTTTAGTAAAGTTCATTTCCATTTTCTACATTTTACCATGTGACACGTGTGGCTTGCAATGACATGTTTTGCAATATATTTCACTCATGTGGCCACTTAAGTAGGAATACTTAATCTTTTTAAAATTGTGTGTCTGGAATTTCACATTGATATGATGTACCCCATTTTGACTGGTTCCCGTTTTCAAAAAAAAGAAACCAATGGAGGACAGACACTTTATTTGAAGTCTGGCCATTATTTATTGACAGTGAGAAAAGCCTGGGAGGTTGTCATCACAGAGCTGCTTTTCACGTCAGTCGAGCTGCGCATGTGGGTCAAGTGCAGGTTAGGCCGTGACTGTCTCTGCAGGCTGAAATAAATCTAAATGGGAAGATTGTGCGATACCCGCCATCAGAACCCATGTCGAGGTTGACTAGGTATGATAGAATTAAAGCCATACGTTTCTAAACTTATATTTAATATCAATGTATAAGATTTGATTGGCATAATATGTGTTTAATAAGAAACCTGAAGTTATTGATTATTGTTGATTGTAGGATGATTGTGATTAAAACACAAAACATGAATTTGCATGTAGCTATAGAGAAACATTTCACCAGCTAGCTGAAATGAGAGAGGTTTGGCACCTCGTCTCATGTGGGGGAAAAAAATCTACATGTAAATTCTTGGTTTGGGATTAAAAACTGCTGGAGTTAAATTGTGAACACAGCATGTACTGAGTGTGTGTGGTTGGAAGTGCCATGCGAACAACTTACAGTATTTGGAAACTATTAACATTGAAAGTTCAATATTAATTAGTTTATGGCATGTTTCTTTTGAAGTTACATTGAAAAGGTGAGGAATGGACCAAATACCTCCCAAAGCATTACAAATACATGAAGCATAGCATAGCAAAGGAGCTCATTAAAGTCTAAATAACTTTTACTGTTAGTTTGGATTCAACAATTTAAAATGTGTTACTATCATGCAAGTACATACAAAAAATACATAACTGTGTATACAGTATTTGTTCTGTGTCACAGGAGCATGGTAAAATAATAATCTTAAACACATCTGCCTCATAGTCAAAAGGTTCTGGGTTGTAATCTTCACTCAGGCCTTCCTGTGTGAAGCTTTCATGGTCTCCCAGTGCTTAAAAGCTGTGTCCGTGCCACAAAACTAACAAATTTAAATGAATCTGGTTATTAACTTGGATTTAACCGCTTCCAAACCAAAATGCCCAGCCAGAATTACCGTAGTTTCCCATGTATAATGCACAATTTTTGTCCGCCAAAAATGCGCATTATACTTTCACATTTTATAAATGCATGCCGTGTATGAAAAAGCTGTACACGTTCATTCCAAAATGCCATCGCTGTCTGGAGGTTATGAGAGAGGTGTAGACCTTCATACTAATATGCCACCGCCACCTGGTGGTTATAAAAAAGGTGTAGCCTACACTTTCATTCCAATATGACAAGGTTACGTATGACTGCAATTTATGTAGAGTTGTGCTCATAAGTATACCCTGGCAGAATTTGTGAAATATTTTTTGTTGTTGTTGTTGTTTTTTATAATTATGACTGATGACTGAACAACAACCATCATTATTAACAACAACCATCAACCCCACAACATCCAGAGCCTT
The DNA here is from genome assembly GCF_024500275.1 of Phycodurus eques. Classification (NCBI taxonomy): domain Eukaryota; kingdom Metazoa; phylum Chordata; class Actinopteri; order Syngnathiformes; family Syngnathidae; genus Phycodurus; species Phycodurus eques. Next base: position 2,871,143 of record NC_084541.1, read on the forward strand.
TAGGAACTCCGGACGAATCTCATCCTCCCCCGGGGCCTTGCCACCAAGGGGCTTTTTAACCACCTCGGTGACCTCAACCCCACAGATGGGAGAGCCCGCCTCAGAGAACCCAGACTCTGCTTCCTCATGGGAAGGCGTGTCGGTGGAGCCAGGTCGGACCGGCATCTTCCTCCACCATCAGAGCCAACTCACCACCAGCTGGTGATCCGTTGACCGTTCCGCCCCTCTCTTCACCCGAGTGTCCAAGACATGCGGCCGCAAGTACGATGAAACGACCACAAAGTCGATCATCGAACTGCAACCTAGGGTGTCCTGGTGCCAAGTGCATGTGTGGAAACCCTTGAACATGGTGTTCATTATGGACAAGCCATGATGAGCACAGAAGTCCAATAACAGGACACCGCCCGGGTTCTCATCAAGGGGGTCGTTCCTCCCAATCACGCCCTTTCAGGTCTCACTGTCATTGCCCACGTGAGCCTTGAAGTCCCCCAGCAGAATGATTGAGTCCCCAGCGGGAGTGCTCTCCAGCGCCCCTTCCAAGGTCTCCCAAAAGGGTGGGTACTCTGGACTGCTGTTTGGTTCGTAGGCACAAACAACAGTAAGGACCCGTCCCCCCACCCAAAGGCGGAGGGAGGCTACCCTCTCGTCCACCGGGGTGAACCCCAACGTACAGGCGCCGAGCAGGGGGGCAAGAAGTATACCCACACCTGCTCGGCGCCTCTCACCATGGGCAACTCCAGAGTGGAACAGAGTCCAACCCCTCTCGAGAGGACTGGTACCAGAGCCCATGCTGTGTGTGGAGGCGAGCCCGATTATATCTTGTCGGAACTTCTCAACCTCACACGCCAGCTCGGGCTCCTTCCCTGCCAGAGAGGTGACATTCCACATCCCTAGAGCCAGCTTCTGTAGCCGGGCATCGGATCGCCAAGGTCCCTGCCTTCAGCCACCGCCCAGCTCACACTGCACCCGAGACCTATGGCCCCTCCCCTCATTTGATTCTTGTTTTTAAACCTCACTTTATTATCATTCCACCCTGGAAGAATCAAGTCAAATAAATAATTCTATGTAATACAACATTTTTGCCGAGAATGACCACATCTGTATCCTTTGTTTGAATTTGTAAATTTTCTCTCATATAATTATTGGTTTCACAACATTGGGTTGTACTTACTGATATGTAAGATGTTTACAGCTCATGGTCCTTGACCAGAGGGCTAGTCGCTCGAGGAACACCTGGCTTTGCTACAAGCTGTTGGATGTAATGTGCTCTTGATTGTCTTCCCTGGGGTTTGTAAAATCTATGCACTATTAAACCCCCCTGTGGGCAAAGGCATACTGATCATACATCAGTGGATATTTGAACTTAGTGCAGGTCAGTCTTGCAAAGGATATTCGAAGTTTTATTTGGTGCCTTGTTTTAACCTCTTGAAGTGTGAAATACAACATGAAAACCTCATAGAAGAATTGCCCTTCTGTCCATCTTTCATGAAGATGCAAGGGTTACTGGCCCCTTCTGCTTCTCAACATCATCAGCAATTAACCTCAAAGTTCCTTTCAGCTCGCTCACATTCACGTTCGGATCTAGGGCTGATTGATAGTGACGCACTCAGGGAAACTATATGTGGCAGAAACCAGGCTGTTTTTGTTTAGAGTACAGAGCTCAGGGCAAACAGGCAGATTGGGTGGGTGGCATGTACTGTAAACAGAATGCTTACTATTGGATCTTTTCAATCGAGGTGTGTTTATTTGTGGTCAGCAGATTGGTAGAAATGTGCAATACACACTGCTCAGTTTTTTATGTTGTTACATGTCTTTGTAATCAGGATGAGTCAAGTGTGACAGGCCCGTTGTTCATACAAACGCTCACGGTCATACCGACTGATTGCGTACCGCACATTGCAGAGTCTCCAAAGCCCAGAGTGGGATTCATTGAATAACTAAACAGGGAAGGTGTTGAGACACAAAGATGCGATCAACCATGAGGAGACCCGGACGGATCTGTTTCACTATGTCATCATGTGAAAGAGCCAGTGGGAGCCCCAACTCCACCCTCTCTCCAACTAGGTCCTCTCACCTTACATCTTCCCTCAATGGGACATGGGAATTTCTCACCACGATCTGGTTAGCCCCATTACAAAGAATCCTGCGGGCAGTTTAAAAGCACACTCTTCTGCACATATGGACGTGTATGAAAAGGACTCCAGCAGCATTCATCATCAGAATGAATGAGACGGAAACTGAAAATGACTGATGGTCTCAAGTGGAATTATTCTGAGCATTTTGTGGGATATATTCTGCTCTACACTTTAACACGTAGTTCGTCTGACTTCTCAGAAGACAATTTACACACACTGTCCAATTGTTAGATCAACACGACGACAGCCCTGTTACAAGCCATTAATTCTATTAAATGTTTAGATAATGTGAAGCAGTTGCCCAATGACTGGTGACACTGCTGACACACGTTTTTGGTCCCAGCACATATTTGGGTAAAAAAACAGTAAATTCAATTCATACTAACATTTTATATTTGTTGCTTTGAATGCATGCATGTACTGTTAAGAAACGTAGGGAATATTCAGGAGTTACATATGGTAGTTCTTGCCATACTTGCTTTTTTGCACTACGAGAGGGGCACGTGAAAATTTGCCCCGGTGTTGCTCACAGTTTGTCATATAAAAGAGTACGTGCATGTGTGTGCAATCACAAATGTTCAAATTCATTTTGGACTGAAAAGTATTTGCATATTGTCTGTTGAAAAGTTGTGCAATAAAAATACTGATATTTTCTCTAATATGATGAATGGTTGTGATTAATAATCATTATTACAATATTGATCAAAGTTGTTGTGATTATCATTTTGGCCGTAATCGTGCAGCCTTAGTATATGTAGATGCATCTTCTCTGGAAACTAACTATAAATTCTGCAGCACATTTTTATTTATTTATTTTTTTTTTTTTTAAAAGATGCAACTTTTAACCTTTGAAGCCACGATATCTGAATCTGAAGATTTTTTTTTTTTTTTTATATCCATGTGTCGTTCTTGTGGTAGTCAATTCCAAAAAACATATAAATTTTCTTTCATTTGCCATGCTTTCTATTTCATGCTCAGATCAAAATATACGAGTTCAAAACGAACATCTTAGGCTTGTGTTTCTAAACTGGTGATCCTAAACTTGGTCCTGTGGCTTCATCCTAATTCTGTTAAGGTTGTCCCTGTGGGCAAAACGTCTGTCATCTGGTCAGGCCTCGAGGGTTACTCTGAGCTATGAATGGTGTCTGTGTCGTTCAGGTACATTTTAGATCATTCCTGTGCTTTTAAACAACCCTCTTGTCGAAGTCTCACTATCTGAGCTGCTTTGTCTGACACTGTCATGGCTGCAGTTTTTGTGCCTCATGTAACAGACGTAGACTGTTTCATACCGCAGTATTGATACGCACACATGAACACTTAGAGTGGATATAAAGTCCACACACTCCTTTTCAAAAGCCAGGTTTTTATCATCAAAAAATGCGATCAAGATAAATCACTTTGAAACTTTTTTTCCACCATTACTTTGACCTTTCACCTTTACAGCTGAATTGAAAACAGTCTTTTAGAGATGTAAAGTGAAAAGTAAACAACTGAGATAATGTGGTTGCACATCACTGGGGAGCTGGCTGTGTTCAGAATTAACCAATCACATTCAAACCATGTTAAATGGGAGTCAGCACACAAGTGCCACCATTTAAACTCCCTCTGATTAACCCCAACTGAAGTTCAGATGTTCGAGAGTGTTCTTCCTGACACATCTTACAGCACAAGCCATGGTCCACAGAGATCTTCCACAGCATAAGAGGGATCTTGTTGTTCAAAGCATGCAACCATGTTATTGGACTTTTTTTTTTTGTGTTTGTTTTTTTGTTTTTTTTCTCCCTTAAAAATGTGTTTTTCCACTTGCTTTGTACCTCCTGATTATAGGTCACAAAGGTGGAAAAAGTTTTGAAATGATTTATCTTGGTCTCATTTTTTTTTTACATCTCAAAAATCTGGCATTTGAACAGGGCTTTGTAGACCTTTTATAGCCACTGAATGTTCATGCGCATACTACCATAAATTTGGGACATTCGTTTAATTGAATTGAGGTGTGTGTCTTGTCAGCATCATGAGCTCTAAGATTCATGATTTCAGGTTCCTCTTTTTGCACATCATGAATAGCATGAGCTTGGATTTACTTATTTTACAAAACAAAAGTACAGCGGAACATTTTAAGAAGTTGGAATTTGACCGGAACCTTTAAGGAAACATAGTGTGTACTTTTAAGTCGCACAAAGCTTTACAATAATGCACGTTTCACAAAATGTTAGCAGCTCAACAGACCTCAGTTCAGGAAGGAATCAATATTTTGCTTTTTTTCTTTGGCTTCTTCTGGCTTTCCAACTAAAAAAAAAAAAAGGGGGGGGGGGGTGAGGGTCAGTCACCATGCAGACTGTCTTGCAAGATCTATGCTCAGTTCAACGGGAATCAAGGGATTAACTCCACTTTTTAATTTTGTGGCTTTTTGACAAACATTTGAGCAGTGTCAACAACAATTTCATTGCATGGTGGATATTTTTCATGTTTTACCTTGGTTAACTTCATTTCATTTGTGTGATGCAAATCCATTAGACTCGGAAAAATCACCTTCTTATGACCCCTTTGTCATTCCATTCTTTGTCGTGCCATTGTGTTCATAATACTTTCTAAGACCTCCTAACCTTAAACCAACACCCAGAAAAAAATAGCATTTGTGCATCTATTTATATCTCTATGATAACTTGTTTGAATCTTTCTAAGCTACGTGCTCATGAGTAATTGGTCTATCAAAAAGGATCAGTCAGTGTCAGTATGCATGTAAAAAGAAGAGGTGTTGCTATGGCACCTGAGTGAAAAGAACAGAAGCCAGCTGGAATAGACGTGTGTGCACGTGTGTGTTTGTGTGTGGGATGTGGATGCGTGCGTGTGCGACACAAAGGCCTCTGAGATTTATTCGAAACGTGTGACATGATGCTTTTATCCTGCTCAGTAATATATATCAAATAAACTTTGCAAGGTACGGGTTGGTTCGCTGTAACATTGCTCAACTGTCAGAGATTGTGGCACCAGAAATACAGTTCACTGGTGACTTTTTTTAATTTATTTCTTTTTTTTTTGAAGCCAGTGTATTTGTTTTTTCTTGCCACCCACGTCTTACCCCATGTCTCCCTACACCTTACTCATTGCCTCACATGGCTGTTATCAGCAAAGGATGTCCATTGTGAATCCAGAAAAGTAGAGCAGGAGTGTCAAACTCAAATTCACGGTGTGCCAAAATTTAAAATTGGGACAACACCGCAGGCCAAACTCAATATTTAATGAAAAATCACTGCGATGTGCGCGTTTCCCTTCTCTGCAGAAATGTAGTGTTAAAGTTTATCATATGACAACTAACTTAAATTTTGCTTACCCCCTGAATCTGGAATAAACAAACTTTAATATTATATAAACGAGAAATCAAATTTGCGATAAACATTAGTGGTATTTGTTTGTTGTTTTGTATTTAAATAGATAACATGAATTCTTCTGTCTCTCCATCATCGGTGGAATTGAGGAGGTCTTCGAAGTATTCTCCCCACCGATAGAGTATTTAAAAAAAAAATAATAATAATTCAATTATGTTACAGCCACATTGCTCCGCACTCTACAAACAGGTCTTTTACTTTAGTGAACAGACAATCTGCCTACCACCTGTCTTGGAAGTTAACCGTTTTCCATCTTTCGTTTGGCCATTTTTGGTAAGCGGAAGTGTAAATTTGCTCAAGGAGACTGGTAGCATCGTCGCTAACAACTGCAACAAGGGAAGGGGCGCCCACCGGTCTAGACTGTTGGACCAACACACTCGCAAAGCATTCTGGTATTTTTAATATTAGTGGCGCATGTGCTATATACAGGCGGGCCAGCTCTAATACACGTTTGGTATGGTTTTGCGGGCCAAATGTAATTACATTATGGGCCAAATTTGAGTTTGGCATATATGATGTAGAGAATAGAACTGTGTCAAGGTGAAGGAATGTGCAAAATCCTCCTATGTGGGTGGGAGTTCATGTCGCGACACAGTGGTGGGTTGGTCGAGGTTAAAATTACAATGTGCTTTCTCCCCCCCATTTTGCAGCTGAGATATCAACATGGCTTGACCACCCCAGACCTGCAGCAAACACTTCCCAACCTGAAGAACTTTCTGGAACATGGCTTGCTTGTCCGATGGTAAGAACTAGAAAAAAGCCGCCAGCAAGAAATACTGTATTCACACCTGCCAAATTTGGTTTGTGTTCCCCTTGGTCCGGACCTTTTGTGCTGGTATGAATACACACAAGTGAATTATGGTGCGCACCAAACAACCGCTCAGAGACCTACTTTTTGAGGAGGTCTCGGTCCACTTCCAAACAAACTTGGTGCGGTTCGCTTGTGGTAGGAATACAAACCGGCCTTGATCCGACCCAACAAGTCAATATCCCATAACGATAGTGAATGTTGTACGTCATACCTGAGCTGCCGTCTTCTGCTTAGCAACGCCATCCATGCATGTTGTGGCTCAGGGCGATAATATGCTCCTTCGTTTGCCAACGGTGTTCCAAAATTAGAAATGTAACATTGCGAAACTCTTGTTGAATGAGCTGCTCTTCCTTCCCTGGTATAGGACCTAATACTACACTCTCGACGTTCCAAATTATTTTGCAGCTGTAATAAGAGCGCAAATTTGCGAAACAGAAATGCAGTGCACGTTTCCGGGTCTGTGCTTTGTCCAGCCCTCATTTCTGTCCAGTAGGAGCAAGGATTGTCACACGAGTAGCTTTGCTTGTACAATGTACAATGTGAATGCAAACCGCACTAAACAAAAATAAATTCTGCTTTTGGCCTGGACCAAACAAGCGCAAGCGGAACAAAGGACTTTCCTGATGTGAATAAGTAGAGCACGTCCATGTTCATGTTTACTCCAAAATTTCCTATAAATTACAGTAAGTTCGAGACTGTATCAGTCGAATGTGTTCTCTGTCCCTAGAGTATAACAAATAGTTACGTTTCGTTAACATCCTTGAGCTCCTCATTTTGATACTTTTATGACTCAGTGGTCTTTGACTGCATGTATGCAGTTTCTATTTTCTATTTTCAGGCCAAATGAGAAGTCATGATACCCCACCACTGCCATCTTTAATTCTTGGCCTGGCGTCAACGCTTCAATGAAACCTTGTTTTAGGCAACGCCGCTGCCCCATTGAGCACAAAGCTGTCTTTCATCTCCGCTTCTCTACCAGGGACAGCATATGTTTGTTACACACATTAATTGAATAATCTTTTGTTTTGAAAGAAGAGAAGCCATGAAAATGCGGTGCTCTTATGTGCCTTCCTCTGATTACTTCCTAATGGGAAGTGGAAGGGGCCAAAGAAAGATGAGATCAAAGCATGCATCCCGCTTTGTGCGTGTGTGCCATTGCATGCATGCGTGTGTGTGAGACAACAAGAACAGGACCAAAAGCCACTCAATACTAATTCCCATGTCATCTGCTCATTTGAGACATTCTCCTCCTGGTGCAATTAACACGTGTTGGCCATTAAGAGCTTTCACACTGCTCTGCTTTCACTCTGGCCATAGATATTGAAAAGTGCAAGCAAAAGATGAAGAAGATAAACCTCCTAACTTGGGGTGGGGTTCAGTGCCTTGCAGACTAGAATCTAAACTCTCAAACCAAAGATCCCAGGCCTTGTAGATTACCTACCACTGCCTCCTGATGAAAATACAATCTGAAGCCATTTAGAAAATATTTCATCCAACCAGCCATCCATATTCTGAACCGCTTACTCGGGTAAAAATACTGTTTGCCAAGAACTTTACACCTCACTAATGAACTATAATATACCCAAATTGGATGCAGTTTTTCCAGCCACAAACTCACCACACACCACCAGCCTTACTCATCAAATCTGGTTTCCAAGAAAATTGCCACTATAGCTTACTGAAGTTCAACAAGTCATAGTATAAATAGTAGAGAATATTAGATGCTTATATTAGGTAAAAAACTGACCCCAAATAAATGTCTAAAGTCTACATAGTTGTGTATTAGTATAGCTTTTCAAATGACATTCTTGAGCGCCTTTTTTCTCCACACTTTTTGCATCCAAAGAATAGAATCCCTGCTGCCATCTTGAACTTTTTCTGCTGAGACACATTTTGTGCCAGTAGCCCTCCTGATTGTACATGCAAGCCCTGGGATGAGTGGATGGAGAAATGAGAAAAATGAAATGAGAAAAGTAATTTCTTACATGACATTTTAAATGTCTCATGTGCAGTTACACTTATTGTGGTGCGATTTAGGGGGCACCAACTCTTTGCGAACTGATAGCTATTTATTGGGTACTGATTTATGTGAAGGACTACCAGTTTGATACACATTTCTGAAATAAAAAAGAAAATTGCTCAATTTACCTTTAATTATGTTATTGTTAAAAAGAACTCCGATTGTAAGGATGTTTGGTTTATATGATCTCTTTCGATGCAAGTAACATAACAATAAGATATTTCGAAAATCATTTCCAGGTTTATATATTTTTACGAAACTTAATTTCAACATTGGTCACCATTATTGTTTGTGTCGCTGGGTAGTGACGTCAAAAGGGGATAAGGCCAGTTATTAGCAGTGGCTCCAGCTGCAGCCGCAGCAGCTCTCTTTCACTGGGTGTGGCGTCATGCACTTACTGCGACAAATAATAATAATTTTATAATTCACATACACACTTCAGTTGTAGAGTCGGCTTCACGGCCCTGGTCCTGCATGCTTCTTCTCCTGTCCTTGTCCTGTTCTATCTTGTCCTGTCCTTCCCTCACAGAGTGTACCACGACATCCCCATGCAACACTCATATTTAATGTTTCATTGTTGTAGATGATGTAATGATTTACTTCTCTCATCCTGTTTACAATTAGTGTTTTGTCTTTGTTTCTCTCTTCCTTCTAGAAACTTTGTTCTGTTCGACTGATCAAGTCTGATTCTCAATAAACCTCAATTATAATACCACAGCGGAAGTATGATACTATATATCATATATACTATATATACTATATAGACCTATATATAGATATATATATCTTCCATTCTGCTTGACCTAACAGCTGAACAGGACAAAGAAATAATAAGAATAAATTAAAAACATGTAAAATACGAGTTTAAATATTTAACTACTATAAGAGAGGGCAGCAATATATGGCGGCAAACAGCAACCATTACAGGTCATCAATCCCAGAATGCTTTCCTCACGCAAAAACAGGCGGCCACAAACAAAAGCTATTGTTATAACTAAAAAAAAGAATTTATAAATATGTCACACTGTAGTAGAGGTCAGTGGTTGTATTTTAAAGAGGTATTTGCCATTAAAATCTGGTTTCCCTTTCATAATGACATTCATCTATGTGGAGACTGATCATATTCATGATTTTTCACAATAATTATCAGCTGATTTAACAAGGTGAGAAACACGTCAATATGCAACACTTTATATAAATCTCAGCATTTGCATTTTCAAATGATCACTTTACAACATTCCTGGGAAATCACAATGTACCTTAACTGGTGAGTTATATTTAGAACAGGCAGGGGTGGGCACTGGGTCATGAAACCTCTTATCCAATGTGGCGAAAATAAAATAAAAATCTCCCAGCCACACGTTTGTATGTGAGTCACAACATCACGTATGTTTATGCGGCGAAACCTTTCGCCACACTTTGCCAGTCCTCGTCACTGGGAAGCCAATCAGCTTTGACGTTGTGGGCCCACTTAAAACTACCTAGTCATCAATCAGTAGTAGGGCTTTACCATTAGGGGAAACAAATCTTAATTACTGGGGGTCTTTTTGTGTTTGTTTTTTTAAAACAAATATTGCTATTGCAATTTAGCATGCAATTTTTCGGGAGGAAGTTTATCTTCAAAATTAGGCACTAAACACAAGAAAATACATTATTTACATACATATTTCTCTTTCCTCTAGGCCAGTCCTCAATGTTATGATGAATTGATTGATGAAGAACAAAATTTTATTTTACGATTGAATAGTAAAAAGAAAAACCTTCAATCACAGTAGAATATTGACGAATTGATTTAACCTCATGCCTTGTAAAAATGTGATACTGTATAATGATGCTCTTGTCAGTAGCACTGCTGTCAGTCAAAGCCGAATACAGAGATAAAGTGGGGAGTGACACTTTTCATCACCAAGATGTATTAGGCTATGTTCATTGTTGATTGTTTTGCCCAGTGTGAGATGTATCTGATTTTTTTTGTTTTTTTGTTTGTTTTCCATGTCAATGTGAACAGTACAATTCCGATTTTTATTTTTTTATTTTTATTTTTTCCATATGCGACCCAGGCCTCGTTCATATGTGGATATAAATCGGATATGTATATGACGCGAGTGCAATACGGATGCTCACGGAGCGCGCATCCGATCTATACGTCATCAAAAGGGCCACAAACGTCACAATTGTTCGGCAAAACAGACGTGACGAAAGCAAACGGCGGACAAAGCATCAGAAAACAGTCAGTGGTGTAAATAAGACTCTTTAGAACTGATAAATAGAAGAAAATGTTGACTCCGGTTGCATAACATCCTTGAAATTGCCACAAATACATCATGACGAGATCTCCTCAAGGGGCCGCGTTTCCTTCAATAAACACGTCGCCTCGCAGTTGTGCACATGCGTGTGACATCACGGACACATTCCGCCTACAGTAGAGGTAGCATTTGTCTTTGTAATGTGAATGACTACATACAGTAAAAAGATTGCATTGAATAAAAAAAATACGACTTGGGCATCATGGCCTGCAGTGTGAACCCAGCCTATAAGTGTTTGAAATGGTAAACTATATTAGATGTTGATCAATGTTGTTGATTCAGTTGTTATTTGATCATGCTCAAGAAGGATCTTAAGGACTGCTTTATACAGCGGTTTCTCAAATTCAAATTATTTAGTTGAAGATGAACATTCATATTCTAACTCTTGGGTGATAAATATAAGTAGGCTAACTTTAGCTGTCAGATAATTGTAACAGATTTCAAAAGCAGGACAGAGTGGCCTAAATTACATAAGGAGGCAGTGGGGGAGAGGGGAGTCACACCCCCACATGACTAGCTTTCTACGTAGAACACTGGTTACCTGGTTCCTGCGGACACCATGTTGGTGACCCTGATTTATTGCCTAGGCAATCGTGAAAATGACTCGGAACATGTCTCAACGGATTCGCAAATTCTAGGAAATTATTAAACAATTAAGGAGGCAGACAGACCCAGGAACAAACTGTTACACATGAGCTCAATGTACAATAAGTTCAACCCAAAAGTTCAAGGATGCTCTACATCTGTTCCGATTCACGCTAGGCCCCTAAGGAGGTTCACAACTTCACACTCAAGCTACAATGAATATCATCAATACTGTACGTCAAATCTTTTGTTTCTATTAAGGCAAGTCTTCTTACTGTGGCATCAATCACAGTCTTGCCTTTGGCCAGCTTTTACAGGCCACCAAAGATAAATGAGTTAACTCATTGAACTCAATATACTTCTACCATCATGGATTTCCAATTTTGTATAGCAACAAAGCACAACTGCATATTTCATATGTTACATGTTTTGGACCAACCTCTCTACATATTTAAAGCTATTGAACAAATACTGCAAATCAGCAAGTACTTGGCAATATTAGCATGGAAAGACTTCCTGACGAAGGAGAGGAGTAGTGGATAGGAATACTAATACAACTATTAGTACTATGCAAGTACTATATCTAGGAGAAAAAATTATGTGCTACCAATAATAAATCAAATGTTAAAATGGCATTTCTTTTATGAATTTATGTACAAATAAGTAGACTTTACACCAATTTTATCGGGCTGATCGGTATGGGCCGATATTTAGCATGTTATGCTGATCGGCTTTAATGTCATAATTTGCCGATCCGATCAATGACGTCATTGATCGCCTCCGCAAAAGACATTGACTCCGTGTCGCCATCGTGCACAGTATATTTGAATCCTAAAGCTAGTTTATTTTTAGCCTTGTCTTGCGTCTGCAGCTTGGAGTCAAATCAAGACAAACACTTCTCAGAACTCTCTTAATTGCGCTTGTAAAGTAGACACACTGACACAGACATCAAGGCATTTGGAACTTTTCTGCAGAGTTCGTGAAATATCAAAACAGACATTTATCCTTGGTTAAACATCAAATGAGAGTTCACGGGTTGCAGTTCTCTCAAACGCCAGTGGGTGGCGCCTTCCATTCACGTATCAATATTAACTTGATTGGTTGTTGCTCTATTTACGTTCCATCGTCGATCGGTCCCCTCCTGGGCTGCTGCCTGTTCAAACGAAGAAAACGACTCTCTGATGGCTGTAAACCAAGATTTCGAGAAGACCTGCTAATTACTTTAGGGTCCACTAGGCGTCTTGTCGGGGGAGTCTCACAGCAGGGCGGCTACGAAGAATGCCGTTTATCAAGCCATGGGGAGTCACTGTGTCACCTCAGTTTGCGGGAAGCATATCTGCTACATGGACATTATACTGTACATACTGTACAAACATGCAGGATATGAAAATGGAAGAAATATACGCTTAAAAAAAAAGACTCAGAATTTGTCCTTAAATTTCACACTTATGTTGAGTGATAATAGAAGTGGGGAAAAAAGAACAATGTTATTGAATCACATTATAAGATGTCGTTCATATTCAAATATAATAGTGACTCTGATTGGTCCGCCGTTTGCATTTTTGTGGTTGTTTGCACAAGAGACTAGTATGAAATTTGCTCCAAATATATTACAGACAAAATGTATGATTTTCATAACTTGATTCCAAACTCGGAGAAGGTAGAATTATATCAAAAACTCCTCCTTGAAATTCTTTATTCCGCTTGCCGTCATTAGGGTCACAAGTGAACTGGAGCCTATCCCAGCTGCCACTGGGCGATAGGCAGAATTCACCCTGGACTGAGCTCCAATTAATCGCAGGGTCTTCATTGAAACCTAACTTGTATATTTTTGGAATGTGGGAGGAAGCCAGAGTATCTGGAGAAACCCCACGCAAGCACAGGAGAATATGCAAACTCTACACAGGAAGGCCTGAGGTGAGATTCAAACTCACAATCTAAAACATAAATGACTGAGAATATAATTGTAATTCATAATAATAAAAAACAAAAAAAGCTTTGCAGCAATTTGAGTGTGACGTTTCCATGGGAGGACTTGTCCCTGCAAGCAACGTTTTGCATTACACCTTCCCTAAATATATAAATAAAAATTATTTGAAAAGAAAAAATGGGATTTTTGGGCCGCTTACTGGGTATGACATTGACAGCTTGTTAGTCTCCTTTGTACTGACTTCATTTTCTGTCTTACCCTTTTGAAGAAAATAGGAACCACGAGCGTTCCACTGTGCTCATATCACATTTGTATTCATGTTTGCTCTCAAAGTTTCTGAGGGATTTCCTTAAACATCAAACAAGCACTTCTTATCTCCCTTTACTTGCTTTGGCCCAAACCCATAAGTCCTTAACAAGGATTGGGTGGTGGAAAAGGTCTGTTTTTAAAAATATGTGAGTGCGCCTGCAATATTCCAGGTTTGACACCGTTAGTGAAAAAGGGGAGGACTGAGCAAAAGATCTTGACTGTTTCTGGTTCAAGATGTCAGTTTTTTTTTTTTTGCTTGATGATTTTGGCAGACAAATCATGGTTGCGCTGACACTGTGCAATGAAGTTCTTGTCAAGGAAATTGAACAAGGCAGTTTGGGTCTGCCAGGACTGAATTGAGAGTAAATTGACCATCATATTACACATGTATTGTGCTATGTAATTTATTCTAAATAATTTTGTCACTAGTATAGTCACTTCTGTTGTTAAATGATTCAGTAATTGCAGCAAGTAGTCAATACAAATAGAGAATGAATGACTCTAAAGACGGGGACTTTCACAACACAAATTTATAGGGGTATTTCCACCTTGCTATGACAAGTAGTGAAAATATAAAGTTTGCATTTCCAGATCTGATGCAGTCTGAAGTACATTTTTCATTTCCCTCAACAACATCTGACATTTTGTGACAGATATCTTCATTCCTTTCCACTGAATTTGAAGTATATGGACTTGGTTTAAAAAAAAAAAAAAAAAAAAAAAACAGTGCATGACAATGATTTGGAAAGCCAGGTAAGACTCTAGGATGCCCTTCAACTGCTATTATTTTAACTGGAAAGATAATTTTTTTCCCCCCTTCTGCAGAGAAAGTTGTTTCCATTGCTGCTCTTAGTTAGCAAAGCTCTAGGAGCATGGGCCAAAATGCTACTTATTCATTTGCTAATCCAATTTTTTCTAGTCTTGTATTAACCACTACATATTTTCTTTGAATATTTTCCATGATTTCACATTGAAGAACCGGTTTTAATGAATGAATCCCAATGGCAAAAGTCCAACATAGGGTGAAGGTCACTATCAATGGCAGATGTTGAGTTTGGTGCTAATTAGGGGAATGTTTGTCCTTGGTGGAGATTTTCTTTTGTGACTTTTAATGTTTGTCAGTTAATGTACCTTTAAGTGTTCAGGTCATGACAATGTTCCTACATTTTATGGAACTTGTTGCCACAATGTTCTGTTTTTTTTGGGGTTTTTTTTTTTGCATATACACTGGATCCTTCAAAGTTAATTTCAGGAAAAAAAACTCATTCCATAATTATGGGCTGAAATATGTGCCACCAGGAATTGAATTTTAATTTACGAACTGAATTTGAAAAACAATTTTTGAATTTGTAGTAACTGGCCCAGTAAACTTAAAAGTGAATGTGATGAATTTTCATCCGCAATGAAAATTCGAATTATATGTTTTTCACATTCAGTTTGATCATTTCAGATTCAGTTAGACAAATTCAGTTTTAAATTAGCTGTGACAGACATCCGGGAACTGTAAGGAATAGCAATCGATGGGCGATACACAGATCTTGTCTTCGGCCAATCAGCGCTTTCGTTTTTTTAACACGTGACATAGGGATTTTCCGGGAAGTCAAATCTTCTAACGGGCGACAGTATTTTAACCTTTATACCACCTTTACTTAACCTTTGTGGAATGCATTATATGATCAGAAAGAGGGAAAAAAAGGTGGTTCCTTTTCGAACACAGGAAAGGACATATCACACCGACGTGACTAAGTCGTCTTTCCGGTTCTTTTCCAACATAACGTCGTCCATGCATTGAACTCCATGCCTTAGGCTTTACTGACACCTACGGGTAGAAATAGCACACAGCACATCTCGATACAGACAGCACTGTTTCAAATGAATTTTGGGGTTATTATTGTCTTATTTTGATTAAACACAAAGATAATCAGTCTGCTTTCATGGAGGACTACAGAAATCTGAGAATATTTACTTTTGAGAGGCTGAAAGTACAAGGATTTGGACATTTGTAAGTTAAACAAGGTCTCTAAACACTTAATCAAGTATCAAAATAGTTGTCAATTATTTTGATCATCGATTTGTTATTGATTAGTCGTTTAAATGTTGCACCTCTATGGTGAGACAATCAAAAAGATCTGACAGCAAGGGAATCAATGAAAATGGGAAATAGAAGAGTTACCAAAACAAGACCAGTAGAGCGCAAACATTTCTGTTGGGCCATACTGGAATGGCCTGAAGTAACGTAGTTCACGAACATCATGCAATGTGACTGTTCAATTTTCTAAATTGTTTGTGACATTTAAAGGATCTTTATTACTATACAAACCTTTAAGGCGTTTAAATTGGGTTGCTGAGGAATGTCCACACAAACATTTTTAGCTATTTTAAGTTATGACCGTAAGCCTTCTGACTCCTTTGCTTTCCATGATACTGTATCATGGATAGTTTGATGTTTGACAAGTTACTCATAAAAGTGGACAGGCATTTCTATGCTTCTTCACAATTGTCCCGCATGTCACAGTCTCTTCAGCAGAGTTTCTGCAAAGGTCAATGTCAGGGGCCCTTTTTAAATAGGCTTGCCAGCCATTTGATGGTGAAACCATCCGTCAGACAAGTACACATTGAATGCATCATTCAACATGTGCTCATGTATTTATTTATTTTTATTTTTTTTTAAGAGGAAAAAAAATTGGCAATTCCTAATGGACATGCCAACTGAAAAGAGTGACGCGATTCAGTAGCGAACATGAATCTTCTGAGATCACAAAGAGAATCTTTTTCACCTTTGAACCCACTTAAGAGCTAGCAGAATGATCCGATTAAAGAGTCTGGTGTATAATAAATGGTCATGCCTATCAGAAAAGGGAGGACCCCATTTAAGTTAATTTATGGCTTCACTACTCTGGCGAGGTGGGCTGTTTCAGATTGGGGGTCTGTTATCTGTTACAGCGGAAAATGTCTGGCATACATTGGGGGAGCGCCTCCTCTGCACTTGTGGATGACAGCTAAAGTGTAGGCTCACAGGCTACTCAAATGTTGGAAAGTCGAGTCATTTTCTGAGAGCTGCGGATGTCGTTCACCTGGATCAGAAACCAATCAGATGTTTCCCTCTTTATTTGGGCATCTTGACTTTTGATGAAGTAGAAGAAATGTGTTCACGATTGCTTATGATTGCCGATGTGTATTTCCTCCACAGTGACCGACACCATGTTTCTAGCTCCATCCCAGTGCCCGTCAAGTCTCACCTTGGGGTGCCTACCGCCTCGGAAGTTACCTACCCACGGCACACCAGCTCCCCAGACCAGGGCCTGAGGAAGAGAGCGAGCTCTGAGGCTGACAAGTACAAGACAAATCCTCCGCCCAGTTATGGCACAGCCGTGGGGGAGGAGCCAACCACGATAGCCCAAACGATGCAATCATCTCCATCTAAACTGTTGTCTTCCTCCCTGGACGCCACCATGGCCTCACTTGACCTCACAGACCCCACTGAGGTGAAGGCGGATGGAGAAGAGATGGAGTGTCGAGAAGACGCCGGCGAGGTGGAGACACGCAGCAGCACTGACAAAGAGGTGGAAGTCAGCAAAGATCAGACTGAAGAGCAAACACCCTGTAGTATAGCTAGCTCTTCCACGCTGAGGGACACCGGTGAGGATCCAAGTGAGCACTCAGGCGTCATGAACGGCACTTTGGTACCGGGACAGGTAACAGGTCTGATTCCTGGTCCCAGTCAGTGCTGCTCAGTGGAGCAAGCAGAAGAGATCATGGGGACCGAGGCCACCAACCTCGGCCTGGGAATGGGACTACGGGTGGGCTTAGAGCTTGCGGAGGAGACCAGGTTGGAAGACTACCGCTGCATCCCCGTAGACCAAGCGGTAGCTGTGGAATGTGACGAGCAGGTGCTGGGGGAGCTGGACGTCGCTGGCTTCGAAGAGTTCTCCAGACGCATCTACGCGCTGAATGAGAACATGTCCAGCTTCCGTCGACCGCGTAAAAACTCAGACAAGTGAGGCAGATGACTGGAGGAGACAGGCAGACATAAGAAGAAAAAAAACTTGCACAAGGATTTTGATCAGAAATAAGGCAGGGATGTAAAGTGAGAGGACAAGAGTGGAGCTATTCTGGAGTAATGACCAATTTGCACATACATCTAAATTTCCACAGCATATTTTAAAATGAAATGCAGTGCAAGTGCAAGTATCGGGACAGTTGATTTGTATTTATTGAAGCAGCCATTAATATATTTTAACAATGGATCCAATAATACAGATAACCCAATAAATTTTGTATTATTCATAAAATAATTAGACCTCAATATTAAACATCTTCTCTGAACTAGTCCTCAACTTTAAAAAAAAAAAAAAAAAAACACCAAACAAAACACCTTCCACATCTTGTGAACAATAAACATGCACTCATCCAGTAACCTTAACTATTATTAGAAGATGCAATCGCAAACAATGTTTCACGACAGAACCTCACAATCTACTTTTCATACTAACATACCTCAGGTTTAGCCTCCACCAACAGGTTTTTGCTTGCTTCACTGTTATTACTCTTGAATGGTCAACTCATCGGCACATAGTCATTGCTGCAGGACTGATCTCAGTCCAACAGCTGTGTCCGCTAGTGATGGGCATAGTAATCCATGAATTGATCTTTCGGAAGGTGGTCAGTCATGTGCAATTGCGACAAACGAGCGCATTGCATGGCTGCAACCCGCAAAGCATTATTCCACTTAATATCACGCTGGCATGGAAACAGCAGTTCAGAACATTTAGAAGTTTCAACCAACCAAAATAAAATATCCCCCCAAAAAATGAAAAAAATCACAATTGAATATAGTTGATCAAAAACATTTGGTAAAATGCCCATCTCGAGTGTCCACCTTACACTGGCATAGTAATTCTACCAGTGACCATACATGCTAATGTTAAGACGCTTGCCAAGCCTTGCATGGCAGTGGTGATAGGTGTTTTAGATGTGTGCATGCCAGGTAGTGGGAGTCAATTCATTGCACAGTCACACAAATCACTCTTCCGCCTAATGACCTTTGAACCATCACGAAAGGGAGGTGGTGACTGGAACCCAAGGAATTCACCCTCATCCCTGTCGACATGGCAACCTGCCCGCTGATGACATTACTGGACCATCATGATTGTTTTTTTTAAATGTTATTCTTCCCCATTGTTGACATTGATATTGAAATACACTGATTATCATATTTAGTAGACCCTAAATGTTGTGGTTGGACATGTCTGTAATCGGTTGGAATATCTCACTAAGGCTGTAATGCAAGTGTGATATTAACTATTTCAATTCACTCATCTGGGATTTTCTCTCCTTGATCTGAATGCTTTCTTGCGCTGGTATTCAGGAAAAAAAAAAAAAAAGTCAATTTATTTATGTCCCCCAAATATTTTATTTTTTCAGATAAACTAAATATTCTGTGTTATAGCCCCTAAGTTAAAACAAATGTATATTAAATTATGTCACAACCAGTGTGTTTGTCCTGATGTGGACATCTGCAGTTTAAAGATTCTTCGCTGGCAGCCCACATTTATTTCAGCTCCAGTCATTGTCCTTCTGGATTTTATTGTACGTAAACTCACAAGATGAACCCTATTAAGATACCTTCCATAAACTGCAAGAAGGTTCAGTAAGTAACCGTGTACATATACTTTTGTATGGCTTTCTTTTTTTGTTATTAAAGCCTTGCAATCCAATGGTGTGTGATTCTCTTTTAAAACATGCTCTGCTTATTTTATTTTTATTCATCATACTTCATTGCTCGAGTGAAAGGTGTCCCCTCGGTGTACATAACCCTCGGCAGAATTTTGGTTTTGATGTAGCAACTTATGATTTATGTATTTATATTTTGTTTTGTTATTTTTACCCTGTATGGGGTCTTAAATTCACAACCAATCCATCAAATGTCAGTCACGTGGAAAAGAACATCCAATATTGAGGAAAAAAAAAAAGATCCATTGTAAATGTATATGAACACACTGTCCAATGGACAGGAGTTTAAGAGCCATTTTCTTCTACAATAAATGAAATGGTTTGCAGGATTGCGAGCACAAATATAGTTAAGTATTGTTGTAAAACATAACGTATGTACTGTATACTTGTAAGACTTATTTGACTGGAATGTGTGTTCCATGTCTATAAATAACTCCCACAAACTCACACGAGCGATTTGAGTCTGACCTGAAATCTACCGTATCGAGCGGACCCCGTCATATGGACCAATCACAGCCAAGCTGTTTTCTATTTTCGAATTAGTGAAGATCAGCAATCCAATCAGAGCAAAGCTCCTTTACATATCGCATATTAATGAGCTATCCCACCATCTCAAATGCCAGGTGGGAAAGACCAACTAGAAGAGGTTGGAAAAGGGCATTTTTGGCATTTCCAACCAAAATGATCATGCAAACCAGATAAAAGGACATCAAAATTAAAATGAAGAACGTGATGAAAGGGGACCTTTAAACATATAATAAGATAATATGCTTTTTCTTTTTTCAATATTTAAACTGTTCCCAGGTGCCTTAATAACTTGTCTGTGTTAATCAAAATACCCCAAGGATTAAGAATTATAGGGTACTTTGCATGCACCCAATTTTTTGCCTTGCTGAAAGTAGCTCTTGCGAGATGGCAGCCTTGTCTGATGCAAGTGAGCGACCACCAAAAAATACAGCATATACTCAAAGTCCCACGATATGGTGAATTATGGGCAAGAAGAATCTGCAACCCAAAAAACAAAATCCGCAATGCACTGAATCCACAATAGGTGTACCACTATATAGCGAGGGAACGCTGTAGTCCGCTGACACATTTACAATTTGATTTTCAGATCTCTTTGCTACGTTATTTGTGTGAAAGTGCTCGCGCCAACGAATCATGTGAAACACATGAACTTGTATGGTCATTTTTGTCAAGGTTTTTCTTCCATTCTCCCCGTTGGGCTCAGTTTAATATTATCAGAGAGAATCTTTTGTTTTTGACATGCTCCTAAATTATTGCTGGGGGACATGCTAGAGGTTACACCACAGTATATCATTGCGCTGAATGACCGGGTGAAGTTACGAAACACTGAGATGGCAAATAATTCAGACCTTGTTTCACTGCTTAACCACAACCCGACTCTGCGACAATTTGTACTTCAGCGCTAGTTGCTCAGACCGCAGGTATTGTAAAACTGTCATTTTCAGCACACAAGGCATCGAATGTTGCGTACATGTCATTTCCCAAGCTTTCGCTCACGCCACCTGCTCTACGTTTTGACTGTGTACCTTCTGCTTGCTAACTTCCCTAAAGCTTCATGTTAGTGATTACGTTTATATGCACAGGTTGCTCAAATGACTGAAACTGTTGTTCTCTCTACTTTTTCACACTTCTACAAGTTGTTTTTGTTGTTGTGCTGAAGGCTGTTTAACTGGCATGCTAATGTCGATAAAGCTAAGCGATCACAAGCACCCTAATTCACAGAAACACAAGTGACTCGCTGACATTTCGTTGCCAATAAGTGTATACCATGAGAATCGGTAAACGACCGATGCAGTTGGCTAACAAATCCCTGTGCAAGAAGGAAAGTCACGTAATAGCGAGTAGCAGATTGCCAGCGACAATTAAGAACCCTTGTCCGAGTTGAGATTTTGTGCCCAGTCAACATGGTTCTCTCCATACAAGGGGAGAAGGTTTACCTGAAAAATGAAATGTTTCAACACTTAATGAAGAGCACTAAACTTTGTGAAAAGAAAGCCACAAATATTCTGGCTGTTTGCCCAAGTTGAGAACAAAATGGCTCCAGCGAAATGAGATTCTGTCCCTCCCACTTGTACTGTTGCACTGCATAATAATTCACCACTACTTGACATTGGCTAGCAATCACATTTCTCTGTAGACACACTGACAAAGCACTGCAACATAACACGTTGATCTCCGACATGGCGGCCTATGTGACGTCACTGTACAACTATCTCGAATGGTGGGGGTTCAAAGAGGAACGTGACTGGAGATGCCAAAGTGTGTGTGTGTGTGTGGGGGGGGGGGACTCGCACAGGGTGAAATTCAAGCCAGGACCGCCACTGACTGCAGCAACTGTCTGTACAACTCAAACGTGGGGAATATTTTCAAGTTTCAACATTTGACAATACAACTCACGACACTATTGAACCTCTCGTGTATGGTCTTTGCACTCACGTATTATACCACTCGTACTATTTTTGGGTAATGAGAGAAGCTGAAGATGGTGTCTGTTCTTTGGTATTATTTTTCTAAATTGTCATGGACTAACTAAACAGAGATGCTATTTTAAATTTGATTACAATTTGAATTCAAATCTGAATAGAATTGTTTTTTTAATTCAATTTAAAGCAGATGCTTTGTATATATTTCACCACTTTTTTTCAATGTTTTTTTTTTTCCTTCCAAGGATATACTTGCATTGCTCAATGCTGACTTCTTTGAGCTGAAATGAATCCATTTTTTTGTTGGTCCAGTCTTGCCCCCTGGCCTCCAACCCAGCTCAGTCTTCTTATTTTGAGAATGAATGTTAATGTCTCAGAATGTTAACAACGTCTCAGAATCAGTTGATGTACGTGTAAATTTGTTTTCCATAAGGGCTATTTTATGCCGGCTTGGTTTTATAGGGTGAAATGTCTCCCATGGTAAAACAGCCACATTTGAAGTCGTATTTAAAAAAAAACATACAAAATGAATGATGAATTAAAATTTGAGGCATTCGTAGTAAAGGCAATCCTTATTGACAGAGCAAATTGGTGGTGGCCCACTGAAATACACTTGTTGCATAAGGGTAAAGACATAAGTAGCTTCATAAAAATTGTGTTCATTTATTTATTCATACATTGTCAATCATATCACAAATAATGCCATTTATTTTTCTGTCTGCTATTGTGTGAATGCTAAATGGCTGCCTCATCGTGGCACTTAAGCTAACAGATCCCTCTCTCTCCACTGGCATTAATGTTAAAAGACAGCTGGGAGGACTGTTTGCAAAAGACCCGAAAAAAAGGCAACTCTGAAGACAAAGATACATTTTTGTTAGTTTTCATGGAAAAGGCATCATAAACCTTACATCCAAAAATGTCCAAAATGTATCCAAATATATCCCAAAATGTAATTAGCATCTTCAGAAAACGTTCGCTTCATTTTCGACACCTAACGGTACAGACGTTTTGGCATGAAAAGTTTGAAAGCTACAAGTACAGAAAAAACAACAACATTCATTATAAACAATTATGACCTGGCGGCACGGTGGACGACTGATTAGAGCATCAGCCTCACAGTTCTGAGGACCCGGGTTCAATCCCCGGCCCCGACTGTGTGGAGTTTGCATGTTCTCCCCGTGCCTGCGCGGGTTTTTCTCCGGGCACTCCGGTTTCCTCCCACATCCCAAAAACATGCATAAATTGGAGACTCTAAATTGCCCGTAGGTGTGACTGTGATTGCGAATGGTTGTTTGTTTGTATGTGCCCTGCGATTGGCTGGCAACCAGTTCAGGGGCGTACCCCGCCTCCTGCCCGATGATAGCTGGGATAGGCTCCAGCACGCCCGCGACCCTAGTGAGGAGAAGTGGCTCAGAAAATGGATGGATGGATGGAATTATGACCTGTCGACAACTGCCAATAATTTAAATACTGATATCAGTCAAATTAAATGGTTTTCCAAATCAAATTCAGTGGGCCATGTCTTTTCCATTATTGATCAAATGATATGAAAGTCAACCTGACTGATTCATTCATTCATTGAAAATGCATACAACTAATCTACAGTATATAATGCACACAGTTTTATTCATTAATATATGGATTGACAACGATGTAGCACTCACCACTCGGTGTCCTCCAATGAACGCCTCATACAGTATTCAAGTCTAAACGCACGGGGGGACAAAAGTGCAATAGAGTCAAGTGTCGGCCTTGGCGAGCACCCAACTGCGGTTTAATGTCAATACAGACCTCAAAAGTACTTTGTCATTCGTTAGCAAGTTGAGACCTCAAATAGTGAGTCAAGCAAGCTTCATAGCTGGATGAAACAGGTGTCTTGAGGACGATGTTTCAAGTGGAGAGGGAGACTCCACCGCTCCAGTGTCCAGTCAAAGTCCAGACCTGGATGTATCCAGTCATCTTGGCACTCTCTGGATCTGCACTTGGACGATCGACAGTGAGCTCGAGCTTGCCTCAGCTGAGGAAGCCATCTCCGAAACTAGATTAGTTGGATAAGATCCCAGTCACCCCAATGAGGTTGCAGCAATAAAAACCTTTGCTTTGTGGCCAAATCTTTCCCTGAGCCATTTTCCACATGCTGCAGCAAGTTCTTTCCAGCAATAAATCAACCTAACAAATGGGCTCAATTGAAGAGCAATGATATCATTGCACTCGTGTGACAATTGTGTTGTAAATTCATGCGTGAGGACGTTATGGTGTTCTATAATTATCTATCTGGAGGATGAGTGACGCAACCGACACCTGAAATATAGCAGACAGCCTGCAGATACAAATCATGAACAAAAAGTAAAGGCATATCATTGCACTTAAGGGAAAGATTAGATTTGTACCGGATGATCGTTTTCCCCTCCTTTATAGAAGCCACTGCGCTGCCTAGGATGTACAGGTTTTGAAGTCGTCATGTTACACGGATAACATCATGTCTACTCTTTTTTCTGGCTATAGGCCCATTTTCAATGTGCCTTTGAGGGAGAACCGTGGCCCCATTCATGGCCATGATCTCATGACTCAAATACTAGCTGAACATCACCTTTCCGCTCTACATATTCTGCAGAACTCCCTCTTCATTTATACTGCAACACACAGTAAAACATGCATCGCAGGGCAGACACAGACAAACAACCATGCACCCTCACATTCACACCTTTGAACAGTTTAGTCTTCAATTGGTTTTGGGCATGTGGCAGGAAGCCAGAGTACCCAGAGAAACCCCACAAAAACTCCATATAGGAAGCCCAGAGCCGGGATTCCAACCCAAGACCTAAAAACTGTGAGGCAGACCTGCTTACCACTTGGCCGACCAGCCCTAATCAGGACAAGCACTATAGACAATGGATAATGGGTGTGCTTGTTTTTGTACATCTTCAATCGTCAGTCATGCTTTATGCATTGCGATCAGGTGAATGACTTGCCATTGACGAATATATGTATGAGTACGTTGTGATTCATTATCTGTTAGTGTTAGTGTTTCATTTGCGAACCTTTCGTTCAAAAGAACAAATATTTTTAGTGAACGTACAGAACTGAATCAGATTATGAAAGGATTCGTTCTTTGAGTTTGGCCGCCGCCGTGAGCGGAAACGGAACTGCTGTAGCGTTCTGTCACCCTCTTCTGAATCTTGGGCGAATGACCAATAAGCAGCCAGCGTGCACGAGACACACTGCCATGTGATTTGCGATTTGTCTGCGTTGCCGCTCACTTTGGCGAATGACCAATGAGCAGCCAGCATCAGGCAGCACTGTGCAGGCGGCGGAGGGACGAACTGTACTCCGGTTTCCTCCCACAACCCAGAAACATGCATGGTAGGTTGATTGAAGACTCAAAATTGACCGTAGGTGTGAATGTGAGTGCAAATGGTTGTTTGTTTGTATGTGCCCTGCGATTGGCTGGCGACCAGTTCAGGGTGTACCCCGCCTTTCACCCGAAGTTAGCTGGGATAGGCTCCAGTACGCCCGTGACCCGAGTGAGGATAAGTGGGTATGGAAAATGAATAATTGACTCATAATAATACATTTAACTTATATGGCACTTCTCAAGATATTCAAACACTCTTTACCCTAATCAGATTACAATAACAGTAAGGTGAGTGAGCAGGAAGCCTGGGTGCTGGTGTCAGCGACGCTGTCCACCGCGATGGAGGCCAGACAAGTCTCGCCGGCCGTGGACTGAGTGTCGGCCTTGGCGAGCACCCAACTGCCGTTTAATGTCAAGAGTAAAATTTTAAAAAACGCTCTCTGTGAATTGGGACTTATGACAACAATGAAGTGTGAGCATTCCTGACCTGCTACTGTATCTTTGGATTACGGAGCATGACGTGACTTTGGCCCAAGACACATTTCCAATCTTCAGGACCTCACACTCTTGACTGAAGTTAACTGCTGTGTATCCTGGCTTTGAAGTGACCTTATACAGTTAATAATAGAGTCATTATTAAAGTCACTTCCAACTATTCCGGTGGGTCGGTGTGCTCCATTTGGAGCCTACAACACACTCGCCTCGTGTAATTTTATGACACTTATTACACTTAGTAACTGTCAGTAGTCACATCATCAATAAACACCAGTGAACCCATGTTATACATGCCACAAGCTACAAAACTAAACAGCGGATATGAGCGACAAGAGGTAGTAGTTGACATCTTTGAGTAGGGAGGTGGTGCGTTTCCTCATGAAGTTGCAGACTGATTGGAAAAAAAGCGGGGCCTATCACGACCTTCTGGCAGTCACGGGCTCTTAGAATCATCATCACATTGCTCCTCTTAAGGCACTCCTGGCTGAAATCCACTGTTGCCGCCGCTCCGTCCGGCCAAGCCACCTGCATGCATGGTTAATGGAGACCGCGACCGCGTGCTCATTCCCCTGCTGAATGGACAACTTCCCGTCCAAAGTGTTTTTGTTCCCCGGCTGCAGGTTTTGGCTGTGAGCTCCAGTTTTTACATCTCGTGCTGTGTGATTTGAATTGATTCACATGGGTATCCCCACCTACTCGCAGGCCACACTCAGCACCATGCTAACTGCCAATTGCCCAGGCCTGTTCTAAAGGCTTACCTCCACACTTTGCTTTCCTTTAGCTTTTTTTTTTTTTTTTTTTGGGACACTGGAACAAATGAATTGTATTTTTTAATTATGTGTTATAGGAAAAGTTATTCAAAATCCAAACAAGTCAGATGTGATCCAGTTTCTTGGAAGGCATTTGTTTTACTTTTGAGGTTCCACTCAAGCCAGCATGACAGAATAGCATGTCTGCCTCACTGTCAGGAGATTACAAATCTGGTGTTTGCACGTTCTCCTCCTTGTGTGGAATTTGTCCAGGTCCTCCGGCTTCCACCCACATGCCCAAAACGTACTTCTTAGATTAATCACCCATAGATGTTAATGTGTGTGTGAATGGTTGTTTGTGTCGTATATATGTCATGCAATTAACTGGCAACCAGTCTAGCATGTACCCCCGCCTCCTGCCTAAAGTCAGCTGGAACAGGCTTCTCATTACTCACGACTCGAAGGAGGACAAGCGAAATAGAAATTTCAAGTACAGCGGCTGAAATAATTATTTAACACGTCACCATTTTTCTCACTAAATATATTTCCAAAGGTGCTTGTTACATGAAAATGTCACCAGACGTTGTGAGCAACACAAGTAATCCATGCATACAAAGAAAGTAGAACAAATACGATCAGAAATTACAAATCTTGAAGGTCCCGAGTTTTCTTGACAGTATGTTTTGCATCATTATCCTGCTGAAATGTCCACCCTCTTTTTTAATTTTCATCATCCTCGTAGATGGCATCAGATTTTCGTCATGAATGTCTCGGTACAATTGCCCATTCATCCTTCCTGCAATAATGTGAAGTTTACCAGTACCATTTGCTGAAAAGCAGCCCCACACCCACCCCTGAACTTCACTGTTGGTATGGTGCTTTTAGGGTGATGTGCTGTGCCATTTCTCCTCCAAAAGTGGTGTGCATTATGGCATCCAAACAGTTCAATTTTGCCCTCATTCGACCAGACTATAATCTTACAGTATTTAACTGGTTTGTCAAAATGTTGTTCAGCAAATTTTAAATGAACTTTGACATGGTTTTTCCCCCAGCAATGGGGTCTTGCATGGTGAGCGTGCATACAGGCCATGGCGGCGGAATGCATTACTCAGTTTTCCTTGTGAAAACAGTACCTGCTAATTCCAGGTCTTTTTGAAACTCTCTATAGATGGTCCTTGACTCTTGGACGACTCTTCTGATTATTCTTTGCACTCCTCTGTCAGAGATCTTGCAAGGAGCACCTGATCGAGTCAAATTTATGGTTCTATAATTGCCTTTCCACTTATGTATTATGGCCCCAACTGAGCTCACTGGAACATTCAGAAGCTCCTGTAACTAATGTCATTGTTATGTTTTGCGACAATTAGTTTTCTGTCTGCTCTTACCCGTCATGAGATGTGTCTTGACTCACACCTTGGCAATGAGACCTTTTTGTAGGCCATCAATTAGGACTGAACCAG
The DNA here is from genome assembly GCF_024500275.1 of Phycodurus eques. Lineage (NCBI taxonomy): Eukaryota > Metazoa > Chordata > Actinopteri > Syngnathiformes > Syngnathidae > Phycodurus > Phycodurus eques. The sequence goes on from NC_084541.1 coordinate 2,898,867, forward strand.
CTGATATTCATTTGCACTGACAAGGGACTGGATTGCTGTTTGATTATTGATAGATTTTAGATGTCTTGGCTTTCCATGCCTTTTTGCACCTCTTCCTGTGTTCAATACTTTTCCCTGTGCCATTTCACATTATTACACACAACTTAATTTCTGAGTTTATTTGTTCTACTTTCTTTGTATGTATGGATTACTTAGCTTGTTCCCAACTTCCGGTGAAATTCTCATCCCTATAACACATTTGGAAATATATTTAGTGAGAAAAATGGTGATGTTCTAAATACTTATTTCAGCCGCTGTATATGGATGCACTAAACAATGACTAATGCAGTTGATTTATGAGCTCCCTGACTTTTGGCCCATCAAGAATGCAGTTTTGTACCGGTGCCTTTGTCAATCTTAGCTGTCTGACACACATGGGCACTATCACTGAAATAGCAGCATTTAGAAGGGAAATCTTCAAGACTGTTAAATGACTCTCCTCACTAATGACCTCATGTATGCAATTGTTTCATCTTGTGCGTCAAAGGTGCATCCAGGCTTTTGGATCCCAGCAGAGAGAGAGAGAGAGAGAGAGAGAGAGAGAGAGAGAGAGAGATTTCCAGGGAGGTGCTTGGGGCAAAGCACGTTTTATAAAAATCTGCCCAGCACGTAAATAGTCCTCCCTGAAGATTTACGAAAGGCTGGGGTCTCATCAATGAGAAGATTGTCCTGCTGGCTCCACAAGCAGCTTTCGGAATGGAAAGTGGCTGGTAAAAACAGAACAAAGACCCCAGTGCGTTTTCACACTAACAGCATGCACATTTACATTCTGTGCAAAATTGAAACCGTTTCATGAGCTTTATTGCCCGGCTGCTGGGAGCCATTCACACCTGTGGACAATTTAGAGTCTTCAATTTACCGAACACGAATCGTTTGTTACTCATATTCATCATTGTATTTTAATCATTTTCATTCTATTTTTAAGAATGATGATGATATCACTTTCAGTTACTGTCTCCTAGTAAGGTGTGTGGCAATCATTTTGACCTAAATGATCAAATATGGTTCCTTTCCCTATAAAGAGCCACGCAAAACTGAAATGCATATGGTATTCAGCAACAAATCAGGCAGAGATTTGTCAAAACGTGGTTAAGATTAGGTCCGGTGTTGGACTGTGACTTGAGTTGTTCATCTCAGGTCATTGCTGCTGTTTTATAACTGTCCAACGCTCGTTACTGCATGGTTCCAGTAATAATTCTGCCATGTTATTTGTGCTATTGTTCTGCATGCTTACATGTAATTCCTGTCGTTACTGCTCTATGAGGATTTGAGGAAGCATGACTTGAATGGGTTTTCTTGTTTCATGGTCTGACTTGAGTTCACTGATTTTCAAAGGAGTCAAATAATTCCCCCCCCCCCCCCCTATTCTTACAGTGAGCTGCACTGCGCTGTAACTACATACAATTACAGTGGCTTCTTTGGAGTTTCTGCACATAATTTTCAATCCGCCCACGACTAATTGGCATTCAGTCATGCCCTTATTATCTGTGTCCTTTCTGTTCTCTATTAGAACTACGTGTCTCTAAATGTTGATGTGTCACACGACTAAGAAGGTGTGAAGAAATGGTTTTGTATTGTTTTGTGTCTGTCTGTTTTCTGAGTTCACCTCACCTTGGCATGCAAACGACTTCAACTGAATCCACAAGTGGGCTATTCTCCACCGGGTTTCTGCCCTCATGAGACCAGCAATGCAGTTTTTGGAACATTTTTAGGCAAGAACCGAGCCAGGAATCCTATGAGCTCTAATAGATTTGACGTCATGCTGCTGGCTCTGTAATTGCTATCAAACACGTTTGGTTCTTGGCCTTAAATCACTTATTTCTACCATAGTGACTACATTTCCAGATTACAGCAATTATCTCAGTTAGTGTTGTATTAATCATGAGCAGCAAGACTAAAGGGCTCATCAAACTTTTTGCTTGGAGGGATCCTTCCAAAATGGATGTATCTAAGGGTATGCGAGACTCCTTAATTGTGTTGATGTAGCACACAATGGAGCGATCTAGGGAGTGTGCATCACTAGCCCCTATTAACATGTCTTGTTTTGGGCAGGGAGTGTTGCACTTCTGTTTCGCCACGCATGGAAGCATGACGTTGCATAAGAATGTGACCTGATGCCGGAAACCGGAGTGCCCGGAGAGGACATGCAAACTCCACACAGGCGAGGCCGGGAATTGAACCCCCGTTCTCAGAACTGTGAGGCAGATGCGCTAACCTGACAACCACCGTGCCACCAAGTGACAATTTGACCTTCCAAGTGATTATTCCTTTTTCATTTTTTTTCCTATGGGAAATGAACAGCTACCAATTCAAACAAACCAAAGGTCAACCAGCATCTCAGAAAAAAATGTTGACCTTAGAGGGTCTACCATAACTTTTTGAGGTTTATTTTAACGTGGTTTTTTTTTTTGCTCTGAGAGCACCAGATGGTCAACAGTTGATGTTTTAGGAGTTTTAGGAGAGGAATTTTCGAGCCCATCAGTGTACATTTGACACAGTATTGTGTTTATAGTACATTAGTGTTGATGAACTGACAGGAACCTTTGGGAATTTGTTCACTGCTGTTTTTCCTTTTATGGGCAGACTTCCATGGCAAAAACACAATTAATTTGGGGACTTTCCCAAACTATGACACTACTTTGTCCCTTGCTACTTCCACCCAATTTCTCTATTTCTTTTTAATTAAAATGTCATGTTAATATGAAGTCAGTGTCTTAGGATGAATAATTTTATTTGCATGTGCCAGTATATTATGGGTATGTTAAAATGTTTCAGTTCACTAGAACACATCAAGATAACTTTGTTAAAGTTACAGGTAGATGTAATTAATTGTATGGTAATTTTTGTAGCAAAATTATAGCACATTTGTTGAAATTTGAGCAATTCATATTGTATGTCATTGCAGGAAGAGAACATTTACAAAACATGACTTTTTTATGATAGGCCTACGACTACTATAGGCCACAGTATACAAATAGAAAACTGCTCAGAAAATGATGATCTGTTCCATCTGCTTGCAATCTATTTTCTGACATCTAACACATATGTTTAAATCAAATCATAAAACCACAATAGAGTATTGTGAGTACCAAGATATGCACACGGACACAAGGGCAACAATGTTTGTTGGGCCTGCTGCTTCTAATCGCGATGGCCGCTCGGAACCTTCAGCATGGTTTCTGTTACTTGCTCAAGTCGTGTGATGAATGCCGCCGAAGCCCTCGGCTGCCAGGAAGTCAGACGGATAGTCTGGTAAGCCTGCTTACTCGGACCGGTTTCCTTGTTTTTTATGATAAAGCGGGCAGTGTTCTTATCACTGCACATTTTTCAGAGCTGTGTTGGAGACAAAGTCCACATACTCCCCTATTGTGTGTGGGGAGGATTATTTTTGCTGCAGGCTTTCCATGTTATTGTAGAGGGCCTTCGATGTCCAGTTTCTCAACAAGACCAAGAGACATGCAAGGCCTCTGTTTTGAAGACCCTCCCAGAATTCTGTCCCACCGCTTTGCCGCCTTGCTGCCTTACCAGAGCAGTGTGGGTTCACTCCCAACAAGTCCCTCGACAGCATTCACAAAGGTTTTTTTGCACTCGATGGAGCTCTGTCAGGATGCCAATAAAGGTTTGGGGGATCTCACGGAAGATTGCGGAACTCGTAGTTCTGCTTCACTTTACAAGTTCGTAACGGTGTCACTGACCTTCCCAGATTGATTTTCTGAATCAACCTGGGAAGGTCAGTGACATATAGAATAGTTTGTCAGGAATGCCTTCTTAATGCCACATTGTTCAATACCTGGATGGATTGGGTGTGGTGTTATGCTGGCAGCTCTGTGACTGTCGGTGACGAGAGATCCACCAACCTTAACTTTCACGGTTCACTCCTTCGACTTCCGTTCACTTCCCTCTAGCACCGTTCACTTCCCTTTCTAGCACTCTGAGTGCATATAGTGTAAGTGTGATTGCTTGTCTGTCTCTGTGCCCTGTGATTGACTGGTGACCAGACCATGGTGCAGTCTGTCTTTCGCCCAATCAGGATACACAGTATAGCAATTTAGATGAATGGATGGACCATTTAGTAATATTTGTTTGAGTGGTGGTGTAGTGGTACACTCGCCTGATTTTGGTACAGGCAGCGTGGGTTCGGTGTGAATGTGAGTGCGAATGGTTGTCCGTGTCTATATGTGCCCTGCGACTGACTGGCGACCAGTTCAGGGTGCAGTCCGCCTTTCGCCCGAAGTCAGCTGGGATAGGCTCCAGCACCCCGTGACCCTAACCAGGATAAGCGGTGTTGAAAATGGATGGATGGATGTTTGAGTCAATGCTTGTCCTTGTTGCACTGAAAGCCGGTCTCGGGAGTCAGAGTGTCTCGGACTACATGTGACCTGGTTAAGTGTCAAAATCCAGGTTGACTTTTTGGTTACTGTTTCTAGCACTATGTGAGTGATTGGGTGTTTGGTTACCAGATGAAGAGTTCTAGTATTTCTGGTTTTGGTTTTATGGTTGCTAGACCTTAGATGTGGACTGGACTACTTTGAGGAAAATGCCCATGTACAGATGGCACAACTTTGTGTCAAATAATCATCTTCTTGAGGGGACCAAAATTGACCTTGTATCGATTGCAAACTAAGACCATGTGGCATGCCTTCTGAGAATCTGACTTGATGCAAAGACTTCCAGCCTTGTTGCAAAGACTTCCAGCCTTGTTAACAAATAACCGGAACCAGTTTGACCTTCCTTTAGCAGCTTGCATCAAAGTATATCACAAACAAATACTTTTTATTCTGGGGAAATCTTTTTAATATTGAGTTGGGCATTTTGTAGTCATTTTTCTCATGTTTATCGAACATTTTCACAGTGCAGTACCATCATTATTCAAAACAACAACCCAGTCTTATAAAAGTCCCTCTTTCATTATGTGTCTTTAATTTCCAGACATTGCAACACTGGCCACGGGCCATTCATTCTGTTTCAAATTCTTAGCCTTAAAGTAGCATTTAGTCAATAAAGGACAAATTTAGCTGCAACGTGGTAGCGACACTAAAGCCTTGGAACCAGTTACATTTTGGACTTGAATCTTTTAATCCAGAAATGAATAAAATGTCTCCCACATTTCTGGCAGCTTGACTCATTTCATGAGGCTTCCTTGCCAACATTTCACAAATACATTACAGTCAAATGCAGATAATTTAGTAGGCATGAAGTTACAAGTTTCTTGGAGCCTGTGAGCGAAGAAACACCCAGAGACCCAGTGCTCTGCTCAACCATTAGCTTTGTAATTATTATCAATTCTGACCGGTGTAATTTTGCACGTTAAACATTTATTAAGTGCAATTGAATCATTTTCTTCTCAGCGCAGAAATGTCAGGACATATATTGTTTAGTGGCCAAAAGATTCTTTCTTTTGTCTCTTTGTCACAGGAGATCTGAGACAATCCACTGATTTCTTTCACATCGGCGGTCCAGTTCTGTGCCTTGAAATGCATACCAAGCCCGTCCGACACCAAAACGGGGGTGTTATGACATTAGTGTGACTACAACTGAAATATAACACACAGTCAAAGCCATTTAAATTTTGATGACTTACAGACTTAAGGAAACATACAACAAAGTTTTTACATATAATTACATTATTGTGTTTAAAAATAATGGTCGGTTGTATAACATGCCATCATTCCAATGGGTAAATTAATATACATAATACTTTTTATGTAATGGAAAGGAATTTGCCATTTGCTTTTCATTTTGTTTGCTGCTGAAAAAGTCCACACAGCAGCAACAACAAAACAAGCTTCCAAGCTCGTGACGTATTGCCAATGTATGCTTCTTTCTAACATGTTGCAAGCACAATGAAGTACCAGGTTTATTTTCATTCACTGATACGAGTATTTGAATGACTGGCAGTTGCTATCATACAAACAGCAATAATGGTTTCGAAGAAAAAAAAAAAAAGTAATATTTTAAAACCTTTTGCCTAAACTTTTTTTTACACGTATGTGTCATGTTTTCTGAAGATGCAAATACATTTTTGGGATATATTAGAATTTCTCCTTTTGCTTAATATGCATTTTCCATGAAAACTAACCCAAATGTACGTTAGTGTCTTCGTAGGTGCTTTTGGGGTTGTTTTACAAATGGTCCTTCTTTGTCACACAAGCTGTCTTTACCATTAACGCATACTGGAGAGAGCCTCATTATCGATGTTGCAATACACCAGCGGGATCTGGGAGCTCAAGTGCCAGGATGAGGCAGCCATTTTGCATTCACACAAAGAAAATGATTATGATTGTATAAAAGACAAGAGTGTAACGGGTTAATGGGTAATTCGGATCAATTATGCACTTGTTTGAAGGACTACACATGTAAAGCGTCCAACTCACCAAATTTTTATGAACCTGTGTTTTTCTTTACGATTGTGCACTTTTGTCTTTACCGTTACGCAAGAAGTGCATTTCAGTAGGCCCCTGCCATTTGCTTTGTCAGTAACGGATTGCCTTTACTATGAGTGCTTCGAAATTTGAAATCATCAATAACGTTTTGAAAATAGGACTTTTAAGTGTGGCTCTTTCCGCTCTCCACATTTACCCATATAAAGCCAAGGTTGCATGAAAAAAAAAAAAAAAAAAAGTGCTTAAATGAGCTTTTGTGCCTTGACTGTTACTGTACTGAAGTATATGAAAATGACCCACCAAGTCGCAGCATGTACCTGTTTTGCTTATATGAGACTATTGTCACCACTGGAATTAGTGCAACCTCATCACATTTCAAGCAAATCCCATTTCCATGATTCTCAGCACCTGTTTAGCACCATCAAGCAAATATTGGGATTGTAAAATAAGATGGTAACACAAGAACAAACCGAGTATACGTGCGCTCACCTCCAGTCGCGCCCTGCAAGGTACTGGGGGGCTGAATGTGCGGTAGTCTAACCATTTACATTTAAAGTTTGTTAGTCTTGAAAATTGGACCAGACTGTGTGATACCACAACATAAACAGGTTGGCGGAGGTGCTGTCATGGCAGGTGATGATACCGTACACAGATGTGACAGTGTGTACATTGACGTTTCCATGATGATGCTGTGGCAAAAGAACACAGCTTCCTTGTTTACTGTTGACGAATTGGACCGCTCCCATGGTCGGCCGGTCAGTTGCTTATCGCCAGCAGCGAGGAAGGGAAGGATGAGATAAAATGTGCCGACAAACAGTGTTGGTCTCTTTGTGTAAAAACATTTGGGGCTTAAATATTTGAGCAAGAATTTCCTCCACAATATTAGGATTATCCAGCTGGAAAAGACCACATTTTAAACTGCGCTGGATGAAAACACGCACGGAGAGGAAGCGCTTTTCAACAAGTGATACATACTGTATAACAGTGTGCAACGTCGGAGAGTGGACGCATGCATCACCTGCGGCTAACCAAGGAGTATACTTTTGGGTTATAAATGGCCAAATCTGAAATAGAGCACAGTGTGCCACGCAGCTGTTACAAAGCTCCTTTTCAGACATGACAAACCAGAGTTCATGTAACACATAATAAACCATTTGGGAGATGGAAACTTGAAAATCCCTCATATTTCCCATTAATATTGTAAACATCTTGTTTCAGTGAAGGGCCTGTTGCAGTGATGAGTTGAATAAATGTCACTTTCATTTGCAGCAGTAGCGTGGCTCCACGTAAGGCTTCCCGCATTTAATCGTCGACTTTGTCCCGGTTCATAACAGTAATGCCAAATGACGAAATAGCAAGGGGCAAAATAATTGTACACTGATGAACTTGGCGGGCTGCACATAGGCTGTAAACTGAAACTGTGCCTTAGCTATAATCGAATTATAAACAAATGATGAGGCTGACGTACAGAACGAGTAACACACAAGACGAATGCAGTGCGTGCGTACATTAGCTGTGAAAACATCAGTAACCCTTTTCATAATTTTCCTGGATTATGCTGCAGAACGTAGTAAAGAAACACTTTTCTAATTTCTGCTATATTTCCACATGTCACTGTTATTATGCTGAGGAGTCACATTGCCTAATTGTTCTGCTTCATCATAACCAGCTGCAGCAAAGGTTCATTTCCACTGCACTAAGTTATTCGGACTTGAATGCAGGGTCAATATTGCGAAGGTGGTGTTACTTTCTGTAAAAGAATAATTTAAATGTTTTTAAAAAATTAAAAAGACACCAACCACTGCGATAGACAATATGCATAAAAACAAACTAGACTGGTTTGTTCATTTTCCTAGTCAATGAATGCAATTTACTGTGAATAATTTAGTTGGACCATCAACAATGTTCCGAATTATTGTGCACGGTTAAAAAAAAAAAAAAAAAAATCACATATGTCATAAAATCATCTTGGCCATCAGCAAACATGCACAACTCCATCCATCTGCACCATCCAAAGTCGCATGGTATTCATTATGAATAAATGACTTTGGAGATCAGTCTCTATATCTTACTGAGCCCAAAGTAAACGTTTATCCTGTTACATCCCTGTGTTTCTGCTTCCTGTTCACTTGTTTTTCTGCCTTCACAGTCATGTTTGAGATTGCTGGTGGGCGGAGCTTCCTTTTTGCACCTGTTGGCAAGTCGTGCCATGGGTTATTCAAACTTGGTCTCAGTGGAGGGAAGGTGCCAGATTATTACTCCAGATTGCTTGTCACCACAAAAGCCACAAAAGTTATCTCTGCGTTTCTTGCCACTGTGCCTGCATTCGGTCCGCACCTTTTAGTAAATACCACTGTGTTTTTCTGACTTTCTGTTTCCTGAATGTGTTCAGAGGTTTTTGTTACTCCCTTGTGCATCTTGTCCGAGTGTGGGTCTTTGGTGCTGATTTCGTTTGAAGGGGCTCCTTCCTCCCTCGATTGACTGTGTCCACCTATAGTTCATTTTAGCGCACAGTATATAAATATAAATTATTTGGGTCACACGGACTTTTTCTACTCATTGTTTTTTGGGTATTTATTTGTTTTGTATTTCATGCTTGCCTGCTCCCTGGTTTGTGAATATAATCGATCTCATTATTCAAGAGTTGTTGTGTCATCTTTGGGGTCCACGTTACGGCTCAAGCCAATCGTAACGTATCTGTGTCAGCATTGGTTAGGGGTGGCCGAAATACAGTTTTGGGCAGGGGGCTCAAACTTGCAGCTCAGGGGCCAATTGAGACCCGTCCATCCATCCATTTTCTTCCGCTTGTCCGAGGTAGGGTCGCGGGGGCAGTAGCTTTAGCAGGGACGCCCAGACTTTCCTCTCCCCAGCCACTTCATTCTGCTCTTCCGGGGGGATCCTGAGGCATTCCCGGGCCAGCCGGGAGACATAGTCTTTCCAGCGTGTCCTGGGTCTTCCCTGGGGTCTCCTCCCGGGGGGACGTGCCCGGAACACCTCACCAGGGAGGCATCCAAATCAAATGCCCGAGCCACCTCATCTGGCTCCTCTCAATGCGAAGGAGTAGCGGCTCTACTCTGATCCCCTCCCGGATGACCGAGCTTCTCACCCTATCTCGAAGGGAGCCAATTTCAGGAAAAGTGGGTGATGGAATGTTTTTCTTAAGCACATGGGCAACCTGTTGCGGTGCTCAAGAAATACAGCATCAGATGTCAACTTGACACGCTGAAGCGTATTCAGAATATCAGGGAGATAAGTGGAGCGGGTCACCAATCTTGTTCAGAACTGTTACTAATAAAGATTGAGAAGATTGGATTAGTTGTACATTTTATGAATGCATGAAACCCTTTTTTCATTAAATACAGCGTACTTTAATGGTTTACTAAGTTGAGTTTAAGATGCCTGCTTTGGAGGCTCCTGCATCGAGAGGTTCTTGGTTCTCCAGAGACTACAGCAGCCGCAAATACCAGCTTGCTGCTCATCATTGGCTTTTTAACAGCTGCTCTCTCGATGTGATCCATTTGCCTGACCGAAATGTTCCTTATTATTCCTTAATCAGTCAGCTCGTTGACTCACACGCATATTATTTAACACTAATTCGGCTCGCTTGGGAAAGTAATTATCAAACCTTCTGAGAGCATGTCAATAAACTGAAGGCCGTAAGTAACAAGAATTAAGACAGACACAATTTAAATGACCCCTGCAATATTTATACACACTGTATGAATCAAAAGAACAACAGCGTAGTGAAAAGGAGGAAAATAGAGATGGGGTTCCAGATGTTGGGGGCAGCAAGAGACACTCTAGCTGGACAAGTGGATCTTCAGAATATGAATATGAAATTGAGATCAGAATCAGAATCAGAATCATCTTTATTTGTCAAGTATGTCCAAAACACACAAGGAATTTGTCTCCGGTAGTTGGAGCCGCTCTAGTACAACAGACAGTCAATTTACAGAACACTTTGGAGTACTGCAAATGAACTTTGCTCTGACTGGATTGCTCATCTTCCCTAATTTAAATATGGAAAACAGCTTGGGTCTGACTGGTCCATATCACGGCATCTGCTAGATAGATGTCACAGTCCTTTGATGCCGACTTCAGACTCGAATCCCTCGCATGAGTTTGATTGTGGGAGTTATTTATACACTCCAAACACACATTCAAATACAGTCTTAGGTATACATATGTTGTGTTTTACAATAATACTTAACTATATTTGTAATTGTCTTATGTGTCATGGATCAAATAGCGAAGCTTGCATTCATTGAGCCCAACGATGGTCGTCGCGGCCAGTTCAATTCATTGAATGGGAGTGGATGACGAGCTCCAAATCAAATTCAGCTCATGTTCTCAATTAGTGGGCCAACAATCCAACACTTTGGTGAATTGTGCTTCACAAGGATTTATACACACTCTCAGTGTGGCGCAAATGCAGTCTTCTTTCGCAGGTCGTCGGCGGCTGGCGTCCGTCAGCGACAGAGTGCTCGAGCACTCTTGCCATGATGTAAGCGGCCATTGTGGACAGAGGCTCTCTCGCTAGGCGCGGGATATTTATTTTATTTCCAAAGAAGTAACTTCAATAAAAATGTGTACATGTGCTCTCAGTTTATCTAGTAATGCGGATAAGTTAAATTATGTTCTATGGCAATAATGTAAGGACTAGGCTGCTCCTGTCGCTATAAACCTTGGTATGGATAAGAATTGAGTGTTTTGGATGCATGTAGAAAAACAAATCAAATTGATTTGCTTGGTTTTAAAGCCTTGAATGACAGGATGGGATTTAACGAAAATATTTTTTTAAATGAAGGGTTGCTATCCGACAGCGCTTTATGTAGTTGGAGATCAGACTTCATACAATCCGGTGCCTTCAACAGAATGTCTGCATGAAGTGTAAATCCGGTCCTCTGTGCGCAATATCCTGCTTCAAACGCTCCACCATCATTCCAGTCCCCAAGAAACCTGCAATCTCTAGTCTGAATGACTACAGGCCTGTCGCTTTGACATCTGTGGTCATGAAGTCCTTTGAACGTCTCGTGCTGGACCACCTCAAGAGTGTCACAGGTCCCCTGCTGGACCCCCTGCAGTTTGCCTACCAAGCGAACAGGTCTGCGGATGATGCAGTCAACATGGGACTGCACTTCATCCTAGAACACCTCGACAGTGCAGGGACCTACGCGAGGATCCTGATCGTGGACTTCAGCTCAGCGTTCAACACCATCATCCCTGAACTCCTTTCAACCAAGCTTCTCCAGCTCAGCGTCTCACCTGCCATCTGCCAGTGGATTTACAGCTTTCTGACGGGCAGGACACAGCAGGTCAGGCTGGGGGAGGCCACCTCATCCACACGCAGCATCAGTACTGGGGCGCCCCAAGGTTGTGTCCTCTCTCCGCTGCTCTTCTCTCTCTACACGAACGACTGCACCTCAGCGAACCCGACTGTCAAGCTCCTGAAGTTTGCAGATGACACCACTGTCATCGGCCTCATCAAGGACGGTGACGTGTCTGCATATCGACAGGAAGCGGAGCGGCTGGAGCTGTGGTGCGGGCGACACAACCTGGAGCTGAACACGCTCAAGACGGTAGAGATGATCGTGGACTTCAGGAGGCATCCTTCGCCACAGCTGCCCCTCACGTTGTCCAGCTGCCTTGTGTCAACCGTCGAGACCTTCAAGTTCCTGGGAATTTCAATCTCTCAGGACCTGAAGTGGGCGAACAACATCAACTCCGTCCTCAAAAAGGCCCAGCAGAGGATGTACTTCCTGCGGCTTCTGAGAAAGCACGGCCTGCCACCGGAGCTGCTGAGACAGTTCTACACAGCGGTCATCGAATCGGTCCTGTGTTCTTCCATCACAGTCTGGTTTGGTGCTGCTACAAAAAAGGACAAACTCCGACTGCAACGGACAATCAAAACTGCTGAAAGGATTGTCGGTACCCCCCTACCCACCATTGAGGACTTGCACGCTGCCAGAACTAAGACAAGGGCGTGCAAAATCCTCTCGGACCGTCTGCACCCCGGTCACCAGCTCTTCCAGCTCCTTCCCTCAGGTAGGCGCTACCGATCAACGCAAACTAGAACTAGTAGACATTCCAACAGCTTCTTCCCTCTTGCGATCAACTTCTTAAACACCTAACCTATAATTCCATTACAACAAGCTGGCAATTTTTTGACTTGAGTTCGTTGTCACATTTCTGTGGGGCCAATTATGTATTACTTGTGCACTCACTGTAGTTGTCTCGCCATGCTGCACTATTTGCATATACTGGCCACTCATGCCAGAGTAGCATCTGCTCCATTTGCACACTGATTGAGGAGTATCTGTAACATTTGCACAACCGACATTGTCCCAGATGATCGCACTACTCGTCACTTTAAACCGCATACACTCCTTGAAGTCTCAGCGCCCTTTGCACAATGGTCATTGCACCGGACTATTGCAATATTAGTCGTTCGAACTGCTCTAAGTGCTAGAGGACTCTGCATCTTTTTGCACAATTGTTTTTTGTCAATGTCTTTATGTCCCCAAAGTGTTCTGTAAATTGACTGTTTGTTGTACTAGAGCGGCTCCAACTACCGGAGACAAATTCCTTGTGTGTTTTGGACATACTTGGCAAATAAAGATGATTCTGATTCTGATTCTGATATATAAAACCAGATATTGGCAGGAGTTTACCAACTGCACCAATAATTTCCATCTTAATATTGTTGCTCAACATGCTCACTCACAGTTTTGAGGTTCCAGGTTGGAATCTCCAGGCTTGCTGTGTGGAGTTTGGGTCTTCACTCGTGCTTGCACGGGTTCAGCCACCCAACCCACTTTTCAAAAACATGCATGTTGGGTTTTTTTACAGACTCTAAACTGTCCAAAGGTGTGATTTATTTTTTTTGGTTGCATCAGTTGTGTTTTTTGTGTGTAGACCGAGTGGGTCTTGGCAGGGCTAGAGGAGCTCTGCAAAAAGGTGGTATGTGGATTCCTGAGCAGGCAGCTGGGCGAGCAGGAGCAGCCCAACATGACCAGTGCAGATGAGATGGATTAGATTGCACGGAGTACAAGCCCAGTTAAATACATGAGGGATGAGGGTGGGGCCCAGCTTTAGAAGTCCTGAGGGCTTCTCCAGTGATCTGGAGATGTCTCTGTCTTCATATCGCTTATCTAACTAATATTGACGTTTCCAGATTCATATCTCCATCTTCTCATGTTTTGGCAGCCTTAGAAGAGTCAACTCTGACCCCCATTTACTGCCACTTTTTTATTGGAGGCACATGTGGATATATTGTCCTCATGAGGACTGATGTAGCTGTTTTGTTGTGCTCTTTGCAGGTTCAAGGCTATGTAAATTAGCTTCGCAACTATTTTAAGCATAAATGCTAATGTGTGGTGATGAACATGAAATGTCCCCACCTTTGAACTTGTTTTGCTGGAAACAGGCCACTTTCCACAAATCGGTGAGAACCCATCAAGTAGTGTTTTGCTGTCTGTATATTTAATTGGGAGGGCAACATGGTCGTCTAGTGGATAGAACAGGGGTGGGGAAACTTTTGTGCTCAAGCAACAGAGGTGAAGAAGAGAGTACAACCAGGATGGACAAAAGAGAACCAGCTAAAGTGAAAGGAAAGGTTCATAGGATGGTAGTGAGACCAGGCATGTCGTATGGTTTGGAGACGATGGCAATGACCAAAAGACAGGAGACAGTGCTGGAAGTGGCAGAGACGAAGATGCTGAGATTGTTTTTGGTAGTGACAAGGATGGAAAAGATCACAACTGAGCTCATCAGAGAGACAGCATAAACTGGAAAAACGTGTAAGAGGCCAGATTGAGATGGCTTGGACATTTTTGGAGAGGTGGGACAGTGGATATAGCAGTAGAAGGATGCTAGAAATGGAGCTGCCATGTATGAGGCAAAGAGGAGGGCCAAAGAGGAGATTTTGGGATGTGGTGAAGGAAGACTTGGAGATAGCTGGAATTAGAGCAGAGGATATAGAGGACAGTGACAGATGAAAGGATTCACCTGCGGATTCACTCCCATATCCAAAAACATGCATGTTATGTTACCCGGAGACTAAATTGTCCAAAAATATGTGTGAATCTTTTTTTTAACATATATAATTTATGTGCCCTGTGATCGGTCCAGAGTCAGCCAGCTGGGATAGGCTCCAGCTCACCCATGCTCCTAATGAGCACAAGCGATATAGAAAATGGGCAGATGGAGAATCCATTGCAAAAACTGTATTATACGAAAAAGCTTACATTATTAATTATTACAAGAAAATCATTTGAAAGGGATCATACAGTACTGTATTATTAGAGTAGTCACCCACCCCTTTGCAAATTCACCATTTCACTTCTCTACAGTGTTGGTTATTATTTACTGATTCTGTAATAATAATATCAGCATAAATACACCCAAATACCAATAAAGAATACAGTGCTGTTATACTGTAAGTAAGTGTGTGAGTGTGTGTGTGTATGTGTGTGTGTAATTCACTGATCCATGTTTTTTTCTAAAGCACTCATTGGAAAGAAACCACTCTACCTTCGCTCTCTGCTCACCACGCATACCACCACCCGCACTCTTCGTTCCAGCAGTTTCATTAACCGTTTCATTCTCGAAGTCCGCACTTGCTTGTGGTTGATCTTTTGAATTTTCTACCCCAAACAACTGTAACACTGCAACAAATAATAAAACTGACTTCATTCATCCCAATGTCATTGTTCAAAACGTTAGTGAGGGTTACTGCACAATGTCATTGGGCCTGTTTTTAGCATGTTTAGAACCTTTTATTCACCATGTGCTATGATGTAATGTAATGTATTATGTAACTATCAGACTGTACAGACTGTTGTCTATGTGTTTGTATTTGCTTTTATTTTGCTTTGTTTTAGGGTCGCGGGCGTGCAGGAGCCTAGCTCAGCTAACTCTGGGCGTGAGGCGGGGTACACCCTGAACTGGTCGCCAGCCAATCGCAGCAGATGATAATCAGTTCTGAAAATAAAAGACTAATAAATAAATGGGATTTCTTGGTGAAACGGGACGTCACTCAACAATAGAATTTACTGTTCACGTCTTTCACTGCATGAAGTACAGTGTCTCCAAAGACAGTATTTATGTGCTCTTTCTTTAATGTCCGAAGATACTGCCTAAATGTTGTGCTCCAGCGAAGCTTTCTGGCAAACTGCCGAAGCACAAGAAGAAAGTTATGACACTCCTTGAGAAGGTTAAACTCCTGCATAGGAATGAGTTGAACCAGAATAGCAAAAACACAACCATAACGACATTCATTCTTCAATGCCGTCAACATTACCATGGAGACATGTAAAACCCTCTTTCTTATCGTGACGCAGCAGCAACAGCAGCTGCCTGTCACCATTTTCCTTAAGCCTGTTGACAAAGCAAATATACACACAACCGGAGATGTACTTCCTGCTAAAGCGCAGGAAGCGCGCATAGCAGTTCTAGCTTCACCGTCATTAATCGAGCTGTACCGCTAATTCATCTCACCGTTACCACCTTGGTTGTAACGTTATTTTGAACTTCTCCTCATTGGAGCACGAGTAGCCACGAGCAATCCCCCTACATTTTTCCCCGGTCATCAAGGTAACGCAAAGCTCTAGTTGCATTGACACAGGCCACAGTTGAGAATGAGGAGGCAGAAAAACGATACAAGCATAAGACACAAAACATAATCCTGCAGGAATACAAAAAGAAATAATATCTAGAGGCGAGATGCGCGTGCATGCATGTCCACCATCCACCCGTGTGCTGGAATCTTTTGGCATCTTTCCAAGTCTCGCAGCCGGCCTTCCACAGCAAGCTCGATTGCGGATGGGAACAGGCTGAACGTCATTATCTCACCTGACACTCGCTGACGATACCAAGAACAAACGAGAACCACTACACCACTAATGGCCCACACTCAAAACCATTTTCTCGTGAAAATCTTAATCTGGCTGTTTTGGGTCGGCACAAGACTGTAAATACTGCATTCAGAAGACCAACGTCAAGTTGATTTAATTGAAATTTGAACACCTTTTGTCTCTTTATAATAAAGCAGCAAAAAAAAAATAAATAAAGAAATTCTGAAAAATTCTTTTTAAAATCTCGTCCATTTAGAAATTGTCAAGCCACGGCTGTTTTACAACACAAAAAGGACTTTTGTTCAAACAGAGAGAGCAAGCAGCCTGGCTTGTTTGTCGCAGAGTCGGATTGAATTACAGGTGAATGAATGCAGATGGTCTGTGTGGTGCTTTGTGGAGGATAAAAGGACAAACCAATTTGCCAGTAAATTTACAGTCTGTGTGTGTGTGCGCACCAGATTTGAAGGATGGTGGAGGATTTTAGGAAGGACTATAGGAAGTAGCCATGTTGCAATGGTGTGCTAGCTTCTGTCTCAGCAGCTTCAGAAATATCCTCCGGTGCTGCTCTGCTACGCATTTTGAGAGTAGAGTTAGGGCATCAGGGTGAATTTCCGAAGGCACCCTTTCCTTGGTCGGAATGAATGCGAGTGGAGCACCACAGTGGATCTGTGCGAAACAATAAGGCGTAAGGCAGAGTATTTTAGCACAGCTCTGCATTGTCAGAGGTTGATATAAAATGACATATCGTCATTTAATACGTACCACACCGTGACCACTGTATCGAACAATTCGATACAGATGTATTTTTGCAAATCTAATATATATAAATACACAGTGGAAACCCGTTAAACGGACCCCGATATAACGAGTATCGGAGAAAGAAGTATAGTTCCCATTTGTCACTTAAACTACCGTTGACAAAGTCTGTTAGTTCCAGAATTAGGTACTGTTGTGCACTGGCAGGCAGAGAATGGGACTGATGTATTTCCGGTTCACAATAGATCCCATTCCAAAAGACTTGCTTCCCATGCCTACGTGACGGCTTTGTTGAATGTGGGGCATTGACGTGGTGGCCGTGTCATGATGGATATACAGTACGTTTCATATGAATTGAAACAGAACTATATTTAACAGCCATATCTTTTAAAAGCCCTGTGATTGACTGTCGACCAGTCCAGGATGTAGTAAAGGAATACAATAACAAGGGACTCCCTCTCCAATGTATTACAAATATATTAACGAAAACACCTGCCATCATGGCGCCGTGGTCGTAGCATTTTATTAGTCTTAAACGCACAGGCCATCCTGTGTGGAGTTAGCATGTTCTCCCGGTGCACTAAAAAACATGCATGTTAGTTTCACTGACTCTATAAATTGTCTTTTGGCATGAATGTGATTGTGAATGGTGGCTTGTCTATAAGCACCCTGTGATTGCCTGTAGACCAGTCTGGGGGTTATACCCTGCCTCTGGCTCAAAGTCAGCTGGGATAGGATCAGCACACCCGGAACCTACAGTATAGTGATGATAAGCAGTATGTATGCTGTATGGATGGATGATTCTAACAGCCATAACAGCCCTCCAGGGGGAACCACAACTCTGATTTGGCCTGCAATTTAGTTTACAATTTACAATTAAATTTATTTTCTTTGTTTGACACCCCTTTAGATGTTCTCTGAGTTCTCGCATGATTTGCTCGTCTTCTATAAATCATGACGAGCCATCCTCCAGAATTTTTTAAATTATCCCAAAGCATATAAGGACACCGTGCACAACACATTTGTGGCGTTCCTGTGGAGTCTGACAATGTAACTCTTCTAGAGCCACAATAGCCAGCATGTCACCGTAATCTCAGCTACAATGGAGCTAAGAATAGAAGCCAAGTGATTACAGGAGATGGGGAGGAACAATAGTGAAGAAGGGCGATAACATACCTTGAGTAGGAACAATGGTGTATTTTAAGACTCAACAGGGCTTTGGACATACAGAATGCTGTTTGCTGGCTGTCGGAGATTTGTAACCTCAGGTCACGTCCAGGCGGCACGGTGGCCCACTGGTTAGGACATCTTCCTGACAGTTCTGAGGACCGGGTTTCAAATCCCGGCCCCGCCTGTGTGGAGTTTGCATGTTTTCCCCATGCCTGTGTGGGTTTTTTCCGGGTACTCCGGTTTCCTCCCACATCCCCGAAACATGCGTTAGGTTGATTGAAGACTCTAAATTGCCCATAGGTGTGAATGTGAGTGTGAATGGTTGTTTCTTTATATGTTCCCTGTGATTGGCTGGCGACCAGTTCAGGGTGTATCCCGGCTCTTGCTCGAAGATAGCTGGGTCCCGTGACCCCAGTGAGGATAAGCGGTACAGAAAATGGAAGGATGGAATGTCACGTCCAGGTTCTCCCTTGGTTGAATGGCAGAGACCTGACGACTGGATCAAAGGCTGCTTTGGTTTCGCTCTTTATGCAGCAATGCTTGGAAGAATGACAGCTTGCCAGCTGTTGGTACTTGACTAGCAGACTGCTTGTCAAGTGTACAATAACTGATTCGTACACCATAAATTTCCGGATTGGCCGAGTGTCTGTACAGTAATGCTTTATCACCCCTTTCGACCGTTAACAAATAATTCCCAAAACTGATGCAGATCCATCCATGCTAGACACATGTGCTGCTGTTTAAGTCAAAGGGATAAATCATCCTGTATGAGGAGGAATAAGGAGGATTTCACATTAACCCTGAATGGCTTCTACTCACATGGGAGTTCCCTTTGGCTTCAGGGATAAATAACATCCATTAAACTCTTACACAGCTGAGAATTTAATCTTCTGTGTTCCACTGGCTCTGCAGTAATGAGATCAGCCAATTTGTTCGGTATGAAGTTGGTATGAATGTCAAATGACGTCAGTGCAAAGAGGACAATCAACAAAGCGCAACGGGCTGTGGTGCAACAGAACGCTACTTGCACCCCTTTCATTGTGCACACCTTCAAGGCTCCTTCTTGCATCACATGGTCTAAATCAGGTCTCAGGGTGGCGGCAAAGTGTCAAATGGAAAATAGCCACAACACACAAAAGAATGAAGGGTGTGCAATTGTGGATGGTTTACAGTTCACCCAGGTAAATTGAAAACCATATATCACCAAATATCCTAGTTTTTAGTTTTGTTTTGTTGAGTTGTTTTTGTTTTGTTTTTAGTTGTATGGGGAATGGGTGGATGTCTGTCAGACTATGTAAAAAAAATAAAAATAAACTGCAGCTCTATCGATTGGATCTGTTTGGACACTACCACTTAGACGCAATGTAAGTGAAACCCATTCATACATTTCCTGTAGCACTTGTACTCACTGGGCCGCAGGTGAGCTGGAGCCTACCCTGGCTGATTTTGTGCAAAAGGCAGGCTACACCATGGACTGGTCGCTAATCAATTGCAGGGCACATGAGGGCAAACAATCACGGACACTCCCATTCACACCTATGGAAAATATACAGTCAGCTCGATAAATAGTGGGACGTTGACACAATTCTCATGTGTTTGCCTCGAAACACCACCACAATGGATTTGAAACTAACCGAACTAGATGTGCTTTAACTGCACATTTCATTTTCAGCTATAATTTGAGGGTATTTACATCCAAATCAGGTGAACGGTGTAGGAATTGCAACAGTTTGTATGTATGCCTCCCACTTTTTATGGAACCAAAAGGAATGGGACGAATACTAAATCAAACGTGCACTTTTGAATACTTGTTTGCAAATGCTTTGCAGTTAATTACAGCCTGAAGTCTGGAACTACTACTACTACCACAACTACTACTACTGCAACTGTCCTCAGTTCCTGCTTGTTGTTGGGATATTTTCCCTTCAGTTTTGTCTTCAGCAAGTGAAGAGCATGCTCAATCGGATTCAGGTCAGGTGATTGACTTGCTCATTGCATAAAATTCCACTTCTTTGCCTGAAAGAAAATTCTGGTTGCTTTCGCAGTGTGCCTGGGGTCATTGTCCATCCACAATGTGAAGCGCCTCTGATGAATTCTGACGCATTTGGCTGAATATGACCAGATAATATTGCCCGAAACGCTTCAAAATTCATCCTGATGCTTCTGTCAACAGTCACATCATTAATACTGTGAATACAAGTGACCTAGTTCCATTGGCGTTAGTGTTAAGCAATGGCATTTTATCGAGAAGCAGTACTGATTAAGTATTCTTTGTCTACGAGGTTTATTTTACCTGACATGTTTCTGCAAACTACTGCTGCCTTCATCAGAGGTTCACACCCAATAAAAATCCCATATGAGGTTTTTTGTTTTAGCTCACATACAATAACGCACAACACCAGGGGGGAAAGCAAAATTACGTAACAAGGTGGTGGGCATACTTAAGACAGCAAAAATAAAACACACCAATATTGCAAAGGAAGAAAGAAAGCCATTATATAACTTGGCATAAAAATCAAAAGAAAAGACAAAACTATACTCCCAGCAGACATCATTGACACAGCACAATAAAATAGACAGATGGAGAACATGTTGAAAGACACACACGCATGCATACACACACACACACACGCACGCGCACACACAGACACACAAATACTGAAAAAGGATCCAACACAAGAAAATAATAGGACTCTTAAAATCAAAACTCAACCCTCATGGAAAACAATAATACAAGCATAGCAACACAACTACCTGATCCTCACAGCAAGCATCACACCGCATATACTGTATATAAAACACCTAAAATCCATAAAACAGACTCCCCACTATGGCCCATTGTCAACAGCATCTCTTCCATTACTTACCACCTTTCAAAAGCACTCATTCTGATACGAAACCGTGTGCACCGCTCCGTCTACTTAGATGGAGAGCATGCTTTTTTATTCTGAAAGTGATTAATTCGATAAAAGCAATTTATTCTGAATATTGTACTCACGACTCCATGCAAGTTTGGTGAACTGTCAAAAAAAAGGAGGTGTGCCTGCCGTTCTATACATAATCGGTGCCCAGGCTTCCTTGCTCCACGGTTACTTTCTCATGGAGACATAGTTTGACGACACGCATAGAAGCAACTAAAAACAAATGATTAAATATCTAAACCACCACTGTGCCATTACTATGACTGTGACTGCTGTAATAGTGGGAGCCCTGTGCTTTCCAAAAACTCCAATGGCTTGTCTTCTAATGCCAGCCACCGCGCAGCATGTTTGAAGCGGAATCGCTCCACGCAGATCTCGATGGGAAAAAATTAGCTGGCGCCGATATTCACTGACAATAAATATCAAGACTAAAACGTGGTAATAGCTGACTCACAGCGGCTTTTTGATCACCTCAATGAAATATTTTATTGCTCAGTCTCTCCACATACATTTGATAGCTTTCTGGAAGTGTCTTCACGTGTGGTGGGGTATATTGTACTTGTAACTTAAACAGTGATGCCGGTATCTCATCTATGACAAGTTTTTGACTAACTAGTAATCAAATGTGTTACTATCTCGAGACAAGTAATCAGATTAAAGCTACTTATTCGAGTCACTCTACGTTACTATTGTGGCTATGAGTCGTACGAGCCAAACAGAAACTGTTTTGTCTTGCAGAAGAAGACGTTTTAATGAGCAACAGCGACTTACCCAGTTGGCAAACCACAAAGTAACTTGTATTATAGCGAACGTGGCTGGATGAACTGGATGAAAATGACTGAACATACTGGAGCTACACAATCACTTACAGACCACCAAAACAACATAGAACAAACTAACAAGATAAAATTCACACACAGAGAAGAAGCTGTAAATTCCATAGCATTCCTGGACATGTATAAAATACCAAGAGAGGACATCATCATCAAAATCAACATATACTGTACCACAAACCCACCAGCATACAGACCGGTATTTGTTATGGACTTCAGAGAACCCAATAATACACAAACTATCAGTCATAAGGACACTCTATGACAGGACCACCATCATCGCCGGACTGCAGGACAGGGAGAAGGAGGAGAAGGGGGAGGAGGAGGACGAGGAGGAGGAGAAGGAGGAGGACATCAAGAATCAAGAGAAGGAGGAGGACATCAAGACATTAACAAATTGTCAATATCCAAAATGGGCCACAAACAGGTGAAACAAGGAAAACAGACTTGGGATGGGAAGGAACAAGACCACACGAAAAGCTTAGATGACTGAAATGGTCACACTTCCATTTCGAATCAGAATCAGAATCATCTTTATTTGCCAAGTATGTCCAAAAAACACACAAGGAATTTGTCTCCGGTAGTTGGAGCCGCTCTAGTACGACAACAGACAGTCAATTGACAGGGAACACTTTTGAGAAATAAAGACATTGACACAAACAGTCACTGAGCAATAAAGGGTTGCTAGTTATCTGGTAATGCTGGTTCCAATGTATTTATTTATTTTGTTTTGACAATTGTGCAAAAAGATGCAGAGTCCTCTAGCACTTAGAGCAGTTTGAATGACAAATATAGCAATATTCCGGTGCAATGACCATTGTGCCGAGACTTCAAGGAATGTATGCAGTTTAAAGTGACGAGGAGCGCGATAATCTGGGACAACGCCGATTGTGCAAATGTTGCAGGTACTCCTCAGTCAGTGTGCAAGTGGTGCAGATGCTACTCTGGCATGAGTGGCCAGTATTGGTCAACAACAGATATGCAAATAGTGCAGCATGGCGAGACTAGTAAGTAATATATAATTGGCCTGACAGAAATGTGACGACAAACTCAAGACAAAAAAAAAATTGGCAGCATGTTGCAATGGAATTGTAGGTTAGCTGTTTAAGAAGTTGATGGCAAGAGGGAAGAAGCTGTTGGAATGTCTGCTAGTTCTAGTTTGCATTGATCGGTAGCGCCTACCTGAGGGGAGAAGCTGGAAGAGCCCGTGACCGGGATGTGGAGGGTCTGAGAGGATTTTGTACGCTCTTGTCTTAGTTCTGGCAGCGTGCAAGTCCTCAAGGGGGGGTAGGAGGGTATTTTCTACAGAAAGGGTACAGAGAGTTACGAGGAAACAACACATAAACACTTGCGTAAAGGCTTACAAAACACTCCGACACATACTGGTGCACCCAAAACACAACAAGGAAACAGAGAAAAAGTGGTCATATACAAAATATGCTGCAGCAAGTCACACAATAAGACATACATCGGGGAAGCAGGCAGCACATTCAACTAACGAAAAATTAATATCGCAAGGAATATGAAAAGGACACAACTTGTAGGACGTACATGTGGGGAAGCAAAGAAAAAGAAGAGCAGACAAACATGAAGCCCACCATATTGATCCACTGCAAGAGACTGCAGCGGATCCAAAGGCCAAAGTTGTCTGTGCTGAAAGCAACAAATAACAGCGTTGGATCAAGGGAGCCGTCGAGATCAGGAAACGAGCCCCAAGGACCACCAAAAGGAAATGGTAATGATGACGATACAACTAAAAAGTCTTGTCCATTCAAGCTAAGGTTTTTACCCTTAAGCTTATGTTTCCTCTTGTGGGTGATAGATCCACATGGAGGTACAAAAAATAAATTGTTGCCTTCGTAGCGTGTGTGGGATAACGGTGCAATATGCTCTTAGGATGAACTCATCAGTGTGCAGGTATACCTAATGACGTGTCCATCCATCCATCCATTTTCTACCGCTTATCCGGGTCGGGTCGCGGGGGCAGTAGCTTTAGCAGGGACGCCCAGACTTCCCTCTCCCCCGCCACTTCATCCAGCTCTTCCAGGAGGATCCCGAGGCGTTCCCAGGCCAGCCGAAGGACGTAGTCTCTCCAGCGTGTCCTGGGTCGTCCCCGGGGTCTCCTCCCCTTGGGACGTGCCCGGAACACCTCACCAGGGAGGCGTGCGGGAGGCATCCGAATCAGATGCCCCAGCCACCTCATCTGGCTCCTCTCAATGGGGAGGAGCAGCGGCTCTACTCTGAGATCCTCCCGGATGACCGAGCTTCTCACCCTATCTCTAAGGGAGAGCCCGGACACCCTGCGGAGGAAACTCATTTCGGCCGCTTGTATCCGGGATCTTGTTCTTTCGGTCACGACCCACAGCTCATGAACATAGGTGAGGGTAGGAACGAAAATGGACCGGTAAATTGAGAGCTTCGCCTTTCAGCTTAGCTCCTTCTTTACCACAACGGACCGATACAAAGTCCGCATCACTGCAGACGCTGCACCGATCCGCCTGTCGATCTCCCGTTCCATTCTTCCCTCACTCGTGAACAAGACCCGAAGATACTTGAACTCCTCCACTTGGGGCAGGATCTCATCCCCGACCTGGAGAGGGCTTGCCACCCTTTTCCGACTGAGGACCATGGTCTCAGATTTGGAGGTGCTTCACACTCGGCTGCGAACTGCTCCAGTGAGAGTTGGAGCTCATGGCTTGATGAAGCCAACAGAACCACATCATCAGCAAAAAGCAGAGATGCAATACTGAGGCCACCAAACCGGACCCCCTCTCCACCTTGGCTGCGCCTAGAAATTCTGTCCATAAAAGTTATTAACAGAATCGGCGACAAAGGGCAGCCTTGGCGGAGTCCAACCCTCACCGGGAACGAGTCAGACATACTGCCGGATATGCGGACCAAACTCTGACTCCGGTCGTACAGGGACCGAACAGCCCGTATCAGGGGCCCCGAAGCACCCTCCACAGGACTCCCCGAGGGACACGGTTGAACGCCTTCTCCAAGTCCACAAAACACATGTAGACTGGTTGGGCGAACTCCCATGCACCCTCGAGGACCCTGCCGAGGGTGTAGAGCTGGTCCACTGTTCCACGGCCAGGATGAAAACCACACTGCTCCTCCTGAATCTGAGATTCGACTTCCCAACGGACCCTCCTCTCCAGCACCCCTGAACCGAGGAGCTTTTTAACTACCTCGGTGACCTCAAACCCAGAGATAGGAAAGCCCACCTCAGAGAACCCATACTCTGCTTCCTCATGGGAAGGCGTTTCGGTGGAATTGAGGAGGTCTTCGAAGTATTCTCCCCACCGACTCACAACGTCCCGAGTCGAGGTCAGCAGCGCCCCATCCCCACTATACACAGTGTTGGTGGTGCACTGCTTTCCTCTCCTGAGACGTCAGATGGTGGACCAGAATTTCCTCGAAGCCGTCCGGAAGTCTTTCTCCATGGCGTCACCGAACTCCTCCCATACCCGAGTTTTTGCTTCAGCGACCACCAGAGCTGCCTTCCGCTTGGCCAGCCGGTACCCATCAGCTGCCTCAGGAGTCCCACAGGCCAAAATGGCCCAATAGGACTCCTTCTTCAGCTTGACGGCATCCCTCACCGTTGGTGTCCACCAACGGGTTCGGTGATTGCCGCCACGACAGGCACCGACCACCTTACGGCCACAGCTCCGGTCGGCTGCCTCAGCAATGGAGGCGTGGAACATTGTCCATTCGGACTCGATGTCCCCCGCCTCCCCCGGAACATGAGCAAAGTTCTGTTGAAACTTTGTTGAAATTCCTTCTGGCAGGGGATTCTTCCAGATGTTCCCAGCAGACCCTCACAATACGTTTGGGCCTGCCACGTCGGACCGGCATCTTCCCCCACCATCGGAGCCAACTCACCACCAGGTGGTGATCAGTTGACAGCTCCGCCCCTCTCTTCACCCGAGTGTCCAAGACATGCGGCCGCAAGTCCGATGACACGACCACAAAGTCGATCATCGAACTGCGACCCAGAGTGTCCTGGTGCCAAGTGCACGTGTGGGCACCCTTATGCTTGAACATGGTGTTCGTTATGGACAATCCGTGACGAGCACAGAAGTCCAATAACAGAACACCGCTCGGGTTCTGATTGGGGGGGCCGTTCCTCCCAATCACGCCCTTCCAGGTCTCACTGTCATGACGTGTCTAGTAAGTGTACAAAACACATGCTTCTGCAGAAAGGCAAGGCTCTGGCTTTCAACCGGGATTAAGACGCAGCATCTCTTTGAGTGTTTTGTTTTGTTTGTAATTGAATTTATTTCTTAAAGTTTAATACGTATCTGTATACAGCACTTTGTTTTCAGCTGTAGTTGTATTTAAAGTGCTTGATAAATAAAGTAGAGTTGAGAGGTCAACCCGCCACTCTATCAGTTACACCGGTGCCAACATAAGGCAAATTAAATTGCTCCATGATGGACACAATTATTAAACAAGGAACGGGGACAAAAAAGTTGAGGTAAAAGATGAGGGAAAGTTGCAGAGGAGCCGAAAAAGTAAGGAACAAAGGAGGAAATAACGGCACCTGACAGCCGATGAATACCTCACAGTCTTTGTGTTAGTAGAGCGCTTCCTTGTATAGAAGAATCCTCATCCTCCCTCCCTTCCGATATATTTGAGTGAGTGAACACTGCTGCTCACCCTAACGGCTTCTGGCATCTCCAGACAGGAATTCAGCTTGGCCCCTGTGATTGGCGCAAGCTGGGATTTCAACCCAGAGGGAGCTGGGCCTACGTTATTATTATTTTTCTAGAAGGTTTCGGCCCTTCCCATCCAAGATCTCCCGAAGAGGCTGGCAAGGATTGTGCACGCACTTTCTTGAAATGCTTTTGCCTTATGCACTGCAGTGTCAAATGACTCAGAGAATAAAAACATACAGAATCAGATCATACGCCAGAGAAGAGGATCAGTTTTCTGAGCTCCTCGACTCTCCCAGGTAGAGGTGTGCAAGGCAATATATCTGACTTCCAACACAATATCCCAAACAGACAGCTCCACTGGCTTGCAATGTAATCCATACAGTCTGAGAATGAAACCGTGGGACGTGAACAGCAACGCCACATACGAAGTGTGCGTGGCTTGGCCAGCCTTCGCACTCCACACAGGCGTTACTGGCTGCCAAGATGGGAAGGTGACCATGAACTAATAACAGCATCCACCCTCATACAAACTCCACACATAAACACACTCCTCCCCAGTTGGGGCGCAGCTGTTGAATGAACCAATCTGCGGCTATTCTTAAAATACTGCCCTTTACACAGATAGAAAAACAAAATAGTGGATAAATGAAGACCACCCCTGTCTTCTTGACATCCTGCAATTCGAAGAGATTTCATTCACCGGGTGCCTCACGATGTTCTTTTCCACCTACTCCCGGCTATTTCAGAACATTATTGACAAGTTAATGAGAAGGGGGAGGCCCGTCTTAGCAAGAGCCCTCAGGGCTAACGCGTTTGTCAAATAATCAACAAAACATAGCTGAGAGACTGTTTCATCTGAAGTGGTACCTCTGCACCGAGGGCAGCAAAGGGCATTGACTTAACTGCACATTGAGGAAACTAATTAAAGTTATGTCCTTAAGTCAACTGTTGCTAAAATGCTAACAGTTGATTTTCTAATATATAGCAAAATAACATCCTGGGTAAAGAAAACACAAACGCAGATCACGAAGGATTCACCTTTGTGCCGTGTGGTCAGGTACTATCGTGAAAGAGAATAGCTCAAATGCTAACATGGTACAGTTTTTATGCTAATATTTAGCAAGCTAGGAAAATGAGTGGAGAAATAGCTAAGACACAGATATAAGACGTATATTTTCACCTGTGCTTGTGTACTATGCCTAAAAAGAGTTGTTATAATGCTAAGCTGCTAACCGTTGGTTTGCTAACACATAGCACGATAACAACCTGAGTACAGGAAACACAAAGGCAGGTCCATGAGAAGTTTACCATGTGCCATGTGGTCAGGTACCATTTAGCTCAAATGCTAACATGCCAACTTATATTATGGTAACATATCTAGACGAATAAACCCGAATGGAATGTTTATTCGATTAGCCACCCTCCACTCAGCAAACCAGGAGGCAACTGATTGGCTGAAGGGCTTTGCATTAGGGAAATAAAGAAATCAATTGGGTTGTTGAACGATGGGTCCTCGGACAAGTGGTCCTCAAAAGTGCATACCTCCAACACCTGGTGTTTTCGGACCTCAACTGGTCTTCCGGTAAATTTAGGGTTAATCCAGGTTCTAAGAAAAATAAATTAGTTGTTTTAATTTGTTTCAAAAAATAAAAAAATAAAATTACGTTCTTAGATTTATTGCCAGGACCAGTTGTCCACATGTCCGAGGAACAGCTATCCTAGGTATGTTATTAAATTAAGAAAAATGGCTGTCATTGTCTTTCCATTTCGCTGTACCAGATTTCTGGCACTTGGATATAGCGGAGGTCCGCCAAAATCACGCTTTCTCAATGCTTCGCCCCAAAGTAATCCTTGTTCTTTTCCAATGATTTGTTTTGTAGGTCATTCGATGAGAAAGTTCACCTCCAACAAATTGCTCTCACAACCAAACTTTGAGATTTCATGTCACATTTGCGAGCACACTGAGGCATCTGTGAATGCACTGATATGCTAATTTTCTTTATTGGTTCAAAACGAAATTATTTGGAGCATGTAAAAAGTGTGAACTTTTGACTCTGGCGGGGGTACACCTTGAACTGGTCGCCAGCCAATTGCAGGGCACATATAAACCAACAACCATTCACACCTACGGTCAATTTAGAGTCTTCAATTAACCGACCTTGCATGTTTTTGGGATGTGGGAGGAAAGCGGAGTACCCGGAGAAAACCCACGCAGGCACGGGGAGAACATGCAAACTCCGCACAGGCGAGGCTGGATTTGAACCCGGGTCCTCAGAACGGCGAGGCAGACGTGCTAACCAGTTGTCCACCGCTTTATTAACAATTTTCAATCTTCAAATGAATTCTTCAAATTAGGCGCTACTGTTACACACAATTATTTTCTTGGAGTGTAGCGAAGAAAAGGTTGGGAACTGCAACATGTCGGCTTAGAAGTGAAAATGTCAGCCTCAGCTTTCTGAGTTTTTACTGTGTGCACCCCAAAGTCAGCTGGGATAGTCGCTAGTTCCGTGTTTCCCCAACTATTATTGAGCAAAGGCGCATATTTCACATTATAAAAAAATCTTGTCACACCACCCTACAAATTTGTCACCCAAAAACTAATAAATAAGATCCTCAATTTACTCACAAATTGACTTAGTGTGAACTCCGAGCGTGTTTAGTTGAACACAATGTTGATTTGCTTGCAGGAAGCCATGACTTATTCTGTTATATGGATAGCAACAGGATGATACAAAGGTTAAATTGTACCTCATGCTATTTAGTGGACGATAATTGAATTGTTCTGCCTCTCACTGTATGTTACTGGCATAGATGGAGGAACAAAGATAGGTTTTGTAGTAAATCAAAAAATCATTTTCGGACCAATGAAGTGAAATTGGATCCTTTGTGCCGCGTCAGTGGTTGGCTTCACACGCCACCCTAATGAGGACGGGCGGTATGGAAAATGGGTGGATGGACGCATGGCTCACATTGTACCAAGCAGTCAGGAGAGGGCGTGTGTAACTTTTCCTACGCCACAATCACATCCAATTCTGATTCTCTCATCACGATTTTCAGGGACAATGTGGCAAATATGATTCACGATTTTGTCAATGTTTCACCCAGTAATCATGTCATAAAAACTCGGGTTTATTCTTTCAAAACAAGTAGACATGATGTTGTACAAATGACGGTGAGATAATTAAAGACAGTACCCTTCCATTTTTTGTTTACATCTGTGAAAGGCCTTGTTTTTTCCCTTTCCAATGTTGTTGTAAACACCAATAAAGCTGATTTTATGTGCCACACACATAGACGCATACGCCACAGGCACACGTGTATGAAGAGTACGTATGCCCACACACGCACACGCACATTGGAGTTGTTATTATGTATCAAAGGGGATTTACATGCTTATTGAGACTGTCGGAACACACACATAACACACATTCCCTCTCAAGGACACTAAAGCTGCGATAATTAGAGGTCATTTCGGTGGCGGCTTGCCCGAATGCAGCGCTGCAGCCACAGGAGGATCCCACGTAAGGCTCACATTCATCTGCAAATGTGGAGAATGCTGACCAATTGTGCATTCCTTAATGATGCCTGTGCTTCGGCAGGGTCTTCTGTTAGAAGACACTCTTGCTGATGCGCTTTTGCTACTTTGGTAAAGCGAGGAGTTACAGAAGGCTACGATGACGACCTCACAGTTTGTTATTGCGTCAGAAACCTCAGGAAGTGCTCCGAGCACTCTGAGCATGTTCAACAAGATCGTTATTGTTTAGTTTTTTTTCCCTTTGGCTTTTATCTTGATTTGGAGAAGAACTTTTTCAAGCAGCCATTGTTGTGTGTCAACATGGTACAGATGACTTTTGTTGTAGTTCCATTGGGGGGGGGGAATCAAGACCACAAGACCCCCGTAATGTTTACACTTCCTAAGAACAAATTGCCTTCAAGTTCAAGTAGATCCATTTCAAACGAGCAGCTCCTCAAATCAATCTTTTAACAAAATGTGCCAATTCTGGAAAAAGTTGGAGCGATTTTGTTGCCTCCATCAGGATTTAAAAGAGAATATGCTTGGCTATTGTTTTATTATCGTTGATAAAGTGAGAAGTGCTGTTCTTCGACTCTTCAAATTCCGCGATACGGCTGGTTGCCAGCGTAACATCATTTGGCATTTGTGAGCAGTGCATATCATAGAATGGTGTTGGCTTAACTAAGCCTGCTTTTCGCCCACAGTCTGACCACATACATCTTCTTTTTTCCTCAAGTTAAGGAGATGCGTGTTCTGAAAGAGCATCAAGCAGCTTGCGCTCTATTTGGAAGAGGTCACTGAAGGGAACAGTGAAGATCTGGAAAACAATATTTCAGGTCCAATTGTTTTTTTTTTTTCTTCTTCTTCACTTGCATTGCAGCCAACTGTGATTGGAGTTGGAATCGGGAAAATTGTTTGCTATTGGTACCATATGTCTTTTCGGGAAAACAGTCGGTTTGAAGTCGTTAAGAGGTATTCATCTTGGGTGTTGCATTTACTTTACAGGATCTAATGCATTGGATTGGAGACGCACCAACAGCATAGTGATTAATTACGTTAAAAATATGACAGCTATGTCTCGGTTTTTGCTTTGTTTTGTTTTTGCCAGGAAAACCTGAAAGCCCTGAAGTGTCTGTGCGGGGGACTTTCCTGCATGAGTGAGAGCCATGTTTAGAGAGTGCCCTCAAGCAAGGCATTTAACTTAAACTCCCTGTGTAATGCTGGCATGCGTTTGCGTGTGAGGTGTAGAAACATCCTGTAATCAACCCCTCGTCCTCCTTGGCTTTTTTTCAGTTCATAGTATAATTTTGAATGATCATTGATACCTGAGAACTTCAATACAGTCTGCGAGAAGAATTCGCCTTCCCAGAGAGACTGAGCTCTTTCCCATTTCAACATCTTTTCTTATAGTCCCCCTGAAGCTATTCGCCACCATGTTTTTTTTCTTCCAAGTGTATTTTCCTAGTGAGCTAAAAAGGAGGTATCGTCTAACCCTTGATGGGCTTTTGGGGACCTGCAGCAGGAGAGAAGAGTTCATGTCTCAGTCTGATCTGCAGAAGATACTGTGCGAGACCAGATCTAAAGGATAGCGTGTAGCTCTGTCATTACCTGAAGCTCCTGGGGAAGGGAGTTCAGTTTTGGTCTTTGTCACGAAGAGTGTAAAATGTGTCCTTGGCATCCTCTTTTCGCCTCAAATCCACAATCTCCTGGTGATTAGTGACTCCACATGACCGCATTGACAACCGACACTTTGCCCAATAACATGTGAACCCACTACTGACCATGTAACCTGAAACTCATTAACCCCAAACTATGGTAGCCTTGAAGGTCATTAACAGAGCATTTCAATGACCGGGTTCCATATGGGATCAGTATCTACAGTATATTACTGTCGTCTCTTGAACACACAGGCCTCGTTTGTGCTTGAAATGCTTTCGTTGCGAATCTAAACATCTGTCCAAGCTCCAATAAACTGTTAGACTTCTCAAAACTCTGCCCCAATAGTCCTAATTCTTATTCTGTGTTTTTCCTTTACTGCAGTTTAATGTCATAAATCAAATGTAAATGTTAGAAATCTTCTGACAACTACACATTAAAAACATGTCCCATTTTATGTATTATTGTTTTATTAATTCTTCATTTTATACATGTCTAACATTCAGTCTTTTCCAAATTTTAAAAGTATTTAGCCTAAGTTAAATTATAGACACTTCTAATTTATTATTTTGGACATCGATATCAAAAAGCAACTTTTAAAGCATCAGAGAAACAGAGCAAATGTAGACTGTGTAGTTACTGCGTCATCAGAATCAATTCTGTACATTAAAAACACTTTTCCAATTTGGATGTCAACAAAACACATTTAATCGACGATATCTAGATTCAGAGAAATGTATATTTTGATGGTGTTGGATAACAACACCAACACCAAGAAGAAGAAAAAGACGAATGCTAGACTTTGCTTAATTTGGGCTTTACATATATTTGTTGAAAGTTATTTTGTTGTGATCTTTTGCCACGACCATCAACCTTATAAACACATTCATGCAAATAGAAAAGGCAAGTATTGTTCTCGTGCAAAACATATTTGGGGGAAGGAACAACACATTTTCTTTGTCAAATCCAGAGAGTTGAAAACGTGTGCATTTTTTGGAGGCTTATTTTAATAACCTCAAATTAAACCAATTTGGACAAACAATCCTGAATAATGGCATGTGTTTCATACATATGTTTATGATTCCTTTAGATTTCAGACTGCAGTGTGAATTATTTTAAGATACAAGTAAAAATAAAGAAATAATAAATAACGTTCGTGGTCACATAGCAACACTACATTGACCCAATTTTCAATTTAGTGCAGATGCAATTGTTGTTTCAGTAAACTTTCTCAGATGAATACCATGCCTGGTTGAAACATAAACCTAAGCAATAATTGCATGTGATTTTGCGATAAATACCTTCTGTGATCCTGAATGATTTCGTTCCTTTTTTTTTTCTTTGAAAGAATAAAGTCACTCTATTATCACAAATGCATTGTGTTATATTGTATTGTTTTATATTGTATTATTATTTTGGTTTTCTAATCAATTGTGTTGAACTGTTGAGGCTTTTCTTTTCAGGAGAAAAAGTCGAAAATTCTCAAACAGTTGCCTCAAAGTGAATATGAATGATTAATCATTAATCTATTTGACCATCTGACTCGAACTGCAGACCTAGGCAAGCCTTTT
The DNA here is from genome assembly GCF_024500275.1 of Phycodurus eques. Taxonomy (NCBI): domain Eukaryota; kingdom Metazoa; phylum Chordata; class Actinopteri; order Syngnathiformes; family Syngnathidae; genus Phycodurus; species Phycodurus eques. The sequence goes on from NC_084541.1 coordinate 2,932,225, forward strand.
GTCCGCCTATTACCCTTCAAGTTGCTTCATAATGATCTTTTAAATCAATTTTGCACGATTGTAACGTTCAGCCAAGAACAATGTTAACAATGTTTATCTTATGTCGTTTCTGACAGAGGAATTTTTCACTGTGAAGTGTTCGAAAGTAACCACTGATAGAAGGGAAATTAATAATCTAATCATTAGACATTTTTAATATATATATATAAGACTTCATAATTACTTTGAATTGCAAGATGTAACTCTAACCGCCTGCATGTTTTTTTGTTTTTTTTTTTCGAACAGACTTGCCACACATTTCACTCAAAGTACCTGTAAAGTAAAATCATGGACTTATTTCTAAATACATGATACACGTTTGAAGATCATTGCTGAACTGTGTAGTACTGAATTGTGTAGATGCATTGTTTTCAAAGGGCATTTATAGATGGCTATCGCTTATCGTGGTATTTGATTTTCAGCTAACAGCTGAGTGGGCTGCGGTTTGAGCGCATTCTGCGGACACACAGTGTTTGAGAGTGGAGACATTAGCTTGACTTTCCCCCCATATCAAACCTCTTTTTATATACCCGGGGATTTAATTTAATTTTTTTAATAATTCATATTTTGTAACAACTCTGTGGTGTGTCAAATTTCCAAGACCTACGTATTTATTTTTTGCTTTACAGATGTTAAATGTAGCCTGTAATACAAGGCATTTCAGTTACAGTATGTTGTGTCCCGGTCTGAACACTGGGGGGCACCATGTAAATGTGGTACGTATCTTATAGTAGGTAAGAGACAAAGAAGAAATAAAAGAAGAACTTATGTTACCTCTGTGGCGAGGGTTGCACTAGTCAAAGTCACGTGAAGAGACAAAATGTAAAAAAAGAGTATAAAGAACCACGAGACCTCTTCTTGACAAAACAACACGTTATAAAACAAAACTATGACGGCAATTCTGGTATCAGTATCACTGCATCCCAACTATTTCCTTCTTTTCATTTTAAGATGCCCTTAAGAAGCTGAACTATTTATTCTCTCTCTTTATGTTTAAATGCTTCTTTTACTTCAATTATCGACAAACATGATATATTACATCAGAATGAATTATGGATTTATAGTTATTAACATGCTATTTAATATAAGAAATAATGAATAAACAGTCATTATTATTATGATTAAAGGGTATCATAATTATCATTATTCCAATATGCCGAATAAGTCGACTTGTTTGTTTGTTTGTTTGTTTTAGTTGAAAACCCTACCCTTTACTGTGCAATGTTAAGTCGGCTTTATTAACGGGGAAATGGTTTTACTACAACTACATTCGTTCCCTTCCCAATAAAAATAACAACAATAAAATCATGCAGCGACAGATCACTATAATGAATTAAGACAACAGCAAAAAAAAATCTCAGAAGAAGAAAACATCTGATTATATTCAAATATGCCCCGTATACAATACAAACTATATACATTATCGACGTGCTACTGTACGGGTGCAATCGCAAACGTTCCGTTTTAGGTTGATTATAAAAAGTCAGTAAAGGTAATGTGACAAACTGAAAAGTAAATGGGTAGCTTTATTCAGACACACGATAACAGCCTCGCTTAGTCCCGACAAACGTGAAGAACAGCGGTGCCAAATGTACAAAAACTACTGCTGCGTCATTCGGACATTACGTAAAGGCCTCAGGCATGGCACATGCTCGTTTCAACAATTTACTCATTAATGAAACATGTCACATAAGTCATGTGAGACCTGTGAGGGCTCCTGCTGTTGTTGCCTCCGTACTCAGGAAGCACACAGGAGTCTTGGAGCTTTAGATCAAGAGGAATTTTCTGGGCTGAGGTGTGCCGTGTCCTCCTCCTTCGGAGTAGACGTGCGCATTTGGAAGGGGATGAATCAGACTATTATTAATTATCCACCACGCAGGTCAGTGGCGCCATAAACAACCGTCAACTGACAGATTTTAACCAGAAAAACAAGGGTTGGAAGCCTGTGGCTACTGTGGGTAATGTGATCAAATAGGATTAAAGGAATAGTACAGCACTCAAGTATGTGCTTTGCAACATGCTTTCTAATACAGATTTGCATCTGTAGAGAAACATACCAATTAAGTGTCCCTCTTTGCTGTGTTTTTTTTTCCAAATGTCAAAAATATTCAGTCTTCCAAATTTCAAACCATTTTCCTCAAACGTAGGTGAAAAATCATTTGTTTTTGCTCTTGGGCAACACTGACAGTTCTGAAATCCAATTTCTTTGAGAACAATGTTGCCAGAATAAAGTATAGCAAGAATGTGTCTAATGGGGAAGAAAACACACAATTTCAAGCATAATATGGTATTTGCTCCCCGTAGATTTATGAAGTGCTAAATACTTTTCTGGATGTCACGGGCCACAGCTGTACTCAAAGTACAAATCATCAGTGGTTTGTTAGAGGTGTCGTACACCCTGGACTGGCTGTGAGGGGGGTGGTGTGGGGGGGCCCGGTCCCCTTGCCCCTCCCTTGGGGACTGTTCGGGGCACATTGCTTGGGCTGGGTTTACCGCCCTGGGTCCTGGAGAGTGGGTGGCGTCCCCCAGGCTGGATCCCCCACAGGATGGGCTCATTGGCCGGGCCACGCCCACCCCACCCTTCCACAGTGTGCCAGCTCAGCAACTCCGTACACCGGTTGCCTAACATCCATGTGATATGGTGTTCATTCACTAATAAATTCCATAGATGCGCTTCTTCTTCTCCTTCTTTTCCTTTCGGCTTGTCCCAGTTAGGGGTCGCCACAGCGCGTCATCCTTTTCCATGTAAGCCTATCTCCTGCATCCTCCTCCCCAACACCAACTGCCCTCACGGCTTCCCTCACTACATCCATCAACCTTCTCTTTGGTCTTCCTCTAGCTCGCTTTCCTGGCAGCTCCATCCTCATTATCCTTCAACCAATATAAATACTCACTAGTTCTCCTCTGGACGTGTCCAAACTATCGAAGTCTGCTCTCTCTAACTTTGTCTCCAAAACATCGAACCTTGGCCGTCCCTCCGATGAGCTCGTTTCTAATTTCATCCAACGTGGTCACTCCGAGAGCGAACCTCAACATCTTGATTTCCGCCACCTCCAGCTCTGCTTCCTGTTGTCTCTAATCCGTACATCATGGCTGGCCTCACCACTGTTTTATAAACTTTGTCCTTCATCCTCGCCAGTTCCACAGAGACGCTATAGGCTTTAATTGCTTGTGCTGGGACCACTAATAATAACACTGCTTGTATTAAGATAACAACTCAAAGGTTCTTACAGGTGTTTGGACTCTACAAAAGATACATCAATAGCACTGCCTTGCACATTTCCCACATCCTGTCCTGTCCCGCCCTTTTCTGTCCTCTCTCATCTTGTCCTATTGGTTAGTTGTTGCATGTCCTCAAACCCTGCCCTCCCCCACAACCACCCATCAACAATTTGACAGTTCTCACGTTACTTGTGGTCAAACATCTAGATTTTCGAACTATTGTTCTGCTGCGGTTCGCACCCCTATTTCCCTGGTCCATTTTGTTCCCCGAGCTATGCCCTAAAACCCTTTTCTGTCCGACTGCATTTTCAATAAACATCAGAATGATTCAAAATGAAAAAAAAAATAAATAAATTAAGCAGAGGACATATTTCAAACTCCCCCCGTTGCACAGCAAAACACAGCACAAAAGGCATAAAGATCCAATATCCTGCATGAGCATGCACCTGAACAGGACAGGTTTAAAATATATATATATATATATATATATATATATATATATATATATATATATATACAGTTACTAACTGTTAAAAAATTTAATCAGTAATGTGTAATCAAAGTACCATACTATTAAAGTAATGTACCGTTAACTTGATGACTTTCAATTACTTTTGGATGACTCCAACTTCGAATAAGACAGAAAAAAATTCAATATGAATAAAACATAAACTAGACAAATATTTTCCGTCTTGCTCTGTAAATGTTTCATATGTATGTTTTTGGAATGCGGGAGCAGGAGGAACACGGAGCACCTGGGATTCAAATCCAAAACTGTGAGACAGTTTTTGTTGCACTTGTTCACCGTGCTGCCTAGCTTCATAACAAAGTTATTATCCGCGACTCAATGTGTGTGGCATACGAAGTGAAATGGAAAAAAAGAGGACTAATTCAATTTATAACGGCAAATTGTGCAGTCAGTGGTAACTTAACTTAGCCCCTCACTGACACACATGCACGTTGCCATTTTTTTTTTCTTCTTTGTATTATGATCATGTAATTCCGTAATCCCTACAAACATACAGGCACATGAAAATCATGGCCAAACTTGGATTTTGGAATAGTTTCTAATTGCATTTTTCTTTTCCCTGAAAACAAAAATATTCTAAATCCGTACAATTCAGAGGTTGACCCAAAAACTTGATTTGACCAAAATCACAAAAAAAGGACAGGTTACAGTGTCCACTATATTGGGCCTCCAAAATCCATATTGAACGTATGCGCCGTATTTTTCGAAAAAGCTGATTAGCTACGTTAGAACACTGTCAACACTGTGGTGTTACTTCAACCCAACCACGGAACTGATCTGGTTTTGTTCCCTCACCATCCCACCGCCAACAAGGCAAACAGAAGGGCTTTGGGCCATGAAAGGCCAGCCTTGGGGCCCAAAATATATCACGCAAGATCAGGCAGCGGTCGACCACCATCGCTGATTAGACATGAACTTTGTTGGCACAATGCTTAAAAGAGGTGAGGCCAATATGTCCTGAAAGTGACAACATGGTCAGCTCTGAGTGCATGGCACTGTAAGATGCAAATCAACCCCGAAATCCACGTGTTGACTCAACTCAGGCCTTGATTTGTGCAGTACGCCTGCTTCTGGTCAGCACAAACCCAAATAGGAGCTGGCTATATTTTCAGTCTTTCACAATCTTTTCACCTCCTGTGGTGCATCCGGCATTACGCTTCAAATAAACACTTCATTCCATCCATTTCTCCCGTGTTACACGTTTCGTGATGGATTATTCCGATTTTAATAAGGAAAGAGGACGATGCCTTTTGGTCACGCCAGTGTCAAAACATTTAAACAGCATTTTAAAAGCATGCGGTTTCACTTGCAGTCTGGGGAGAAAGGTTTACTTTTATTTTAGTCTTCAGCCGCTCGGCCTCAAGTCTCCCCACAGCGGGACAGTGGGCGCATTTAGCGGAAGGTCAGCAGCGCCCAGTCACGCTGTACGTCTGCTCGCACGCGTGTGCGGCGGTGGCACCGAGAACGTGAAACCCAAACATAATGTCTCCCTTTAACCGTCACGATCTAAGCATACGCTTCGATGTTTGCTGTAGTATTTCATATCTAGGAAACATTTGCACTTCAGCTTTGATTCACAATCGGTTTTTAAGAGGCGTATTTGATAATGAACCTGTTGACATGTTATTGGCCATCATTGACATTTTTTTTTTTTTACAATTATTATGAAATACAGTAACTTACTGTTGTAAATCAACAGCACAGGCACATTCGTAGTTTTTCCACAGTTGTTCCGGTGAGGCAAAGGAAAACAAGAGCAACTTGTGGCCTGTAGGTGCTGCCACATAATGAATTACATAAAGAAATGTTTTTCGTCCGCTGTCGGGATGTGAACGTTTTGTGGAAATCCACCGAGTAGCTTATCATTATATAGATAAAGATATACTGTGAATGAGTATAAACGTGTTCAAATGATTTGTTCAAAGGTAAAGTTTGATACGTAAAACATTGGTGATTACCACAAGGGGGCGTTACCTATTCTAGTTCAGATGCAAGGCTGCATGCGCTCCAAGATCTTCAGATGTCCTTTCAAATATGTCCGCCGCGCAACTAATCGACAGATGTTTATCGCATGCAAACTGCAAGCAAATGAAATCACTGGGGTGTGTATTTGTAGCCTTGTTGTGGCTTGGATAGGGAACATTTCATCATATCATATTTAAACATCCCTGGGTAGACTGGCACCCACTGCATTCATATGGAACTGATGCAAGTCCAGCTGCTCGTTAATGAGTACAGGATTCACGAAGGATTTCCATTCTGAGTGCTTGTGAAACAAATATTCTTTTCGGTATCGCTGTTGGAGCCGCAAAGTCGGGTTGTGGTTGATTCGGTTGATTCGCCGCTCAAGCCCTCGCGCGTGGAGTTTGCTTGTTCTCCCCCCGTGCTTGCATGGGTACTCCTACTTCCTCCCACATTCCGAAGACACGTACGGAACTGTAGGTCAATTGAAGACTCTAAATTGTCCAAAATAATAAGAGGCACTGAGTTCGACCCGGTGGGATGCAGTGTAATGAACTGCAAGAAGACAGAAAGTCCTCAACGGTAATGTGTTAAAACAGCAGTTGTTTGAAGATTTATAATTACTGCCAGTCACATCAATGCTGATTTTCATTATCCCATCTAAGGCTGTTCGCGTTATGTTTGGATTAAGCTAGCTGACATTCATTCGGCGAAAGTATGTGGTTTAGTTCAACTTGTTGGTGTTTAATGTTTTTATTCTACTTTATTTCATACGTTGGTTTTACACTAAACTTCGACTTGGAGTCATAAAGCGCTTGAAGCAAGCACGCTGTGCTTCTTATTCGGAGAACTGAGTCTTTTTTTTCCCCATTTCCTCAAAGTGGTGTTATACGATAGTCTCTCATTTCTTGACCGTTAGAGAGTGAGGATGTTTGTATGTCTCTCCATGTCACAGATTTGCACTTATTGCGGGCGGCTCTGGATCACGTCCCCTGCGGTAAACGGGGGTTGCAGTGTACGTCCCATCATTACATGAAGTCCGAAGACAGCGTAATAATGTTACAACCCATTGCAATATTCAACAATATAGTAGACTACAAAAAAAAAAGCGCTTCGGCAAAAGGATCAACTGAAGCGTCACTTGATCCTGCATCTTGTCTACGCAGGGAGGAAATTCAAACTGATTAATGAAACATTTATTGGAAGCACAATCACATCTTTTGATTTGATATAAAAGGATCTTTTCACTATCTAGCTTTTATTTTGTGAATTTGTTTTGTGCTTTTTATTTAGTCCCATTTTATGTTAGGGTTTTATCTTGATTTTCATCTTTCTTCATCTTTTAATTTTTTTCACTCTGTAAAGCACTACGGATTTTTCTGTGTATGAATGATGCTACAAATAAACCCGCCTTGCCTTCAATGGTTATTTGTCTCTCCGTTCCCTGCGATTGCCCGGCACTTGACCAGTCAAGGGTGTAAACTGCCTCACGCCGAAAGTCAGCCGGGATACGCTGCAGCTCACCCGCAACCCTAATGATCACAAGCACTACAGAAAATGGATGATGGTTGCATGGATGAATCACTGCTTTAAAAATAAAAAATAAAAAAACAAGATAAGCAGCTCTTTAAAAAGCAAGAATTCAGATGGGAAGCAAGGATTGGTTTGCAGATTTTGGAAAGCAAGTTTCAAGATCATTATCTGCTATATAGAGTATTTACAATATTTGTTAACAATTCAGCGCGCCTCTATGCAAGTTATACTAAAAGCAAACAACAGAAACCAGTGTTTTCTGTAGAGTTGAGGTAAAACGCACGGATGAATAACACTTTAGGGAGGCGCGTCCTCTCGAGAGTCAACTAACAATTTGTAAATGGAACAGGATAATCCCATGCAGTTTTCTCACTTTGCTTCATTTGGATTCCATTGTGACAATGCTTCATTTGGACAGCAGGGGTACAGGGATTGACAGCAGCGGCTGCATTTGTAATCCACAGTAGCCCGAAAACCCAGATTGAGCCCAAGGTGATAAAACTCTTTCAGGACTAACGACAGGCCACAGCAGGTACCCGACCCGTCCATTTCCCTACAATAAAGCCCAATTTACAGTCGGCCCCCCTGAGGCTTCAAAGCGAAGCCGGGCCACCCCCGCTGAGGGTCACAGCCACTGAGAAACACCAACGCTACAAGCCCTCGGAAATGCTTGACTGCGCGACTGTCTTGTCAACATCATCATCATCATCATTATCTATCTCTCTGCAAAGAACACCTGTAACATATGCAGCTCTGTTGGGTCTCGTGTCCTGATGGTCAAGATACTAAGGAGACACGAGGTGCTCCAGGGGTCGACGATTTGAGGTCAGGAAGCTGTATTGATGTAGCTGGCCCCTGACCTCTTTTCTCAAGAGGAGGGTGGGGTGCCATTCAGCTCCTGGCAGCATGTGTCCACGGACTGACCCGAAACCAAAGTCCTGCCATGGCCAAAGGTCTTCATCAACTAAGTCTTCACAATGAACCCGAGCGCGGGGAGCCTCCTATTATGTAGCGTTTCCTCACATTCCCTCTCCACTCGGGGCGTGGCTTAGTGCTCTCGCTTTGCACCTTTCTCCTTTGGAACAAAATAAACACTTTGTCATTTGTACAGAAAAACATGAAGGCAGTTGAAAAGAACAAAAAATGGTCAGGATTTTGACTTTGATGAACCCAGGAGAAAATACCAGAAGTGACATTGTACCTTCAGGAAAAGGGTGGTTGCTATGACAATTAGCTATATGTGCTTTTTTTCCCCCCAGGGGTTTTACACGGTGAACTGTGTATTTATGTAGTTGCATTATTTCTGTAGGAGCCTTTTAAGACTTTCATGAAATATTCTTGAAGTTCCGGTTTTGCCTTTTTGTGCAGGCATTGTTACAAATGCCTAAATATTGTCCTATTTGTCCTTGGCAGAATAAAAATCAGTGTATTATCAATAGGGGGGGGATGGGGGGGGGTTGTATTCGAGCAGTGTACCTATTGAATGAATTTGCTAAAACTGTTCTCAACATTCAACTGCACAATCTGTTTCTTGGCTTTCCTGGTAACATTTGAAGCAAAAGTTTCACATTCATAATTGTAACAGAAGTATAAAACAATATACCATCACTTTCCAGGCGTTCGACTTTGGAGCCGCCACCGCCTGCCACTCAGCGTTTCGGTCGGGTACCCGTAAAGACAATAAAAGCATTTTTAGGCAGGACTTCATCCACGACACTGTGTCTATGCGGTGCATGGACACATATCACCAAATACAAATACAAATACCCCCGCCCCCATCCACTTGAAATCTATTAACCCGAAAATACACTCCACCGTCACTGCAGTGTTCAAAGGCCGTGAGTGAGTCTGAAGTCTTGTCTGCTGCATCACGCTCGGACTCTCGTGCGATTTATGACATGTCATTTGGAGCATACAATTAGAAGCTGCAAATTTGCTTCTCAAACACTGAGGGCTTGTACCTGCCTCTGGCAGAGGATCTAAATATTTTAACAGCCCAAATTATCCCCACGGAGACCAACACAACACAGCTCGAGTAGGACCTCTCGGTTCGCTATCAGGAGGATCGCATCACAACAGCTCCAGGGAAGTGACACTGTGAGATTCAAAGAATGTCCACCTTAGCAGGGCAGTGTCAGAAGTGTTGAGTTCAAAAAAAAATGCCAGCACATTTTTTATTGATAACTGTTAGATTAATATATACATATATACCTGTGTATATTGATTTCAGTAAGACTTCATACTTCATTCACAAGGTACCACATCCCACACGGACCAAGCAATGTGCTTTTTAAGGAGGGGAAAAAAATGGTCTCTGTTGACAAGGAAGGTCACGTCCTTCCAGAATTTCAGCGTACCCTTAGGAATGTGAAAAGGAGAGATAAACAGTGAAAGCGAGACAATAAAAAAAAATATATATATATATATGAGGCAATTGAGCGCAGCACAGATAGCAGAGCTGCGGTGTAGTCTGGAAACAAAGGCTTGGTCCCTGTGGGATGTGGTGTATTTTGACTTGTCAGTTTGGACAGCACACAGCTCTGGATGGCGTTCAGGTCGGGGAAAACACTCATGTACAAGGTTACAGATTATTGACATGTTTGCGCTTTCTGTCTGGTGCAGGGGAATGGAGACACTTGAGTTGTTAGCTAAAAGAAGCTTATAAAACAAATCACACAAGTTAGGATTCGTAGCGACAATGACTCACATAAGGACTCTTTTGCAGAAAAAGAGACCTTACTGATCAATTTCAACTCACACATTTGCTAAGTCACCAAGTTGCTTCGTGATGCAGTGAATATGACCGGAATGCCACTGTTTGACAAACAAGCAACAGTCATGAAATAATTTCACAAATGCAGACTAGTCCGACGTACACGCTCATTAAAATATGGACAGGATCAAATGCAAGTAAAGAGCAACATTTAGCTTGATTTTCTACAACTACAGTATTATAGTTTAAAAAAAAAAAAGCACAGCAAAGAATTCTGGGAAGCAGCAGGTTCCTACTTCCCATGATCCTTTGCACTGCCTACACTAAAGTCACTGCGGAGCACCATGCCTATGAAATTATATATATGTATATAAACATATATATATATGTGTGTGTGAGTCCATTGAATAAATAATACAATAATACATGATTGTAATAATACTTTGTGGATCAAGGCGATTGCAGGTTTTTGTTTTTTTTTCCCATAATAACCGAGCCATTTAACCAGGTTAAGCAATTGAGAACAGTTTCTCATTTACAATGCTGACCTTTCGGCAGACAGCAGGGCAAAACCGGGAAAAATAAAAGCAAGTACAAAAAAGTGCAAATACAACAAAGTGGATGTGATGTACACAACATATTCACAAAACATAAAAACCTACCATGAAACATCAAATAATGGTATCACAAATACCCAGAGCCAATCTTGAATTTAGGCAAATAAAATGCCATCATACTATTTTGTATGTTGTTTTTCACGCCAAGTGTGTTAAGTGCTTCATCCTGCATCACAGCTGTGCCTCCATTCGAAACGACCTCAGGTGAAAGGTGATGTCAGTTGACTGATGGCGGTCTGGTCTTTTTGTGCAAGACTAAGTCTCCAGGATTCTTCAATGTTCTTGATGAAATCCAAAGGCAATGTCTTTGCACACAAGCTTAAAGACCTGGCGGATTTAGTCCTGTGACAGATGCTTACATTTTCAGCGCATCTTTGCTTTGTGAATGACGGCTCGCTGGCGCGTTGTGCTGACTCTGATTAGGGGAAGTCAAACAAATCACTGCTGACTGTCAGTTCTGGGTGTTCTGGCTCACAAAGCCAACAATTGTCTGAATAATGTGTCATACGTGAGGTGAAAGCATTGGAGAGCTGAAGGGATGGAAGATCAACATACAGTATCTCATATCTGCCTCAGACTAAATAAATAATTTTGTTAAAAAACTGGTTACCCGTTCATATTTGCACCTCTACCACTCAAAATGATAGAAATGATTTTTTTTTTTTTATCAATACGGGTGTACTGCCTTTTTTTTTGGTAATAGCTACAAATACTAAAGCTAACTTAAAAGATGTTCTTCTTGCAATTTATTACAAAGCTATCACTGTTGCAGCTGTTACTAGAAAAGTAAAAGAGATTGCCAACTCTAGAACCACAGGATGTCTCTCAGGCATCTTGGACAGCGCAAACGATTTTACACACAACATATACAGTAGGCCTATACAGTAAGTCACTGTCACCGGGTCTCAAGGCGCCTCTAAACCAATAGATCAAAGGTTGACGTTACAAAGGAACAAATGAGTTCCAGACATTTAAAGTATTGGTTCCAAAGTACACACACCATGTGTACGTTGATTACCCATTTGTGGGTTATGAAAACATCTAACACCAGAACTAGAATGGCACTCAGACCTGATGTGTACTACGAAGTGGGTGCCAACTGCCACATCGAGCAAGCTTCTTCGTTTTTTACCCATTTGGCTGCAGAGCAAGCAAACTCTCATAACCGAGATTGGATATAAATTCCACTACTAGTAAAGAGTCATCCTTGGTCTAAACACCACCGTTGTTATGTCAAAATTGACTTAATTTTCTTTGATCAAACTAATCTATTGATGGCAAATGATGTCACAAGGCTTTAGTAGTACAAACCCAACATAAATGTGTTAAACAAAAATAAAATACAATGATTTGCAAATCATGTTCGACCTATATTTAATTGAATACACTACAAAGACAAGCTATTTCATGTTCAAACTGATAAACTTGATTGTTTTTAGCAAATAATCATTAACTTAGAATGTTATGGCTGGAACATGTTCCAAAAAAGCTGGGACAGGTGGCAAAAAAGACTGAGAAAGTAGAGGAATGCTCATCAAACACCTGTTTGGAACATCCCACAGGTGAACAGGCTAATTGGGAACAGGTGGGTGCCATGATTGGGTAGAAAAGGTTCAGTCATTCATAAGCAAAGATGGGGTGAGGTTCACCTCTTTGTGAACAAGTGCGTGAGAAAATAGTCGAACAGTTTAAGGACAATGTTCCTCAACGTACAATTGCAAGGAACATAGGGATTTCATCATCTACGGCCCATAATATCATCAAAAGGTTCAGAGACTCTGGAGAAATCACAGCATGTAAGCGGCAAGGCCGAAAACCAACATCGAATGCCCGTGACCTTCGATCCCTCAGGCGGCACTGCATCAAAAACCGACATCAATGTGTAAAGGATATCACCCCACGGGCTCACTTCAGAAAACCGATCTTATCTAAGATCTAAGTTCTAAGATCTAAGTCTTCAACATAAAAATATTACATACTGTACAACTGAACTGCAGTTTTGCAGTGATTCTTTTGTGTACCACTAAAGGTAGCCTGCGTACCACTAGTGGTACGCGTACCACACTTTGAGAAACATTGAAGGAAATGATGATCGAGCTTATAATCCTTAAGAATACTGTAGCTATCTAAGTAATCAGTTAGACTGACTGAAAACTACTGAGACGATGGAAAAAGTGAAGAATATTAGAGATGTCACTGGTATGTGATGACTATTATTTATTGGGTCATTGTTATGTACTGTAGACTGTACTGATAGATGTAAATGCTAATTGTTATTTGCTGAGCACTGGGTGAGGGTAAGCGGTACTGAAAATGGACGGATGGATGGACAATGTTCAGTCTAACTAGTAATTCCATGTTATGTTTCTCTTTTGTCTTTGGTTTAAGGTTATAAACCTACCTTAAAGTTTGAAGTGTGAATACTTTTCAAGTACGGGGAGGCTAAAATCATGAGAGAAGTTGACAACCATACACCCACGTTCGGTGGACATAACAGTAGTTTCTGTAGTTTTTGGTCACTCTATTTTTGTAGATGGCGTATCTTGATTATCGTCCAATCGTGTTCGACAATTTGGCAGAGCAGTCTGTGTCAAGCCGGGCGTTTCGGCGCAGCAAGGATGTGCCCTTGGTGATGTGCCCACCGGTGTGAGGATTTGGCGATAGCCACGCAGAGTTAGCCTGAGCTCCACAGCTTTCTACATTTGAGCAGATGGGCCTTCACCCTGTAATCCCGCCACTACAGGGAAGGAGCAATAAGGACAGCTCAGGGAGCCTCCGTAAAAGGCCAGAAACTCCCTGCAGGGACAAGACTCCAATAAAACCCCTTTGTTCCCAACTGAGTGCGACATCTCAGGTCCCCCGTCAATGGGGTTTCAAGAGAAACCGAATAGCTTCACAAGCTCTTTGTTAGCGGTGTATTGACTGCGTGCAGAATGCGGCCTCAATCAAAATGTATTTAAAAGAGGAGGGCTCACTTCAAATAGTCATCTTTTCCTTTGTATTGTTTATTAGCATCATTATTTTTAATGACATTATCATTCGTTATATTCGTTGATGCCGTGCCAACAAAAACCTCAATCAACCCACATCATATCTGTATTGAAAATCCTGTTATTGTGAAGTAATTGACAGATTTATTTATTTGAAATGATTGTCAGGAATTCGTTACATGTTCAAAGAGACTAAGGTGCCAATGAAAAGTTTTCTTTGTCCAGCAGTTTCCAAATTCATTAAGGCCCTGCTTATACCACAGGAGAATTTGAGTAAATAATGACGTGTTTTTCCCATATTTTTTCACCATTTGGATCGTAACACTGGGCTCGTATTAAGCTATCCATCCGTGTTCTGTATCGCAGGGGCACATTCAGACAAACAGCGTGTTCGAGCTCACATTCACAAGTGTGGACAACAGACATTTTTGGAGCGTGGAAGGAAGCTGGAGTACCTGGAGAAAACTCACGATATGTACGGTAAACAAAATGTGGGCGAGAATTAAACTAAATCGCAAGTAAAATCTTGAGACCTTACTGTGGCAGATGCGCTAACCACTAGTACACTGTGTTGCCCTAACTTGTAAAAGTATTAAAATTATGTTATTTTATTGCTTTTTTTTCCTCTTTTTTTTTAAAGACCAATTAAGAATGTATTACACAAGAAGGAATAGTGGAGGAAAGATAGTGTGTAATTAAAAGTGACTTTAGTCTGCAATGTGATTTCAAAGATGTGTTTTTGTTTGTTTGTTTGTGTTTGTTTGTTTGTTTGTTTGTTTTCTCCATTCCTGAGTGATAAAGAATAAAGTGTTTCTGCAAGAATATAAATTGAATATAAGCACCCAATCAGCACTTGCGTCTTTTGGAAGCACTTGTAAAACCCGAGAAGAATTATAAGTGGCAGCGTGAATGATATCAATATTTGTTCTTCTTCGAAGTGTTGCGTGCCTTTGTGAAATAAACCCTCTGTGGTCGGTCGGGTTAATTAACCACGACAAGAAACTAAGGCATATGTTCATCAATATCATTTTCATGGAAATGTATCTTCAACAGACACACTGACTTTTGTTAATGATTCTTCACGAGACTCTGTTTACTTCTATTGGATACTTCAGCATCAGAGGTTGGCGAGGCAGACAAGGGAACAATGGCGCGGGTAAATATTTGATCCGCCTTTCTTCTCCGCTGCATCGTGGCGGAGATGCACAGAATGGGAGTGCGACCCGTAAAGCCCTTGTGTGACTCACGATATGATTCCAGTGGATCAATAAATGTTTTCAATACTTACATTAGAAGTCTCACAGGCCTGAATGAAAGATTATCACTGTGGTGCAATCAGAGGAGGTATCATTGTGCTGTGGATCACACATTTGTTTATTTCATAATTCTTTATTTATTGAATGTACCTTTTCACGGTACTGTACGTTGCACGTTCTTACAATGTCAGTATATGGTTGTCCTGCGGAGATGTTGTGATCGACGCAATAACAATAAGTCACCTACACCAAATCAAATGACAAAGTGTGATTCAGTCATTATCAGGTGAAATTTGCATTTGGGAATAGCGTTCCCTACTGCTGACAGGCAGCATGCCGGCGGGCGTGCGACCAAAAAAAAAAAGGATTACAGCCACTGTCGGTCAGAGAAAGTGGAGAGGGGCGCACAGGAAATGCCCGTTGCCTCACGCAGGCAAGTCGGAGGCCTGTGCTGTCAGAAACAAGGAAAATGCAAGGTCAGTTGAGCAGAGCAGAGAAAAGCTGAGGTCAAGCACAAAGAGGAGCCAACACATGGAGATAAGCAAGAAAAACAAGAAAATACCGTCATAAAAAGTCATATTTCACGAGATCACTCAAGGTTACTTGAATGATTGAACATATCAGGATTCTGATTTGTGAAGCAACATTGTCCTCCTGGCTGGGGCAAAGGTGCTCCTAAATCATCTGGCCTGGCCGTGGCTGCACTGACACATTGCTCAGGCATGTGGAGAAGGAGGAAGTCCACTCGTTTGATTCGCTGGTATTTTATTCCTTGTAGAACCGAGGTCCTTTCTGGCTCATTGAGCTTTTTGAGCGGCAGCCGCAGCTCTGGAGGTGCTAGTTGATTTTGGCAGGAGAGATTTTGCATATGGTTTGAGAAACAAGGAAATGGAGCCCAGCGTCATGCTTGATATGGCCATTAAAAGGATCAGTGCCATTTCAATAGCAGAGAATGGAGAGATGGTCTCCAGGTCTGCTTTTGGCCGCGTGTTTCATATGATTTCATCTGTCATCTAAACACAGCCAGCCCTGAAGGTAGTAGACACAAGACGTTTGAATACTATCATTTAAAAAAAAAAAAAAAAAAAAAAAAACGCTAGACTTTACAAAACAATGTCAAGAAAAGTAAGAGTAAAGAATATTTGGTTTTATGTTGCACAGTGAAGCCCAGCTACATCTGGGTTCACCTTTTGCGCTCCCGCTATATTGCGGATTTAGTTTTTGGCGCTATTGTGTTCGGTGCAGGCAAAGTCTGGATTGAAAGTGGCGCACCTTCAGTGTTGTGCCACAACATGGATGGATGTCCTGTGGATGCAGCATAATCAGAAGCAGAGAAACCGGTTCCCACACGGCACGAAGAATATTTGACCGGGGGTAATGTTGTACAGCGTGGTTTGGTTAAACGTTTGATGAATTAAATATACAGTCAAACATTTAACTCTCTTTAATTGAGTATGATGCTTCTCCATGTCTGTTAAAGTAGCAGTTTATAAATGCGGTAACATTTATGCAAATTTCCATTAGCCTGTTTTGCATTATGGTGTATGTTAGACATGACTGATTAACGCTGACATTTCTTTTTTACCTGTATGTGTGTGCGAGTGCATGACTGCGTGCTTGTGGACAAGAGGCAGGTGGGTTTGATTTATTTTTATATTGCGCTTTGTGGTGCAATTGTTTTTTGTTTTGTTTTTGTTTTTCTCTGGAAAGCGCTTACAAATAAAGTTCACAGATGGGTCTATAACGTGCTGCATCTCCGACGATAAATGAGGGTTCTCAAGTTTTTGTGCAGATTTTCGAGGAATATTATTCAAAATATTCAAAATCTGAATTCATTTAAGGTCAAACTGCATACCAGAAAAGACTGGGTTTGTTTTTTATGGTTTCCTTTGTTTTTACACAATAAACCTGCATCTTTATAAGAATTCAGTCCCTCCCCAAAAATGTGAATGCATATTCTCGTCTACAACATCTGCCATAAAGGGTAACTCTCTTTTGTGGCAGTTACAGACATACAACATGGATGAAACCAGGTAACAGAAAGAGCTTGTTAAATAGTTCCTCTGGTCTAGGGCCAAGCATGATGAAAGCAAAATGGTAAGCAGGGTCGCTCATGTGGGAACCATCTCGTGCCCCCTTTCATTTGTAGGGTCAGGGACACAGGCGAATCATGTCTTCCACTATACAATCCAAAACGACTTGACACAAATGAAAGTGTCATGTCCTTCTTGTCAGGCTATCTCTGGCCCGCATGTGTTGTGTGGTCCAAACTCAAATGCTTTATATCGTAACAGTAGGAAAAGAAAATCCTGAAATGTCCAATTTTACAAGCTGTACTAAATACATTCGGAAATAACAACGGTATTTAGTAGTCTTTCGCAGCTTTGTGTTAAATATTGACGTAGTGGAGTACTGAGACCCGGATTTGAAAGTAGTCTTAATGTATTTCTAATGTTCTCCGTCCCTCCATTCATCTGTTAAAGCTGCTTGAGTGGCATATTTGCGCTAACCTTGACCACAGAAGGCCAAATAAAAGAGGTGCGCGCAAGAGTAACCGCCAGAAGCAAACATGCACAATTCAAACCTTTAAGAATTTCCGTTCTTTGAAACACCTCTCATACCAACGCACCGCCCAAAAGGCATGGATTCCAAATCTGGCATAGCTTCCAAGATAGATGGGAAGTCATACAGCGTCTGTGAATTATAGCAAGGATGACAGGTTTGGGATTCGCGCCACAGTCCTCATCAAAGAGACTTCAGAAAGCGAAAAAGCGAAATATAGATGGGCGCACAGCTGCACCTCATTGAGAAAACTGAGTTCATTTAATCTGAGTTCAACGTGATCTAATTGAAAGCAAATCTGGCCCTCGCGTGCTTGAAGTGCAGCACAACGTTAGACAATGAAACTGATAAGGATAGGCAACGTTCTAGAAGCCTGAAGGCAAAATGCCCCTCTGCTCTTTTCCATGAAGTTAAGATTGGAAGTTATCAAAGTGCTCAAAACCTGTTGGTCTGATGTTAGAGTTAAAAAACAATTATACAAATCCCAAAATATGAAATTACATAAATGCATCCTCATATGGCAGAAGGTACGCTCAGTTGCCGTTGAACTTACTCTTTTTCATTTGATTGCTTTACACATATTGTAATAAAAAATCTTTACTGTGTTAGTGTAGATTAGTGATAGACTATCCCATTTACATAAAAATGTAGGTTACGTCGCCACCAATTAAAGTCATTGGAGATCTACACATTTATTGTTCATCACAGTTCATCACTTAGACATTGAGGAGTTATTTTGAATAATGGGAGACTGCTATATATATATATATATATATATATATATATATGCTTGTTTGTTAGTTTTTAACAGGCAAAATAACATCATTTGGTGTGCAGTTTCAGTACGACCCAAGCACAAAGTGACAAATCATAATGAAGACACTTTAGTCAGTATATACGAGGAAACCTGACTGCTTTAGGATGTCATCACGCACAAAAATTGACGCTATACTACTGTCACTTTCCCAAGTTGGATTATTTCAAGTTCTGTTGATTTAATTTCTCCAAAGGTGGAGGTGATCGGCGATAAGTGGCGGGTGGAACAATCGCATCAATGATAGAACGTATCCAGGATGGAGACCTGGACATGAGCTTGTATGAGATTGCTCATACTCGTCAAACAATCCTGACTTTAGGTGTCAGTTGTGCCCCTCTATTCCATACTGCCATACTTTAAGCATTCTGAATATGGAAAGGATGGTGTCTACCAAGAGCTGCCCCCATTATCTTACTCTTCATACACTAATACTATAATGTTGCCATTACTCACTTGACTACGGTAGGTCACGTAAACGGGATCATGAATGGAATATTCTGTAGCACACATAATAAAAACATTGTCTTTTGCTCAAGTGTGACATTTTGTTTTCCATCCAACGGGTTCACGGGGGGTGAGCCAACCCAAACAAGTTTAGTTTACCTGTACATTGTAAGCTTTATAAGCTAAAATAAATCAAACAACATCAGAGGTCTGTGGAATTGTTGTTGTGCTTGGTAATGGTCCATGGTGGAAAACTGGTCCCCCTGCCTTTGTATACCTCATGAGACCTCAGTTCAGCCAGTAGCAAGAGTAACTCTCAACATAAGGTATAAAGAGAAGGTGAAGAATATATATAGGTTATATTATTATTTTTGAATTTACGTTTGACTTCCTTTTTTAACATGTGTGTAGAATGTCAGGAACTGATGTTCACTTTCGTGACGTCATTTGTCATATCTTAGTCACTGTTTTGTTGATTTTGACTTTGACTAATTATCTTCTTCCACTTCAACAAGGTACAGACGTACAGTTTCGTTAATCGGGCCAAATTCCTCGCCCCTTCGGATCAAAGCCATAAAAGGCCCGATGGTCCGATCAGACCTGTCTTGTGGTGTGTATTATGTTATCATGTAACTGCATGCTAAAACCGTGCTGCGTTCATGCTGCAGAAGCTCCTGAGCATGAAATGGTTTTTACAGCAAAATCTGCGCCTCTCCTCCCACCATCGGAAACAAGTGGAGATGGAGAACAGTAGATTCCGCGTGGGCTTTAATCCACCGCGAGATAACAACCAGAAGGGCAAACAATTCACATTCCCCGCTATTGTTGGATGTTTACGTCACATGGGCTTCAATGTTCGCTGTTATTGGTGACGTCCCGTGACAGCGATTCAGCGTTTTTTGGTAGTTGTCCCCGAACGTGACAATCGTAAAGGTCAAACCTGTTCAATATGTCCTATATTCTGAATCCGTACGTGTGCGGTCAACACCGACGACGGCCGAGTCACAAACTTGGTGTTTGTGACATGAAACTCATCTGGGTCATGGTAATCCGCCAAGGTTGAATCAAGGCAACTGGACTCTTCTTGTTTATTGAAGACGTTTCAGCTTTAATTGAAAAGGCTTGTTCAATTCTAAATCGTAGGTCCGGTGACCCTCTAGTTAGCCTCCTTGGGGGTGTTTCCAACAACACCCTATTGTTGACCCTCTCCAGGGAACACACCAACCGAGGCATTAATAGAGGGACTCTGCACCTAAAATTTAGAACTGAAGAAGCCTTTTCGACTAAAGTTGAAACATCTTCAACAAACAAGTTTGCCACTGCAATTCCCAGACAAGCTAACAGTTAGCTTAGCTCCTTCTTCTTCTTCTTCTACTACTACAACTACTATTTTGTTCTTCTTTGTATTTTTGGCAGTCTGGAGGCCTTGTGGCATCATGCTGCCTCCTCGAGGTCAGTTTTGTTACGACAGACATCTGGGGAAACTCGATTGTCAGTGGAAGTATGGTTACGTGTGTGTTGCGCCGCGTCGGTCGTCTCGTTTGCGCCATACTTTGAAAGAGCAGTAAGCGCGCGCTTGCCAATTATTATGTAACATTACAAATTGCCTGTACAGTCAGGTTTTAGAATCTTGATTGTGGAGCTTATTCTCTCTATTTCCAATAGGAGAATAATAGGAGAATTTGTATCCAAATGAGATGTTCTGCTTAAGCAAGGCCAGGGATCTCATAGCTGTGACTGGTTAGCTTGGTTAGATGCCGCTGACCAATTGTCCAACTCATAGCCAGTGATTGCTCAGCAGCAGTAATTGTGCCACACTGGCATGAAAGCCATCAGGAAATCCCTCCAACAAAACGCCCGCCACGCTGGAATGTTGGCATTTTGCTGGTATTCTAATCACTCGGTCCAGACCGACACAAGCCCAGCTCGGGTGCCGTGTGACGCACCGAGGGAGGCGACACGATGCGGAAGAGGAGGCGCGGAGAGTCCGCGATGTTATGATGAACAATGAACCGCCGAGGTTACGACACGCTCGCAGATTGGACGCAGGGGTCGGCGGTCGTTGCGGTGGTGCTAATCCTCATTTGGCAGGTTGAAGAGAAGTGCGAGGGCCTCCGCGCTCAGGAGGCCATCCGTCACTCAAGTGCTCTGTGTCCTTGCTGTCAAATGTACTTAGGGAGGGACGGGTGTTTTGCATTTGCACCGCTGTACTCAAGTATGTGATAAGAGGCCCGTAATGCACAAGTCACGTTTCACAAAAATACTACATTACTGGTAACATTTTTACATTTTAAAGATGAAATAAGGAACACGAATTCTTCATATTGGCCAAATCAGTTCTATCATGTGTTTGTCCTGAAAAGCTGTCGTCACAGACGATCCGGCACAAGCCAGGTATCTGCCGCTGGAATCTGCGTATAGTAATAGCTGCTGACAGCTCCGAATCGTGCACGCACGCATTGCGGAACGAGCATCGTGATGCCAAATCTGGAGGGAATCCATTTGTGTCGGAATGC
Organism: Phycodurus eques; assembly: GCF_024500275.1. NCBI lineage: Eukaryota > Metazoa > Chordata > Actinopteri > Syngnathiformes > Syngnathidae > Phycodurus > Phycodurus eques. Next base: position 2,953,425 of record NC_084541.1, read on the forward strand.
ACAGCGATTAAACCTTCAAGGCACAGACTTAGGGTTCACCGCAGAGGAAAGCGAAAAGGAGGGGAAGGCACCAGCAAGAGGAAATAGTGTGTCACACGACTTCATCTTAATTTACCAACGCTGATCGGAGTAAGGGAATGCAGACTGTAATACTAGACCAAAAGTCATAGCAGAACATTTCCAATATACACTGTACTCATTTGTCAGACTTGCAACATTGTACACATTCTGTTGTTGTACATTGTCCATGCTCAACTTCTATTCTTCAAAGAGTCCAATTAAAAAGTCCGAATGAGAAATGTAATAATATACACAATCAAGGACAAACATGAAATGGGATTCCTGTCTTCACGGGGACTTATTTTTTAGGGTACCCGTTGAGATCATTGGAAATGTAAAACTAACACCTAGAAAAAAGAGTACAGTGGGAGAGTACATTGCAAGATCATTTTGGTTGTGACTTTATCTTTCATTCTTATCGTGTTTTCACAAAAACTGTTATCATACGTCACTATATACAACTCATTGTAATAGTCATCATTATAATTGTTGATTTGTTGATTTGTTTTTACAAAGGATTATTTCGACCACACTTCTCTTTCAAGAAAAAAAGTAAATATTAACATTTCCACATGAACCTAAACACAACAGCACAAAAACAAAATGTGTTAAAACACTTCTGGCCGATTTTTGGGGCGGTGGAGGAACTAATGAGGCAATTTCAGTGAGTAATTCTTTCTCAGAAACAGACACTAACACAAACACAAATAAATTTAAACTCCTCATACCGATGATGGTGTTCATGTGCCCAAACCATTTCATTGTCTGTGAACTTCACAAGATCCTCAACAGTCTTGACTATTATGCAGTATCATGCACCAAATCCATGCGAATTCTCTTGCCGGTTGCGGGTTTCTTTTGTGGGTCAAAACTTGGCTCACTAACACATACGGATGAATGCAAACGCACACACGGCTTCATAATACAAACCTGCCCAACAAGACTGACGCTGTCACTCAGCTGGGCCCCCTCCACAAAATCACACAAGGCCCTGAAAGGACAAATGTTTGTTTCCCCTCCGCAGAATTAATGAGGGCATCGGTTCGTTGCCGCTCCTTCTGTGCCTGGGCTTGAAAGTGACGAGTAAATATTAGCAGTCGACTATTTATATAGAGCTGGAAATGCGCAGCCCACACCGGGGGCAGTCGGGGTAATGAGGAGAAATAAGGACAGAATGGGTCGGCGGGCAGAACAACTGCATTGTGCTCCGCGGGACGTGTGTTCGTTGCATTGACGCGTCACACCTGCTCGCTCCTCCTTTCATACACCCTCAAACGAAGATTCATTCAACATGGCTGACGTACGTTCAACATTGGACGAGAGGAGCTCCCATTCATTGGAAAGACAAAACGCTCAGTCTGTGAAAAATGTCTATACGCAACACTAGTTTGGTGTCATTCTCGGAGTATTTCTACAAAACAGAATTTCGGAAAAATGTTTTTTGGGTCGTTTTCATGTAATTCGATTAATAACGGGAAAGATGTTTCCGATTTAGGAATTTCTTTTTTTTTTCTGATTGCGGTATTTTCTTACGCCGACTTTGTTTTGTATGGTCAAATCCGTACAATGGGTGCAATTGTTCTGACACCTTCACAAACACATACATATCTTACAAATACCACAATCTATTTTGCGGTCTGCAAATTGTGTCAATGCAGAATGGCTTCCTCATCCTGGAACTTCAGCTCACAGATCCCTCTGGTGTCTTGCGACAGCAAAATTATTAACAATAAAGACATAAAAGGACCATTTGTGAAAGAACCCAAAATAAAAGGAAGTCTGAATACACTAACATGCATTTGCATGGAAAACCCATATTAAGCAAGAGGGGGAAAAGTCCTATAGAAGACAGACATTTTGCAATCTTTTAAAAAAAAAAGGATCGTGGGCTTTGGGTGGCGCGGACGACAAAGCTTTTGCCTTTTCAAACCATGTCAGAAAATACTGTGGCTGCTTTTCTACCTATCGCAGTGCGTTACACATCCCCCGATATCCGACTAAATGGTCGAGGATCCATATTCTCTTTCGCCGTGTGCGGCATCCATTGCGCTGTCGTTCGCTAAATGTACTCCTTCTGTCTTTTCATCATAAAAATATGACATTTCTTTTGTGTACTGCCAGAGAATATGATGGAGTTTGACCACACTGAAACCGAGCTCCCTGACTACATGTGGTTTGTGTGATGAAGTCTCTTAAATGTGTTCATGGTGGAATTGATCGTGTTTCAAGCAGCCCACGCGAGGACTATAGATAGGAATGTTGATTTGCTGTTATCGGAGGCAGAATAGATGAGCTGGATGATACTCAGAAGAAGCAGCAAATATTTGGAGGATCACGTGACGATTGAGCCTTCGCGGTGAGCTACTCATTTTGTTCGAATATAACGATCAGAAATGTGATGTGTCGGTCCATTTTCTACACTGCTGATCCTCATTAGAAAGCCTTTCAAAATCAGAAGTGTCAGAGGAATATCCCTGCCCGTTTCATTTTCAGTAGCAGTCAAATGATTGTGTTCGTGCCGCGTACCATAGACTTTGTTTGGATATTGTCGGAACAGAGGAAAAGGTTAATCATAGACGGTATTCCCATTGCGTATGTCACCACTCGGATTGTTCACAAATCAGTTTACTCCTACAAACAGCGCTAATCACGCATAATGACTTTGCTGTCTGCCCTTCCCATTTAGACCACCGCCAAATAAATTGTATTACCTCACTCAGGCGGAGAAATATGGAAACCATTAAACGGGGAGGTGGGAGGGAGCCATGGGTGCCTCTGGCTACCATTCAAAATCACTCTTATAAGGTGGAGTCTACACTATAAATAAAAAAAATATATATATAAATAAATGAAAAACTAGAAGGATGCGACTATACACAAGCGTATTTCTTTCCGTCTACACTGTAGCCATTCTTTTAGGGTCTACTTTTGATGTGCGCTTGAGTTGTCGCGAGCAAAATCTGCTTTGAACTTCATTTGCACTACTTCATAGAACCTCGAATCACATCGGGAGATTTCGGCTGTTAAAGTCTATATGTCTGCAGCTGTGGCTGTGGAAGGAAGTGGAGAAACTATTTTAGCACTCGAGCCTGAGTTTGTCAGCGTGTTCCAGTGCTCAACCTGAGTTGGCGGGGTTATCCAAATACTGAAACAAGGCTGAATAGTGATCACATGCTCACTTAAAGAAACAAGGGGAAATAAAATGATTCTCACGTTCAACCTTGTGGGCAACCTGACAATGGGAACAAATTATTTATTAGCAATAAACAAGATCCCAACATCTGTTCTTAATAAATCAATGTACAGTATATGGAAAAACAACCTTCCCTAAATAAAAATAAATAAATAAATAAATAAAAAACACACTTGTTTTCCAAAAAGTGGAACGTGAAAGGCTGTGTTGTACACGAATCAAGCAAAAAAACAAATACAAATAAAACTCTAATTAAGACAGACTGGGACACCAAAGTTGATGTTTCCCAATTTTGGTCCCATGAAGCTCATATAATCCATCCATTGGTTCTCACATGCTTAAAAACTTCAATAAATATAATTGCAACAAACATCTGGAACTCATAATCCCATCGTAAATCTGAAAAACACATGCAAAATGTTATTAGCTGCTTTTTGAACGGGATAGGAATTGTATTAAATCTTTTGTCTTTTCTTAATTGTTTTCCTTTTTATAGCTGCCATTTCAAATCCATCGTTCTGTTTGTGACTAAGTTGGCAGCATATACATATGCCCAAACTTATTCACAGCCTGGCCATGTTTGGAATTTTCTTCTGGCTGGAAATGACGTGGAAAAGTGTCAAAATACACATTATGCACCATTTTGTCATTCATATTTTGAACATTTGGAAAATTATTCATATGCTCTTTTGTGGAAAATCTTTGTACACAACGTCCAAAACAGAAAAGAAACAAAAAAATGTAACAGGGTAAGAATGATTTGGAGCTGATTTCAAGCTACGAACAGTTACGGTAAAGGAAAAGCGCATTCCCGCCGGCTGATGAAAGGCAACGGCAATTGGCCTGATGCCTTAAGTGATGTGTGGTCAACATGGGGGGAGGCGGGGGAGGCAAACAGTTCCATTTATCAGATCATCACGCTCGAAAAAAATGTTCATCATCGTCTCACTGAAAACAGTTGAGTTGATGACAGTGGTGAAAATGCTCCGGGTACTATTATCTCCCGATATATGCAAGTCCACTGACATATACTGGAAGTCCAGCGTCTTCCACATGCAATACGGTCCTTAAGTACTTTGGTTGCTTTATTCTCTTTGAATTACACGCCGTTGTTGACATAGTTGAACTCAGCCAGACACCGTCTATGCCGTTAGTCTCTTGATCCTCTCTCGCTGGCTTTGAGCAGATCGCTGGCCACCCCCCCCCCCCTCAAACCCCCTTACTCCAGAACAGATTTACTGTGATTACCCGGGCCAGTGTTTACTTTTCCCAGCGTACTTAGCTCTCTGTTTCTTTTATTCAAATTAATTCAACTCCACTCATTCTCTACCGCGGCCATTTTCATCCATGTTGATGATCCCTCATCGCGACCGTGCAAACAGAGCACTGTATCTGGGCGGAGTAAAGCTAGGTTGTGTCTGAAAATGACTTCTTAACATGTCATGCGATGTTTGGTTTCTTTAAGATGAAGTGTTTCTTCTTCAATAGATCGTGAACATCAACAAACAAAAATGACTTCAGGTCAGTTTCACATAACAGTGCTAAAAGACACAACTTGGGAACTTGGACTGGATGAATTGGCTCATTTGTCTACACAAGGCAAATATTTTAAGATACTCACTGTGCTGACCTTACAAATATTTTTCTATGTTGCACAAACAAATGGCTGGCAATGGAAAAAAAATATTAACACTACCAAATAGCCACTATTGGGAAGATTACTATTATTAAAATTTGGATCAACAGGACCCTTGAATATTTCTTCTAAAGAAAAAGTGGATTAATACCATTTGGAATTGCTCGCAACAATGATAACAAATGAAATAGAAGTGCATGTCCACAAATGACAACCATGTATCCAGAAGCTGCAAAAAAAAAAAAAAAAGAAAACAAATAGGATGTACATAAACAGTAAATGTAACATAAAAGTTCTTCAATAAAAAAAAAATAAAGGTTCCAATAATAAAGAAGCTGTATCTTGAAATGCATTGAATTGAGACTTTTCGAAAGATTTTGCTGTATACAAATAGCAAAATACTTCTAATAGCTCACATTTTCTACCAAATATGCGGCCCAATTAGTTTCCGTGGGCACCGTCCCGCTAGTGTCACATTCTGCTCCTTGGCCAACTGTTGCTTTGTTGAATTTGACTTTTTTTTTTTTTTCGAAACAAGCATGCTTTGCATCATTTGCTATCTCCCAGCAACACTCTTAAGAACACACACACACACACGAAAACAAAACAAAACAAAAAAAAAGGCCGTTAACAGCACATACTGCCAGAGTGCTATTTAAAGGCTTGAGGGTTAGAGTGGGGGCGGGGGTCTACAAAAGTCCATTTACAGTACGGGTCAGTACATCTGAATGCCTCGACTACTCCGGCCAAATTCTTTGTCTCCCTCATTCACAGCAAGTTATCTCGAGCGCTCCCCGCACAAAGGCAATTGGTATTATATTGTCCCGGCTGACATGAACCCCTGATATTTTCACTGCTTCCATTAACACCCTTTTTACCTTCTCTATTACCAGGCAATTCCCACAGAACAAGAGGTCACACCGACCATGAGGTGATACTTAGCGACTCTTAAAAAGACACACCGAAAGAAAATAAGTACAACGGTGATTCATTCCATTCTTTTTACATTTTTACTTTGTTTTGTCTTCGTTGTGTGTGGGGGGGGGGAAGCACTTTACAACCCAGATGAGGGTTGGTGTGTATTTTACCTGGTCCCAGGCTAAATGGCAGCCCATTCATGTCTCAATGACTCAGACAGCTGCTCTTCCGCTCAGCTCCAGCTTCGCGTTGACAGACACAAAAATGAAGGAATGTGTACCAAATTAACGTTAAGAAGTCAGAATCGGAACGTTTGCGCAAGCAGTCCTCAACGTGCAATACGGTGTGGACCGCGTTCGAATGAGCTCGGGTTCGTCAGAGGTGAAATGAATAGTTGCACGACTGAATGATAACAATGGTTGCTCAGAGGGTCACCTGACCAGGTTCGTCATAATAACAGGTCTGACTTAATCTTGGTGGTGTGATGACTGAGTGTCATACTTACGGTAACTGAAGCCATAGATTGCGTGACAATTTATTTGAACACTGACACGGGCGGAATTCTGAAATGGACATGCGCGTGAAAGTGTAACAACAACAACAAAAATAACATGCAAATCAACCTTTAAAATTGACCTCTGATATCTTGCATCTTTCTTTTGTGATCTTTTTTTTTTTTTTTTTTCTTACTGGTAAATAAATATATCTGAACACAATGTAAACAGACAATCATATATACAGACAGCACAGGCACACAGCAGTTCTTTATAGTAACTGACGAGTGATGTATTCATAGGGGCAAGGAGGATCACTGCTTAACTGTCATACAAGTGGAAGAAAAAGTTAACCGTTGATCATAACCTGATGACGAATGGGCAGGAGAGACTCCAACTTGTGTTTTGGTGTGCGCTTCGCATGTTGGTGAGCTGGGAACGTTTCTTTGGGCAGAGACGTGAGGGCGCGGGGCGAGGGGGCCAAGACAGGTGACATTCCAATCTTGCGAACAGTTTAATAACGGCATGCTCTGCCTTTAAAGGTCAGATGACAACAATGTTATGGGGTCAGTTAAAAATCAGTTGCATTGTTTATGTTATGTCATACATGCACGTAACGTCCAGCATAGTTGAGCTAAAAATTTGGTTTTTATTACGCGTGTTGAGCCCTCCCCGAACATACCCAAAGCTCAAGACTGAGCTGGGTGCGGTTACTCCATCCACCAGAAGTGACGTTGCAATTGCCAAACACAGCACGCTACACTCGAGACGCAATGGCTTTTTTTCCCCCCGACTCCCCAGTGCATTGTAACTATCATAGAGTCGTAGGTATATACAAGGAAATGCTCACCTCTTGTCTGCGCCGCTTCGCCAGTGCATCGTGCCGGCTGCGAGATTTAGTTCTCTTGCTGGGGGTGGAGGTCCCGATGGCCGTAGGAAAAATAGTTGGTTACCGCAGCTGGTTTCAGCCTCTGCGTAACCACACCTGTGTATCCAATGCTTTCTCAAAACACGCCGGTTCGAAGTGATCGGCAGATGTGGTTTGTAAAGGGGTTCTAGAGTTATCAAGAAAATCTTTAACATCGTTGTCCTCTGACCTTTAAGCCTCAGATGAAATGTTGACATCTCAAGAGGTCATTTGTGACACGACAGTCGTTCGAATGGGGTGACGTTAGCAATGTGTTTTTCACAGAATTTTTTGTTGAGTTTCGAAATGTCACTTTAAAGCTTCTCCTGTATTTCTATTCCACATCCCTCATAACAAGAGTGCATTTGAGTGCAGGGCAGAACCACTTATACCTCGGTTCTAGGACAGCATGCAAAACCTTAATCTACCGGTGAGACTTCATATGACTTGAGTGTTACACTCAGTGACGGACACAGACAAACACACAAATATACACCGGTACATAGACATCAACCTATTCTCTCCGTCTGCCACACAGCAGAATGCCAGTGACTGAAGAGTCCTTGATGCTGCCGACAGACAGGCCTGTGTGCAGACTCCTCAGACCCTCGCTCACCTCCACACAATCCAATCCACCCCACCCCCTAAACCGGAATACCACAGTACGCAGCATACAACCCCCACTGCCTGTGTCTGCTTTTAGAACACTGGTATCCATCTATCCCTTTTCTATACCACTTGTCCTCATTAGGGTGGCGGGTGAGCTGGAGCCTATCCCAGCTGACTTTGGGCAAAAGCCGGCGTACACCCAGGCCAATCGCAAGGCACATGTAGACAAACAATCATTGACTCTCACATTCACGCCTATGGACAGTTTAGTCTTCATTTATTTTGGGAAAGCTGCAGGAAGTAAAAAAAAAACAACAACAAAGCTAACACAGAGAGAACATGCAAATTCCACAATATGAAGCCGAAACCGAGATTCGAATCTTGAACTTTAGGCGAACGTGCTAACCACTAGTCCACCTTGCTACCCCACTCTTTACAACAGCATCCATTTACTGGACCTTGACATCTTAGAAAGAACTGTTATGCATCATTGTTATTCCTTCAATGCTCTGTGTCTGCTTTGGGGTCGGACCTGTCGCTAATCGGAACAACCACCAAGTGCGATACAACTGAAGGAAGAAGTCCGTCGTGGGTTGCAGTTTTCACATTGATACATTGAGTGGAATCCTGGGCCCAATATCCAGATGCATACCAAATGTTTTTGCTTGGCAGATGACGCACACTTTCACAAAGTCAATCAGAACACGAGGCTCCTCAGTTCTGTTCCTACGGTGGCAATGTAACCTCATTTCTTTTTACACAAATCACTGATCACTAACCTACACAAGTGCCTAGATCAGACTATAGGATTTTGGCCTGATTAGCTATCGCGGGCGATTCCCCAGTTCGGGCACAACATATTTTGTCGGGAACAACAAAACGTCTTGTGGGGTGACGTATCAACGACAGCTCTCCGACAGCGCACCTTGATGTCGACCAATAGGATTGTGTATTGTGACCGGCGCATCCCCTTCCTACTTGCACGTCGTCGTCAACATTTATTCACGTGCGCGAACCAATGTTTACCGAAGCTTTAGAGCATGATTCGACAGAACACTGACGTTTACGTACAACTGTTAGCGCTAGCACTAGCTTGCTAGACTACATAACGTTTTGTTGCCTGCTTGCAAGCAGTATTCAAAGTACGTGAAAATACCTCAAGCAATCCTTGAATGAACGTGACGACCACCACACGTTTTCCCTCATTTTGTTCCCCCCCCCCCCCTACATAATACATTGACGCGACCCGTCATCACCGTGGTAACGGGTATATCCGGTCGTGTTGACCCGTGACACGTTTTCTGGTCCCACCTCTCTGACAGAGTTTGATTTGATGAGATAAAGCCCAGGGATCGTAAAAGACGGGATGCGGTGATATCAGAACACACGATGTGTCGTGTTGCCACTGTCTGACCGAGCTACGGCAAGAGTTTATCGTAGTAGTCTGACATAGTGCAATCGCGAACGACCAAATTTGTCTTGTGGACTGATCCAGGCATAACGCAATCATAAAATCACAATTTCAGTAAAAACCCGTAAGGACGGCAGTAAGCGAGCATGCCTTCTTGTGCCGGTATACCGACACCCAGGCTAATCGTTGAGTTATGTTGGTAACAAAACAATACGTCTGTACTCACTGGAGTCTTTGGCGCATGTTTTAGTATTTGAAGTTGGTTTTGAGGTTTTGTGTATTCGACAAGCTGCGGTCAAGAAGTGTTAAACTCCAGTGGGTATATGTAGTGCACTGTTGTGTTTGCATCATGTGGCCTCACAGCGTGGAGCGCCATCTTCCAAAGCTATTTATGTCACCGCAAAATCATGTGAACCACTTCAAGTAACACAAGGCTGGTCAGAGGGCAGCATGTGCTGAACACAAAACCACGACATCTTGCCTCTGACAAGCCAACTCGCTGCCTTTGTTACCGAGATTAATCAGATATCTTTTGAATTTGACATTTGGACTTTGTACAGTAGGTCTCATCTCAAAACAATACCGTATGTTTGTGCATAAAAACACTGAGGATATTTTTTTGCTTTTTTGTTTGTTTGTTTGTTTCCATTGTGGAATATCCAAGCAAACGTTTCCAACGTGGCTGGAACAACCTAACAGCTTTTAAATGTATTATTGCAGCATGATTTGAGGGATTCATCACAATTATTTTAGCACCTTTTCTGCAACAAACTCAAGCAAAAATATTGGAGTTTAATTCTAAACTAGTTTGTTTTTTTCCTGAAAATGTTAACTTTCCAAATATTGACATTGCATTTTTACTCTACACCTAGCTGCATATTGCATCACTTCTTGCCTCAACTGTACGCAGTTTATAGTGATGTGACAAATTCACAACTTTATAACACTGACCATTTTCTGTTTTAAATTCATGTTTAAATTCACTCTATTGAGGTTATTCCCTGTATCTAAACTCTTAATTTCTGTCAAGCGAGACCGGGAGCTGCATTTTATTCTTCCCATGTTTGCCGGTCCACAGTTTTGTTAGCTTCTACACCAGATATTCAACATATTCAATTGCCGTAACTACGACGATAATTATCCATGATTCAAATATGAAGGGTTACACAGGACTATAAAATAATATAAACCAACAGTATCACAACACACCTTTTAGTGAATCCCTGTTGAAAATCCAACTTTGGTCAATTTGTCCTCCTGCTTACCCTGAAATGTTCAATGTATATGCCACTAAGTGCAAACTGCTCTTAAGAAGGACAAAATCATAAAATATCAATGTAAAGATCATGATGAAAATCATTTCATAATTTTATAAATATTTATCTTTATTTCAGTATACAAAATAAGAGTATGTACATCCACACATAAGTGGTTTAGAAAATCCATGAGTTCATAATGCTCTTGATAATAGAATATATTTTGAAGTCACTGCATGTCAAGATGTAAAGGATGATTAATCTGCAAGTACTTTTTCCCTTTCTTTCAGTCCACAATGAAAAAAGTCATGTTGAAGATACACACACGACGAATGTGCGGGTCCAAAGTCCAAAATAGTCTGTGTTTGAAAAAGTACTCTACGTTCCCTTTATTTGCTTTTCCTCTGGTGTCCGTTGATGCAGAAGGAAAAAAAGTATCAACTGTACCTAAAAAAAAAAAAAAATTTTTAAAATAAAAATTCCCACAAGTCCACAGATTTCTGTCTAGGGGGAGATACGACATCACCCTTCTCCTCCAGCTTTAAGATCCAATGTTATTACTTTTTATTAGCGCAATAATAAAATAGACCTTCCTTATCCACGCTGGGAGAATTCATGGTCATTAACAGGAAAAGGAAACTACCCAGGAGGACGGCTGTCTTCGCATAAACTGTCGTCACTTTCCATGTCCAGTAGAAACCCAACTGGCAGTTTGGAAAATCTTTACTAAAGTAATAATGACACAAGGATACACCACGTCATGGTGAAATACACATGCTAAAGTTGAAGACAAAGGTTTGCCTTCTGGGTATTGTAGCGCTTCGGTTCATCTGCGGCTCGGTACAGGCGACGGACTCATTTGCAGACGTATCGCTCCACAATCCGCTCGCACTTCTTGCAGGTTACGTAGCAGCACCAGTGGTACTTGCAATGGCAGCGTTCCGCGAGCTTCTCCGTATACGGGTTGTAGCCACGGCCGCAGCACATCAAGTCACAGCTGTCACTGCCAGCTGAAGTTTTGTTACACTGCCTGAAATTAGCATAAATGAAGTTAGAAGATTGAGGGAGCACCCTTGTTTGAAAGACAACCCGTTTCCAGTTTGGCTTCCGGCAAGAGAACGGCTTCATTCTAAACATTTCATCCAGCGGCCTGTAGAAACTCACTGCCTGCGAAGAGTCCACAATGGCCCTTGAAATATTCTCGACCGAGCGTTGTGCCCTCATTTTTCTCTCATTTTCCTTTGTCGCATCGTTTTGAGCGCGAGACGCTTTGGATGCTTTCGGGAGCCAATGGACTCTTGAATAGGCGGTGAACAGACCCCGCCATAAATCACACTGAAAACACAGGCCTGCCCCTTCTCTTAAGTTTGCCCTTTCCACATTATGGCTCAGTTTTATGATGGCAGAGTGTTAATGACCAGCATGACGAGAGGGGCGCTTAAGTAAATGGTGGAAGCAGGAGTGAAGGAGGAGAGTGAAAGGCAGGTTTATGACATTGTTGGGAGCTGGCAAATAGGAACACCCACACATTTTTTGGGAACCAAGGTCTCCTCGTAACACATCCGAACCGAAGGTGCGGCATTAAAAATTCTACAGTGTGAGATCGTATCTCAAGATCAGATTTGTATCTTCAATTCTAATCACTGATGCATCCCAGACCACGTTTGCCCTTGTATTTCTCGCCATCGAAACACGGACTATATAAAGAGTTTCTATAGCGAATGTCGAGGCTAACAATGTAGACAGGAGGTCAATTCGAGTGTCAAGACTGATAAAGCCTCTGCTTGAAGTGGCCACCAAGTGAGTGACAGATAAGTGCTTATATTGTATAAGGCAAAGTTGTCAAAATGTTCCTTCTGGGCGCCGACATGTGATTTACCAAAGCCCCGAGTGTTTCCTCTCACGGCCCACAAACCGGAGTGCCTCGTGATTTGGCGACCCGTCTGGGGCGTACCCAACCTCTATGGCGTACCCCATAGATTATGTGCCGTGTTGATGCCTAAGTGTAGCGTGGGGACCGAGTCAAGTATTGGCGCCAAAATAGCAGAATGCTACTTTAACGTACTGTACTGTATGTAACAATTGAAGAAACGACTTTTGATTGTGATCAGGGCCACCTGCACCAAAGTCAGCTACGAGAACCAGTAGACTAGCAAGATCCATTCTTTATGGTCATGTCTATCACTACAGACTAAGTTCATGAATATTGACTAGTAAATACAAATGTTTAAGGCTGCAACGAACAATTATTTGAATAATTATGATGATTATTTTTTTCGAATAACCAATGCATCGGATTGAAAAAAACGTTTTACATTTCCATCCATGTATTCAAAAGCAGTACATTATTTCAATGCACAAACATAAATTGATTATGATTCAGTTACTGGTTTCGCCCGTAAGATGTCAGAAAATAGATCACTTTTTTCCTAAGTCAAAGATGTTTGCAAATATCTTATTTTCAAACACAAAGATTATCAGTCTGCTTTATTATTATAACAGATATTATCATTCATATTTAATGCTTTGTTATTATAATACATGTAATTATTGATACTGTATTTACTGTTGAGTGGCTGAAATTGTGAGGAATTGGGACTTTTTAAGTTAAACAAGGTCTCTAAACATTTAATCGATGATCAAACATCTTTAGCGATGAATTTGATCATCAATTCGTGGTCGATGAATCATCGCACCTCTAAAAATGTGAATCTGCGGGAGTCCACTGTATTTCCATGACTTCTTATCGGGAACATTTATTTTCAATCTGCAAATATCAAAGGTCGAACAGCCGCGAATGGGTTGTGTTTGACTCCTGAAGGTCCACTGTATGACTTGTGCATGGACAGCACCGTACGAGTCAAGCAATTCAACCTATTTAGTGAATGCCGAGAGCCAACAATATAAAATTCCAGCCTTTAAATCTTGAAAATCAAAGTCAACGGGATTGTGATGACAGTATTCAGTTGGACAGATCAGCGACGGTCTTTGACACGCGATTTGAAGTTGTCCAATGTCTCGTTGAACAAGATGAATCATCATCTGTGGAAACAGCTTTTTATATTTGCCTGCTTGTTGTTCTCAAAATGTGCCTCTGCTGTCATGCAATATCAAAACGGATAAATAGAGTCTGTGATTAAGGCATGTCCTTCTCCAAAAATAAACGTTTAAAATCATTTCGGAAATTCAATACGTTTTAAAGATAAAGCTGCATATTTTCACTGTGATGCTGCTTCGTCAGATCTCAGCATGAGTAAGACCCTCAGACAAAATGACTCCTTGCTGCCTGCTAAATTCTCACACACCACGAACGAGTGCCACGCGCAGCCCCGACCGAGTTGGAGTGCGCAAAATGGTGTCAGCTAACCTTTATCTAGGGGAAACCTTTAAATGCTTCCAAATCTGTGTGCGCCCCTTCAGTTGATAACAGCTTGAGTTCTCCGGGGCCCAGGAATAAGTGCATTAGTCATTGGTCCAAGATAAAAGCACAAGGATCCCAGTCACAGTGGCCTTCTTCAGCGACACATGCTCAGACAAGCCACAGACCGAGTGCTCAGGTTGTTATCACCCAGCCCGCTAACTAAAATTTGCCACCGGGCAGGACAGCACTTTCCTAAAGTCAACATCCTGGATGAGTTGACAGTCAGGACTGGTCATTTCCTATTTGCTGCTGTGCGGGTTGGCCATTGTTAAAGAGTCACGGTAAGTCACGTTTTCACACAAGGGGCACAGTTCAGTTTAGATTTAAGACCCATTTTTTTTCCTTCCCTGTTCAGTTCTCCGTGGTACAGATTGATTGCTTAACACTGATCGTGCTTGCATTTCCACTTTGCGGTATGTATTTATGTAAATATTATAGTGTGACATCATAGCAGTCAGACAGCATCTCACCATACATGCAAGTTCATTCGAATTAGAAGATATTCGAAATGCAAACATTATCCATAAACCTGCATGGAGTAAATTCCTGTAAATTACTACTACAACTGGCGCCCAAACCGAAGTGTGCTAAACGGTTAGAAAGTTCGGGTTTGATATTTTGGGGACGTTCACGATGGAAAGGCCAAAAAATGCGCTGTGCACCACATAATATTTCTTGGTGGAAAGAAGCCTTTGCTCATTGCCTTCCCTTGCTTTCACAGAAGCGATAATTCTCTGTTGAACAATCTGTATGTCTAACCTTTGCCCTCCGGGTACTTCGCCTCCGGGTTTGATCCCGTATTGAAAAGATGCACAAATGGGGTACAGTGCTGTTCGTTAGTTTAGAACTTTAAAACCCTATTGACGTGAACCAAACGACACGGCTTTCTGACAAGTGAAAGGCAATCCCACCTGTCCTGTGTGCCGACTGAACCCAGTTTGTCATTCTTGGTGCAGAAGTCTGGGGAACTCTGCAGGTAGACCAGCTCATTCTCCCTCACAGGCCTGATGTCAATGTCTTTGGGCACCAGTTGCTTGCGTGTCCCCATGGGTCTGTGAACCACCTTGGTAGCCGACAAGTACTTCGTCTTCAGGTCCATGGCGATCTCTCTCAGGTCCTGAAGGCCTCTCCAGCAAGTCCTTATGGAGCACGAGCCGGATACGCCATGACACTTACACTTCATTACCACCCCCTCCCTCAATGCCTGTCAACAGAGAGCACGTAGCTGATGACGAACTGAATCTAGTGATTTAAAATGATCAGATAACTACACAATACACCAGAAAGAATATGATGACCAACATATATTTTGCTACATCCTGACTAATTCTTGCTTACCTGTCTGCCAACTTCACTGTTGTGTAGGTGCATGAGTTTGTTGGCATGGGAGCCTGCACGTTTCATCTTCATGGGAGCATCCGCAAATTTGGAACCCATAACCAACCCGTAATGGAGGTTGTCAGCGCAGCCCCCCCAGCGATAGCCGGGCTCCGGGATCTCAGCTGGAATCGGACCGCATGAGCACAGGCGCAGATCTCCAGTGGTGCACGCCCTTGCGATGGTGTGGCTAATGGTGGCAGCGGAAAGGGCATAGACAAATGCAGACTCCCTTGTTCCTGATGAGTGAGACCAGAAGCAACATTGAAAAGACTGAAAATAAACTGACCAGTGGCAACCTTTGCTATTATACTACAAGACATTGAAAACATTCAAGGATGGATGAGAAATTCATAAGCCTTTTTCTAATTTCTAATTTAATTACCCGCAGTTATGTCATTATGTAAGTTACTGAGGGTGTCACAGTCACTTTAACTTTCTGCCTCCTGTGGAAGCAGTGTGGGCTCAGTTCCCACTCAGTGATGGTGAGAACGTGAGTGTGAAGTGCTTTGTCTCTGTGGCTAAATCTCATTTCTGTATTTGCATACTCCTCAGTCCTCACTCCTCGCTGGGTTCACATGTTTGCTCCTCCCACCAGTGATCCGTTGAGGAGAACAAAAGACGAGCGAGGAGGGTCAAATGTTGGGCGAAATGAGACATTTGCTCCTCAATGTTGTCTTTTCCAGGAGAAGTCATTTAACGTGTCAAATATCCAGTGTAAAAATAATCAAGGAATGACAAAAACAGGAGTTTAACTATTTAATGTTAAGTCTTGTGCCATTTATGATCCGGCTGGTACACGCCCATTTTTTACATCACTGTTCAGGAGCTAAAAGACTTCCACAAAGGAAACAGTCCGTGGACCCTCCTCGATACCCGATCCCAGCGCCTCGATGCGCATTTAAGATAATACTCCTTAATATGGAGGTGTGGGAACAACATCGAGGAGCTACGCTGAAAAAAAAAAACCTACTCCATTTGCAGTTGGACATGATTCAAATGTGATTAACTGAGGTAATTTTACCCTTTTCCTTCGAAAACGAACAAAATATGTATGTTAAACACATTTTAATCATGTGCTAGCAATCTACATGTCAAGTAAATTCAAAGGACTTTTTTTCAGGAAAGTTCAAATTAAGAGAAATTACATACATCCACTCTGTGCTGTATGGGGGAGGGGGGGGGGGGGGTACCCCAAGTGCCCCCCCTGGTTCTCCCGCCTCTGATGTGGGAATATATACATCTATATATGGAAAACAGAAAATGAACCTGTCTACCATCCCATAATATGCCATGACAGCCGAAGTGTCATATAGAGCGAGCACTGATGTAATTGGCGATGACGTGTGGAAAGCATCGACAGCTATCGAGAACGATTTCAGAACGCGGGGAAATCGCGTAAGAGCGAACGTTTGTTTGACCAAAGCATCCTCGGACAGAGACGAGACGTTTCCCACGTAACTGATGGCACTGATGGTGTATTTCTGCAACTCCTGCTGATTTCTGTTCATTTTGTATTTGTTGACTATATCTTGTGAAGATCAAACCAAACAAAAGGAACGTTGAAAACATTACCTTTCACCCGTGAAAATACAGAGTGGCTTTTGGGGCATCGTACATGTAATTGGCCCTACCTCGGTCAAGGTC
This sequence comes from Phycodurus eques, assembly GCF_024500275.1. Lineage (NCBI taxonomy): Eukaryota > Metazoa > Chordata > Actinopteri > Syngnathiformes > Syngnathidae > Phycodurus > Phycodurus eques. Next base: position 2,970,354 of record NC_084541.1, read on the forward strand.
TGGACGATACTTGGAGGAATCGCTGGGACGCTCTATGGAGGAGCAGTTCCAGCGCATGTCAGCAAAGGTCTTTTGACACGTTTTCTTGACTTCCCGGGCTGCTTGGATGATGGTTTGCATGAGTTCCATGTTGCTGCGGCACAGTTGAGCTTGGGAGGACACCAGGCCGGGCAACAGCTTACAGTGTTGGGTCTGGTTGATGTGTAAGGTCTTGGGTGTATGTGATATTGCTCTGCGGAGTGAAGAGAGACAAAAAAAAGAAATACATTTTTAAAAATGAGGTCGCACACAGAAACGGCTCCTGACGCGGGGTACATTTTGGCCACAAGCTTCGCTATTCCATCCACACGTACATTAAAAAATGTTCTTGTAAAACACAATATTTGATCATTTCTATACTGTATTTGTGTGGCTTGGCCTGTGTTTTGCTCGCTTTAAACCTGGAATGTATTTTTAGCGCGATTGAAAGCTTTATGTGCACTTTAATGTGCTGTCTTCTGCGACGCCGTGCACCTCGAACTGCGGCAAAACCAACGTGAGAGTGATCGGCCATTTATGAAAATAGTTGCCGAACCTCACACATTGATGTAATATGGGAAGAGTTTCATGTAGGGAATTTTGAACATCCATCCAGCCTTCCATTCTCCGAACCGCTTCTCCTCACTAGGGCGGCGGGCGTGCTGGAGCCTATCCCGGCTATCTTCGGGCGAGAGGCGGGGTGCGCCCTGAACCGGTCGCCGGCCAATCGCAGAGTTTTGAACATGCAGTTGAATTAAAATGAAAACCAAAAATATTTCGAGGGGTACTTTCGGCTGATGTCCATCACAGAAACAGAACCATATTATCAACTGAGAAAATCTCCCACTTTTGGCTTTTACCCTTTTTGTTACAGTACAGAACTTCCTATGAGATATTCCCAGAAATAGTTTTGCAAAATCGCCTAATCTCCGATCCAGATAGATCATATCTAGCATATGCTCCTCACCATTTCTATTTTGCACCGTGGGAGGTTTTGTCTTCTTTGGCCTCGGTTCAGTGTGAATGTTCTATTTAAATACTATTAGAGGATCATATTAGACTATATTATAACGTATTTAGGTTTTGTGTATTTACAGAGAAACCACAGGCAGGGGAGGCTACCTCTGATCTATGTTTGTGAGAAACGGGCAGCGGTGCAGGCAGCAGGACCTGTTTCACATTACAGGGTCTGTGGGGCCGCTGGGTTATGCTCAGCGATAAACTGTGGCGCCACGGCGCTCATGGTCACTCACAAGTGTTTATTATCGCATCTGCTTTTGTACGCAACACTGTGCATCATCAAGACTAAACGACTTCGCACTTCGATTTCGCTCGGCACACGTGCTTACGCCCCGTTTTGATGCGTAGTGTTATTTCTTTCTATTTCTGTCTTCAGTGTGACCTCATTCTTGTTTCTGTCCAATGTTTTATTCCTTCTGCAAGATTAGCCAAGTGATCCCAAACTTGCTTCATATGAAAAGTGCCTTGACAAAACCTCCGTTGTAAATGTTGTGCAATGTACCACCGTAAAGTTCAGACTGAAAGACACAACAACTTTTTGCCCCTGCGTCTTAAACAATGACGTTTCACTTTCTGGTCGACTTTTAGCTTCTTTTTTAAGTTATCAAAATCATGTTTATAGTTGACGAATTATTCTCTGAGCTTCATGTTGACATTGTTCACATTTTGACATCAAATCCGCACACACTGAAGCATCGGGATCGGTATTGTCCGCTCTCCTCAAACGCACAAACCCAGCATGCCAAAAACGTGACGTAAAAACTATGACGCAGCCACTGCACATGATTTTAGAGTAGCTAATCCGATTAAATGAATGTGACGATCCTAAGATTATGGACCTTATTTTTGTTGTGCATATTTTGTTGTGGACTAGCAGTATTTCTGCTTCTGTGTTGCTTCATTCTCTTTTTTAGTTGTGATTATTTTCTTCAGCGAGGTTGGCAGTTTTTTTCTATTGTGTTTGTATGCGTAATATGCGCAGCTAATGTGTGGAAAAGCTTATGATTTTTACTGTGGGTGCAACTTATATACAGGTGTGTTCAATAGGCTTTTTAAAAAATGGATTAAAATTCATCTGACTGAAAATACAGACACACTGGACACCACTGAAGTGCACAAGAAACTAGTTTAGTTTTACAGATTAATATTAACCTCTAAAAAAAAACAATGACTCAAACTAGATTTCTACTTAGTAGTCTAGAAACCTTTACAAAGGCCAAAAGAAAACTTCGTTTTGATTTTAGAAATTGTAACACTCCCCTGTATGTGCGAGGTTTAGACTAAACATTCATGCACTATTTACAAAGAAATAGAGAAGTAGAACGTTCAAAAATGACACTTATTGAACAAAGAAATAATCATGCTTCATGGATTCCTCCTTGTTTCATGCACCACAAAAGTTGGGCAGAAATCAAATGTATGATTGATGTAATAATATGCTCAAATTAAACCACAAACTGAATGAACATAAGCTCTTTGTCAAAGGTATTGATTTCATGTTTGTATGTCAATGTGCTGTGTCTCTGACGTGCGAACAAACGCCACTCCGGTGTTGATGTGGCCATTTGTACTAACTACAATGTTTTCAACAATTAAAAACATGAATGGGAACACGGTCGTCTACCCATCCAATGATTTTTATTTTTTATTTTTATTTTTTTTATAGCGCTTATCCTGTTCAAGGTCGCGACAAAGCTGGAGTCTCCCCAGATGACTGGGCCAAATGTGGACTGCGCCCCGGATGGGTTGCCAGTCAATCACAGGACACATATAGAGACAACCACACCCTGGTACCCACGACACCTACCATGACATCATTTTCAAAAAGTTACACTTCAGACTTGTTTGGAAATATTTGTCTTTAAAGGCTCCAAAAATGATTCTGTAATGCGAAGAAATGGCCAAAGTGACACAATTTGTGAGTGTAAAATCCGGTTGAACGATGAAAGATTTTTTGAAGTCGACTATAATATGCTGAAAGTTGACTCAAAGGCAATTAATCCATGACATCATTGTCATATTTTCAGCACAGTACAGCAGTCCCCAAACCTATTTGGCACCATACAGTATTTTGACAGTCGCGTAGAAACAAATAAAAACAAATGATTAATATTGCAACTCACCATTACGCTGAATGTAATTGTTGTAATTAGAGGGAGCCCTGCACGTTTTTAACTCTTCAACGAGCCAGCCGCTGTCTTCTTGTGTTCCATAGCATAGCGTGTTGTAAAACGACACATCGTAGCCAGTCCCGCCCCCCCAAAAAATGAAGCATTTCTCTGTTCCACTGTTTTACCTGTGCTTTTATTGTAGTTGAGGATGCGCTTGCATATTTCGCAAGTGGCATAGTTATGGCCTTATGACGTAGGTAATGCGACAAGTCTTACAGCACAGTGTCGTGAGGCTGTGTGTTGTTGCCGTGCTTTACTGCACATAACATTTTGGGGCCACAGGCAGAGCTTCACTTCGCGCCGCTGCCCTTGTTCATCGCCACCAGTCCCGAGGCCCTGCTGGTATGAATATTTTAAGAATGGCGGCGACTGGAATCGTCTAATCTAGCCAGGCTAACCGCTATTCTCATCTTCCACAAGCTTTGGTTTCATACTCTCAGACCCGCACAGATGAATGAAGACTGTGTCGCCTTGTCGGCCGCTCCGCAGAGCGCTTTAGTCTGGTGACAGCGGCACGCTGGTGAGTCAAACGTCGCCTGTAAATTGGCCAATTGGAAGATGAGATGCCAAAAACACGTGATTGGCAATTAGTTTTTCAAGCCTTAAATGTCTCGTTAAATGTCTAATTGGTCCAACTCCAAGGTCTCTATTTTCGTAGACTGCGCATGTGCGGCCGAACGGGAAAACTGGCATATCCCGATTTTCATGCAAGCGCGAGTCTGGTTTGCCAATTTGGCAGACCGGTCGGCGATAAGTTGGGCGTATCGGCTGAGTCTGGCACAGTAGGTAGGCCACTGGTCTAACAGGATTTTGGCGAACTTCATCAGGGCACAGGATGCGTCGTGCATGTCAGACGTAATCCATTCATGAATATGTGACTGATCGGAGGTGGGGGATAGATAAGTGAGGTCACCGGGGGTTATCGCTAGCTCATACTGTATTTAATAAGGATACCCGCTCTGTGGCCACAGCAGACCAGAGCGGTGACGATGCACGGATGACAGTGACGTCTTCATGCCAGACTGTCATTCCGCCACATTTAAAGGGAATGAGAGAAGCCGCTTCGATTAGACGAGATTGATCATAACAGTGTAGACCTCGCTTTTTTCAAATATACCGGCTTGCGCCTGTCTGCAAGATTACCAACACCTGGTCTAGCCCATCTCCGCACAGATTTATGTCGCCCACCGTGCCGGATTTATGCTGTCGACGAAAATAAAGCCCTTAGACTTAACCTTCCTTTATTATCATTCGATAAACACATGGCGACTGCAGATATTAAACAAAATTTCAGTACCGTAGCTCACAGTATCAAATGCATTAAATAGTTAGAATGACTAGGATTATAGAAAAAAAAGTGGCGGCTGTTACAGTCCATATTCTTATGGATGTATATTAGTGTAAATGGCCCCCCAATTATTACAGAACAAATCCAAATAATAGCTATTCGGAAATCTCTAACCACGTCCTCTTGGAATTGAGCTTAGAAAACTAACGACGTGCCCATAATGTATCAGTCAGTGGCCCCTCTTGGAAAGAAAAAAAAAAAAGTTTCCCCAGTCACCAGTTTCACCGATCCACACGAAATTTGCACTGAAAAGTCTCAAGGACAATCTCCCTCTTTGCTTTCTGAAGTTATTACTGTTATTATTATACACCGGTGCTAAATTTGATCTGATGGCTTAGAAGTGAACCTCGCTGTCTCTGGTTACTGAAGCCGCATCCGAGTTGTTAAAGAACTTTCCGTTCATAGCCAGAGGAACTGCCTGTTAATCTACCATAATCCTTTCATGACATACACGCGGACTGAACACACGAGCTTTCCCCTCGTCGGCAGCAACTTCGGGAATGTCGGGGCCCTCTTCAAAGCCGCCGCGGGCCCCGCACTCCGTAAAGCGCCTCAACGTGCAGAAAAGCGTCACGCCCGGGCGGTGCAACTTCATGACGTCGCATGAACGGACGGACTGTAAAAGCGGAGTCAACTGGAGGAAAATGGATACGTACAGCCATTTGATGCCAGAGCAGACCTGAGACAGCAGCAGAGCAGCGAGCACAGCGAGAGGCAGAACGTGAGAGCACCTCCTCATGGTTGGACAATGATTGCGGTTCACCGAGCACAAAAGTTCAAAGGTTTGCTTGGGAGCTTCTTGACCTCACAGGTCCACCGTCATGGCAAAGGCTTTGTTGTAGTAAACCCTGTTGTAAGAAGAACACAACTGATCAGCGCTATTTGCAACATTTTGGGTGAAAGATATCATTGGAACCATTTTGGCGTTTTTTTTTAGGAGACACAAGCTACACGTTTTATAGAGGGGGTTTCACTTCACCGAAAACAAAACAATGGCAGCCAAAACTCGTTTCAAAACTATCCGGATTGAAACAATGAAAGCCTTAAAAACGACATGAATGAACTTGTTACGCGTGTGCATGAAAATCATCTCAATTTGAAGAACCGTTCAACGCAGGTCATTCCCTTTTGGAACTTACGACAGAGGCTGTGAGACCAAATGAAAACGGCACAGTGCACCATGCAAAACAACAGATTCTTGAAATATCCGCTCATTCATCGTGTTTCCATTGATATGTATGTACAGCACGTGTGCGCGTTAAAGCCATTTTGTCATTTTCCGCAGCCCATTTGGGTGTGTTTTCTGCACTCGTCTCTCACTGTTAGCAAGTCAAATTGATCCCGTGCGTTTAACTGAGCCCAAGTTAGCTTTTTGTTTTTATTTTATTATTATTTTAAGATTTGGGAGTTTCAAAAAGTGATGTCAAATTGGACACGAATCTCATTTGGGCGCAGTTGCGATAGATCTGTGGAAAATAATAATAATAATAATAATAAAAGGGAGAGAACCCATCACGTTTTGGGAAAGAATATGTAACTGGGCATGTTTTGCATTGTTTGATCGCATACGACACGGACAAACACGCGTTTGCGCCCCGGTGACCTTCTCGACCAGCAGCACCCCGGCAGTGCCCTGAAGCTCCCCAGCAAAGCGGAAATTTCTTGGTGGGTGTTTATGCGGAGTGGTGGTCAACCTCACACTTGGCAGGTTTCACACACTGAGCTGCTGCACAAATACGCATGGTAAAGTATATTGCATAAGTTTGTGACATAACTCCAAAATATCATCGTTGAGAGTTATTCTTTGGGCGTGAGCGTGCCAGTCTCCTCCTGGATTTGCTCCCCACATCTTCTCAGTCTGCATTTCGGCTTGGCGTTGAGTTGGCCCAACTCGCAAAAAAATTTTTTTTTTTAAAAATAAAATAAAATAAAAACATTTAAGCGAGCTCGGTAATCCGCCAGCCAGTGTGGGCAGCAGCCGATAAGGAATCTTTTTGCAACTGAGGAGACGATGGACCTGTCATGCTCATCGGCCCCGGGCCCAAACCAAAACACGCTGTAAAAATCCCAGATGGGATGATTTAAAGGCGTTAATGTAAATAAATAAATAAAATAATATATGTTATAGTCTACTGTCAATTTGGAAACGCGTGTTGGGGTGTGGGACTACATGGGGATGAATGCAGATCAACAACGCTCATTCAAATTGCAGCTCCAATTTCAAGAAATCAACAATTGACTTAACAAACAATCTTCTTATCAATCTTCATTGGCTTTTAGGCAAGTATTTTTTTCTTTAGCAAGACGTTGCAAACTAAATGCTTTGATATTTCAGTCCAGCTTTTATGGAAATGAACAGGCGTCTATTGAGCGCATACATTTTTTGGGCATTGTGGTAAATAATAATAACAATACTGCACGCGCATTGGCGCCGCGCAATTATTCTCAAAGTTGATTAAACAAGTTGCAACTCACCCTCTTTGCGATCAGCTTTCCACGTTCAATCAAACAATAAAGAAATTCAAAGCCAGCAGGTTGGAGTATCCTCGGGAGCGTCGGTGTCTCTTTTTTTTTTTTTTTTTTTTTAATTCTTTTTTTTTTTTCAGCCAGATGCGTCCGAAAAATCCAAGATGGGAAGTAAGAATAACTCCGGACAGGTACGCATGGTGTGTTTTGCAGAGCGCTGAGCGCGTGTGTGCACGAGAGAGTGAGAGAAGGCAGAGTGGGCGCTCAAGTACCCCCCGGCCCACTTTTCATGTGGCTGCTGATGTCACACCTGCATTTGCATAAGAAAGCGCGCCGCCGCGGCCTGACAGGGGCGCGCCCGTGCGCTCGTGTATCCACGAAACAATTCACTCAAGTACTCACGCAAAACAAAAACAAAAAAACAAACAAAAAAATGTACTGAAGTACACAAGAAAAACGTTTTTTAAAAAAATCATTTGTCAATTATACATGCAAACAGAATAAGAGGGAATGTAAAAATAAAAGGGTATTTAAGCCAAAAGTTACCCATTGGCTGTGTGTTGATGTGTGGCTCTAAGGGGCGTGGCCTCGAGAGTGACGCCATGAGCTCTGGTTGGCCATTGACCACGCCCCGCTCTCCCTGCAAGTGTTCTCATTTTGTATTTGGGTGTTTGACTATTCCATTCAAAAAACTGCTGAAAGTGCATTGGTGACTATCTGCTCTCCTTCTTTATTTTTTATTTTTTTTATTTTAATTTTTTTCACACGTCACTTGAATTTGAATTCCAAATTTGGCTTGCAACAACAAATAAATAATAATAAACAAAATAATAATATTCGGATATAATGTATCTGCGTAGCGGGAGAGGCGGGAAAAAAAGTTATTTACCCAAAGATTTCAAAATAATACATTTCAGAGTGTAATTGCTAACGTGTGCCGTGGTGAGACAATATTTTTGCTCATGGTTATCTTACAGTCAGAATCTGATCCCAGCTCATGCCCACTTACTTGTCAGTGACTGCACCACCGTACCACTGCAAGTGTGTCTTTCGATCGGACCGAGAATCTCGGAACAGCAGAGCTTGTGCTTTTTAAGGATTGCTCAAGACGCCACGAATCATTCTTAGAGCCAACGACATCAAACCAGTTTCGAAAATAAGGGCCTCGAAAGGGGAACAGCTTGCTCTCCCCAATCTGTTTTTTATTTATACACGGGTGCAATCAAGATCTCAACCTCTCGTTATTTACATCTTTTTTTTTTTTTTTTTTTTTACATCGGGTTATGATCTGCACAGATTGAAAAAATAATAATAATAATAATAATTCAACCTTATTTTGACAAAGTAAGGAGAAGAAAGTACAGATATGTTTGTACTTCGTTACCTCCCACCACCGATGGGACAAGTATTGCTATCCTCATTATATGTCATGATGATGTTATGGTGTCGCTTGGGGTACAATCATCGTCGTAGTCATGTTTGACTTAAAACTTATATAAAAAAAAATAAATTAAAAAAAAACACTTTCAGGTACGAAAAGTGTGTAGTGCCGTCATCGCGCTTTGAAAACAAGATTTAGTAGGAAATATGCTAAGGACTACAAACCTACAAATTAGTTACAATCATGACCGACATCATTAGGTCCACGTGACATAATGAGCTCCAATAAAAGCTGTCCCAAAGATTTTTTCAACCATTCTTATTTTGCATTGTGACTGGCAGAGGTATTCATTTCACAATAAATATGTTTTTGTGCAGGTTTACCGAATCTTGTGGCTGGTGAGTGCGGTAACACAGAAAACTACGATCATTATTACGTTAGGAATAATTTGACAAATTATTTTAATGCACACTAAATGCAAACAGTTTGCGCTTGAAGTTGTCAATAATAATTTTGCTAACAAAGAATTCCATTGACATATATCAACTGAATTTCACACACAACTCCACACGTCTGCGTGTTTTCCGTTCAGTTGCGTGCGGGACTCCGGGTGTTTTTGTTCTCGAAATAATCATTCCAATTTAATATGCGTAATATAAATCAACAATACAGCAATATAATTAATAATAAATAACTCAGAATTTTCCTTCACGCAAAACACACTGTGTATTTGCATGGATGCAACTTAATGGTCAGAATATAATCCAGTACTTTGAACATACACAACTATGCTTTGAAGTAAAAAATGTTGCAGAGCCAGCTGCGGGAAACTAATGTTCGCGTTTCCTGAGAATAATCTGCACCTTGACCTTACAGCTGCCGGAGCTAACACGGTTGTGCTGCATATCAGGTGTTGCCGGGCTTTTCTTTCGTGTCCGTGTCCGAAATCCCGCAACAGGCCTACTTCCATCAAAAACGCCACAATGGCGGGTGCGATTACCACTTATACACTCTTTTTCTAATATTCTGCCCCAATCCTAAAAAGTACTATGATGCAGCGCCGTTGTACACTACTGCAAACTATACCCGCAATAGTGAAATATTGTTAAATGTGAGTGTGAATTCAAACTCAGCAATAATAAGGGTCATTTCCATATAATTTACTTATACGTACATATAACAGTAAAGACAGGGCCCACTTAATTTCCTTTTGAAAATCTAAACATTTTATGAATATGAGTATTGAAATTATTGACAGTTGTTTTTGATCCAAATGTCATAATTGTTTCCAAGAAAAAAACTATCCTAAAATAATACTTTTCAAACTTTCAATGGTTGTTTCAACATGGGAGACATTTACCCACAGAAAATCAAGGAAGCGTAAAATTCAAATCAAATTTAAAAAAAAAAAAAAAAAAAAAAAAAAAAAAAAATGCTGAATTTGATTTACAGTTATTGATGAAATTATATGAAAATGACCCTTATTATTTCTCAAGGTATCGTGTAGGTGTATCTAACTAATGTTGTGGCCAGTGAGTGTATGTTCCAGGTTGTGGTTCCACTCAGATGTGTTTTAAGTGGCAGTCAACTGTGAATGGGCACAGATTGTTACATGTGTGGGTGTTGTGAAGCTTCCAGCGGGACCGCGCCTGCTTTCAGAAAGACTTTTTACACTCAGTCTCTTCATTCCTGAACTGAGGTCAACACACAAAGCCTTTGATCCCCCCCCCACACACACACACACACACACATCTCTCACCTTCTGAATTCTATTTGCATTTTATTTGGTTGAGATTCAAAGACGTTACACTTTGTTTCGAACACAAACTTTAGCATTGCTTTTAAATGACCAAATTGAGCATGACGGCGAATTCAGAACTTTCATTGTTTTGCACGTTTCGAAATTCTCGTCTATACTGCTTATCCTGACTTGGGTCCCAGCTGACTTCGGACGAAATTGGTACACGACCTGGACTGATCGGCAGCTAATCGGAAGGCCCATCTCGACAAACAACCAATCACACTTCATTTTAACCTAAGGACAATTACAGTTAGACTCTTCAATTAACCTAACATGCATGTTTTTGGAATACGGGAGTATCAAATGCAATATAAATCCACGAGGTGAAATAATAGTCATAATGAATGCAGCAACTTGTGGACTGTAAATGATTCAATTTGCCTCAATTTTACAAACATCCAAACCGCACAAGGCCTTTCTGATTATTACTAATATGCACTGGAAATGATATTAAGCAGTGAAATAGGGTCACTGTCCAATTACACTGTACCTGCAAAAAGGACAGTGACAACTTCAGATCAGACGAGAAAATCCCATTTCCCTCCAGTGTCTGCCGTGGCCCACAGTGGAAATATCGCCAGAGAGAAAAAAGCATTCGGTGCCCCACGGGACAAGACGAGTCCCTCATCTTTTTGGCCGCCATTTGGTCAGAACCCCTTCGCTCGAATGCGCTTTGACGACGGAGCCCTTTCAAGTGACAGACGGGTGGCACCTTTGAACACGTCAACAGATAATACAAGGGGAGACTCTGGGGGTCATTTGGAAGATCAAATGTGAGATTTCTATGGTTTCCCTTGTTTAGTTACATAGATATTGTGACTAAGTTCTGAATGATAAATTCCCGTATTCCACACCATTATCCAGATCCTCATTCAGATGTGTTCCACGCGCCACGCCTCCCCAAAATTTAGTCGAATTGTATTTTGTATTCGATGTGTTGTACTAACATACAGTATGTCCGACTACCTCCGTCAAATTGGCTGTTGTGAAAAAGGTCATTCGAATAACTTACGCCAGGCTTTGTACCTCATCAAAAGTGGCAGCACTATCTCACACTTGTCCTTCATGTATGAACCCTTACCATCGTCTGAAGGAGCGTTGCTAAAGAGTAGCAAGAGGGGCCGAGGGAGTTTCGGTGAACCTTGTGGTTTTCATCGGCTCTGTGCAATGCTTGATTCAGTTGTGGAGGTCTTTCCGAACGCACCGAAGAGCCACAGAGAAATCCCAAGGACAGTCACCAAGATGTCGACAAGCAATAAATACGTTGTGCCCGTACATATGCTTCTGATGATGACTATACTCCTTTTTTTCATTGCGGTTGAAAGAAGAGCGCAACAGCATTTGAAATACCGAACTACGTGCCCACTTGGCTTTGTGAAACTTGCGAAGCATCAGATCTGTGTAGGATGCTTTTGAACAAATGACAGTTGAGAGCATGTGCTTTCTGTGAATCAGGTATGACCTAGGCTACAGTATTTACTCGACGACTGAAGTGTATAATAATGGAGCAAAATTGTTATGTTACAAAATGAAACCCATTTTACCACAATCATAACATGACGCCACTCAATAATTCAAGCTAAAGGTTTTGCTAATGACAATGACAACACTTGCCTGTACTTATTTTCTCTCTGAAAAAAGAAACCTTGAAATAAAGTCCACTTCAGCCATGTTATGTCCTTAGTCGCTCTAATCTAAACTCTAAATGTACATGGACACGATTACAAAGTACCACATGTCCTACATCAGTACAGAACCTTGACTTCCAACCGGAAACCTGGTGCAGGGGTCAATCACGTCAATGCTTAGACGTACAGTGGGTACGGAAGGTTTTCAGACCCCCTTAAATTTTTCACTCTTTGTTATATTGCGGCCATTTCTTAAAATAATTTAAGTGCATTTTCCCCCCTCATTAATGTACACACAGCACGTCATATTAACAGAACAGAAAGAAAGAAAAAAAAGAAAATTGTTGACATTTTTGCAGATTTATTAAAAAGAAAAACTGAACTATCACACAGCCTTAAGTATTCAGAGCCTTTTTTCGGTATTTAGTAGAAGCACCCTTTTGAGCTAATACAGCCATGAGTCTTTTTGGGAATGATGATGCAAGTTTTTCACACCTGGATCTGGGGATCATCTGTCATTCCTCCTTGCAGATCCTCTCCAGTTCTGTCAGGTTGGATGGTGAACGTTGGCAGGCAGCCATTTTCAGGTCTTTCCAGAAATACTCAATTGGGTTTAAGTCAGGGCTCTGGCTGGGCCACGGAGTTGTTCTGAAGCCACTCCTTTGGTATTTTAGCTGCGTGCTTAGGGTCATTGTCTTGTTGGAAGTTGAACCTTCGGCCCAGTCTGAGGTCCTGAGCACTCTGGAGAAGGTTTTTTGTCCAGGATATCTCTGTACTTGGCCGCATTCATCTTTCCTTTGATCGCAACCGGTGACTTTTCAGCTGTCCCTGCAGCTGAAAAACACCCCCACAGCATGATGCTGCCACCACCGTGCTTCACTGTTGGGACTGTATTGGACAGGTGATGAGAAGTGCCTGGTTTTCTCCACACATACCGCTTAGAATTATGGCTAACAATTTCTGTCTTGGTCTCATCAGACCAGATAATCTTATTTCTCACCATCTTGGCGTCCTTCAGGTGTTTTTTTTTCGCAAACTCCATGCGGGCTTTCATGTGTCTTGCACTGGGGAGAGGCTTCCATCAAGCTACTCTGCCATAAAGCCCCAACTGGTGGAGGGCTGCAGTGATGGTTGCTTTTTTAGAACTTTCTCCCATCTCCCGACTGCATCTCTGGAGCTCAGCCACAGTGATCTTTGGGTTCTTCTTTACATTTCTCTCCAAGGCTCTTCTCCCCCAATTGCTCAGTTTGGGCGGGCAGCCAGCTCAGGGAAGGGTTCTGGTCGTCCCTAACGTTCCATTTCAGGATTATGGAGGCCACTGCGCTCTGAGGAACCTTAAGTGCAGCAGAACGTTTTTTTGTAACCTTGGCCAGATCTGTGCCTTGCCAGAATTCTGTCTCTGAGCTCTTCACGCAGTTCCTTTGACCCTCACGATTCTCATTAGCTCTGACATGCACGGTGAGCTGTAAGGTCTTATATAGACAGGGGTGTGGCTTTCCTCAACAAGTCCAATCAGTATAATCAAAGACAGCTGGACTCCAGTGACGGTGTAGAACCATCTCAAGGATGATCAGAAGAAATGGACAGCACCTGAGTTACATATATGAGTGTCACAGCAAAGGCTCTGAATACTTATGGCTGTGTGATATTTCCATTTTTCTTTTTTAACAAATCAGCATTTGTTTTGTGTCAATATGGGGTGCTGTGTGTACATTAATGAGGAAAACATGAACTTACTGTACCCATTCAGCATTTTCCAACACACTTTACACCTGACATTTAAACTTTTAACAAAACCCATTTATACACCCCAAGAGCCAACAAATAAAATTGTATTTTTGGGAGGTTTACAATGTGTCCAGTGGTCGGCAACCTGCTCTCGGCCGGATATGGCTGCAATGAAGCCTTTGAGCAGGGGTTGCGGGCGACCCACACCGGCGACAGATCTGTTTGCTCAGCAGCTGAGCGAGAACACAGAGATGCTCCTTTCACAAAGAGTTGAGCACCGACAATCAGCGCTTTGTTTGGGAGGCATCTGCTGTTACAGCTCACGCAAGGAATATGTGCATCTGTAACTGCACTCAGTTGGGTTATCAGTGTTCAGGCTGGCTCAACATAAATAAAATCATGACATTTTTTCAGCAGGCTATAACTGCTCAGTGATTAATAGTTTGAACTGTGCTTACAGTCAACCATGTAATTCAGGTTATTGGTCTGTTTAATTTGGAAGAACATTAGGTAATCCAATAAATGCCTACAAATTTATAGGAATACAATCTTGGTCGCATTAATTTATCATAGGTCAGAATAACAAAGCAAAGTAAGGACTGAACGTATATTCAACATCCACAACATTTAGGGACATCTGCAGTAAGATGAGCTCTAATACAAGAGCTTTATTAAAGTTGCGGTATGCGTTTAATATAGTTCGGTTAGCCCAAAAGGAGCAAAATCCCTTTCATTATGGCACAGGGATGTTCTACACAACTGCATACGGCAACCACCACAACAAAACATGTTAAACGCAAATTGAATTTGCTTTAAAACTGGTCAATAAAAACTGAGCAGCATTGTCTTTGGAAATGTGTCATGCTGGTTCTCATTTCATTGTGACTAAGTACCTTATGATCCAGTGAGGGTGGGTCACGAGATTTTTAAGGTTAAAACTCTGCCAAGGCTCAGACCACATTGGAATCCTGGGCAAATAATTGACATTGTCCAACAGAAAGCACTTGAGCTGAGAAATCACATATTAACTAACTCACAATGGTAACATTGAAGCCAAAGAGCAATGATTTGCATAACTGGTATGATCTGATCAGCTTCACATTCCAACACGGCAGGGACCAAGAAGACAAAGTGAAACAAATTTCAGCTTATTTGAATAAGTCATTCAAAGACAAGAATATTCTTCAACTTAGGAATGTAAATTGAAATATTTTATAAACTTGCTATGACCTTTAGTAAGGGGAAATAATGCAACTACAGACTCACAGTGCCACCTTGTGTCTAATTCTAACACACTATGATCTTCAAGACAAACAACAGAATTAATCTCAAAATGAATCTTTTTGGACACTTTTATTACTTTTTTGACAAATATATATGCTTTTCCTATCATCAAGGAGACATTCTTTAAAAGCTAGGTTTACAGCAAATTCAGTTCTGCAATGTGACAGGAAACATGGGAAATTGTCAGAACATTTCAATGCGCGCACAAGTAAAGGAAAAGTGTGACATAAAAAATGTAAAATAACCCTTAAAAGTGAGACTGATGACAGCGTGGTCATTTTTGGTATTGAGAAAACTACTGTAGTTGTTTCAAATGCCAATGGGACAAATTTTATGTTACATATAAGGAAATATTTGTTTTGTATCAAGGCACAAGCATTGATAACCGTCAGTGAAGGATTACTTTTTAACCCCCCCCCCCCCCCCCCCCCTCCCCCAAACATTGTTATGTTGGTCCCATTGGAACAATACAACTGTACAAACTACAGGAAAAATCAGATATCAAAAACTTGGTTAACAAACTATCAACAAACGGAGACTCCATTAAATCAATAATATACAGAAATGTTGATTTCAGAACTCGAGTTGAATCGTTCTTGAATATGGTGGCGGCACCATCTCTCTCTGGAAGACCTGCAGCTATTACAGAGGATGAAGCTCAGTGAGGGATCTGTTTTCCTGCTGTATAAACTCCTGTAAGCTTCTCTTGCCCTGCTTGAAATTACTCTCCCTTCTTGAAAATGGCAAAATGACCAGGAGTCGCAAAAGAGTCTCGATATTTCTAAAACTTCTTATCTGTGATGTCTTGAGGGTGTCGAGTACAGTAGTTGGAAGATAGCCTGCCAGGGGGTCTAACCACTTCTCTTTCCACAACTTCATCTCATCTTGAAGCGAGACCTCATCTGGCAAGTCATCCTTGTACAGGCGCAGCACAAGACCGCTGAGTGTGTTGGTTTCTACTTTGGACATGGCGTAAGGCACAATCTCAAGACACCTGAAGGTATCCATTACCTTTTCAGTGAAGAGGTCATCAATTTCTGATATTGAGTGCTCGACAAATTTCATACTTAGTGCATTTTTGTAAAACTCACTCAAAGGTTCTAGGAGAACTGAATGCAACAACGGGATGTGTAGTTTAGATGCAAGCGTGACGGCTTCCTCAAACCATGCCTTGTGGTGCGTGTCAATATCACTCATCAAATTCCTGAGAGAAGCATTGAGATCTGGCAAACTATTCACAGCAAGTAACATGTCTAAGGGCTTGCCCTGAAGACACTGACTTAGCTTTTTAGTTTCACACAAGACATGTCTCAGCACCACCAATGAAAGGATGAACTCAAAGTTTCTGATTGAATCAAAGAACTGTGATGCTTGCTGCTGGTCTGATACACTTCCCTGATGTTTGAGCTCACTTAGGCAAAGCAGCACAGCTTCGATAATCTCTACCATCACCTCATGCATGTCATGACTCTTCTCCCAATTCTTCATCAACATGTCCCTCAGCTCATTCCCCTTTCCTTCATTGTTTTGAAACACATGGAGGATCATTTCTTCCAGTTTGTTCTGCCGCTCCGTATCCTGTGTAAGCCAATGTAATATTTTACCAATCTGGACAGTCCTATCAGCTGTTTCTTCTGTTGGAGAAGACTTCGCCAGCCACACATTGAGGGACAAACCATAGCTGATAGTTCTTACTGCCTGAGGGTATTTATTGGCTATTGCTAAGCTTACGGCTCCCATCTGAGCGCCAACCTCACCGACACTCAGCAAGGCCTGTCCTCTACAATATGCCATATTTAGCCCCCATTTTTCAGAGAGCGTGGTCTCAATTGCGTCTAAAAGGACAGCAGAGTCTTCGAGGAGTGGGATGAAAGCCAATGTTTCTTCACATTGGATATCCTCTTTGTTTAAGTACCTGATGCACAGTGGGACATAAACCTCACCATCAATGTCAACAGTTTGTTCTGTGATAATTGTGAAGAACTGAGAATCCCAGAGTTCTTTGATAATTTCTTCACGCAACAGTGGCTCATAAAAAGACACTGGCTGTCTTGGTCCTTGAACAGTTTCCAGGATGATTTCAGTTTCAGCAGATTTCTCCTCTCCACTTGTAAGCTTCTCAGATTCACTCGTAGTATCGGCTACTATTGGTGTCTCTTGGTTTGACGACTCTTCTTTGTCAGCTCCTGTTGGTAAATATGAAAATGTATTATTGGACTAAATGGAACAGAGACGCCCACACACAAAAATGCCTACCCCACTAATAATTTCCCAAGACTTACAGCGGTGGTACCCAGTAGTGGGAAAAAGGAGGGTAGCGATCAATAATCTATTAATTAGAAATTTTCAAAGTTTAAATTTTTAAGGAAATTTTTGTGTGGAGACATTTTTTGGAATACATGTTTAAAGCAATGAATGCTACAGGGATGAATGCTACAAAACAAAAAGTACAAATCCATCAAAGGAGTTCAACGGATTGGAATCAATGTAACTGACCATTCAAATACCTTGCTTTGTGTACTCAAGTCAGAAATGGAAGGAGCTAGGCTAACTTTAAGCTTATCTGATAATCATAGTAGCAAACTAATCTCCTTGTCATGTTTATTGTGGTGAATGACTTCCAGGTCACAAATGTGTGCATTATATGCCCCTGCTAAAGTTGCTTATTGGAGCCACATATCTTTTTCCTACTCCTTTTTATTCCTGCTAATTTACTACTAAAATGTATCACTCGAGTACTCATTCTTATTGATCACAACTCTAGTACTCTTAGGTCACTAACCTCTTTTTCCACCATTGTAGGACGTGCCCCTGCTTGCCGTACAGCAGACAACTACACTGCTGCCACAGTGGATACAAAAAGTCTACACACGTCTGATCAAATGCCATGTTTTTGTAAAATTAAGAGAGACAAAAATGTGACCAAGATTAATCATTTCAAAACTATTTCCACCATTAATGTGACTTATAGCCTGTAAAATGCAAAAACAAAAACAAATAAAAAATCACTTAATGTGTGAGGCGCATCATTCTAGACCTGCTCAATGTAAAAAGTGTTTTTATAACATCTGCGGTAAACTGGGGCTACAATAATAAAGTTTATTTGAATTGAATCTTATACACTTGAAACATGATTGGAAGCACAAGATTGTTTAAGACGTCTCAGTAAGAGACATCACTCAGATTCATAGGGGCCTAGGATTCTTTCTTGTTTAATGACTTATTTGTTGTGCCTCAATAAATGTGTCAAAACTTTGATCAATGCACTTACCCGTGCCTAGATTTAGGGCTCCTAATGTTTCCATGACCTACAAAAAGCACAACTTTGGTTATGTAATGCTGATAGTACCAATTCAAAAGTACTTTGACCATTCTAAAATAAATTTTTTTAGTGCTTAACAAATATATTAGACCACCACCCAATGTAAGGTTTATGTCACAGTTGCCCTAAATTAACAACAATGGCAATAATAGTTTATGTAATAGTTAGTATTAATACAATAGTATGAATATCTTTTAAATTTAATTTAAAAAATAAAATTATCCATGAATTTTCAAATGTGCTGTTTTAGAAAAAAACTGAAAAAATAGCAAAGTCCATCTCTCGTGATTGGTCCTGTTTTAGTCACATGCTGTAATGGCGTACTCCGCGTTCCCCTTGGTTCCACATACCACCGCCGCCTTCTTGATCGATTTTGCAGCATAATTAAACGTATCATCTGGTCAACTAGGTCCATTTGTTTTAGCAGACACTGTTCCACCGTCACCATTTTTGTTGCTTTGTTCCTTGTTCGGGAAAGGAAAGTAAAAACGGCTACCGGAAATGACCAAAAAATGCTGAGGAAACTCCACCCTGTGGTGTCCTAGGCAATCCCAGCCGTAGCGACACCACCGACTCGGCGGAGAAGTACAGCACATTTTCAAAACTGTGCGCGTGGGTTGGGCTCGAGTATAAAGTCAAACTGCGCGCGGGATAGCCGCAGTAACGTCAGTGCGGTCGCCGCCCGCGCAAGTATAAAGAAGCCTTTAGAAGGTGAATTTGAAATGCCTCATGCCTGCTCAAAATAGTAAAATGTTAAGACCTCAATGAAAGTGTCCGTAATATAGCAATTTATGATGCTGGGTGGTCTGTGAGACAAACAGGAACAGGTGGCCTGAAATATTAGTTAAGCACAGTACATGGACTGACTTACTTGTGAAAGACATGGACTGCTCTCTGGATCAACCTCAATACACCTGGCAATGACTTCGGGAAGCCTCTGCAGTGTTGTGTTGTGAGAGAGGAGCATAACACGAGCTGTCCTGTTACCCTTGCATACAGTGTTCCTTAAAATATCTCTCATTGAGTTCAACGTGGACTTCATTAGGTCACATTCAATGCTGACACTGGGCAGCACAGCTACTAGCCGGAGCAGTAAGATTATTGTTGGGTGGTTCTTAGACTCAGGATGAACTAATGTTTCAGCAATGGATGTTGGAGGAGCAACATCCTGGTCTTTGTCTCTCCAGACTGTAGCCCATGAATTGATGTCCTGCTCAAGTGCATCTGGTTCTGGAAGATCTGATAGGTAGAAGTTGAAAGGTTTGTCTGTGGATTCTGGAAGAATGGGCTGCGGATTGCAGGATGGCAGTAGAGACAGTATCGATAGAGCCTTCAAGTGGCTGTCTGAAAAGTTGTACTTCATTTCATCAACGAGACTTTTCAGGAGGGGGATACTGAGATTTTCTCTGTAGTATGTCTCTGGAGAATCATAGCTGCTGGCCTCCTGAGAGAAACAGACTTGATGAGGCGCTACCTTGGTAGCTAACTTAAATGCCTGTTCAAACCAAGTGGAGTGTACCGTGCCTACATTTTCCAACATTTTGTTGAGAGTCTCTATGATTGGAGGGATCTTTTCCACTTCACAAAGAATATCAGCAGGGTTGCCACAGCGGAAGACAGTGCTACAGTTACGAAGAGGAGCACAAGCATTCTTTAAGATCACAAGCGTGACAATGAAATCCATATTCCTCAGAGCAGTAGAGAGAACTTGGGCATACATTGACATGGCACCTCTGGCATTAGAACAGACAGCATCAAGGCAGCTGAGAATGCCCTCCAATGTGTCAGCTAGTATGTCAAAGAAGTCCTCTCTCTTCTTCCATCTTGAACAGCATGTCTCTGGAATTTCCTCCAAGGCCTCCCTTGGCATATTCAACAGCCCTTCAACAGCCTTTGCCAACTGTTCTTCTAGACAAGGAGATTGATCAAAGAACAGTAGCAAATCTTCTGTGATATCCAGCATTTTTGCTACAGAAGGGCAAGGGACACTTCCTACGAGCCAATGGGCCAAGCCACAGGACTCACTAGGTGTTACAACACACAGTGGATTGCTCTCGAGGAAGTCCAAAGACATTTTCTTTAGGCTTTGGTAACCTGAGCCCAGGTGCATGAATGCTTGTCCTCGACAGTGTGCCATCGGTAAGCCCCAGGATTCTGTTAGAATTTTTGCAAGCTTACTTGCTTGAGTATCAACATCACAGTTTTTGTCATATGGCAAGTAACCCATCAGCTCTACTTTTGGAGCAGATTCTTGGACATACCTGACAAAAACAGGTAGGTGAGTCTCATCAGCGATTTTGACAGGTTTGTCTGTGATAAGTGAGAAGAATGGAGATTCCTGTATCTCATTCAGTATGACTTCTCTGATTCCCTCTATAAGCAACATTACAATTTCAGCTTCACTCATGGACAGTGCACATTTGTTCTCCTTCCTGAACCAATGGCACATGTTGAGGTCCTGGGTGAAATTCTCCTTTTCCTCTTCGGAGAGGTCCATGATTCCAATGTTTTTTTTCCCCAGTATTGCAGCCAGTCTGAATATTGTCACCAGACTTTGACGGTTATCTCCAATTTGTCCATTCTCCTCTACTGGCTTCATGTGTTGTTGTTCATCCATCATGTCAGGATATTGCTGAATTTCGGGCTCATCACTTTCTATCTTGACAGTCCTGTCAACTACATGTAAAAGGAAAACAGTTAAAAACAATTTATGATATCAGGGCTATAAAATTCATTACTTGGGCTGACTCTAAAAATTAAATACCTTCCATATTGTCAGCGTTTCTGATTAAACTTTTGGATTCCTTATCCTATGGAAACACAGAATCATTCATCACACACATATACATTGAATGGTGACAAAACTTTCAAAATGAAATGAACATTTAGTTACATTAAAGGTCCCCTTCGATCCCTGTTTTACTATTTAATTGTGATCGTCTGATGTCCTTTTATCTCGTTTGCATGATAATTCTGTTTGGGAATGCCAAAAATTGCCTTTTTCAAGATATTCAAGCTGGTCTTTTCCGCCTGGTATTTGAGATGGTCGGATTTCTCATTCTTATGCAACATGTCAATGACCTTTACTCTGATTGGATCACTCATCTTCCTTAATTTAATTATGAAAAACAGCTTGGGTTGGATTGGTCCATATCACTGCATCTGTTCGCTAGATATCACTCTTCGATACCCAGCTCAGACCCCAATCCCTCACGAGATTCTTCGTGGGAGTCATTTATACACTCAGAAACCACATTCAAATACAGCCTACAAGTATATAGTACATACAGTATATTATGTTTTTCAACAACACCTAACTATATATGAGACTTCCAGTGCAACCGTGGTGGCTGAAATAGCGAGGCCGGTACTCATTGTCGTCTACGCGGCCACCCTCATTCTTATTAATGGGAGAAAAAGACAAGCTCAAAATGCATAAAACACTAGAAAAAAAATGATTCTGATGGAAGGTCACCTTTAACTATATTTAAAGTTTTTGCTGGGATAGGCTCCAGCAGCCCACGAGCCTAGTGAGGATAAGCGATAAAGAAATGGATGGATGCTTAATTTTTAAGTAACGGAAAAGTTAATCTCACATTAGGATACTCTAGAGAACAGGGTTGAAACGGTTTACAACATTGCAAAGTTTCATAGATGCGACGTTTTAAGAGAATGTATGTGATTTTTATGTTTACATTTCTTTTTTCATATTATCTAGAAACGTTTGGAGACCCAACCCCTCCCCGAGGGCACCAGGCAAGCGGGACCATAAAGCTCCCCCTAAAGACAACAACGACGAAAATCAGCCCACTTGAGCTTGGGCCCGAGACAATTTTCCCATGTTGCGATGCTATCATAAGACTTGATTAGTAGGGTAATTTTGGTCAAGATAATTGTGAAATCAATTTTTCATAGCATTTTGCCTCTACTGGAGAACCTGCTTACGGAATACAATACAGGGCACACATCACACAATGTATAGTTCCGTTTAACGAAAGCACTCACCAAACAGATACCTTCCAGGGCTTGTGGAGTAACCTTCAAACATTGGGTCACCATGCGGTCAAGATCTCTGTTGAAATCTGTGCCCACCTGTAGCACAGCCAAGCACAGGGACCTGTCTTTGAGATTTGTGTTCCTCAGGTACTCTTGGAACTTCTTGTGACGCATTACAACTCCACAGTCCTCAATGGCTGTGCTGGGTAGCACAGACATAATCCGAAGGAGTGCATTGATGTTGCCAAAGTACTGCATGAGTGGCAGACGCAGTGTGTGAAATATTGAATTTGGAATAGTCACTGAGGCAACTTTAGTCTTCCATGTTACTCTCCAACAGCAGAGTTCAGTGAAGAAGTTGTCAGCATCGGGAAGATCACTGCTGTAGAGAGGTGGCTTTGATTTTAAGCTCTCAAACATGTAACTCACTGTAACCAAGCAAGGAACCAGGGAGAGGAAATTAAGAGCTTCTTTGTGATCCTCTGAAAAATGATCCTTCACGGCATTGATGAGGTTATCCACTAGGGGCACACTTAAGCTATCTTTGTAAAATCCTACTGGCTTTATTAAGCTGTCTCTTGGCAAACAGTTTTCAGGCACTTCTATTGGCACTCTTAGACTTTGTGCAATTGCACAGGCTTCATCAAACCAGTTCTGGTGGAATACTTTCAAATTTGTTTTTATTCTGTTCAAAGTAGCCACAATGCCAGCGATCTGACATAGCTGGAATGCTGCATTGAAATGATCCCTCTGAAGACCCGCACTCAGCTCTCTAGTAAAAGAAGAGGTATTCTTTATGATAACCATGGCGATGATGAAGTCAAATTGCATCAATTTGTTTAAGAGTACCCCAGCATGTTCAGATACAGCAATTGTCCACCTCTGTGGGTTGTTTTTAACTTTTTCCAGACACTCAACGAGGGGCTCCAGTATCTGCACAAACACCTCATACGAATCGTGCATTTCTTGCCAATTGGAACAGTACGTCCCCTGCAATTCTTGGACCTTTTCGTAGCTCTCCCGAAGACCATAGGCAATTACATGATCAAGCTGTTTTTCTAGAGCGGTCCTGCTGCCCATAAACATCACCAACTCTTCAAATGTATCAAGGGCTCTTTTAACAACAGGTACTGGGATAGATTTTGACCACCATGTGTTGAATGAGTAGCAAGAGCAATGTGTGCTGATGGCAAGGGGATATTTTTCCTGCACTTTGCAAGCAAAAGCTTTTAGTTTGTAAGAAACATCACCAGATCCAAGGTAAGCCTGACCTCTGCAGTTTTTCAAATCAAGACGCCACTCCTCTGTAACTATTTCCATGAGGCGACGCACCATAGCGTCACAATCCAGATCTGCTTCCAGGAATCCCATCAACTCCAGTCGCATGACATCAAAACTGTCCACAAACCTAAGGAAGAGTGGAAGATAGTCCTTCGTCCCGATCTTAACAACACGGTCGATGAACAATGAAAAGAATGAACTTCCAGCTTCCATGAGAATTCCTTCTCTGACTGCTTCTTCACACACAGTGAGGACTTCATTCATTTCAGATTTGGTGACATACTCAACTTCTCCATCCTGAGAAGGAGAAACCTCATTTTGTTGCCAGCTTTGGCTGTTGTATGCAGCCGTCACGGTGGCTTGTAGAGCGGACTTCAAAGCTTCTCTATCCGTCTCAGCACACTTCATATCTACAAGATTCTCAGCATCCATAGCCATGTTTATTATATTTAATTCATCTTCAGTGTCTTTTTCAGCATGGTTTCCTTGGCTTGCCACTGTAAGAGATAAGGGGGTAAGTTCATTAAAAAAATTAATTCAATGCCGACACTATATGTCTATACTCGTACCCTGACTCAGAAAGAATAATCCAATACGAACACACCGACACAAATTTGTCAGCCAGACATTACTGCCAGGCAGAGGGGTGTATGAGCCATGTCTGCCGTGTGGAGATACTTTAATGTAATAAAAGGATGACTTTGTTAGACGACTGCAAATTATGCTCAGCAAAACGTATGATTAATTCAGCTTGGGCGGAAACGGTGGCTGTCACCCCGCAAGTTGCTGCGACAGGCCCTCTGGCAAGCACCAAGTTTCTCGAGCCCCGTCACCGGCTTTGTTCCACATCGCTCGGCTACGGCTGGTCCAGCTGCGCTGCCGTCATGAAGTCGCTACAGCGTGGCGCATTGAGTAAAGACAAGTGATGGTGTGATAAAGTATTACATTAGTTGTGGTATTCTCAGGAAGCAGCCTTGCATTTCTTTTTACTCACTTTATTTTGTAGTTAACACACTGAGGTAACATGACATCCTACTTGTATATCCACCAGAAACCTTCATCTCTGTGTCTTATTTCTTCTTTTCCTCTTATCTATCGTATGTACCACTTTTACACAGTGGCCCCTAGTGCTCAGACTGAGACACCACACTTTGTGTTACGGGCTACATTTAAATGAGTTCAGTTGAATGTTAAAATGTTAGTAATGGCAAGGTTTTATATTTGAGTGAAACTTATGCCATCTGACATTTCTGAAGTCAGAAATGAATCAAGCTTAACACTCAAACGTTCAAACATTTTTCTGTTTAGGAATACAAGAACTGTAAACTGCAAAGTTTGATTCAAGGAAACTGGACAAGAACTGTACAGTATTACCCTGCTACATGACTGTTCATTGTTGGTGCCCATGCTATATCACAGATTTTTCTGTGGAACGTATTGTCTGTCATGGAAATCCCCGCTATGTCGCGGAAATCTTCAGTTTGTAGCCATTGTTTTTCAATAGCTTTTTAAAGTATATTTATCACTGTAATGCACTCAAGTGGGAAAGGAGGGCCACAGTTACTGAGGCACTTTTGTTTATTGAATGCCAGGAGAACAGTAAAACACAACCACAATGATGATACTCACACCTCTATCAGGTGCTACATGCAAGATTTCTGACAAAGGAGTGTGACAAAAACTTGATAAACTGCATAATTTCAAGCCGCCCAGCCGCCCCTCCACAAGGATGCCTAATTTATCTCACCTGGGCCTTAAATTAACAGCTCCCCGAAAAATTTGGGTTACAGTCATCAAAGACCCCCTTGATGTGCAGAATTGAAGATTGAACTATTAATCCCGGACTTTGAGTTATGTTTAATCACCGCCTTTTCCAAGAACTCAAATACAGCAATGAACTATGTAATCATGTAATCATCAAAACATGCACGCAAGGCACCGCCAAACGCCCACTGGGAACAATTGCTGGCGCACGAGCGACACCCGCTGGCGGTTGAGCGTCACTACGAACCTGTGGACTCGCATTGATTTTTTTTTTTTAACCAAAGATAAATGTCGGTTTTGATGTTTTACGAACTCTGCAGAAATATTCCAAAAGTATGCCTAGATGTCTGTGTCATTGTGTCAGCTTTACAGGTCCAGCTGCAAGACTTTGAGAACTGTTCGTCTTGATTTGAAGCCAAACAGTATGAAATGTTGTATTGAACAATAAGCAGTTGATTTGCAAAGACAAAAGTTTAAACAATCATTCTATATGCTTGATCTATAAGTTGTGAGTATTTAATACTAATACATGATTTTTACACCATTTTTATGGCTATATAGGAGACCAACATTCAAGTCGATGGGTGTGGTCTTTTCCAGTTTCCCCTGTTTCTTAGACACATCTCCTGGATATTTAACTTTTGACTCTCGCCTCCTCTTGGCTCGTGTCTTGCTTCTTGGATCTTCCTGGCTAACCTCCCTGCTGCTGTGGGACTGGGCTCGGCCAACCCCTCCCCGCTTCCCTTTTCTTTGTTCAAACATGCGATTCGGCCAACTCCATCCTGGGATGGAGACTTGGCTTCCCGGCCTACGTGGGTCACCGCTAAGCAATCAGAGGAGTGGCTACAAAAAGTACCAGGTACGCTCCCAGCCAAGCGTGAGCCATCAGAAGTGCCAGCGGATCCTGAAAAAGCCAGGAAGAGGAACGGTAGTATTCTCCCACCGAAAGCGTCATGAACAACTTCCCTTTTTCTTCTCCCGCCTGTTGGTTGTACTTTTTGGTGCATCTTCTTCTTCAACTACACGTGCCTCGTTTTCCTCCTGAGATGCTAGGAGAAAGACCCTCCCCAAAGACCAGCTGATCTACAGTTGTGAGTAGCACAACAATGGTTGTCAGAATGTACAAGATTAGTGCCTTATAATTTTGGGGAAGATACTATCTTTACACAAATCCCAACTTTTTTCTCTCTCACTATGACTCAACTTATTTCACGCTCACATTTTAATTTTTAGACCAGAAACCCACGATGTCCTATTTCCCTTTTCGTACGCCTATTTTCCTTTTACCAATGTTTGTCTGTCCTTTGTTCTGTAGTTAAATCCCTCTGTGTTGTTTCCCTGTAGATTTCCCTTTCGATATAAATTTACTATAAAATTCCACGCCTTGTGTTTTGAGTTAATAATAAACCCCTGTAATCGAGAACTCGTATTTCATAAATGTAGATTAGACTAGATTAAGAGATTGATCGAGGTTTTTCGTCACTTTTCCTAAAATTTACGAATATAAGAAGAGGCGTGGTGCCCCTTTACGAGACAAAGAGTTTGATTCTAACGTTTACCCTAAATCGAACTAATCCGGAGGTTAACGCCTGCGTTACTGCCGGTTTAGTTCGACTTATTTATTCTTCGTCCAAAATTAATTATGTTTTTATCCAAAACCAACATACGCTACAAGTGCAAAGAATAATCAGAAGAGTTGTCCAAGAGCCAAGGACCACCTGTGGAGAGCTTCAAAAAGACCTGGAAGTAGCAGGTACTGTTGTCACAAGGAAAACAGTGAGTAATGCACTCTGCCGCAATGGCCTGATGCACGCTTACCACGCAAGACCCCATTTGCTGAAAAAAAGCATGTCAAAGATCGTTGAACGCACCTCTCACACTGTCCCATCCGTTCCTGCCTAGTTTTTCATTCTGAAGAGCGAAATAGCAAATTCAGCATGAACAATCTTTTAATATTTTGACTCTGTGCTCCACTATTTGACCTGAGTCTGTCGATCTCAGAGCCTGGGTTTATATTCCATTAGCATTTCTTTCATGTATTCAGGACCCAAACAATTTAGTGATTTCTAGACCAGTAGCAGAACTTTAAAATATATTCTAAAGCTGACTGGAAGCCAGTGTAAAGACTTTATAATTGGAGTAATATGCTCTGACCTCCTTGTTCTGGTCAGAACTAGAGCTGCAGCATTCTGAATGAGCTACAGCTGTTTAATTCTCTTTTTAGGGAGTCCAGTTAGAAGACCGTTACAATAGTCAAGTCTACTTTAGATAAAAGCATGGATGAGTAGCCAGATATTGTACTCAAGTAAGAGTACCGCTACTTGACAATAATGTGATTCCAGTAAAATTAAGAAATACCGTAGTCCAAAAAATTACTTAAGAGTGAAAAGTACACTGAAATACTTACTCAAGTACTGGGTAAATAGTATCTTCTGTTTTTGCATGAACAGCATGAACATCAATAAAATAAAAATGTGAATGTACAAATTCTGATAATACAGTGTGTGTGCGTGCATGTATGTATGCACAACCAAAACTACATCTGCAATTTACTGCTAGGTGTTTTCTCAAGTTATAAGTGGGCTGAAATATCCACGTTTGGGCAGACAGTGCCAAATAAATACTACAATACAAGAAAGCCGTTGTTTTTGTTCATTGAAATGTAAACACGGGTAGCGCACAGTTGTCTTCGTGGTAACGACAACCTTCCCAATATGGTGGCCACGTACGCACGTCGATCAATCGGGCTGGCTTATCTAGTGTTAATACCTATGACGAGGAACCCTAATAGAAGATGTGTGAGGTCATGTGACTTTCTTGTCGTTTGATTGGTGAACTAGACTTAAACATCACTAGTGCTTTGGATTGGAGCAAACAGCGCCCAATGCGGAAGTCAAAGTCGCAGTCTTGCGCACGAAATAGTTGCTAAATGAGCAATAATTGACAAATAAAAGTAGCAAGCAACATTTAGATAATTGTAACGGATTAAATTACTGTTACTTCTTAACAGCAGAAGCAGCGGATGTGTTTTTCCTGGTCTCGTCAACTCTTGTGCCTTATCCAAAGCAGGTCCAGAGCGCACAGGCGGAACCTCAGGCCGATGCGGTCGCATATTAGTCCGCCACGGAGTAATATTCAGAACATCTGTGTGTGTGGATGGTGGATGCGTGGAATGGATCTCGCTGCCAGCATTCAGGGAGTAAAAAACTAAATCGGATCTATACGATTCACATAAATGGCCTATTTTGAGTTTTAAACAGCGAATTCTGCCGAAAGGATACTAATTTGCACATATGGAATTTATTTTGTTTTGTAATATAAGAACAGATAATTTATTTTGAAAATACAGCGCTGAGGAATGCAAAGTTATCAATGTCCTTTCACCATTGTTCCTGTCATACTGTGTGGCGTGTTTTTGTTTGTACATTAAGGACAAAAGTTTTTGTTTTAATTCCTCATTTTAAAAACACCATTCAAGCAAGTTTTTCCTCATGTTTTTGAGATTGTTCCGATGAAAGATGCAGCTGGCTACTAGTGTGGACTGAATGGGTGAAAACAATGGGGAAATGAAATGCCAACAAAATGGCGGGGGGGAAACTGAACTTGGTTGTTGGACCGATGACTCCGTAGCAAATGTTTAATTATGAACTGAACTAGTTCATTTTTTAAACGATGAACTGAACTTAGAACTATTTCACGTAGAAAATGTAGTTTCTCAACACTGATTCTTTATTAGTT
The DNA here is from genome assembly GCF_024500275.1 of Phycodurus eques. NCBI lineage: Eukaryota > Metazoa > Chordata > Actinopteri > Syngnathiformes > Syngnathidae > Phycodurus > Phycodurus eques. The sequence goes on from NC_084541.1 coordinate 2,999,300, forward strand.
CACATCACAATATCTATATATTGCAGGTTTAAAAAATAAAAATTGCAATATCATTTTTTTAAAATATTGTGCCGCCCCAATAAAAGGTTTTTTATTGTATTATGCCCTCGTCGGCACAGTGACCGACTGGTTAGCACATCTGCCTCACAGTTCTGAGGACCAGAGTTCAAATCCGGCCTTGCAAGTTCTCCCCGTGCCTGCACGGGTTTGCGTGCATTTTCTCCGGGTACTCTGGTTTCCTCCCACATCCCAAGAATACCCACGCTAGGTTAATTGAAGACTCTAAATTGTCCCGTAGGTGTGAATGTGGGTCTGAATGGTTGTTTGCTAAAATGTGCTGTGTGATTGGCTGGCGATCAGTTCAGGGTGTACCCAGCCTTTCGCCCAGAGTCACCTGAGATAGACTCCAGCATGCCCGCGACCCTAGTGAGGATAAGCGGTACGGAAAATGGATGGATGGATGTTCCCTAAACATAAACATACCTTTCACTGGAATTATGACTAGTAAGTGCAGATATCTAAACATTGGAGTCAAAGATATTTACAATTCCGTCGCACATAGGAGATACAGTGGACCGCAGCGGATAGGGAGCGGGCTGGACGGCGAATACCGAAGATCTATGTATAATTGACAGCCATTAAAATTGCAATGAAAGAAAAATATATTTTGGTGAATCTGCAGGTACCAAACCGTGAGTATGTGGGGGTCTACTGTATCTGCAAATGAATTAGCAATCTGTAATGTCAAACAGAAACAAAAAAAAGTTATAATTTGTCCTAGGCGAAAAGACTGCAGATATCTGAAATGCTATTTGTGAAGAGGAATAACATAGTTAGGGATATCAAAAATGTTTGTTTTATGACTAGGCAAAAATAAATTATAGATATCTGCAACACTTATCCAGTCGAGCTGTTAAATATTAAGACGGATTAACCACAGTCCTTGGCATTGGTCCCAGCCAGCAAGGGTTAACTGCAACAAGAGCGGCGAAGGTCTGCTTGGGTTCCACCATAGGCCAGGGTATGAGGGCTTGCTGTTAATAGTGCTAGTGACGCTTTGTGGTCTAATGTTGCCCCTGTAAATTCCCTTCCCCTTCTTGCATTTTAACATGCAGTCTTTCAATCGCATGACTACACAGCCTTTTTATGTTCACCATGGATACGGCCAGCCCTAAATGGCTGCCATATACCACAATGCAATATGGGTCCTCAACCACTCAGTACTGCTTACGAAAAGGCCAAGCACAGTGATTTTCTAACAAACACAGTGTTATTTCTTCATAAAGGTGTGTTTTCACTTATTTCTATATTGTACTGTACACATTTTTAATCACACACACCGATAAAAATAAGGTAAATATAACGTCATTCTGCAGCTGGAACGAATAAATGCATTTCCATTTCTTTTAATGGAAAACAATACCTTGGTTCACAAATGTATGGGTTGACAAACAGAGTCACGGAACAGGATAAATTTGATAATCGAGGTTCCACTGTATAGAGCGCAATTATAATTGATTAGCAACAACGAAAACAAAATCATCTTACCTATGGAAGGCTTATCTTTAATTTCTTCATCCTGTAATAGATGCAAAATTGTCACTGTTATTAAAAATGTTTTCTTACTGGCCATGACAATTCTAATTTAAGAACAGTGATCTACTCACGGTCTGTAACATCTGCAGTATGTCTGGATGCTTCTGTACATATGAATCCACCATTTGTTCAACATTGAAATGCACATCTTGGTTCACATAGACATATGCCGAGCTGCATTGTCTTTGGTCCTCTGGTGTGTCTTTCAGATAGGCGTGGCATCGCTCCAGTACCATATGGTATTGCCCATAAACATCTGCCTCAGCATTTACACATGGCACAGTGCCCAACACCCTCAACAAGCTCTGCACATTTGGGTAAAACCCGATGTCTGGTATCTTCAGTGTGGCAAACACTGTGGTTGGCAGAATCCTGCGCTTGCTTGCATGCCTCCACTTCACTTCCCAACAACCAAGCTCTTCATAGAATGTGTCAGGCCTTGCAAGGTTGTTCAAATTGGCATCTGCTACCTTATCACGACGAATGCTGAAATTGTGGTCAGCCATGTAGGATGGTACTAAAGAGAGCCATCTCAGAATCCTCACCATCTCTGTACTGAAAATTCGCTTGACCTCCGCAACAAGATACTGTAAGATGGGTCGGGCTAAAGTTTCTCTGTAAAAGTCTTCTAGCGAGGTATCATTTGCATCTCCATGGTCAACCTCAGGTTTGATGACTTCAACACCAAGCTTCTTGGCTCGACCGACCGCATCTGAAAACCATTTTCTATTGAATATGGCAATGTCCTGTTGGTATTTGCTTACCAGCTTTAAGGCATTTGAAATCGTGTACTGCAACGTACTGCTCATGCTAATGATTCCCCTGAGACTGGAGTTGAGTATGCTCACACAGCAGAGGGTGTTCTTGAGAACAACTAATGTCATGATGAAATTGAAATTCTTCAGAACTGGCTTGAGTTTGGCCATCTGTTCAGCTGTATCTTCATCCACCTTTGAAATAATTTCATTGATGCAGTTCAGGAAAGGCTCCAAGATATCCAACATGGTTTGAAAGGCATCAGTGCCACACTCCCAATTCACACTGATGATTGCTTTGATTCTCTCCACTTCTCCCTTTATATGGCCATATGTCATCTGGATCTTTCCTTCCAATCTTTTGTATAGCTCAGGTGTGTTCCTGAGTAATGAGGCCACTTCTTCTACAGTGTCTACAATAGTTTGAATTGTTGGCACTGGCATGCAACGAATAATCCATATATTAAAAGCATATGGGTCACTTGGTGATAAAACAACTTGTGGAAACTCCAGTAAAATTTTGCAAGTGAGGTCTCGCATTGTCTGACACATGCGTCCCGTAACTAGATAGGAGAGTCCTCTGCAGTGCTCCATCCTTAACCCCCACTTATTTCTTAATTCTGATATAAGATGGTTAAATAGATTGTCTGCATCCAAATTGCAAGGCAGGAACCCAACAAGGTGTTTTTGTGGGAACCCGGCCTCTGTGACAGATCGAATGAAAATTGGGATCTGCTCCTTTCCCTCTATACTGGTCACATCTTGGAGCAGAATAGAGAAGAATCGGGCATGCCTCAGGCTGTTCTGGATCTCTTCTCGCATTAGTCTCTCACTAAACTGTAGGATTTCCTTCTTATCAACTTTCTCTACACAGATTTTCTTGAGAGAAGGCTGACCCCTTGCTTCACCAGTCGACTCATCTGTGTTGATGTTTCCACCATTGATGCTGAATCCTGTCAGTGCGAGAATTTCCTTGAAATAGGCCTTAAGAGTCTCTTTAGCTTTGAAGCTGCCTATATTCTCTACTGCTTGGTTATCTTCCTGTTCAGGTGTAGTAATGTCATCACCAGAAACATCTTTTGTCTCCTCAGTCACTTTTGGTGCCTCGATGTTTTCTGATGGGAAAGAGCACATTACAGAGTAAAAATTAAGACTTTCTTTGAGAAATTGCTGACACAGGCTGATATCTTCTACACAATTCTTGATTAAAATATCAGTATTATTGAACTATAACACCCTATTAAAGCTTTGCTTCATGAACAGTCTCCTCCAAAAGCACTGGAGGCCAATTCCTTTATTTTTGCTGTAGAATGAACACATTTGACTTTGAGATTACGTGATACAAGGTTCTTTTATTGTCAATTCCACAATATGTGTAGCACATACAGAGGATTAAAATTACGATACTCAAGGCCCCACGGTGATATAAAAGATGGTATAAATAATAATCAGTAAAAATAAGCTAAGTAAAACTATGGTATAAACAGTATAAAAAGTATAAATTAAATATGCAAATAAAGATTAGGAGACGTGCAAAAGTCAAAGTACCAAGGCACAAAGACATTTATAAATTAGAAGGCAGTGTGGGGAAGTGTGTGTGCATGCGCATGTGTGTGGGAGTTCAGAGTTCAGGTGGGCAGAGGACAAGTGAAGTAGAGGGGGCAGAGCGGACAGAGAGTTCAGCTTCCTTACAGCCTGATGAATAAAACATTCTTTAAGTCAGCTGGCACAGGCCCGCAGACTACCCAGTCTCCTCCCTGATGGCAGCAGACTGAAGAGGCTGTGAGATGGATGGGTGACATACCCCGCTATGCAGAGGGCTTTGCGGGTGAGGCGGATGCTGTAAATGTCCAGCAGGGAGGGAAGAGAGGTTCCAATGATCTTCTCAGCTGCCCTCAATATGCAATGGATAGTCGAGCGGCAGGATGCGGTGCAGGCTCCGTACCACACACTGATGCAGTTGGTAAGGATGCTCTCTATGGTCCCTCTGTAGAACGATTACATAATGGGGGTCGGGGCTCTGGCTCTTCTCAGCATGTGCAGGAAGTAGAGAGGCTGGTGAGCTTTCTTGGCCAGTGATGAGATGTTGCTGGTCCAGGAGCGGTCCTCAGTGACATACACTCCCAGGAATTTGGTGCTGCGCACCCTTCTCCACCGCAGCACTGTTGATGTTCAGGGGAGCATGCTGGGAGTGCACTCTCCTGAAGTCCACAACAATCGCCTTGGTTTTCTCCATGTTCAGGGAGAGATTGTTGTCCGTGCACCACCCGGCTCACCTCACTCCTATAGTCTTTCTCGTCCTCGTTGCTAATGAGACCCACCACAGTTGTGTCATCTGTAAACTTGATGAAGAGGTTGGAGCTGTGTATCGGTGTGTAGTCATAGGTCAGCAGGACGAAGAGGAAGGGGCACAACACACATCCTAGAGGAGACCCCGTGTTCAGGGTGATGGTGCTGGATGTGTTGCTGCCGACCTGTACTGCCTGCACGTCTCCCTGTCAGAAAGTCCAGCAGCCAGTTGCACATAGATATGTTGAGCCCCAGCTGGTCCAGTTTGTGAACCAGTTGTTGGGGAATGATGGTATTGAATGCTGAGCTGAAGTCTATGAACAGCATTCTGACATATGAGTCCTTAGAGTTCAGGTGTGTGATCGAAGAGGAGGGCAGTGCAGATGGCATCATCGACAGACCGGTTGGACAGATATGCAAACTGTAAGGGGTCCAAGGAGGGTGGGAGGAAGGACTTGATGTGGTGCATGACGAGCCGCTCAAAGCACTTCATCAGGATGGGAGTGTGTGCTACCGGACGGTAGTCATTGAAGCAGGAGGGAGACGACGACTTTGGGACCGGGATGATGGTGGTGGCTTTGAAGTATGTAGGGACAACAGCCTAACTCAGGGAGGTGTTGAAGATGTCCGTTAAGACATCCGGAGTTCAGCTGTACAGTCCCTCATAACACGACCAGGTATGTTATCTAGGCACGGGGCTTTATGTGCATTGTGCCTGCCGAGGGATCTTCTCACGCTGTCCCGGGTCAGTGACAGCACCTGGGCACCAGGAGAGGGTGGAGACTTGTGTGCAGGTGTGCCTCAAAGCAAGCAAAGAAGTTGTTTAGCTCAATCAGCAGGGAGATTGAGCTTTCACAGGTCTTTGGTGAGGATTTGTAGTACGTAATGGTCTGAATACCACGCCGCAGACTCCTGGTGTCACTGCTGTTAGTGAACCGGTGGGGATCCTCTTGGAGTACTCCCTCTTGGCTTACCTGATACCACAGGACAGATTGACCCTAGTTGTCCTCGGGCCCTCCTCATCCCCAGATCTAAAACCAGCGTTGCAGACCTTCAGTAGTCTGTAGACCTCCGCAGTCAGCCATAGCTTCTGATTAGCACGAACAGTGATGGACTTGGTGGTGGTGACATCATCCATGCACTTTTTAATGTAGGCGATGAGAGTCTCTGTGTAATCCTGAAGGTCAGTGATGGAGTTGTAGGTGACAGTCTGTGGTGGCAAAACAGTCTTGAAGTCCCTCTAGGAATCCTTCTCGCCACACTCGTACTTGTTTCCTAACTAGTTGGGTGACCTTAACCAGTGGTCTGTAAACTGGCATTAGCATTACAGTGAGGTGGTCTGAGGCACCGAGGTTGGGGAGGGAAAGGGCCTTGTAGGCTCCTCTCAGGGGGGTAAAACATTGTCCAGAGTGTTATTTCCCTGTGTTGGAAAGTGAATGCTTGAGTAGAGTTTTGGAAACACAGTCTTGGGGTCAGCATGGTTGAAATCCCCAGCCAGGATGAGGAACGCATCTGGGTGGGCTGTCTGCTGCTCACTGATGTGATGTTATAGTTCACTCAGTGCCTCACTCCTGATGAAGCTTGGAGGGATGTAAACAGCCACAAGCAGTATGGTAGTAAATTCGCTCTGCAAATAAAACTGCTGGCACTTCATAACTATAAACTCCAGTAGTGGTGAGCATTGTTGACTGACCAAGACAGCGTCCCGGCACCAGGCAAAGCTGATTAACACAGAGCCCGCCGTCGCAGGTCTTACCTCCCTCGACAAGAGCTCTGTCCGCTCGGTAGCATGCTAATCGGTCGAGCTGAATGGCGCTGTCTGGGACGCTGCTCTTAAGCCATGTTTCCACAGACACAAAAACACAGCACTCTCTCACAGTTTTACGGGTAGAGCAGAGTAGTCAAATATAATCCAGCTTGTTGTCCAGAGAGCATACATTGGCTAACACGATGGTGGGAATTGCCGGCTTGTGTGGTTTAGCTTCTGCTTCCTCCTTTGCCGTTCGTGGCGCCTTCACTGAGGGCGTGATGCAGGAATGGGGGTCGGAGTTGTTGTAGCCACCCGGAGCAGACCGCAGTTCTGTAGCTCCTCTGTGAGAGCAGACTTTAACTCGGTAAAAGTAGTTCTGCCTATGAAACTACGACTGTATCTGCAAGGGACATGTAGACTTGACGAAGACGGGCTAAAAAACACTGACATATAAAACAAGACAGGAAAACACCGTTCGTTCGGGACAGAGAGAAGCCGCTGCGTGTACACGCAACGCCATTACAACTACGAATGACAAAAGATCCACAGTTCAACTTTCATTTCCACGTACTTACTGGTACATCTGACACACAAAGAAAATTATGGAGTTTTAATTGGAACAAACATTTTTTGGTGAGCAAAATGTATTGGAACAGATTTGAGGTAATATATACATGTACATTGTTTATGTTTCACTGTACAGCGGTTAATTTATTGACACACTAATGACTGTTAATATATCAAGCATGATGCGCAAAGTTAACCCTCTTTCGGCCATCCTTCCTCTGCTCACTATGTGTTAAGGCTAATTTATGCTCTACATTAAATGCATACAGAATAACACTTTGCACCATTTGTAACAAATTGCTTTTCTTATGTACTAGGAGCAAAAATATTACCCATCATCCAAGCATGAGTATTTTAATCTTATACAGTGGTTAACCTATCTGTAATACTTGTATGACTGTAAAAGAACTGAGAATTGTACTGCTTTACGGTGTTAGGATAAAAGTGGGTGGCTTTATGTCATTATTTAATTATTTTGTTTTACATGCTTTGAATTTTACCTTTTGCCTTCTTTACGCTGGGTTCCTCTTCCACCTGTATTAATAATAATAATAATAATCAATTTATTTACCATTTTAATATTTGATTTAAAAAATTCAAGAGACATTTGTCAGACTGTGACTGACACACTTACAGGGCTTCCCGCACGTTTCCTGTTGCACGTTGATTCATTATTGGTGGTTACAGCAGAGTCAAATATTGTTGGAACAGCATCGTCGTTCAAGACACATTTTGAGGAACTCTAGAAATGGGAGAAGAAAAAAATAATAAAATGAACTTGACAACCTTGACAATATTTAAAACAATCACTTATTCAACTTATCCAAGGGGTCAACACTCAAGTCAAACACTGTCAAGTTTACATTGCTGAATAAAAAGATTTTTAAATGTTTGGATAATGAACTATAACAAAAATTACATCACTAAACCACTTAGTGGGGACCAATATACTGAACACTCACTGGTCAATTCTCAAGTAATAAAAAACTAAAGCATCATATAATGCAGTCTTTAATGCTGTTAGGTGTGCGAGGTGCGATGTATATGCTGTATAAGCGGTATACGGTATTGATTTGGCGAAGGATATAAAGTTTTATAGGAGGAGCTGCCAGTCAAATGTGCATCTACATCCAACAGACACACATCCTCCCTGGTTTCCCGGTTGCAGGGGAACTACTGGGGAAACGCTAGGCACTTAGCTAACTTGTACCAGATACGAGCTGCGGCTGGCTAGCTCACGTGGCTAACCACGGTGCGGAGCTGCTAAATCACTCATCCTCGCCACTGTGGCGGCAAATAAGCTACACATCTGACAAGTCTCGTTATCACTTAAGGGCCTAGCTCACTTGTGGAACCGTCACCGAAACTGCCCAGGATGATCAGTCGGGACGACTCTGGGACCCGGAGACCAAAATATTGCTTATGCTCTCACCAGGAAGAGGTCTTAGAGACGTCTCCAGAGAAGGTGGACGACTAGTTAGCACATCTGCCTCACAGTTCTGAGGACCGGGATTCAAATCCCGCCCTCGCCTGTGTGCAGTTTGCATGTTCTCCCCATGCCTGCGTGGGTTTTCGCCGGGTACTCCGGTTTCCTCCCACATCTCAAAAACATGCATGGTAGGTTGATTGAAGACTCCAAATTGCCCGTAGGTGTGAATGGGAGTGCGAGTGGTTGTTTGTTTATATGTGCCCTGCGGTTGGCTAGGGGCCAGTTCAGGGTGCACCCCGCCTGTCCCCCGAAGATAGCTGGGATAAGTTCCAGGGCGCCTTTTTAATGTCATTCCACTGCGTTTCAATCGGATTCAAGTCTAGACTTTGACTAGGCCACTCTAAAAACTTTTTTTTTTTTTTTTAAATCCATTCAGAAGTTGATCTGGATCATTATCCTGCCCAAGTGCGCTTCAGCTTGAGGTGATGAACTGATGGCCGAACATTCTACTTCGGGATTTTATGGTCAAGAGCAGAATTCGGTTTTCCATCAATCACAGCAAGTCATCCAGATCCTACATTACCTAAGCAGCCCCAGACTATCAAACTCTCACCACCACGATTGACTGTTGTGATGTTCTTTTTCTGAAATGCTGTGTTACATTTACGCCATATGTAACAAGATACACACCTACAAAAAAAGGTCCACTTTTATCTTCGTCAGCCCATAGAATATTCTCCCAAAAAGTCTTGGGAACCATTCCACTGGTTTTTTTTGTTTTTTTTTTCCAAAGGTAAGACGAGCCTTTATGTTCTTTTTGGTCAGCAGTGGCTTTCGCCTAGCAACTCTGCCATGGATGCCATTTCTGCCCAGTCTCTTTCTTATTGTTGAGTCATGAACACAGACCTTAACTGAGGCAGGGAAGGCCTGCATTCTTCAGATGTTGTCCTGGGTTCCTTTGTGACCTCCTGGATGAGTCGTCGCTGTGCTGTGGGGTAATTTTTGTAGGCTGGCCACTCCTGGGAAGGTCGTCACTGTTTCAAGTTTTCTCCACTTGTGGATAATGGCGCTCACAGTGGTTTGTTGGAGTCCTTAAGCTTTAGAAATGGCTTTTTAACCTTTTCAACACTGATAGAGGTCAATTACTTTATTTCTCATCTGTTCTTAAAGTTCTTTGGATCATGGCATTTTGTTGGAGCTTTTTTGTTTGCAATCTTTTGGCCGACTTCATTTTGTCAGGCAGGTTCTATTTAAGTGATTTCTTGATTGAACAGGTCTGGACTTAATCGGCCTTGGGTTCGGGACTTAATCGGGCTTGGGTTCGGTCAGTGAAAATGAACTCAGCTTAACATTAAATGTGATTAGTCAGTTAATTTGTGATTTAACAAGGAGGGCAACTACCTTTTCACACAGGGCCATGTAGCTTTGAAGTAGCTAAATAAAAGTAGCTAAATAAAAATAATAGTAAATAAAACACTATTTAAAATCTGCATTTTATGTTTACTTGGTTTATCTTTGTCTGATATTTACATTTGTTTGATTATCTTAAAATGGGGAAACTATGAAAAAAAAAAATAATTTTAGAAGAGGCAAATACTTTTTCATGGCACTGCACAACATAGGTGTTTTTTAAAACACAGAGGTGGAAAGTTAATATTGATTGAGTACCTAAAGAGGCAATTGATTACCTAAAGAGGCAATCAATCAGGTCCACCGGTATTAATGCACACAAGCTTAATAACAGCTCGCAAGTCAGACGAAACAGTTTACATTTTTAACATAGGGGCTGGTCAAATTTCAATTGTGATTTAAATTTTGGCTTCTCACTATTATAAAAACATTATAATCGAAAAAAACAAGTAATGTGCGGCAGGTGCGGTTCTTGTTGCGGGCAAGTGTAGCTTACTGCCTGCGGCACATTTGTGAGTTTGACAGCAAAGTAAAATAATACTTACATTACTAATAATGTATTTATGACAAGTATTACTTTCTTTTGCTGTCAAACCCTCAAATACAGGGGCGAAATGCTCTGACGTTTCGTCAGCATCCGTGAACTATGCTCAGCCGCCGGAGCACAGACATAGAGCCAAGCCTCTATAATGAGGAAAACGTTTTAACGTCCATAAAAATTGTGATGATTGATCACAGTTTTGTGACATTAAGCAACGCGAAGCTTTTTATATATTGTGATCATATGGTGAGGAAAACACTTAACATCCATAAAATCCAAAATATTGGGCCGATTGTTCAGATATTTTCAGAGGTTGAAGTAGGCATACATAGAGATGTCCGCAGAAATTTTGGTGATTGCTTGATTCCAGTTTTGTGACATTAAACTTCGTTAAGTTTTTTTTTCTATACTGAGCCTCTAAATGGTCTCCAATGAATTCGAACATCTTCGATTTCACCAGGACTCCTTGGAGACCCAGTTAATCTTCAGGAGACGTCACAGAGCTATCCCTGCAACCACATCCCCATCAGGTCGCCAACTAGTCTGCAGGCCAGTGAGATGTGGATAGAAGAGCGAACAGGAGAAGACGGAGAAGCCATGCTAACTCATAAACTGATGTGAAATGTACAGAAGCGACACACCAGAATAAGTGCTTCATACCGTGATTTGAATTTTAGGCCATCTAGCCAAGCTCTATGTGGAGGCGCTGTACATTTAACAATAATTGTTTAGTGTTATCTATTGGGGTTTATAATCTGCATTAGTTCAAACTGGAGTCCAATAAATTGTTTCTCTCGCAACTCCCATAGCCTCTACTTTTGCACCAAAATCATGCAAAGAGGTCAAAATAATAATAATACAACACTACTACCTACAATGGCATAGTCAGGTTTGACACAATAAAACAACCTTGTAAATAAAGCCTTGCTAAGCAAGCCCAAATAACCGGACTGAATACAATTTTTAAAAAAGGGGCCTGTGGAATGTGTCCGTAAAACAAGCATAATATGTAAGATGACAGATAAAAAAAAAATCAACAAAAAAAATTTCTTTTTGCTTTTTACCTGATGAGAGATCAACGAAGCCTCAAAGTGTTTTGCACAAAGTTTGTAGCATTTCTGTAGCTCCTCTGGAGGTCGTGATGCCAAATCTTGGCGACAACAGTTCGTCAACCATTTATTGCAGCTAAAAATACAGTAAAAACACAATCAGAAATCTCTGTCCTTTTCATTCAGGCGATCAATGTTTATACAAATACACGGGCGACTTAAATTTTCCCATTTTTCTTCCATTCTTCTTGAGTTCAGTCAGAAAACTAAAGTTTACAACTGGTTTGTGGCTATGTTTAGCATGTAATGCTATTCTCTTCTCTGTTCATGATTAAACCAGAGATTTATTGTAACATGACTCATGTGATTTGATCTCCACAACATAATTCAGAGGGGGTGCTGAAGTGGGTATACAGTTCCAAGAGTTACAACTAATTGTTTTTATTGCCTTCTTCATTATTATTATTTTTTTTTTAAATACTTCTTTTCATAACCACGGCAGCCAATTAAACCAATGACCAATGAAAGCGGCTAATTAAACTACTGGAAGACAGAGAATGCTGAAAAGGTTTGACAGACATGGGCTAAAAAATATTTTTATTAATCTCCACCAGGCAGACTAACAATTTACATATTATTTGATAAAACCGCCCCATTTAAAACTGTTTAAACATGATAATTGTTATGCAACACAGTAGAAACACATCCTCTGCAGGTAGAACTAATGTATTACATGACATGACCCGTCAGCAACTAGGTTCTTTTTACTCGGATACGCCTGCTGCACTTCGAGTTGAGCGAGAGGGAATTTAAATTTAAGTTTGACGATGCAACGCTGTACTACGAGTTAACCAAGTGACAATCAAGACTCAACTTGATGTGATTGTCAAGCGAGGAAAAGGGACAGAATTGCAATTCTCATAATGGAGTAAAAAGCAAAACGACGTAAATGTTTAGGAATTTATGAATGCTATTCCGACGATAAATGGAAAACTAGGAGTAGTATGACGATGTTCAAATAAGTTAAACTTCTACTACGTTACCGCGCTGAGTGTCTTACAAATAAGGGTTTGCAAATTTCACAACAAAAAGTTTCCAACGTATTGTTTTTATTTTATCACTATGTCTAACACTACAAAATAACACCACGACCATCACTACTGTTAGTTTCTCATTCAGAACTAATGAGTGTACTGCACTTTATTTTATGGCGACTTTTTTTTAGGGAGTGTGGGTGAGTCTGCGCCATTTTCAACTGAGTTGTGTCACTGCTAGCCAACATGATGTTGAGCTAAAGACAATGCTAATGGAAGATGGCTAACATATTTCTGCACGCTCGGTGCCTCGTATACGTCCCACTCTACAATGGGGGAAAAACCTTACCGTTCTGGGTCCAAGGGAAAGCTGAAAAGCGGGGTACTGTTATCGGGCCCCACTTGCTGGTAGTCACAGTTGGCTGCAGCACAACAGTTACTCATTTTGGATAGCAATGTAGCTCGCTAACTAGCCAGTTAGCTAGCTTAGCTGGGTTGTCCACTGAGAGCGAAACCTGCAGAAGAGTCTACAGACTCATCCTGCGGCGAAACCTTTACCAGTAACAGTATATATGAACACTATTCTGGTTGCAAGTATTTTTGGTCGGGCTAAGATTCGACTACTTCCATTCTTAAAAAGTTGATGCTGCGTGTTGATCCAAGAGTCACCGAGAGCGTGATATGAACCAGGAACTAAACACTGCAGTTACACACGTTGGCCAGCAGAGGACAGAATAGGCTTCATTGGCTGGATTCTTCGTTATACGAAACCGAGCGACGCCAAACCACTGGCTTGTCTCCCCCCCCCCCCCTTTTTTTTTTATTTCAGCATGTACAGTATTCATTTCACCTCATCAAATACAACACATTATAAAGTTGTGTTAAAAAATATTGGTTAAAGTGTCAAGTCTCGTCAAATTGATTCGTATAGGTTATAGCCTTGAATCACGAGAGTCTAAAAGGGGTTCACCGATCATGAAATAATAATAATAATTTTTAAAGGAAGACAACTAATGTTGACACAGCACCACCGCTACATACACATTCACAGCAGTCCTACTATTTTTTCCCCCCGCAAATTGTCTTCACTTATCCTAACATTGAAACAGCAAACATTTGCGAAACCCCCTTTTTACATAAACTGTTGAACAAACTATTTTCCTTCACTTGGAATTTCAAAACAAGTTATCCATCAATTTGTAGTGTACTATATATGTGATAGTATGAGGTGATTATACATTTATTGGTTCCACAGTCATAAGGAAACCTAAACTACAATGTGGCCCATGACAGAAATCAGTTTGATATCAAACAATTCACGCTCACAATTACACCTACGGGCAATTTAGAGTTGTCAATTAACCTACCATGGATGTTTTTGGGATGTGGGAGGAAACCGGAGTACCTGGAGAAAACATATGTAAAACATAACAGAACTGTAGTTTTGTAAATACTTTGAATACTAATATATGCTATGTACAAACTAATGTAAAATCCTTTCTGTGTCCTAATAAAAGTAATGTTAATGGGTTTCCAGTCAATAAGATATTCAGTAGCACCTTGGCTTTATATCACATGTACATGACAACAACTAACTTTTCTCATTCCAATTCTCTGACCTGTAACAACATAAATGGTGACCTACGATTAAATGCAGCAAAAATGAGGTTTGGTAATAGTGTGTTGGTATTGAGTGGTTGAAGTAAAGAATTGTGCTACATAAACTGGTTTAAACCGTGTACTTACACCACGACAGCATTTCTTTCTTTTCGTATTGCTATGTACAGGTACTGGTCAGAACCCAGTCGAGGAGCAGTGGGAGGGATTGGGGGGGAGGAAAACCCAAGATGTTAATTTGAAAAAGTGCTTGTGAGGTTGCATCAAACAGAGAAACTATTATGTGCTCTATAAACTTAACTAGTTAATTTCACTAGGGATATGAAATGCGGTTGCAAGGAACATTTATAAACTGCCAGTTAACAGTGCAGATAATAGCTGATTGCCCTCCAACGACTAAACGCCCACACTAGAAAGTACTATATAGGTAAGACTAACCCAGAGTTATAGGATATGAATAAGTAAGAATAATACAAAAGCTGAAACACTTTATTTACATTTTCACAGAATGTGTAGTTGTCCCAACATTTAAAAAAAAAAAAAAAAAAATGTAAACCTAACATAATTATGTATTTTGGATGACTGATGGATAGTCACAGTAGTCATTTGGAGCAATTGTAATCTTGACTGATATTCACAAGATGCTTCTGTCAAAATTGTTTTCCTAACACGCGACATGATGATATAAAACATATAGCAAAGGTGTAGCATATTTGTATGTTAGTTTTAATGAGTTGAAACTGTGGCAAACAAATCATATGAGTGACTCGCAGTGGTGACCCGTGATGGGGAAAAGCCGAAAGACTTCTTCAATTTACATTTCATGAGTCTGAGTGCTTGGACTAGAACATATGGAAATGATTTCATCAAGCGCCAGTCCCTAAAAACTAGATAGTTTCCTAACAGAGCTAAAGTATCAAGCATCTTCGCCATTGGGGTAAGTCTTCATATAGATATCAACCATTGAATCCAAATCATATCCCACATCATTGTTTATGTTGAGAAGAGCCAGGCTCTTTGATTTCGCAGTGTCAGGGGTGTTGTGCATGTATGTCTTGAAGCGCTTGAATGCCACATCACAACTGGTATCCAGAGCCAAAGTAGGCAGGATGCCCAGTAGCCTCAGGACTGCTAGCATGTTTGGGAAGAACTTTACATCAGCCTGCTGCAACGTTTCCTGCAGAGTGGAGGGCAACGATTCTCCTTTCCCTTTTTTATTCCATTTAACCCACCAACAATGCAGCTCGGCGGTGAGGGAACCTACGTTCGGGATGTCATTTTTAAACACTAACATGTTTTCTTCTTCAGGCTGGGAAGCCTTGTTTTGTTCTATTACAGCAGGGACCAGTGACAAACATTTTAGTGCTTTCAGGTGGTCATCACTGAAGAGTTCACCGACTTCTTTGAGCGTATTGTTCACCACAGGAACAGTCAGGTGCTCCTTGTAGTAATTCTCTGGTTGAAGTGTTCCCACGTCAGACTGATGCTTCCTCAAGAGCGACCGAGGAAGTTCTACTGGAATCTCCATTGTGGCAGAAAGGTTAACCGCCTCTTCTGTCCAGAACTCATGATATACGTCAATATTGTCAGCCACTTCCTTCAGAGAGTGCAACACTGCTTTTACGCTGCCAGCAGCAAAATAGATGTCTGTTGCTTCGCCTTGGATGTTCTTCGCAAATGCCCTTAAAAGTATCATGGTGTTTTTCAGCACAACCAAGGCCATGATGAATTCAAAGTCAGCCAGAGCTTTTGAGATCTCCAAGGCATCATATGTGATCTGATCGCTCCATCGCAAGTCTTCATTGTCATGTACGCTGTCCACACAAAGCAGCAAAGCCTCAAGAAGCTCCAGTGTCACCTCAAATGCATCGTGTCTTCGGGTCCAGCTGGTGCAACACGTCTCCTTCAGTTCTTTGGCCTTCTCCTCTTTTTCTGGATAAATAACTGAGATGGCATGCTCCAACTCCAGACACAGTAAAGGGGACTGGTCAAAGAAAGACTCGATTTTCTTCAAGGTGGAAATGACAAGCTGGACCCCTGACAAAGCCATATCATTGGCTAGTGATATGTTCAAGGCTTGAGTGGGTTGAAATGTGAGCATAGCCATTGGATACTTCTCCATCAGTTTGGCAGCAAACGCTTTTATTTTAGCGAAGTGTGTCCCGGAGCACGAGTGGGCTTGGCCTCTACACTGGTCCATGTTCAACCCCCATTCATCGATCATTTCAGACAGCAGTTTCTCCGACAAAACATCTGCATCTCCATCAAAAGGCAAGAAGCCCACAAACCTCTCACGCTGGTAGTTTGAGTCATCCACATAGCGCAGGAACACAGGGAGGTACCACTCTTGCAGAATCTTCACCAGATCATCAGTAATCAGTGAGAAAAAGCCATTTTCTTTCACTTCCTCCATCACTTTACTCCGGATGCATCTCTCGCACACTTCAATCAGCTGTTTAAGATGACGTGATGAACAGCCCTCTTTGTTTACATCATACTTCTTCAGCCCTTCATCTCCACAACTGATGCGATACTCTAGCAATGCCTCAAAGTTGTTTAATCCGATAGTGTCTTGTTTAATAGTACTGGACCAGGTCACCGGAATGTTTTGCTCTCCTAACAGTACAAGCGCTTCAAATAATGACCTGAGATAGTCTTTGTATCCATCTTCCTTTGAAGTTATCGTTGCCTCCTCCTTGTGCACTTCAACATTAGATTTTTTGATTTCTGCAAGGGTGAAAGAACTTTAAAGCCAAATCATTCATTAGGCATGTAAAAAAAAGCACACTTTTTACTTACTTTTTCTTCCCTTCGTCTTTGTGTCTTCATCCTTAAAAGTGTAAAAATACATAATTTACACATAAACCCACATGCCACGGATGGATACCAAAAAACCTACAGTGCTGTGAAAAAGTATTGGCCCCCTTCTCAAATTCTTATATTGTTTGCACTTTACATCAGCTTAAAATGCTGTTCTTAATTGATTGTATTTTTTTTTTATTAAGGAAAAAATATATATATTCAAAGTTACCTGGCCCTGTGTGAAAAAGTAATGCCCCCCTAAACCTAATAACTGGTTGGGCCACCCTCAGTAGCAACAACTCCATCCATCCATCCATTTTCTGAGCCGCTTCTCCTCACTAGGGTCGCGGGCAAGCAACAACTGAAATGAAGCATTTTCTATAAATGGCAATGAGTCTTTCACATCTCTGTGGAAGTATTTTCGCCCACTCTTCATTGCAGAATTGTTTGAATTCAGCAAAAATTCGAGGGGTTTTAAACACGAATGGCCTTTCTAAGGTCATGCCACTGCATTTCAAGTCTGGACTTTGACTAGGCCTCTCCAAAACCTTCATTTCGGTATTTAAAAGCTATTCAGAAGTTGACTTGCTGGTGTGTTTTACTACAGAAGTCAAGTGTCCTTCAGCTTGAGGTCACAAACTGATGGCTGAATTGGCCTGCAGAATTTAAAGAGCAGAATTCATGGTTCCATTAATCACAGCAGGTTGTCCAGGTCCTGAAGTAGCGAAGTAGCCCAAGATCATCACACTATCGCCACCATGTTTGACGGTTGGTATGATGTTCTTTTTCTGAAATGCTGTGCTACATTTACGCCAAATGTAACAAGACACACACCTGCCAAAAAGCTCAAATTTCATCTCATCAGTCCATATAATATTCTCCCAAAAGTCTTGGGAATCATTCAGATGTTTTTTTTTTTGCAAAAGCAAGACGAGCCTTTATGTTCTTTTTGGTCAGCTGTGGTTTTCGACTTGGAACTCTGCCATGGATGCCATTTTTGCCCAGTCTCTTCCTTATTGTTTTGTCATGAACACTGACATTAACTGAGGCAAAGGAGGCCTGCAGTTCTTTCGAAGTTGTCCTGAGTTCCTTTGTGGTCTCCTGGAGGAGTCACTGCTGTTGTCTTGGGGTAATCTTTGTAGGCCGGCCACTCCTGGGAAGTTCACCACTGTTCCATGTTTTCTCCATGAGAGGATAATGGCTCTCCCTATGGTTCACTGGAATCCTAAAGCTTTAGAAATGGCTTTTGTAACCCGATTATTTTATTACTTTATTTCTCAACTCTTGTGGAATTTCTCCGGATAGTGTCGTTTTGCTGCAGCTTTTTTAGATCTTTTGCCTGACTTGATTTTGTCGGGACAGATTCTGTTTAAGTGATTTATTGATTGAACAGGTCTGGAGGTAATCCATCACTTAACATGAGTGCGTGTGTGTATGTGTGTGTGTGTGGGGGGGGGGGGGGGGGGGGGGTGATTACTTTTTCACATAAGGCTAGGTGATATCGAACAGTTGTTTTCCTTAATAAATGAAATCACCATTTTAAAACAGCATTCTAAGTTCACTTTGGTTATATTTGTCTGATATTTACATTTGATTATCTTAAACATTCAAGTGGGGAAACTATGCAAAAATATATGAATTTGACAAGGGGGCCGATACTTTTTCACAGCACTGTCGGGTAATTTTACCCCCCTACAAATATTTAGAATTGAAAATATTAATATATAAAAAAATATAGCCCAAACTATAATCCCAAAATTTTAATATCATTTCATACTCATCTTACATTAGCCTAAAAAATGCACCAGAAGTGTGTGTGTCTTGTCTTTGTAACCCATAAAAACACAAATTGCCAAGAAATAACGAGACTCCATCGTTTGTTAGCTTGGGCTTTTTAATAGCTACTCGTCATAGCGAAAACATAATGCGGGAAAGACTCTCCGTAACTCCCACTAACAACCCAGGCTAAACTTACCAACACACAAAGATTTTAGTCTCTCAGTTGAAATCTATCACTTCAACATACTTCCTTGACACCAATTACTTTTTTCAATTAGTCAGGGCTTTGGCGCCATCTTTTGCCCTCTCAGGGTTTACAGAAAGAGCAAAAAATACAAATAAAAAGTCCACCAACTTATGAGTTTTCTAAATTACAAGGCGTCGCTTGATCAAATTTGTTTCTTCGTCTCACTGAAAATTTGAAATAATTCACTGAATTGCATGCTCAGTCACGGAATTAATTAAACTTAAGGTGCCACTATACATTCAATATGTGATTGGATTGAATTTGGAATCATCATGATGTATGTGCATTTAATTGATTCTCATAAGTGTGTGTTTTACTTTGCCCTTTGTGAGTCTACTGCAGAAGGATACGCCATTAGGTTAGAAGGCAATAAAGATAAGTGTGATCAACACAGAAACAGAAGTGGAGGTACTGGAAGAGGTAACTTTACCTCCTATACAAAGCTTACAAATATTAATCAAAGTGATATATGAAGACGACTAGCCTACCAAGGCTAGTTATTCTTTAAACACTACACCTCCATCTCGAGGATGAGTAGTAGTTAACTTTTTAAACTTGAATTAATTACAATTAGAAATGTTTTAAAGTGTTGTTTAAAACCTGGCCTAACTGCTAAATAAAGGTTCTATGATGGTGACAGTTTGACTCTGGAACTGATTATCTATTTCTCTATTTCCTCAGAGATTGTGTTCAACTTTTATGGTTCCACTGTAATAGCGATGTTTTTTTTTCTTATACACACCGTCTCCTGAGTGCGCTTTATTTGTGGATTTTGAAGTTTGTTGGCTTCATCAAAGATAGTTGGGATGGTGTCATCGTTTATCACTGTAATTGGATCACTCTGTAAAACAAAGCCACATCAAAACGGTATCATGTAAACTGTGGCGATTCAATACGATGTTGCCTTGTGTGTGAATGTTTTTAACATTGAACATAAAAATGGGAAATTAAAAGAGGCCAACAATTTCCCATATGGTTTGGTCCTCACTTACACTATCATCAGAAGTTTCAAAATGCTTTGCACAAAGTCTGTAGTATCTGAAGAGATGTTCTGGTGATTTCTCCTTTAGATCTTCCCGCTGGCATTTTTCCAACCACATTTTACACCTGAAATGTGAATTGTGAAGTCAAACAAATGTGACAAAAAGCTACTGGTTAAACTTTTATTTTTTTTTGCACCTAGTACATGTAATATTGTAAACATATTTTTATGTGACAGTATACAGTGGGATGAAAAAGTATATGAACCCTTTGTCATTTCTTAAATTTCTACATAAATTGGCCATCAAATGTAGTCTGACCTTAATCTAAAACACAAGAACAGAGTCTGCTTAAAAACTAACACCACACTAACAATTAAATGTTTTCCTATTTTCACTGAAAAGAAACATTGACAGGATAGGGAGAAAAAAATAAGTGAACCCTTAGATTTAATAAGTGACCGACCCTCCTTTGGCAACAATAACCTAAAATAAACATTTCCTGTAGTTGCAGATTAGACGTGCACAATAATCAGGAATTTTGGACCATTCCGCTTTACAGAAGTGTTGCAGTTCAGCAAGATTCCTGGAATCTTTGGTGTGAATAGCTCTCTTGAGGTCATGCCACAGTATCACAATTGGATTGAGGACGAGACTTTGACTGGACCACTACAGAACATGTACTTTCTTCTTCTGAAGCCATTCTGTTGTTGATTTGCTTCTGTTTTAGATCACTGTCTTTCTGCAACTGTTAGACAGATGGCCTCAATTTGTTCTTCTTCTGCAAAATACCTTTATAAACTTGTGAATTCATAGCAAGCTGTCCAGGCTCTGAGGTGGCAAAGCACGCTCATACCATGATGCTCCCTCCATGCTTAATAGTTAGCATACAGTTCTGATGTTGGTGTGCTGCGCCATTTTTCCTCCACAGATGGTATTGTGTGTTCTTCCCAAACAATTCAACTTTGGTTTCATAGGCCCACAGAATATTGTGCCAGTAGTGCTGTGGAACATCCAAGTGCTCTTTAGCAAACCTTTTTTTGTTTTTTTTAGCTGTAACAGCTCCTCCTTGGTGTTCTCACATGAATTCCATTCTTGTTTAATGTTTTACATATGGTATATTTGTCAACAGAGATGTTGGCATGTGCCAGTGATTACTGTAAGTCTTCAGCTGACACGGAAGGATTCTTTTTTTTTATTTATTTATTTTTTTTTTAACCTCATTGAGCATTCTGCTCTTGCAGTCATCTTTACAGGACAGCCACTCGGAAGAGAGAATAGTGCTGAACTTTCTCTATTTGTATAACTGTGGAGTAATGAACATCAAGACCTTTAGAGAAACTTTGTAACCTTTTCCATCTTTATACAAGTTTGTATATATAGTCCGGACCTCAACCTGATAGAAATGCTGTCGCATGACCTCAAGAGAGCTAGTCACACCGGACATTCCAGGAATCTTGCTGAACTACAACAGTTTTGTCAAGAGGAATATCTAAAATTCATCCTGATTGTTTTGCACGTCTGATCTGCAACAACAGGAACTGTTTGGTTGAGGTTATTACTGCAAAAGGAGGGTCACATAGTTATTGAATCCATCGGTTCACTTACTTTTTCCTCCCACTCCTGTAAATGTTTATTCATTCATTGATTTTCCGTACTGCTTATCCTCACTAGGGTCCCGGGTGAGCTGGAGCCTATCCCAGCTATCTTCGGGGTACACCCTGAACTGGTCACAAGCCAATCGTAGGGCACATACAAACAAACAACCATTTGCACTCACATTCACACCTATGGACAATTTAGTCTTCAATTAACGTACCATGCTATTTTTTGGGATGTGGGAGGAAACTGGAGTACCCGGAGAAACCCCACGCAGACACAGGGAGAACATGCAAACGCCAGACAGGCGATGCCGGATTTGAACCCGGGTCCTCAGAACCGTGAGGCAAATGTGCTAACCAGTTGTGCACTGTGCCGCCTACATGTTTATTTTCAATTAAAACATGAAAACATATTTTTGATGTGGTATTTGTTGAAGCAGACTATTTATACTTGTGATTTACATGACGATCAGTCTACAGTTGACCAATTTATGCAGAAATTTAAGAGATTCTAAAGGGTTCACATACTTTTTTCCTCCCATTTAAAAAAAAAAAACATTTACTGGTGCACACAATGGCTAAGATACTGTAGGATAGTCCAGCATTCAGGAAAACTTTGACCATAAAAGAGGTATTTGTCTCACTGGTTAACAGTTCATAGAGTTTCAAGACGGTGCACATGAAATGTTACTGCTAATACCGTTATTACGAGTAACTGAATTGGTCAATAATGTAATGGCTCCATGTGATTGTTTCTTGACATTGCAACACCCAAATAATGAAACCACGTCCAGCAAACAGACGATGAAGTTGAATTTTTGAATAAATAATGTTTGAAAACATTTTCACTGAGAACCGAGTCTTCGCTTTAAATTCGACTTACCTTTCTGCGTCAAGCGGAAAACGGAAGAGCGAATACAAGTCCGATTTCACACTAGTACAGTTAGGAGCGGCACATTGATTCTGCATTGTAGTTTGCGTTTAGGGTTGGTGGTGTGTATACAAATTCGGACGGTAGCAAATAATGCTAGCTGTAGCTTTCGTGTTGGACAGACGTGTGAACATCCGATGTCGTATGTCAAAATAAAACCTGTTGCCTTTGAAAGATATACTGCACATGGGATATCAAATACAACCAGATTTATATAAAAACAAAATTCCATTCATTTATTTTTGCTAAAAAATACATTAATTGTTTATCTTTACTATTGTTCGATGCAAGACAGCTACCAAATAAATTAGACTTTATTGTGAAAAGCTCATTTCCTTTCTTGTATGTTTTCCCGTTCGTGGTGTCACGCATGGTTAATTTGCACTGCGCGTGCTTCGCTTTTTAATTCTTAGCGATGTTCTCAAAACCCGAAACTGGAGAACGCCCGCCGACATGTTCAACGCGTTAGGTCATATGACAGTCCAATCTGTTCACGACCATTTTTATTAAAATAAAGTATTTTATGATTTCGTACTTGTCTGGCTGAACTGAATGAAACAAGGTAAAAAGGACAGTTAGATAATGATATTATTTGGGTGAATGTACTTGTTTCTGTTATTCGACAAATAGGCTTTTATTAACCCCCCCCCCCCCCCCCCATTTTAAACTCCTTGACGTGTACAATGAAGGCGGAACAGCATTTGTGACCGGTAATCGTGGAATGCTATTTTGTTTCAAAATAATTCAAACCAAAACGTTCTCTCGATCTCGTGCCTTTGTTTCGACATACCCTATTGGTTGACACGGCGCCCTCGCGAGACCGCCCTAACCAATAAGAGCGCAGCAGCGGCAAGTCAAATAATATATTTCAAGTCCACTCGTGAGG
This sequence comes from Phycodurus eques, assembly GCF_024500275.1. Classification (NCBI taxonomy): domain Eukaryota; kingdom Metazoa; phylum Chordata; class Actinopteri; order Syngnathiformes; family Syngnathidae; genus Phycodurus; species Phycodurus eques. The sequence continues at coordinate 3,022,563 of NC_084541.1, forward strand.
CAGAATCAGGCTGTGGCCGCTTTTGATGGTCCACACTTTGTGCTTTGTGTCTTTCCTTTTACAAAACACGTTCAACCGAAGGGTAAGTTGTTGTAAATGTTGTATTTACTGGTGTAATTCGAGGCTACCGTGGACTCCTGCGTTTCAAAACAAGCTAATGGCAGCTAAGTTCGGGAGAAATGGTTCAAAACCGAAACGAAGACACCCCCCCACCAGCACTGGGAGTTCTCGTTGTAACCGTTTACTACAAATAACGAACAATACGTTTGCTTTTTAGTGACTGTAAGGACGACGTTCTCACTAATGTTATAAACACGGCGAGACTAAATTGAACGAATAAAATACTGGTTTTAGTAGACAGTGGTTGGGAAAACTTTTAATTCGAGGAACACATTTGACCTTGGATAAATCTCAGGCCACGACACCAAAAATGGCACGAAAAAAGTACTGTAGGGGTGAGCGTATCGATGTAAATATCGATACCAATGTGAGTATTGGTATCGGATCGATACTAGCGTGATGAGATCGATACTGCAGTTATTTTTTCCCACTGGAAAATGAATGAGCCAACATTTCCCTGTCTGAGCAAGATTACAACGAAACAGCTGGGACTAATGGGAACCTCTGTACCCGTGGGGAAGCTTTTCAGTTCATAACTCTGTGAAGAAGTGCAATAAAAGGGAAGAATGTAAACCTGTTACTGTTCCTGAACAAAAACCTATGAATCTGTTGTCAATATGGGAACAGAGCCAAAAGGGCACCTCAAGGGATTCTTCCTCAGGTTTTGTGAGCAGAGAGCCAAAGGTGACGAATGAGAGTCAATTGTAGTTTGCACTATTGACTTTATTTTTCACGATATCGTGCGTACATGGATGCCTTGAGATGGACTCGCAAACCCGGAAATGTATTTTCAGTGTGAGTGAAGCCTTATGTGCATTTCGACGGGCTTTAAACTGCGACGTTGCGACAGTGTCCGCTCAAAACCGGTGGCAGACTCGTGGAAACAGTTGCCAAACCCTGCACGCTGCGTGGCAATGTTTGTCAATTATTCTGTTGTATGACTGGCATAAAAGTGGATACACGGGTTTTATTGTACCTTCTGCCATCTAATGGAAGAGCATTGAAGTGTTTTGCCTGTCATTGTCACTGGCATAAATGCAAAATACATTTAATATTTTGTTTTGTTTATTGAAGATTAGACCATTTAATTATGGATTGGATCTGATCTATTCAATTTGATATTGATTATTTTTTTTGAAGGTCTTCAGGACAAACCAGTGAATTATCTGTGAAGTTGAGGCGCCGCCATGAGCAACACTGCGGTTTCAAGAAAGCCCACAGCCAATAGGAAGGTAAGAGCCTTAGTCATCTAATTGTGACTAATGTGGGAAAAGGGATTGTAGAGTTACCTGTGTGCAATCTCTGCATGCAGATTGTTTCCTTTGTTTTGTCAAAATGGTCATATTGATTCTGTGTCACTTGATGTGTAGAATCAGAATTGGACACTTGGACCTACCGTGTCAAGCCAGCCTGAAATGCGTGGGAACTTTTCACATCTGTGGGGGCAGCGGCTCATCTTTTAAGCTTGTGTTTTAAAAATTACTCAAAAAGTTGTATGCTTTTAATTGTTTCAGGGAAACAAGGAGAATGCTCACCCCGGGGATGGAATCAAGTCTTTCAGCAAAAGAGACTTTTCAAAATCAACATCGGCTGTGTCCGTCCAACTTAAAAGCAATAAGAAACGGGAGATGCTGGTAAGAAATGGTGCCAGTAAAATCGCCTCCAAAATACAAGATGCACAGTCGGTGTCTGGTGAAGTTCTGAAAAAAGTGAAGTTCACACAGAAAGATGGCAATGGAAGTGCTGTTAGTGAAGTCAAACAAAGACAAGCACGCAACCTGGCCGTTCTTGCCGAACAGACAGTGAAAAATGGAAAACTGGTTACATACACACCAGGAGGAGCTGGTGCGGCTCCCTCAAAGGCTGCCCCTGGCATGTACAAAGGTAAAATTGTGGAGTCAAAAATTGGATCCATTTGGAAGTTGAGCGCGAGAGCTCGGGGGGCAGTTTCAAAACCAGCAGCGCCTGAAGCGGAAAACCGAAGTGTGGCAAATTTGGCAAGAAGCAGGTCAAAGTCTGTCACTGATGTCCCTGAGAGGGGCTTCCAAAAACCTAGACCTCCCAGGTCCAAGTCAGTGGTGGATGGACGTGCACAAGCGTTCAAACCTGTGGCCACCGGCCGTCCTCCGGGCCCTCGTTCTGCTCACGATCTGAGCACCGCAGTTATCCCGGCAACAATAAGAACCACCGGCTCCGGAAACCCAACCGTGGCACCCACGAAGCCAAAGATTTCAATAACTGATAAGAAGGTCAAGAAGCCTCCTGTAACAAGCACCCTCAGCCAGTACAGAAATACTGAAACTGCCGAGGAAAGAAGGTGAAAGTCTTACTTTAAAGCCCTGCTTGTTTTGCTTGATATTTGTCCGTGAGGCATGCCTCCATACTTTGTTTTTATACCTCCCTGCAGGGCGAAATTAGCTGTGTGGCTGGCTTCCAAGGGCAAGACTCTCAAGAGACCCGCCATGACCAGCGCACGCCCAGAAGTGAAACGCTCTGCATCTGTAAATCCCAAAGCCGGTGTGAAATCCCAGCGGGATGAGGCAAAGTCGGAACCAGAGCTCGCTCTGAGCCAGTGCAAACAGAATCCCGCGGTCTCTGCCCCTGACCCAGAGGCCCAGGAAGCTCCTGCAACTGTGCAGACGCAGACTCCAGTGATGCTGAACACTACCTTGGACCTTGTAGAAAACCCGGATCTCGATTTGCCTGTTCTGCAGGATGGATTTGAGGGCGTAAGGAGATTCAACTATTGCCACTGAATATGGTTTATTTTATTTAATAATTAAAGAAATGTTGCTGTTTGTCATATTTTTAGATTGCTGTGAACCTGTGTGATGCCCTGGAAGCCTTGCAGACCCCTTCAAAGTACAAGGATAGTAAGTTCAGTTTTATCGTGTAACTTACTTACGGTCTATTCCGGAATACTACTTGGGTTTACGGCAGTCTCTGCCTATTTCGAGGTTACAAACGACACGCAATGAACTATTTTGTGAAGCGGCCTAAGAATGTGCTGCTGTTGTATGCAGAACATCAAGGCACACCCAGTTACTGCTGTACTTACTGTTTTTCCCCTTTGGTTCTTTTCTAGTTGTATTTCTGTCTTTCCATACAAACCCATGACTTTCCTACCAGTGGAGAAACAGAACTCTGTCGTAAGCTGAGCACACTGTAAGGCAGGGATTTCCAACCTTTTATGGAGCCAAGGCACATGCAGTATTTTACAACTGGAAAATCTCACAGCACACCAACAAACAAAAAAGTGGATACATTACTGTATGTACTTCTTGCCATCTAATAGAAGAGAATTTTTTTGTTTTGTCTGTCACTGTGCCTCCCTGGCATAAACCGATGAGCAAATATAAATTTCTTGTAACTAAATATTTTTTTGGCGCGATTAAGTAAACTTTTTTTTTTTTTAAATTTCCCACGGCACACGACTGTACCCCGGCACACTGGTTGAGAATCATTGCTGTAAGGCACTGAACCTAAATTTACACCTATTTTGAAACAGTCAAGTTAATAATGAAAATATTACATGCTTTGATCTTAATTAATGGTAGTAATAGGCAAAATTAAACTCATTTGTCAGAAAATGCCTTTTGGGTTACGGAAGAAGTTTTCCCATATGTGGATTTTCTTTAATCCGCATTCTCCCCACCTTTTAAAATGATCTCTCAATGACTGGTCTCTTGCAACGCTAACAAATGTTTTTCACGGCTCGAATTCAAGGCAGAGGTGGTAACATTCTGATCATTCACACAGGTACGGTATGTATGCCTGGCACAAACAAAAGCTTTTTCTGGATATTAAGGAAATCTTGGGGACGAAGTCTCATCTTGCAGTGATTTTGATCACTTTATGCCATTTTCACTCCCAGAGAGCGCACGTGTGTGTGATGATGCTGAACAGGAGGAAGGACCTATGGAGAATGAACGTGTGAAGGACTTGTTCAAGAATGAGAACGTCAAGGAGCTACTGAAGAATGACAATGGAGGAAGTGAACAGGGAGTGCAGATGGATGAAAAAGTTCAATGTGATGGCGACGACAACATTGCTGACATGGAGGGCGTGTCACAGATGGGTCATGCCTTTGTCATAAAATACAGTGTAAAGACGACGCCATATTTGCAAAGGTCAGCTGTCATGTCCAATTATGGAATGGAAGTGCTAAACTTAACCCAAGATGTCAAAAAAATTCTGTTCTTACTTTTGTGCGTGTTGTAGTGTGAAGAAGACAATTGAAAGTGAGGTCCAAACCAGCGCAGCGAGACGAAAAAGCAACATCAAAGATTTGAAGTTTCTGACGCCCGTGCGCCGCTCCCGTCGCATCGAGCGCCACTCTTCATGTCTGCCGCCGACCCTGCTTGATCACGACCCGTGCGTGTCGTCACTGGCCGAGCTGGTTAAGCTAGATGATGATCTCAATGCTTACGTTTATAGAAAGAATTCTGCTCTTGTGGAGGATCTGCCAGACCAGGTCATAACGTAAATATGCTGATGCGTGTCTATACTGTATACACTAATATATATTTATGTATATAAAAAAAGTAGTCCACTTTCTTCTAAAGGCTACTACTCATTTTATCTGTTCGAATTGTTTTGGTTCAATGTTAACATTTGGTTCTCTGCTTTTAAGTTCTGAATGTATTTACTTTAAAAACTGTAGTAATGCACTACAATAAAAAGTAATTTTGTCTGACCTTTTAACAAAAAGATTCTTTCATTTTGTGTAATGTATCACTTGTCGTTTTTGGGAGCATAAGGAAGCTGGAACCCGTCCCAGCTCAAGATAACTAGTGGGTACATACAAATGAATAAAACAATGATCAATGGCATAATATGAAAATGAGATGTCGGGGCGGCGGAGCTTAAAATTTACTAATGGAAAGAAGATATTGTTTCTTTTGTTGTTGACAAAAACTGTACCCTTAATGTAATATTTTGTTGTGTAACCGCTTTCTGTAATTCTGAACACGCTTTCCAGAAGGCATTGTGATGTTCTGTGGCTGCTTTAAATTCAGCAGAATGTGGCTTGAAGATGTGCAATATACAAGGAAATGCCAAGACTACTATATTTCAGTTATTTTTAAATTGTAGCAGGTCTGCGCGTAATCTCATTTAATGTGAGTTTAAATAGAATGTGATAGGTTAATTCTGAACACAGCCACATGTTAGCTGTAGCTACTTGTAAGCTAGTGCCATGTAAAAGTTTGACCGTTCTCGTTGATTTGATTGACCTGTAATGGATGTTCTGTTGCTCTCACCTCTTCAAATTTACATCGGTTTCTTTCACAATTTTTATTCCCTTGATTATTGCAGAGATATTAGTCAAGAGTTGTGGAAACTTAAAAAAATAATAATAATAACACACACCAATGTTTTACCCATGTTTAATTCCTGCTTTATTTGACCACATTGTACAAAATCAAAAAGCTGCTCCAATGAACACTGCTGACTTTTGGCCACTTTGTCAAATTAGGCTTCCCAACATCAGACTGGGTATTATGAAACAATTTATTATAATAACAGAACAAAATCTCACATACACACCCACACAAATCTCTCTGCAGTTTTCTTCCCCAAAACAAACCGTATAAAAAAAAAAAGTATTGTTGACCAGCTCATCTGCTGACCATAGGGAAAGGTGTTCAGTGCTGTGCGCAAACAGGGTGTTTCATTGTCTTCAAGGGGTTTATGTTCTTGAAAGACCCCGGTTGTCCAGATCTTTCACCTAGAAGTTAGGATGAATAAATAATAGAAAAGACAGTTGTTGAGGACTCAAAACATGCTGTACATAAGAGTTGTTTTTTTTTTTAGGATTGGTGATTAACTCATGTGATGCTGTTGATTAAGAGAATCCATTGGGGGAATAAAAAAGAGAAAAGGAGGCTGCTCAAAACCTTATAGTACAACTCCACAGTCACACAAAATAATATTGATTGGATTACATTTTTAGATGAGGATAATTATCAGTATGCGTTCAATATAGTACAATTTGAACAAACAGATATTTAATCTTTAAAAGGATTGTGATGACTGCGCAGCTGTGTGTCTTGTGCACATTTCTCTGACAGAGTAAACTTCAGCGCGATTGGAAGAATGTAACCCTTGTTTGTCTGTCGCCGCACGGCTAATTTGTTTTCTTTTTGTTGGATTTGGTTTTGTCTCGAGTTGGCTTTTTTTCTTTTGTTTTGTTGGTTTTGTGCTCTGGAGTACAAAAGGCAGTGGATTGTTTTATTTGCATCACACGTTGCATTTTTATTATTATGTTTGACACATACTTGATTGCCACAAAATCTGAATTTATATATTCCCTTACAGCAAATTCAACAGGCTTCAAACACAGCACCAATATTGGCATTATCATAGTGATACCAATGATGATTGTTCTACAAACATTTAATGTCCATAAAGGTCATCCGTCAGTGCAAGTAACTGATTGCACATTGACGTGTGTGTATGTGGGGAAGGTACCAAAATCTTATTTTGATTGATTTAATGGGGCCCTAATTTCTCTCTCTACAACAACTGAGAAGTAAATGATGATTAACAGTATTCCAATTTTTTGACTTCCTGATTTTGTGGGTTTTATGAGCCCAAATTATGTAAAAATAAACAAATAAATAACTGAATGTGTTTAAACTGTGGGCCCTGACATGTCACAGTAACCTAGCAATTAGCATGCCTTCTCCATCTTTCTCATGTTATTACTCCTCGTCCTCCCTTCGCGATAACGATACTTGTCACATTGTAGCTCATTCGCTGCCATGGAGGCGATGATTAGTGACTTATAATGCGTTGACACCGGACGCGAAGCAAAGTTTCGCCTCCACATCGTGTTTAGCCGCGTTAGCTGGGGCTGCGCCGGCCGCCGTTTTTGCTTGCATCGTCACAACATCGTCTTTGGGCTGCACTGTTTCGGTCAAAAGTCTTTCGGCTGAAAACAGAAAGCGCACTTCGGGCCCATCTTCGGCCCACATCTTTCGGTGCATCCCTAGTTCGAAACACATGCTCACTGTGCTGCCCTAATTATGGCACCATATTTAGGGTTCAATACGGTCCTTTTACACAACATATTAAAACCGGAATTTTCACTAATTTTAATCACAGTCTCTGTTACGCCAGACTGTTAAAACTCCGAAGCAGTCAAGATTATCCTCAATGTGCCAACTATATGCCATTGACAGATGCCTTTCTTTGCCTATTTGAATGTTAACCCCTCGCCAGCCCCCCAAAAAAAAAACCGCAAGCAGCAACTGACCTTGTATATCCTAACAAGCCAGTGTTCTGTCGTGTAGGCCTCTTCCAACACATCCAGTTCAAAGTCTTTGTTACCAATTTCAGCGTTCCTCACTCTGTCATAACCTGGTGGGCGCTCTGCAAAGATTAGAATTGCACTTCAATTTACACAATTGAGCAGTTTTACGTTTATTAAAAAAAAAAAAAAAAACTATTACAGTTCATATTCATCTTCACTCTAACTTGCAAGGGGTCAAGTCACTTGAATGTTCCTCCAAGGTTCAGATCTGATGACTAACGGCGAGGACTTGACTGAGAGTTACTCACTGGCCTCGGTGTAGACCTGGCCAAAGCGGTAGTAGCACATTTTGTACATGAGGCAGTTGAGGAGCACGGGTGAGCCTTCGCGGTCCACTCTGAACTCCCCCGTGGGAGTGTAGTAGTCGTGCTCCTTGATGTGCTTCCCTGTGTCCGTGCTGCCCCCGATGCGGACCATCCACAGGAACTTGTTGATATCTGGGAGAACACGGTCACACATGCCGGAGAAAAGATTTCACATTGCTTTGTGTTTCTACGAATGTGCAAATCCTCACAGCTGAACAGACATTCACCGCAAGAACAATTTGTCCAAATTTCTCTGATTTCTGTATTTTCAAAATTTTGTCAAAAACATTACCGCAGGACAGTTATTCCAGTATATTATGTAATAAGATTTTTAAAAAATCTGTATAGTGTTCAATTGCACAACAATCATGACTCTATAATTGTTAATTGTGGCTGTAGTATTTGTTATTTTGTTTTTTTATAGAATGAAAGTATATGAGATTTCTACGTGCCATTGTCAAAAATATCTGTCATTTGATTAATTCGCCTTTACCAATTCAATGAATTTTTTTTTGAAAAAAGCAAGTCTATTAAGCGGCACGGTGGCCGACTGGTTAGAGCGTCAGCCTCACAGTTCTGAGGGGCGGGGTTCAATCCCCGTCCCCGCCTGTGTGGAGTTTGCATGTTCTCCCCGTGCCTGCGTGGGTTTTCTCCGGGCACTCCGGTTTCCTCCCACATCCCCAAAAACATGCATTAATTGGAGACTCTAAATTGCCCGTAGGTGTGACTGTGAGTGTAAATGGTTGTTTGTTTGTATGTAGCCTGCGATTGGCTGGCAATCAGTTCAGGGTGTACCCCGCCTCCTGCCCGACGACAGCTGGAATACGCTCCAGCACGCCCGCGACCCTAGTGAGGAGAAGCGGCTCAGAAAATGGATGGATGGAAGTCTATTAAATCAGATTAATCAGATCTCAGAAGTTAATTAAAACCAAACAAACAACTAGCATTGCTGATAGTCTGAATTGGATAGTTTATGTATGGAAAGTAGTAGAAGACAGTTTTGATTTCCATTTTGTGAATGTGCTTGTATAGATGTCTTCTCTTGCATGCTACTTATACATTTAGATTTCCTATATCCACTATTGCTACTGAAATGATGGCTATTTCTACATCGTGGGACAAGTAAAGGTTATCTTATATTACACGCATTTACGACGACGTCTCCAGTTCAGAGGGTGTCTTGCGAGGGCGTGAATTATTTGACATTTTATACCTCCCGACGGGCGGCACGGTGGATGACTGGCTATGAAATGTAGGCTCCGGCCTCACAGTTCTGACGACCCGGGTTCAAATCCCGGTCCCGCCTGTGTGGAGTTTGCATGTTCCCCCCCGTGCCTGCGTGGGTTCTCTCCGGGTACTCCGGTTTCCTCCCACATCCCAGAAACATGCGTGGTAGGCTGATTGAAGACTCTAAATTGCCCGGAGGTGCGAATGGTTGTTTGCTTAAATGTGCCGTGTGATTGGCTGGCGACCAGTTCAGGGTGTACCCCGCCTCTCGCCTGAAGATAGCTGGGATAGGCTCCAGCACGCCCGTGACCCTAGTGAGGAGAAGCGGTACAGAAAACGGATGGCCGTATTTTGTTGTTCAAACTTGATCACTCTCTGCTATAATGCGGTTGTCGCCAGAACAATGTGACAGTGTACTGTAAATGTATAACACCCACTCACTTCTTTTGGTGTTTTGCGACTTCATGACACGATAGCTTAGCCACTATTTTCCCTTATACTGCAAATGAATATCGGTTTCCAATTTCAGTTCTTGGCTTCCCTGACTGGTAATAATCAGTATCGGACCCTTGTAATAGGGAGAGTTGCCAACTATTTTCTTTTTGTGATCAAGTTCTGTCACTTTCGGCCACATCGCTTAGTGTCGTGAATAATTTGGAATCCGCTGCATTTTTGAGTAGTTTACTGATAGACGAGGGGAAAACGTACCATCTGAGGAATAACCTGTCAGTCCTCCAAAGATGACCAGGACATAACTGACATCTAGCTCCCTCATAATCTCATAGGCTCGCTCCTCAGTGGATGCCATGGCCTACAGAAGGAGAAGGAGGCCGTCAGAGAGATTTTCATAAACGTGGCGTTTGCTCTCCGGCTAATGAGCTCACCTGCCCAACTCGAGAGATGTGCGTGTTGTTCCACGTGTTGTTGTCCACTAGAATGGTTCGATTAGCCATTGCAGTTATCTGGTAGCCGTAATCCCACCATGACATAACTTTAGAATCCTGTAATAAGAAAATACAACTGAGTATAACGATGAAAGCTACTACAAAGAACACTGTAGAACTCTAGATATATTCTCTCCAAGTCATAGGTTTGCTCTACAATGTCATGAGCTCGGAAACACCACAACGTTCTATTTTCTCTGGAGCTCTTTTCCATGTCTTGGATACGACTGACCTCTGGGGTGTTGTGGCGAAGCCAATAGTAGGCCTCTCTGAAGTCATCAAAGATGATACGGCTGCCATCCCCTCCACGGGCAGACAGGACAATTGAGGGAGAGGAGTAGGCTTCGCTTGTCACCCAGGTAGAGTGGAAGGTGTATGTGATTAGGAAGAAGGCCATTACCAGAATCATCCCAGAGGCAACCTACGAGGGACAACAACACAGATATTTACCATTTCCTGCGTGCTCATAGTGGCATCTTGATAGTCATCAATTATCTCGTCAGCTTATCCAACACCAATGAGCTGCATCAGCTGACATTTCGAAGTCACCTCGGACTGATCGCCAGGCAAATCACTGGGTTAACGCATTGAGACAATAATTTTCTTTCCCGAGCCGTCAATTAACCGTACAACATGTTCAGGGATTGTGTAGGGGAAAGTGGGAAGAAAAAGCGCCGAGAATTGAGCCTAAAATTGGTGCAAAGAAAACCAATGGCCCACAGTGCTGCCATTTTCTCAATTTGGCTACTTATCTATAATCTTGCAGATTTGCAGCCATTAAAGGGCAACTGAAGGACGGACGTTTTAAATAGTCATACATTAAAAAGTGTTTTAACTGTAACGGTTTCATTCGCCTGCCAAAATCTTAACTGGAAAAGTTGAGTTAACTAATATTATATTCTACAACAACAAATACATTTTGCAATGACAAATATTCTAAGTATATTAAAAAAAACACAATCCAACTATTTATGAAAAGCTGCAGTTAATAGCAGCTGGTGAATTTGATTACACCAATGCTTACATTATCTCTTTTCACACACATGGAGGTCATTGTCGGCACCGCACGTTTCTGTACCTGTCCTTTCTGTAAGAAGCTTTTGTAACTGAGGGATGATTGCATCTGAAGATTATATTCAAACAGCCCCTGGATCTTTAACTATAAAGTCAATCAAGCCACCTACTTCGTTTTTAATGGGGTAGGTGGAGTCCTGCTGCTTCTTGCTCTTTTTGTCTGGCCTGCTGACGTCCAAATTCTTCATGTAGGTTGTTAGCACCTGGGATACACCGATGCCAGACAGGATGCACATGACAGGGGCCAACACCAACATCAGTCGAACCTGGAAGGACGAGAAACACCATAACCGTCATCAAACATCAAGTGTTTTTTTTGTTGTTGTTTATTTTGTAGGCAGCGTGGCTGTCTGGTGCACTTCTCGTGCCTCGTCCAGTATAAATTACTATTAAAAAGATATAGCAAAACATTGAACTTGAAGAGTCATAGTCCACTGCACTTTGAGCCACAGTGTCTGAAATGTGAATCTTTGGTGAGGAGGTTAACTGCTCTTTAACCATCATTGCAATTGCATTTCCACCTGCACTAAGAGCTACCCACTTAGGGTTAATGTTGTCACGTTCGCGAACGTTTCGTTCAGAAGAACGAATCTTTTTAGTGAATGAACTGAAGCGAATCGGTTTATGAAATGATTGGTTCTTTTAGCATGGCCGGCGTGAGGCGAGCGAGTCGGCTCGGAGTGGAAACGGAACTGGTGAAGCCTTCTGTCACTCACTTCTGAATCTTTGGCGAATGACCAATGAGCAGCCAGCAGTGCAGTCGGGGGCGGGACTTCATTAAACGTGCGGTCATGTGATTTGCGATTCGTCACTCACTTCGGCGGCTGACAAATGAGCAGCCAGCGTCAGGCAGCGCCGTGCAGGCGGGGGAGGGACTTAAGTGAATTGGTGTACTGAGGAACTGAAGAATGATTCATTCGTTGAACTAATCATTCGCGATCCGTTAGACGCGTGTGATTCGTTCGTTGAACTTCTTCGTTTGTGATCCGCTAAGGAGCGATGTTCTAGTACGATGAGTGATTCCTCTGCGCAAGGAACGACGTACTACGCAACGAACGTACTCATGAGTGATTTTAACCGCAAGTCCCGACGTCCTCGCGGGGATAGCTTTCACTAGCAGCTTCAAGCTAACGGCTAATTTTTGAGTCAGTCAAGCACACACATTTAAAATAAATGTGCACATACATATCAGTCCCTCTGTGTCTCTAATGTGATTATTAAAGTTTTCCGCAGGTGGAATGCAGAAAAGTCGAGAGCCTAGGTGGACGTCAGGGGACGCGGAAGGATGGTCGCTAGCTGAGCCCGCTGCACTTGTGTTCACAACTCACAACCGAAGCCGGGTGCTCGAGAGCTTGCTGAGAGAGAGATAGGTAGGTAGGTGATCGTTTAGCCGAAGTGTTTTTTTTTTTTTTTTTTTTTTTTTTATAAATAATCTCCCCGCCTTTCCTAGTTTACAATACGTGACAACAACAAGGCATAGTCCTTCGGCGAACGTGTTGAATGACCGTGAACCTCAGGGATGGATCATTAACTGAATGAGGAAGCACTTGAATGATTTTGTGGAAAAGAACTGAACGAATCTCTTTAATGAACTGATTCACATGATTCAGTACGCTCAAGAGAACGGCCATGTCCATCACTACTCAGGGTCTGTTCATTTCCGTTTACATTGCATTTTTTTGTGTGGAAAATGCATCTGTCAATAGCAGGTCATCATGAGTGCGTTCAGGTAAAGTAATTCAGTTGGGCTCATCCAGGATTTACCATGACAGCTGAGAAGTACATGCTGGTCACGCCGTACATGATGATGAAGATCCTCGCATCCGACAAGTTGTTGAAACAGTAGTAAAGACCGACTGTATTGAAAAGAGAGGACATTTCAGAAAAGATAAAGAGCTGAGACCATCAAAAGATGCCCATGCCCACTTTTTGAAAACTGAGATCTGGATTTAAAGGGGGAAAAAAAAAAAATTATCTCATTATAACTATATTAATTCTTCGCTTTGATATCAACTGTCAGGGAGGTATTCATTCAACAATACGTTCATTATTGTGGTGATTGTTTGGGGTGAAGAAGTACACTGTATCATACTGAGCGCGTCTAATATTTTGGTTCACTAATTTACGTACAAGGGGTCCTCGGGTTACGACAGTCCCAACCTGTTTCACGGTTCTGAATGGCGCACGTCCACAGCAACATAAGAACATGTCGTCACGCGGCACAATAAGGCACACTCAGTTACTGCTGTATTCAGTGGTTTTCCATTTGATTAGTTCAGGTTGTTTTTCGTACATAAACAGTAATTATGACTTTACAGCTGCGTCACAGTAGGTCATAGACGACAGCGCATTTGAATTGGGTACAAATGGGGCCTACCTTAGGAACGGAACTGCATCGTAAATGCCTCAGTTTACTCTGTGGACATGAAAGAGTGCTGAGTGTACACTTGCCTGGGAACATAAACACCAGCAGCTGGAGGTCAAAATAGTAGGAGGACCAAGTAGTGGGCTGGTGCTCAGAGACAGACGCAATGATGGGGATATTGTTTTTGGCATAGGAGGGGTCCAGCAAGGAGTAGAAACGACCAGTCCATGGCGATATCTTTCCTGGTGGGGCATGGCAATACGGTACGAGGAATTTACTTTAGGGATTTTGCTCCCACAACTGCTACTCCCCTACCCTCCCACCGCATTTGGACCTACCCGTCAGCATGAGAACAGCACCCACGGACAGCAGGAGGAATCCCACCAGGGAGATGACGCTCTTAAACAGCACCTCAAATTGCTGAGCGTTGAGTTTGCTGCGTAGGTAGTCCACAAAGGCATGAATCTGGCACAAGCCAAACACGCCAAATGCTGCCATGTGCTCGGAGGACTGCACCGGCTGGCAGAAGGGAGAGGACAGACATTGTACGTGACTAGGTCCTTTATAATTCTACTAGTACGAGATGAATACATAAATAGAATACTTTCTGATATGGTTCCTAAATAGGATCTCATTGGGTTGTGCTGGTAACCAGTGCGTGCAAATATAACACAGAAGCTTTAAACCCTACCTGGAAACCAACAAAGGAAATCTGCATGGACAGGATGGTGCCCAGGCAGTAGACTGTGCAGTATGCTACATAGATACGGTGAGAGAAACGTCCCGTGAGCATCAGAACCAAGACGTGGAGGGGGATAAGGTTGATCAGGAACACATAGCCACCCCAGGACGAAACCTACACGCACGCACACACACACACACACACACACACGGATAGACAGATAGCTAAAGGAAATACAAATATGCACACAAAAACCATATTATACAAAATTAATGTCTTTATGTCTGTTGTCGTACTAGAGCCGCTCCAATTACCGGAGACAAACTCCTTGTGTGTTTTTTGGACATACTTGGCAAATAAAGATGATTCTGATTCTGATTCAGGAATATTGATATTAAAAGCCATTACATATGTGATGTTTAAAAAAAAAAAAAAAAAAAAAAAAAAAACACAAGACTTCAAACTTCATATAATGACATTACAATTCCATCTTCTCACCATATAGAAGTAGGCCAGAGCGCATATAGAGGACCAGTACACAGATCCAGTTTTTACAGCCTTGATCCACATGTAGTAAGTCAACAGCATGCAGAAGATGGCAATACCTGAGTAGGAAAGACAGGGTGAAAATATATTTGGTTATGATGGGATCTTGTTAAAATATGTACATGTCACATATACGTATTACATGCGAGCATGTAATGGTATACCTTCATTGTCATAGGAGCCAGCAACAGAACGGGAGATGTAACCAGGTACCACAGCAATCATGGCTGCAGCCAAGAGCCCAGCACCGGCATCCTAAACAGATAAGAGACTACTGAGCGACAGCAATTTATTTAACGCAACTTATTCAACTTAAACCATGCATTACACATATCACGGTGCTAAAACATGAACTAACCCCATCCATCCAATTATTGAGGGCCACGGGTGAGCTGGAGCCTATCCAAGCTGACTTTGGTACATTCTGGACTGGTTGCCAGCCAATCACAGGATACATATAGACAAACACCCATTCACACACACTAATTTTAATTCAAATTTAGAGTCTTATTTGCATGTCTTTGGAATGTAGAAGGAAGCAGTCGTACCCATACACAAAAAATAAAACAATATTGGAATAAAATCGCATTGCAATTTTATTTAACCCTGCGATACATATCGCGATGTCAAAAAATACACGATAACATACAGGTAACGTGAAAACCAGCACACATTTCTCTTTTTCCCTCTCGAGAAAAATTATGCTCAGTAGAGCACAAAAGTGCATGGAGTCATTTGTATGAAGTTTGCCTATATTTAAGTGCACTGTAGTATTGAGCAATAGTTCAGCCAGACATGAAGATAAAAATCATTTATTTTCATGCCCAGTTATACTGTCGTCATTAGCACATTCCTAACACTATTCATTCGTTTGTAACTAATGCTATTTTACATCTATGTTTTAACATATGCGTTAACATTTCTATATTTGAATGCAGTAGTTTAAGCAAAAAACATTGTTTGCACACCTGAAGTTTGTCCCTTCAATGATGCCGCAATGACGGTACTCAAACGGTATATTGTGCAGCCCTAACATCAACATTACCTTCAACTCCTTGGTGAAGTGATAGGTGACAATGGCTGTGAAGGATGAGAACAAGGGAGCCAGAAAAACGCAGACATTGCGGATATCAATGGTGATGTGGAAAAAATGTAAGACGTGGTACAGGGCAGCCGAGGTGATCATCAGTCCTGGTGAGGGAGAAAATATAGGTGAGTGCACATGTTTAAATAAAAACTTTGAAATGGAGTTCGTTGTTCCTACCTGGATAAATGGTGCCACCGATGATCCTCCCAAGTGGATACCATGCTCGGTCATCAAACCAGTTATGAAAGTTGTAAAATCCTTCTTCTGCCAGGAAGCGTGTTGTACGGTAGTTGAAATACCTAAAAGGTGACACAAGAGTTGCATAACTTGAGTATGAGGGTGGTTTTTGTATTTTTATTTTGTTAAAATCGAACATGGCACAACTACGCAGAAGCACTTACGGATCAAACTCGTGGATGACACTTTCAAACCTCAAGACGGAAAACAGTCTGGTGGAGAATGCTGAAAAGAAAGTTGTGATGATTGTGATCGAATCATGCCGTTGTTTCGTTGTGCGTGGCAAGTGAGTAGTAATGACACTCACAGAGGATAGCAGCCATAGAAAGGATGAGCAGCTTCAGCAATGTGTCCTGCTTCTCATAGGACAAACGTAGGAAGGCCAATTTTGTCATTGTGGCGAGGGTGGAGACAGCTCACCTCGTTAACTGATGAGATGACAAGCAATTATTCCAATACATTTCAAATGTGGGGTTGGAAAAAAAAAAAAAAAAGTCCATTCTTCCAACCAGATAAGGCCACGCACTATTAAGTGGCGTCAGGAACGAGGAAGCGTCTACTCTTCTTGGAACGTTCTGCAGCGATTTGAGGCTGTCCCGTTAATAATCCGTATTACCGCACATCAACAATCCAAATAAAAAGAGAACCTTTGAAGGAGGCTACTTTGCAGGCGTCACCATGAGCTCAGAAAGATGTTAACGACTGAGTTGCCAAACCCTCCCACAATCGCACAGTAGGTAAGCCGGCTAAATAAACAGAAAAACCTGAAATGCAACAAATCGAAACAAGACCGTGGCGAAGCCAAGTTTGAACAATAATACAGTTTGCAGTGCTTCAGCTTGTGCTTCGACTTTACAAGTCTCTGAACTGCTAGCAAGGCTAGGCTACTCATTTCTAATCTGTACAGTCCAGCCCTACAACTCTTTCTAGTAATGTTACAATCGGGAATAACTCGAAAACGGCAGGTTAACAACCTAATTAAATGTTTGCTATTTCGCGTACAAAACATATTCCATTATATCCTCTTCCACTTACCAGCTCCGCTCCTGTGAATCCTACGAGTTGCAGACAACCGAACTCTCTATTCCCGCCTCAGTCACGCTATGGTACATCCTTATTGGTTGAGCGTCACTCAACCTGATCATATATGGCTCTGATTGGCTGTATTAGCTGTCTATCAATTTTGGTTCCTTGCCTGCCCACTTCGGTGCAGTGACGTGTCCTAAGTGAAGGAACGTGTTCCGTCTCCCTCTACTGAATAAAACGTGCTTAAAAAATAATAATGCTGTAATAACAACAACAATGATACTAAAATTAGAACAATGTACAGCTGACTATTTTCGGTGAAAATTTGCTGAATTAAACGGTGCGGTCTTTTCATTCAACACTGTTTTAAAAGAAAAAAAAACATCCATCGATCCATTCCATTCTCTCTCATGTTCAGCACTGGTGTCAAACTGGTGGCCCCGGGGGCCAGATCCTGCCCGCCACGTCATTTTATGTGGCCCGCGAGTGTGCATCGACTTTTGTGTTTCTTGCTAAAATATCAAAATTGCAAATTGGCTTCACTTTGAAAAATATTGAGATATTGTAAGCATTTTTTGTTACCAACCCCCCTTTTAAAATAAAATGGATTAATACTGTAGTTGAAAAATGTTTTTTTACTGGCTTCTGATTTCAAAAGTAATTAGCCATTAATTTGCGTATATGTAAAAATATGGGTTTGCAGCCATAACGGCCCTCCGAGTGGAACCACAACCGCGATGTGCCCGTGACAAAAATGAGTTTGACACCCCTGCTGTTCAGGGTCACGGGGCGCCAGAGCCCATCCCAGTTGACTTCGGGCGAAAGGCAGACTACACCCTGAACTGGCCGCCAGTCAGCCCGACCGCAGCAACGCACGTACAGACACGGACAACCACTCGCACTCACATTCACTGAGTTGGAACCGAACCCACGCTCCTGCACCCAAGTCAGGCGAATGCACCACTACACCATCAGTGACTCATTAATAAAAAAAATTAAAAAAATAAAATTAAAAAATGAAAAGAATTAACCAAAATCAAAAAGTTTAGCATACAAGCTATTTAACAACATTGTGGATTTCCTTCTACTAGGTAACACAAATGAGTTTAACCGTGTCGCATCTTTACAGTATTGTACATATTGACCTGTTCACAGCCGTTTGAAACATTTTTATTTTATCATTGATAGCAAAACCGTGAGCACGTTTTGCATAATTCTGCAAGCAGACACTTGCAGAATTCAAGCCAATATCACTGGTAAATACTGATTAATTTGATTGAAATGAGATGCATTCCCATTACAAAACCTCATTCATAAACATCATTGTTCACAAAGACAACGCTCTTGCAACAGTGAGGTCAAAAGTGAGGCCCTTTAACAACCTGTTGAATGTAAGGTGCGAGAGGGGTTCATTGCATGTTGGTAGGTCAGTACTTATAAAAAAAATAGGACAAATTAAAATAGTCAAAGGGATCATGTACTCGTGTCTACTCTGTAGAAAGGTAGAGGACACAGAGCGACGTTTTAAAGTGTTCTTAATATGTTTTTAGACGTGTGGCAGTGCAACATGAAGTAACACATGTGCTTGCAGCTTGGTGGCATCATCCAATTGATCACTGAATACATTTATAATGACAAACAGTTTTTCGATCGTCTCGTAGTTTGCAATGAATACAGCTCCCATTTTAATTTGTGGAAGATTGGGAAACCCGTCATCAGATGGTCCCAAATCATTTCAGCTCCTCACTTATCAACTCTATTTTTAAAAATCCCCCCCGTTTAAAAAATAAAATAAAATAAATCTCCATGGACTTAACATCACACTTTCTGGAACTGCTGGGACACCATAACCTGACAGTCACAGGAACATTATGAAACTTGCACCGTCAAACAAACACGTACTGCAGCAGGTAAAAACAACCTAGTTGCTTCTAAAATCAAACAAGTTCCTTCCAAAATTTCAGCTAGTCCCCCTTTCAGATAAAACTCTACATGATTAATTGTGCTGTTATTTCTTGAAGGAGAGTCACTGAAATGGCACATTATACAAAATGAGAGTGAAAAAAAACCCCAAAAGAAAACAATTTTGAGTACATTACGCGTTTCGAGTGTGAGGCACAGGGCATTTGTATGTCAACATGACATTGTGGACAAATGAATATGAATAAAAGGGCCAGAGATGAGTAAAAACATGTAAATCCAGTGCTGTAAAACACATTAATTAAGGAAATCCTTCTGGAAAAATCTTTGTCACATTAAGCGAGGTTCCTTCATGCAGCATCATCATCATCATCACTGGGTGGGCAGAAGTCTTTGTCGGACCGGGGACGTGTTGGGGGATGTGAGTCTCTCCGAGGATGTTGACAATGTCATTGAGGACTGCAGGTGGACCGTCTTGTGAAAAAGCTTGTTGCTGATAAACACCACCAGCGAGAAGAGACGCAGCTGAAAATGGCTACAAATCGGGAAATACAAAATATGACTCAGCAAGGGGAACAACGTTTGCTCAAATGATTAACAAAAGCTGCTTTATCACTTACTATAGCTTTGTTGGTGTCTTGGCCTCATTAGCGCTGATGATGAAGAGAGGGAAGAGGATGGAAAACAAGCAGCCACTAGGTAGAACAAAATAAAACACAAAAGCTTTCTTTTTAAATATTAATACATTCCTTTGTGATTCTTTGTTACTGTTTTAGTCCCCAGGGGGCTATTCCTTGCGCTAAGTTTATAGATTACATTTATTCTAAATAATCAACAGGCTTGGTAAATAAGACAAAACAGGATTGCTGAGCAGAAACAACAATTTCCCCTTTTCCCTCTCTTAACAGTTTTATTTCAAACATAGTGCATCAAGGTCACGTCATCTCAAAAGACCAGTTTCTTCAATCCAAATCAGTGAGCTTGATTAAGCAGTGTCATCGATTTGACTGTTTGATAGTTTTGCTACATCTCATACAGTTGCAAAATACTGACATTGCATGCAAGGTATCATGGTATTCTGGTTGTTTGGTGCCCGGGTAAGAAATAAAATCATCATTTTAACACACCCCACACTTACTGTGGCTAATTATCTTTATAGACAAACCATGATCAAGCCAGAGATGGAACATGAGGCACACATCCCTGTGGAATCGAGGCCTTACCTGATGATGTACGATGAAGGCAAGGCAGTCAACAAAGCCATGGGCAAACCAAAGCCAAAGTAATATGGCCAGTTCCTCTCAATATTGGACAGCCTTTGGTGCATCTCGATGCCTTAAACATCAGTTAGTTTTAGTTTGACATTACATATGTGTCAGGTTTGTGTTGAAAGTATTGGGATAGCTCACCGTGGTTGAACCAGCGGTACTCAAAACAGTACAGGGAATAGAGCAGAGACATGTGCAGTAGGCTGACCATCTGTCCAATGGCATCGATGGGAAATAGGCTAACAATCATACCCTAGAGGACACACATACACAGTGGCACTCAATCTGACAGAACTCATCGTATGTGAGTTTAGCTTGGAGATAATAACCTCCCTGAAACAAAAGACAAAACATATTCATGGTGCAAACCTGAATGAGGAAGAGTGCCTGGAGGAGGAGGTTGAAGAGCATGTCTGCGATGATCTTGCTCACGCTGGGGAATGACTGCGCTTTACAGCCCGACACTTCGAATGCCAAGTCAGCAATATCCTGCAACAAGTACACAACTATCAAGACACAAATAAAATGTAAGCTCCTGTATGACAGTTTAGTGTAGCCAAAAATCCCAAACTTTTTTATGCGCCCCTATGTGAAAAGGTAACCCCCCGACTCATTAACCACAGTTCTTGGAAAGCGGAGTTCAATTTCACTGGCCAGACCCAGGTCTGATCATCTCCAGATTTGTTGAATCTAAAACTCACTTTAGTAGTACGGACCCTTTCCAAAACAAATGGACTATCATGGAAAAGTTTATTTATTTCCATAAATCCATTCAAAAAGTTAAACTCATAGATTATAGTTTCAGGACCCACGATTTAAACAATTTCAAGTATTTATTTGTTTATGTTTACATAATTTGAGCTTGCAACTCATGAAACCCACAAAATCAGGAAATCAAAAAATGTGAACACTGTGAAGAAATAACCATTTACTTCTCAGTTTTTGTAGGGGAAAAAAAAAAGAAATTAGGGTCCCATTAAATCAATCAAAATATGGTCATTTCAAAACACTATGTTAATCTTCAATACTTGGTTGGGAATCCCTTTACTTTCACTGCCTCGATGCGCCGTGGCATTGAGGCAATCAGCCTGTGGCCTTGCCTGGGAGTTATGGAAGCCCAGATGTCCTTGATGCTAGCTGTCAGTTCTTTTTTGTTTTGGGATCTGGTGCCCCTCATTTTCCTCTTGAGAATAACCCTTAGATTCTCAATGGGGTTTCGAGCCGGCGAGTTGGCTGGCCAGTCAAGCACTGTAACGGCACGGTGCTTCTGGCGGTATGGGCAGGGGCCAGTTCCTGCTGGAAGATGAAATCTGCAACTCCATACAGATCCTCAGGAGAAGGAATCATGAAGTCTTCTGAAGCATTCTGATAGACTGTTGCAGTGATCTTGGCTTTAAGAAAGCAGAGTTTACCAACACCTGCACTGGACATTGCACCCCAAATCATGACTGACTGTGGATATTTCATACCGGACCTCAAGCAGCTTGGGTTCTGTATTTGTATAATTGCAAAAGTCCTAATTTTGTGGGTTTTAAGAGCTGGAAGCCCAAATTATGTAAAAATAAACAAATACTTTAAATTGTTTTTATTGTGGACCCTGAATATATAATATATGAAAGTTGAACTTTTTGAATGGAGGTATGGAAATAAATAAACTTTTCCATGATATTCATTTTTTTTGGATGGGGTCTGTATGTGTCAGACAAAGTGAAGTTGGCTACAAGATCTCCAAAAGAAAAGATTTATGACACGATCCAAGGAAATTCATGAACAACAGACACAAAGGGATTGAAATTGATCAGTCTGAAAAAGGTTACAAAGCCAATTCCAAGAACTACGGACCGAGACTTTATCCACAGATTGAGAACAAAAATGGACTTCTTTGTGAAGAATGTTAAGCTAAGGTCTGACCAATGCTCTGACACAGAGCACTTTACAGTTAAGCGCCAACACTTTTCAGCAAGTTACCTGGTTGTTAATTATTTACCAGTCAATATTGAAGAAATGCACGATTTCACCGTCGCCACACTATGTGTTATTTTCCTGAGTAAAAATTGTAATTTAATTGTAATTTAATTGTTGAAAAAAAATTGTAATTTAATTGTTGTTACATTTTGATTTACACATTAATAATACAGTTTTACTGGCGTGTTAAACGCGGAATGCATTGTGGGTTAATTATTCATACTGAGTGCGAGATCAGCAAATCGGTCATGGAGGGTGTGTCTTACTGAGAATGGCGTGCTTGTTTACGTTTATGAATTTAACTGTATTAACTGTATTGTGTTGGCATGTCAAGTCAGCACGAAGTTGCTGATTCAATGTGGCTTCAACTACACTAATCTTTCAGTTATGTTAATGACATGATTTCTGCAACTTGTGTGGGGTACATTACCAAGAAATGGATACGGTTAAGCTAATTCCTTTTTTGTGCTGCGGATAAGTGATATTACTGCCACTTGGCAGCTGCTGAAAGTAACTAGAAAGTTACTTTTTTCTAACTTTGTTACTTTTGAAATCAAGTAATCAGTCAAGTAACTAAGTTACTTTTAAGCTCAAGTAATCAGTAAAGTAACAAAGTTTCAAGGTAACTGTGGCAACAATGATCGGGACACAATTTAAAGAATAAATATATATGGGAATGGTAATGTGGTGATGGACTTGTAGTGTTGGTTATTTTCTTATCTTGATAAAACGATTTCTGGTCCAAATGAAAGTACATCACAGTCTGCTTCTGAGTGTTAGAAGACGCTCAACGGGACAAGTGGTAATAAAAATGTTGGAACATTAGACAATTTGAATGCATTGTAATAATATGAGGGAGGTACCTGAAACCAGATGGCATTGACAATCTTGCTGAGGACAAACAGTGGGAGAACCCAGAGAGCACTGAAGACAGAAGTCAGGATGAACTCTAACCATGACCAGACACTGCCATGGAGCGAAGGGTCACCTGGAGCAAAGACAAATTGTTGCCTGACAAGTGTATTTCACAACTGGATAATCCATCATTAAGTCCTTTTAACGCCTTATATACAGTACATACCGATAATTTTGGCAGAGAGAGTCTGAAGTAGTGGGATAAACACCCGGTAGAAGAGAAACAGACTGAGCTGAAAAGAAAACAAGATCCAAATCTTAACAGAAGATTTTGAGTGAGACGACCTCTTCAATTTTCTAAGGTGTCCGGATTCAGCACGATCATCGCAGACATGCTCGTCTGAGAAAAGAACAAAGTAGGTTGAAGTTCTTACCCAGAAGACTCCTCCATTCCAGGCACAGCACTGAACGATCCTGCTGGCTACTTTGGGGTCACTACAAAAAAAATGATCCAAATCACTGAAGTATATGCTAAAATGTTGTTCTTTCCTTAAATGTGCCAAACTGACTAACTTCATTCTTTCTATTTTTAACGTGGGCCACCATGCAGCCTTATAATCATAATAATTACCCATACTTTACTTATTTTGTAGTACGCAATGTTATAATAGGCTTGATCAAGTGATATTACTCAAACAGAGAATATCAATCAACAATAGTAGGTATGGGGAAAAACTGATCAATTTATTATCAAACAACGGGTTACATCAAGTCACTTTAAACACAGGAATGTACTACAATTGAATAAAATAACTAAAAATTATTTTGGAAAATCCTGAAAAATAACTTCAATAAATAAATTTTAATTGCAACATAACCACTGCTTAACTTAAACATGAGCATATTCTGCATTTGAACAGATTAAATAAAAAATAAATTACAAACCATGAAAAATAACTAATAAATACAAATTATACTTTTAAAATGCAAAATAACAATTCAAGTTCAATTCAGTTATTTTTTTACTGTCATTATATGGTGGGAACAGCATTTCGGTTTCTCCACATGTGCATCAATGCATCTGGGGCATAGTTTTATTCGCTGTTCCTGCAATGCACGTCGTGAACACTGAGGGGTAGCATGGTGCACACAATGAGACAACACACTTGCAGTAAGAAAGAAAGTACAAGTCACAATCAATTATTTTTTGTATAACTCCTTTTTCACAGCGTTTGAAGAATAAATGCCTAAGAGTATTGTTATACTGCCATTTGCCATATGTTTTTATACGGCGTTTGTGTGCCGATATTCATTATTTTGACACATAAGTGCCGCGAGTTCGATGCAAATTCTCGTTAGCTCATCTATGGTGTTTTTCATTCATTGTGTGTTAGCTGGGAGCTAGCAATTTTTCTGAACAAAAACGAAGAAAGACACGAAGTCTGTGAACATTGAGTAAGAGTACTTATTTTATGTATGTTTAGTTTTAGAGTGAATTTCAACTGGAGTGTCAATAAATGACTTTAAGCAAGCAATATTCACTCTTACTCCTTGCTACTATGTGGGCTCTGCATGCTGTCCGGGCACTGCTGGATAGAAGCGCTGGAGCGGAGAATGGGAACGGAATGCTTGTATAAGAGTGGTAAAAATCAGAGATTTTAGATCCTGTCCGATTCGATACTTGTTTTTTTGCTGACATCATACCGATTTCCGGTCTCAATGACTGCATCGGGACATTCCTAGCGTCAACCTCACATCAACTGACAGTAATCCCTGACTAATTTCTCAAGGATATACAGGTACTGTACAATGTCCATCGATAGACAACAAGACAACTGTTGATTACCGTAGGAGACGCTGCATTCATAATGAAAACTCAGAAGTCCAACACAATCTCTTTCACGAGGCTAGTTTGTCTGGATTTTGAATAGAATTTATCAGTTCAGGGAGTTAAAAGTTTCATCCTCATACACAATGTTTTAACTTACTTTTTTGCATAGTCAAGTGCCACAATCGTGAAAAAAATTGTTAAAACAAACAATAACATGTGAATACTAGAACTTACACAATCCTGCTGAGCCGTTTTGTCTCGTCTCGTCTTGTCCTATTTTCATTTGTGCTCAAGATTTGTGTCCCAGTTTTTAACCGTATTATAATTGCAATTTTAGGTCAAATTCCGAGTTTTATGACTGCAAACTGTTCTGAGGGTCCGCAGTATACAAGAAAGTCTATCAAATACAGGTAGATCCATAATTGCTATTGAAAAGTGACTTCATCAAAGAGTGGTTTGGACTGTCATCTTTAGAATCGATGTAACTGTTAGACATACTTGTCTGGTTTACGCTCCTCACTCTGAGCCCGTCTCTGTGCCAAAGCCCCGCTGGCCCTTCTCCGCCGCTGTTCCTCCCTTTTCTGCTGGATGCGGGCATCCAGCTTGGATATGGTTCGAATTCCCAATATGGAGTCCTTGATCCCCTGCAAGGATCCAATTGAAAAAGAGAATATACGTTCTTAACTCTAAACTGCATTTGAAAATAAAAACAATGAAAACATTTATGACATTCGTGGGCCTAATGTTTACACCCAAATATCCGTGTATCACAATTTGAGTTCTATAGTTTCTACACTAAATTTATTATCAACACTGCTTGTCCTGTTCAGGGTTGCCTGATTGGAATGGAATACTTGGAAGGAATGGTCGGTAGCATACACAAAAATCATTGGAAGAACATTGTTGGCATATCTTAATTATTATTATTCACTAAAATAAACTGATAATACAAATACAAATATATACTATTTGTCAGTCCCCACGTGGGTCTGTTATAAATTACTGATCAATCTAAAAAGTTGAAAATGGCTTGCTCTCTTTGACGATGCAATTAATGTTAATGTCAATGTTAATGAATGTTAACGGCTCAACACGTTTTGTTTTTGGTTTTCTGAAAAGAGATGGTTTTGGAGCTGCAAGGATTCCGCCCAATGTAAGTAATATGCTTCAAGTGCAATAAGCAACAATTCTGCCTTTTTGCAACAGCAGATGTCACTAATAGTCCATTAATAACGTTGGCGTTGTTGCTCGCCTCGATGCTGGAGTCTAGAGACAAGAGGACGACACAAGGCTTATGTGTTACTACAATATACAACTAAACTAAATCTGTTTTCAGATCATTCTTTAACCATAAATAGCAGTGCATGCTCTTTAAGACACCGTTTGTCTTACTTCGTGACCAAAAGGTTAAATCCGTTTAGCCAAACTCCTCAATGATGGGTTTGATGAATCTTAAAATTCCCATTCACAGCTCATTCAATTCTACATTAAGAATGTGATTCAAAATACAGCAATCAAAAAGAGTTAGTCCTCATGTCACAACCATGACTGACATGATTTTCAGTGATAGCCTCCAGAGAAGTCTTTTTGAGAACAATCTCAGCAGGAACTTTACAAATTTGTGGTTGATATTAAAATACAGGTGGGGGGCAGGTGTAATGATTCATTACATGAGACCTGCCTAATTCAAACAGTCTAATGTTAAATAAAAAAAGAAAAAAAACTGGAAGTAACTAACATTCCAGCTGCAACAAGACAAACTCACCTGTCACCTGCTAATTTGGTTTATTATCGCTAGAAAGAATGTTGTCAACATGAATCATGACTTACCCCAACTTAGTTTTAACTCAAAGTCTGAGCCTAAAGTCCTCCTTGGGAAAAAAAATATTCAAAGTATGTTGTATTTCTTTCTGTAGCCTGATATATTAAGTAATAATTTATCATGCGTATCAGGAAGGGGGACCGGAGGGTGTGTTCCAACTACAGGGGGATCACACTCCTCAGCCTCCCTGGTACGGTATATTCAGGGGTGCTGGAGAGGAGGGTCCGTCGGGAAGTCGAATCTCAGATCCAGGAGGAGCAGTGTGGTTTGTGTCCTGGCCGTGGAACAGTGGACCAGCTCTACACACTCGGCAGGGTCCTCGAGGGTGCATGGGAGTCCGCCCAACCAGTCTCCATGGGTTTTGTGGACTTGGAGAAGGCGTTTGACCGTGTTCGTCGAGGAGTCCTGTGGGGGGTGCTTCGGGAGTATGAGGTACCGAACCCCCTGATACGGCTCTTCGGTCCCTGTACGACCGGAGTCAGAGTGAGGGGGTCCGGTTTGGTGGCCTCAGTATTGCATCTCTGCTTTTTGCAGATGATGTGGTTCTGTTGGCTTTCATCAAGCCGTGACCTCCAACTCTCACTGGAGCAGTTCGCAGCCGAGTGTGAAGCGGCTGGGATGAGAATCGGCACCTCCAAATCTGAGACCATGGTCCTCAGTCGGAAAAGGGTGGCGTGCCCTCTCCAGGTCGGGGATGAGATCCTGTCCCAAGTGGAGGAGTTCAAATATCTTGGGGTCTTGTTCACGAGTGAAGGAAGAATGGAATGGGAGATCGTCAGGCGGATTGGTGCAGCGTCTGCAGTGATGCAGGACTTTGTATTGGTCCGTTGTGGTAAAGAAGGAGCGAAGCCGAAAGGTGAAGCTCTCGATTTACCGGTCGATCTACGTTCCTATCCTCACCTATGGTCACAAGCTGTGGGTCGTGACCGAAAGAACAAGATCCCGGATACAAGCGGCCGAAATGAGTTTCCTTCGCAGGGTGTCCGGGCTCTCCCTTAGAGATAGGGTGAGAAGCTCGGTCATCCTTGAGGATCTCAGACTAGAGCCGCTGCTCCTCCATCGAGAGGAGCCAGATGAGGTGGCTGGGGCATCTGATTCGGATGCCTCCCAGACGCCTCCCTGGTGAGGTGTTACGGGCACGTCCCACCGGGAGGAGACCCCGGGGACGACCCAGGACACACTGGAGAAACTACATCTTTCGGCTGGCCCGGGAACACCTCGGGATCACCCCCCCCGGAAGAGCTGGATGAAGTGGCTGGGGAGAGGGAAGTCTGGGCATCCCTGCTAAAGCTACTGCCCCCGCGACCCGACCTCGGATAAGCGGAAGAAAACGGATGGATGGACATCATTACTTATTTCACAATAATTTCCACTCCCTATTCTATTGTATATGTCACACTTTTACTTTTTTGCGTGACGTATGATGACGGTAATGTTGTTGATGTATTGAATGACTTTCGACTTTGGAGGTGCCAATGCGATCATAAAAAAAAAATTCGTAGGAAATTAGCTTGGTGAATCGGTAAATTCAGTTTCAGTGTCTGTAAACTTCACCCTTCTGCTAGGTGATGTGGGTTCATGTGTGTTGTTGCTGACCGTCGCAACATTGCGGAGGAAGGCCCTGACACTGTCTGTCATCTCTGTACCAGCTGCAGATCCATCAACTGCAGAAGGAAGGGCAACAGTTGACCTGGTGGGCAGCTCTCATGGCAGGAAGATCACCCAGTAACCTGCCATAACCCAGATAAAGTAAACAGATAAGGGATGTGGTCTGTGGCAGATATACACATGCCAACCGAATGTGAAGATTACACAGACAGACACCCACACTCACAACTGAAACTGTACCCGGTTTAAAGTGCAAGTCATGGACATGTTAATCACAATCAAAGACAAAAACTTGAAGTAATGGCTTCATTCAAATATCAGGCGTGGACACGTTTCAGTTTCGCCATAGAAGAAAAGGACATGGGACTGTCTGTCACTGATTCCTGGACACAGGACACTTGAGCAAGTCGAAAAGGTAACTCCAGCCAAACAACTGTTTATTCAGAATGCTTTTGAACACACCTATCCCTGCTACTTCAGATAAACACAAGAAAATAACCTGTGCACTGGGAGCATCTATTTAAAAAAATGTGCAGCCCTTTCCTGTGGTCAAAGATGAGGGGTTTCATCACTTTATGAAAATGCTCGACCCGCGTGATGTTGCACCCTGCCGCTACACATTTCATCGACTATGCAAGTGTAACAGTTGGATAAAGCATGAGTGAATCGGTCAAGCTCGCGCTGCACTCTGAAGGCATGACTAATCCACCCACACTAAATCAAACTGTTACCCAAGTAATGTTTTTCCGTTTCCATTTTTGACTGTTTAAATTTGTTATACATATTTTATATTACTGACCCAGTTGTCAGAAGCTTGCCCCCACCTTGATGAACTGCATTCTTCCGAGCAGTTCTGCTGTGGATAGAAGGAGACTTTGCGTGGACCCTAAATTAATTAGCAGGTCCCCTCGAAATCTTGGTTTACAGTCATCAAAGAGTCCCTCACAAGGCGGATCGACGTTTACAGTCATCAAAGAGCCCTCACAAGGCGGATCGACGATGGGATGCAAATAGACCAACAAACTATTTGCTTAATATCCAAACGTGCACGCAGGGCGCCACCCACTGGCGTTTGAGAGGACTGCAACCCGTGAACTGCCATCTGCCATGTTTAACCAAGGATAAATGTCTGTTTTGATATTTCACGAACTCTGCAGAAATATTCCAAATGTATGCCTTGATGTCTGTGTCAGTGCCAACTTTACAAGTGCAAGTGCGAGGCATTGAGAATTGTTTGTCTTGATTTGACTCCAAGCAGCATGAAATGTGATTTGAACTATAAGCAGTTCTTCTTCTTTTCCTTTCGGCTTGTCCCGTTAGGGGTCGCCACAGCGCGTCATCCTTTTCCATGTAAGCCTATCTCCTGCATCCTCCTCTCGAACACCAACTGCCATCATGTCTTCCCTCACGACATCCATCAACTTTCTCTTTGGTCTTCCTCGAGCTCTCTTGCCTGGCAGCTCCATCCTCATCATCCTTCTTCCAATATACTCACTATTTCTCCTCTGGACGTGTCCAAACCATTGAAGTCTGCGCTCTCTAACTTTGTCTCCAAAACATCGAACCTTGGCTGTCCCTCTGATGAGCTCATTTCTAATTTTATCCAACCTGGTCACTCCAAGAGCGAACCTCAACATCTTCATTTCCGCCACCTCCAGCTCTGCTTCCTGTTGTCTCTTCAGTGCCACTGTCTCTAATCCGTACATCATGGCTGGCCTCACTACTGTTTTATAAACTTTGCCCTTCATCCTAGCAGAGACTCTTCTGTCACATAACACACCTGACACCTTCCTCCACCCGTTCCAACCTGCTTTGACCCGTTTCTTCACTTCCTGACCACACTCACCATTGCTCTGGACGGTTGACCCCAAGTATTTAAAGTCCTCCACCCTTGCTATCGCTTCTCCCTGTAGCCTCATTGTTCCCCCACCAGCCCTCTCATTCATGCACATATATTCTGTTTTACTTCGGCTAATCTTCATTCCTCTTCTTTCCAGTGCATGCCTCCATCTCTCTAACTGTTCCTCCAGCTGCTCCCTGCTTTCACTGCAGATCACAATGTCATCTGCAAACATCATGGTCCACGGGGATTCCAGTCTAACCTCATCTGTCAGCCTATCCATCACCACTGCAAAAAGGAAGGGGCTCAGGGCTGATCCCTGATGCAGTCCCACGTCCACCTTAAATTCTTCTGTCACACCTACAGCACACCTCACCGCTGTTCTGCTGCCCTCGTACATGTCCTGTATTATTCTAACATACTTCTCTGCCACTCCAGACTTCCGCATGCAGTACCACAGTTCTTCTCTGGGTACTCTGTCATAGGCTTTCTCTAGATCTACAAAGACACAATGTAGCTCCTTCTGACCTTCTCTGTACTTTTCCATCAACATCCTCAAGGCAAATAATGCATCTGTGGTACTCTTTCTAGGCATGAAACCATACTGTTGCTCGCAAATACTCACTTCTGTCCTGAGTCTATCCTCCACTACTCTTTCCCATAACTTCATTGTGTGGCTCATCAACTTTATTCCTCTATAGTTGCCACAGCTCTGCACATCACCTTTGTTCTTAAAAATGGGCACCAGTACACTTTTCCTCCATTCCTCAGGCATCTTCTCACGCACTAGAATTCTATTGAACAAGCTGGTCAAAAACTTCACAGCCACCTCTCCTAGATGCTTCCATACCTCCACAGGAATGTCATCAGGACCAACTGCCTTTCCATTTTTCATCCTCTTTAATGCCTTTCTAACTTCCCCCTTACTAATCATTGCCACTTCCTGGTCCACCACACTTACCTCTTCTACTCTCCCTTCTCTATCATTTTCCTCATTCATCAACTCCTCGAAGTATTCTTTCCATCTAGCAAGCACACTGCTGGCACCAGTCAACATATTTCCATCTCTATCCTTAATCACCCTAACCTGCTGCACATCCTTCCCATCTCTGTCCCTCTGTCTGGCCAGCCTGTATAGATCCTTTTCTCCTTCTTTAGTGTCCAACCTGTCATACATGTCATCATATGCCTCTTGTTTTGCCTTTGCCACCTCTACCTTTGCCCTGTGTCGCATCTCAATGTATTCCTTTCGCCTCTCCTCGGTCCTCTCAGTGTCCCACTTCTTCTTAGCTAACCTCTTTCCTTGTATGATTTCCTGTACTGTGAGGTTCCACCACCAAGTCTCCTTCTCTCCTTTCCTGCCAGAAGATACACCAAGTACTCTCCTGCCTGCTTCTCTGATCACCTTGGCTGCAGTGGTCCAGTCTTCTGGAAGCTCCTGCCGTCCACCGAGAGCCTGTATCACCTCTTCCCGAAAAGCTGCACAACACTCGTCCTGTCTCAGCTTCCACCACATGGTTCTCTTCTCTGCCTTTGTCTTCCTAATTTTCCTCCCCACCACCAGAGTCATCTTACACACCACCATCCTATGCTGTCTAGCCACACTCTCCCCTACCACTACCTTACAGTTGGTAACCTCTTTCAGATTACATCGTCTGCACAAGATGTAATCCACCTGTGTGCTTCTACCTCCGCTCTTATAGGTCACCCTATGTTCGTGCCTCTTCTGGAAAAAAGTGTTCACTACAGCCATTTGCATCCTTGTTGCAAAGTCTACCACCATCTGTCCCTCCAAGTTCCTTTCCTGGATGCCGTATTTACTCATCACTTCTTCATCACCCCTATTACCTTCACCAACATGTCCATTACAATCTGCACCAATTACGACTCTCTCTCTGACTGGGATGCTAAGAACTACATCATCTAGCTCCTTCCAGAATTTCTCTTTCACCTCTAGGTCACATCCTACCTGTGGGGCATAGCCACTAATCACATTACACATAACACCCTCAATTACAAATTTCAGCCTCATCACTCGATCTGATACTCTTTTCACCTCCAAGACATTCTTAGCCAACTCTTCTTTTAAAATAACCCCGACTCCATTTCTCTTCCCATCGACACCATGGTAAAATAATTTAAACCCTGCCCCTAAACTTCTAGCCTTACTGCCTTTCCACCTGGTCTCCTGGACACACAATATATCAACCTTTCTCCTCATCATCATGTCAACCAACTCCCGAGATTTTCCTGTCATAGTCCCAACATTCAAAGTCCCCACATTCAGTTCTAGGCTCTGTGTTTTCCTCTTCTCTTTCTGCCGAAGAACCCGCTTTCCACCTCCTCTTCTTCTTTGACTTCGACCCACAGTAGCTGAATTTCCAACGGCGCCCCGCAGGTTGACGGCGCCGGTGGCGGACGTTGTTAACCCGGGCCACGACCGATCCGGTATGGAATTCTTTGGATGAACGCTCATATTTGTTTGGCAAGGTTTTAAGCCGGATGCCCTTCCTGACGCAACCCTCTGCATTTATCCGGGCTTGGGACCGGCCTACAGTTTGCACTGACTTGTGCCACCCATAGGGCTGCATTTGAACTATAAGCAGTTGATTTGCCAAAACTAACGCATAAACAGTCAGTCTGATATGCTTGACCTCTGAGTAAAGACAGTAGCAAGTTTAGGTTATTTTATATTAATATATGATTTTAACCCCATTTGATCAAATTTGTAGTCTATATTCAAGTGTGGTCTTCTCCAGGTCGTCAATCCCTCTTGCCCACACCCCGCCTCTGGAGTATTTAACTCTTAACTCCTGCCTTCTCTCTCTCTGGTTTTTCTCTCTGGTGTTTTTGCTCGCCTCTACGAGCGACGGTCCTATTCTCCCAAGAAGGTGTGACGCACAACAATTTGTCTTCTTCCGCCTCTTTTGTTTCATTTTTGTGCATCTTTTTCTTCTTCAACCAAATCTGTCTCATTGCTTCCCGAGACGCACCCAGGGAGAGACTACCACCCACCAGCTTGAGCCTACGGTAAACCTTTGCCAGAATGTGCAATATTAGTGCCTAATAATTTCAGGAAAATTACTAGCTTCACACAAAATCTCAACTTTGTCCTCTCCCTCTCCCGTCAGCACTGGACGCAGTAAATGCTCACGTTTCCATCTTTAGTCCAACACACGAGGTTATTTCCCTTTTCATACGCCTATTTTCCTTCTTTTTTTTTCCCATTGTATCATTATCAGTGTTATTTTCTTTCTTTATTGAGACCCCTTTGTGTGTTTCCCTCTTGATCCCTTGTCGATGTCATTAAATATACTATAAAATGCCACTTTGGGTTGTATTTTCTGTGTGTTCTGAGTTTAAGTAAACCTCTGTCATCTAGAACTCAAAATTTCATAAAGTGAAGCAACCTTCAGATTACGAGACTGATAAAAAGGTTTCTCATCACTTTCCCTAAATGTTATCCTCATAAAAAGTGATGTGGTGCCCCATTACTAGATAAAATAGTTAGATTTTAACTATTAAACTTAAAATTGGATGACCTTGACTAGCCCTGACCTCAACCCAATAGAACACGTTTGGGACGAATTAGAGCGAAGACTGAGAGCCAGGCCTTCTCATCAGTGTGTGACCTCACAAATGCGCTTCCGGAAGAATGGTCAAAAGTTCCCATAAACACACTCCTAAACCTTGTGGATAGCCTTCCCATAAGAGTTGAAGCTGTTATAGGTGAAAATGGTGGACCGACATCATATTGAACCCTATGGATTTGGAATGGGATGTCACTTAAATTCATATGTGAGTCAAGGCAGGTGAGCGAATACTTTTGGCAATATCGTGTATAAGCTGTGGGTTACCTGTGACCTCTAATCTCGACGATCGATAAAGCTAGATAATCAGCGATTTTGATGCAAACCTGGCTTTTTCTCCATTAAAGAACATGAAAGAAGAAAGCCTCTTTCGAACATGTAACCGCCACAAGCCAAAGTCAAGTGTACTAGCTCACTTGACAACGAAAGAGAAACGTAATAATCGAATTTTCGCGTTGTTACATTTTAGTGAGATGAAAACATAGTTGAATTAAATTTGAAACCAAATCAATTATGGAGGATTTTTAACGGATATAAATGAAGGCGTGTATATTCTCCAACAAGAAACTATTGTTTTGCGTTGACGTCAGCACGCTGTCTCAGGGTTAGCCAATGTCAAGCGTAAGTGTTTCGTTTTAGCCTGCCTAAAGACACACGACGTTATGCTACGTCAACATTTGTCTTGCAATGTCGGCCTGAATTTTATGTCTGGTCTCCCAAATCTGTCAGCACTCTGCTAGCTCGTTTGTTTATGTCGCTAGCTAACGTTCAATGCTAACGCTCAACGCCTTGAGTAACTCTCGTGACAACTAGCAACAAGAGACAATATTTCAACACGCGATGAAAGAGCTCCTTACCGCATGCGTCAGGTAACTGTAAATATTAACGTTGTTGGTTTTCTCCTCCCCCTCTACAAGGGAGCGACAATAACAACAAGAACACTAACTAGTCTACCAAGGGGCCGAGGAAACCCCCATTGCGCAAGCTCCAACCCTGAAGGATCACGGGAAATGTAGTTCTTATTCGTGCTTCAACCCAATGTGTGTTGCATCTAACAAGCACCTTTTAATGGGAATATGGTAGTGAGTGTGGTAGTGAGTGTGAGCCGATTTTGCACGGTAACAGAAAGACGATAATGGTACTTTGCAAGGACCATCTTATATAGTTTAATAAAATAACTCACATCCTTGCAAATAGGGTCACTCCCCCAAGGCGGTGCTCTGGTACAGCTATGAGCATCATGTGTTCATTTGCCCTGAGATCCAGTTCAAGCTCAGCTGCAGGAGTTATCCGCGCATCGTCATCTATGATTGTGCTCAGGATAAGAAACGCGCACAAAAGAAAATGTGCGCTCATTTGCCTTTCTGTTGCTGTTGTCATCACATACAGATACCTAGGGTAAGTTGTGCGCTGACTAACTTGTGTTAACTGCATTAAACTAAGTACATTTTAGGATATCTTTCGTCATGTTGTTCTAATATATATTTTTTTCTAGCGGTAAAATAGTAAACTTGTGTAATTTGAGAATGTATTTCTAAATGTGGTTCCAATCTGAATTCAAATTTGTTCATGCTTATTGTGCAAGAAGCCTGCAAGTTCCTATAGAGAGTGTCATGTGCTTAATTCAAGCACAATGCACTGTTATGTGACTGCATATGAACTGCAATTCTTCTTCAGCATACCGAGAGGGGGGCAGAGAATAAGCCAGGAAAGTCGGACTGAGTGCCAACTCGTCCCAGTTCACCTTGGAGGGTGAGCCCTTCCGTATCCTCGGAGGATCCATCCACTATTTTCGTGTGCCCAGGGCCTACTGGAGGGACCGCCTGATGAAAATGAAGGCCTGTGGCATAAACACCCTCACCACGTAGGAATGTTTTTTATTTTTTTAAAGCCATATCTCTCACAACCCCAGACCAATGTTGACCAATGTTTCACGTGCCCACGCAGATACGTACCGTGGAGTCTGCATCAGCCCCAGAGAGGGCTCTTCAACTTCCACACACAGCTGGATTTAGAGTGAGACTTTTGACTGCTTGACCTGATAACATACTTTTTCACAGCATTGTGTGTACACACTGTATAATTGCAATTCAAGCGCTTCGCAGCACCGCTGTCATTATTTGCACAATGGGAATACTCAGGTTCCCCTCCCTCACCATGTAAACCCCAGCGCATTGGGTTAGAAGCACCCGACCTGACAACGACAGCATCTCCACAACAACAGCAACTTCTCAAGCAATTAACAACACAGGAGCACAGCAGCAGGATATCACAACACAGTCTGCTCCTGTTGTTGCCAAGCACACTTGATGTTCCATCAACTTTGCAGTGGAGAGCATCAGTCACCGCGTAGACTATGTGTTTGCCTTCATGCTACTTATTGAATGCCTTCTCTTCGGTTTCAGAGCTTATATCCATCTTGCAGCTGAACTGGGTTTGTGGGTGATTTTACGTCCAGGGCCGTACATCTCCTCTGAACTGGACCTAGGGGGGCTGCCGAGGTCAGACACTGAAGACATAAGGTTCTTGTGTGGTGAAATGTAGAAGTCGTTACACAAAGTAATTGTTACGCAGCTATGCCACTTGATGCGAAACACGACCCATTCCGTATTGAATTTAACTAGGTGAAAATGTCATGTCTCATTGTCAGGGGAAGACTCAGGCCCAGTTCGTAAAGCTTTGTCCGGAATGGTTAACTTACGGCGGCCTTGTTGTTCTTGTAGATTTGTGGATTTACTTGACCAAGCAGCTTTTCTGTTTCTTTGTAGCTGGCTTCTCCAAGATGACGACATGAGAGTGAGAACAACATACCCTGGATTCACTGAGGCTGTCAACATTTTTTACGACAAACTTATTCCAAAAGTTGTTCCTTTGCAGGTGGCCTTTCCGATTCTTCGTTTAAATAGAATTGTAGATCTGATTGTAGGTCAGGCTCATTTCTGTTGTTGTAATGAAATGTTCTTGTGTTTTTCAGTTTAAGAAAGGTGGTCCCATTATCGCTGTCCAGGTTGAAAACGAATATGGGTCTTTTGCTAAGGATGATGCTTACATGCCATTTATTAAAGCGGTAATGTGACACACTAAATACTAATAAGAACACTCAGTGGCTACAACATTAGATATATACCCCCCCCCCAATACAGCTGTAATCTTTTTGTACCTTATAAAGTGCATGATAGAGTGTATTGTGTGCAAAAAATAAAATTTGGATTGTGATGATTTTTTTTGTTTTGAAAAGGCTTTGCAGTCTCGAGGGATCCGTGAGTTACTGCTCACATCGGACAACCGCAACACATTAAAGTCAGGGGGTGTAGACGGAGGTAAAGCATTTATCATCCATACACGCACTCTCTCACATTGGCTCACATACGCTTTACTTCTGCTGTCTTGCAGCCATGCGATCATTGAAGTTGCAGAAGCTAAATCAGAGAGACATTCAGGATCTGACCATAATCCAGGTATGTGTTATTTCCATATCATTACCCGCACTGTCTCTAAAGGCTATCAAATTACATACTGCGGCTTCTTTTCTGATTGTAAGCCAAACGGACCAATTATGGTGATGGACTACTGGACAGGCTGGTACGATGTGTGGGGTGACCTCCACCACGTGCTCCCCCCAGAGGGTATGTTACAGTATGTCAATTTAGTCAAACTCTCACTTTCTTACTTGTCATTCTTTTTCTATTTATTTTGTTTCCTGCATGCTAATACAGTATATCGCTGGCGTTGAGCGGAATCCTTTCCTCTCCAGAACTATCACTTTTTAGGAAACCCCAAGAAAATGGCATTTTGGTTGAGCCTTTGACACAGATAATAGTGTCCAGTTTTTATTAACATTGTCAAAGTTCTGAATAATTGATAGCGTAATACTGTATAGTATTTTTGTCATATTGAATGAGAAGCCACATACTTCAACATCCCCCAGTGTATAAGTCTTCTTCTCTAGCAGGAATAAACGGAAATAAACAAATCACAGTACAGGGAGCATGGGGGAAAACACTTTTGCCATAAACTTGGTTAAAGCAACCAGATTTAATGCAACACAATCATGATGAATATTTTTACGGTACTATATTTTTCAAATATGAATTTTGTTTGTTCTTCAGTGAAAGAAAATATGTTTTTAAAAAAATAATTAAATTAAAAAAACAATTCCTATGGAACGTGTAACTACAGCCAATAGTATTAATATTGCCATAAAAAAAAATGCATTCAAAGTAACTACAGTATTTAGATCCTCCCGTACTCAGAGAGAGCAATGACACTCAGCTACTATGTAAATTTAAATGCAAATGTTCAAATACAGGTCAAGTTATTTTGAATGAGTTCCAGTCAAAGAGGGTGGAAGTGTATTGAGAAAATGGTCTTTGCACTTGAATTGAATTGACTTGAATATTTGATAGTCTATATTTATAATTATTAGGCGATGATTGCTGTTGATATTTATATTTATATCTCAGATATGGTGTCTAGTGTTAGAGAGATTCTGAGGCGTGGGATGTCTGTCAACCTCTACATGTTCCACGGAGGTTCCAGTTTTGGTTTCATTAGCGGAGGACTAGCTGAACCTTCCTACAAAGCATTGGTCCCCAGCTACGGTTGGTGCCTCGGTGTCATACACATTGTCTAAAATAACCGCGCGTTCACTTTCATGCTAATGTCATGTTAACGATGTAGCTCTGACAGGTCAGCACTGAAGCAGTTAGCAAACTGCATTTAACAGAATCATAATTTATATAACTGCCAGGAGACAGCACATTAATTGGAGCTATTTTGCAGATTATGACGCTCCCTTGTCAGAAGCTGGAGAGTACACTCAGAAATATCATCTCCTCAGAGATCTGTTCTCTCAATTCAACAGTAAGTGAAGCAATAAAAATACTGTAATGTGGATGGTCCTCCGTACGGTGACTTGACTTCTCCCTCCAGGAGGCCAAGGGTTCCCCAACATGCCAGTGCTACAACATAAGGAAGCGTATGAACCAGCTATCATGTACCAGCACTTGTCTTTATGGGATGCTTTGAGCTTTACTGAGGGAGTATGTCTTTAAACGTGAGATTATCTGTAAATATTTCAGAAGCAGACAAGTGCTTTTCTGTCCTGCCTTGACTGTTACCTCCACAGCCGTTTAAGTCAGACATGCCGGTTAACATGGAGAAACTACCAATGAACAACAGGAATGGACAGTCCCATGGATACACACTGTATGAGACAACAATCGCCAGCGGAGGCTTTTTGACATCAGGAGACAATGTTAAAGACCGTGCCCTTGTGAGTTGTACTATAACTTTACTGTCTATGTGAGTTTAATTTATTAAGGTATTCATTTTACAATGTTCAGCAACTGTTCATGTTAGTTAGTGTGACTCAGTGGCTGTGTTTGGCATGTGCACTGGCCATATTCTCCCAATTGTGTAAGAGGTCAAAGGCACGCAGTTGCATGCTTTAATGGCTGCGCAGATTCTCCCATCTGGCATTTATGCACCTTCATTCCATATACTCACTCTTGCTGGAGCAACCAAAAATGTGGGCATTTCCCGTCAAATCGAGCTTTCTGCGCGTTCTCCGGTTGGCTTTCCCTTTTACGCGGTCCAGAGGCTGTGGTAAGTCCGGTACCCTGTGAACCTGAAACATCACATCGATTCAGTTACGACATACGTCGTAACAAGTTGAAAGCGACTTCCAAAAAGCTATGAAATGTAGGCTCTGGCCTCACAGTTCTGAGGACCCGGGTTCAAATCTAGCC
The DNA here is from genome assembly GCF_024500275.1 of Phycodurus eques. Lineage (NCBI taxonomy): Eukaryota > Metazoa > Chordata > Actinopteri > Syngnathiformes > Syngnathidae > Phycodurus > Phycodurus eques. The sequence continues at coordinate 3,061,940 of NC_084541.1, forward strand.
TCGCCTGTGCGGAGTTTGCATGTTCTTCCCATGACAGTTGTCAAAGTATCGCAGCTGGACCTATAAAGCTGTAACAATGACAGATATCAAGGCATACATTTGGAAAATGTAGAGTTTGTAAAATATCAAACAGAGTTTGTAAAAATATCAAAACAGACATTTATCTTCAGTTAAACAAACTTCGAATGAGAGTCCACAGGTTTGCAGTAACTCAAACGCTGTGTCCCAGCAATTGTTCCTTGTGGGCGTTTGGACAGCGCCTTGCGTGCATGAAGCATGCATGTTTTAAAATCAAACAAAGTTCGTTGTTGTATTTGAATTCCTGAAAAAAAAGCGGTGAATAAACATATCTCAAGGTCCGGGAGTAATAGTTCAATCTGTGGCCTATGGAACTAAAAAAATCTATCGTTGCCGATTTGTCCCACCTTGGTGTTATTGGAGAGAGGATCTCCCAACCTTTTGGTCGCTATCAGTTCTGAACATCAAAAGGGTATTTGATGTCTGGAATCCAGATTCGATGGGGAGCTGTTAATTAGGTTAAGATCCAGCTGACATACTGTACGCCAGGCGTCCTTTGGTGGCCGTCTTGCACAGCAGGGCAGCAGGGAGGAATGCAGAGTCTGTCAGTTGTGGGGGTGGGTGGGGGGTCGGACAACCGGGTCAGAGTCACTACAATGCAATGGTGGGTTAGGTATTTAATCATTTGCTTTTATATGCTTTTTTCCTGGCCATCAAAATGTCTACGTGATAAAATGACTCATCCGCCCTGTGGCGCAGGGAAGGTTGGGCAGGTTATTTAAAAAAAAAATTTTTTTTCAATGAACCTCCAAACATGCTTTTAGTCATAATCACATTATTCTGATTAAATAATTTTTATTGGGTTTATTTCCTACAGAATAAAAAACGAAAACATGCTCTCCGACTGGCTGACGACACATCCACTACCGAAGGTATTTTCATATTTAAAGTGTACTATATTTTTTCAAATGGATTTCTGACATTCACAAGCCTCAAGAAAACTCCATGCTCCGTGATTTACAGCCAGCCCCAGACTGCAATGCATCACTCCTCTTTGTTGGTTCAAATTCGGTTATGCACAGTGGGCATGTCAGAAGCTTGGATGGGAGAATGCATATAGATGAAAGGTGCGCAAGCCAGACTCGTTTAAAAAAAAAAAAAAAAAAAAAAAAAAAAAAGAGTTATGCATGAATGGGAGAATATGACCCCGAGTGCACGTGTCGGAGAGTCAATGTGAAACTCAGGGCTGAATCATGAAAAGAATGATGAAGTACTGAATGATTCTGTAAACAATATTTTCAATGAACTAATTTTAATGATTCAGTGTCAGGTATGGGACCTGCTGTTCCCAGTTCTAACACTGTGGAACTAAAAAGCGTGGTCACTAAACCGAACACTAGCCTTACTTAAGGTACAAATAAAACTAAATGTAACACACATAAACACATCACAACTACTACTACCAGCAATGTGACAATTGACCGCCATCTTTGTGGAGTTTTGTAAAAAACTTTGAATGAGAACTTCTAACACCTCTAAATCTCATTAATTTGGTGCAAGTGGTTATACGGTAAATGTATAGCTGTGGTGTAAACAAAATGAGTGATGTTTCACAAGCCTCAAGCCATATTTTTGGATTATATAATTTGAAGTGTTTGGTTTCTTTCACAGGTTTTTGTAAACAAAAGTTACATTGGGCTTTTCAAGCGCCAAAATCTGGAGCTGGCGGTTCCACATGGCAAGGTATGACATTAAAAAAAGACAAGGTGACCAATGTACTTTCTTTGGATTGTGCATTGGGATGGATTCTGATGTGTCCGCGCAAAACTCTGCAAATGACCATAAATTATATATGCACCTTACAAAGTTGTTGAAGAAAAACCCGCAATGGTCACTGAAATAAGTTTTTCATCCATGCTGCTTTAACGAGGATTTATTTGAGGATGATCCACATCCCAAGAGTGTCGTCGTTGCTTATTATCTTCTCTTACCGAAATTGTGTTTACTATTCATAATGTTTTGATGAGCGCCACGTTAAAGTGTTCTCTGTCACTTTTATTTATTTTTTTAGTTATACTCTGCTCAATGGCACACCCTCATAATGCCGCAAACACGTTAATGACCTGGCCATTGAAAAATGGAGAATCAGCCACATATGCTTGGAGTAAATTAATTGCTGTTTTGGCCCACTTCGTGTGGGTGGGGGGGGGGGGGGCAAGTTGTTCAGGAGTAAGCTAACATTTATGAAAAAATGATCATCTTCTTGCATTCAACTGCTCCTTTCAGTAGTGTCCAAAGAACAAAATAACCAAACTGTCATCCTCAACGACAGTAAGGCATAATAAGCCAGATAATAAATGACCAATGGCAACAATAGTTTGAACATAAAAATTCAGCTCCAGTAAAACATAATTCTTGCCAAGCTTAGTAGCAAACAAAATGGAAAGAAAGTGAAAATGCACAAAATATGAACATTGAATCCGGTCATTTGTTTGCACATCTTTCAAAATATGGATTATACATATTGCTTTCAATCACAAGTTTATGATTCCTTATTGATAATTAGAGATAGGTTGTGTTAATTTGGTGGTTCAACAAATACAGTGACCGTGGGCCAAAATTGCAACACTGAGATTTAAAGAAGTCATTTGATGCAGCGATTGGCTCAAAAGGCTGTGTTTTTAATATACAATATGAGGTAAGGTTAATGGTAACAATATTTTTCTCGAGGTTAGTTTCATTATTTATTGTTTTAAAATTCTGTAATTATTCACAAACTACTACTACTACCACATAGAGCAGGGGTGACAAACTCATTTTTGTTGTCGGTGTTATTTTGGGAACGGTTTCCCTCAGAGGACCGTTATGACTGTGAAACCATCCAAATGTTTAATGGCCTCATCATAGTATTACTTGTACACAACAAATGGATTGATACGTAGTTTTGAAATCAAAGTCACAGAAAATGGTTTGTTAAACTATTATTCAAGTTACTGTAAAAAGGGGTTTGGTGACAAAAACAAAAATGCTTGCAATATCTCAATGTTTATTAATTATTATTCCATATGCCAATTTGAACTTTTTGGTATGGATGTTGATGCAAATGATTTGCTTTCGCGGGCCACATGAAATGATGTGACCTTGTGTTTGACACCAGTGACGTAGAGTAGACAGTTGTCCTCGAACCGCGATGGGTCTCCACAGTTTCCGATCTCCCACGGTTGCCTGAGGCTCCGATGCGTCCAATCCAGTATCCTGCCTCAGTATGTCAATGAAGGTCAAGTTGGGCCTACCAGGTCTAACCCGTGGACTAGTTTAGATACCGGTTCCTCCATGCTTCTTGTACAGTGGCCAGAAAATATATTTAGTCTCTTTCTGATTTGATTTAGTTTTGGAAGTTCACCATATAGATCTTTGTTGGTGACATGTTGGCTTTAAAGTACATTTAGAGCAGTTCTCCGCCTCACAGCCAAAGAGAAGCACTGAATTGACAGTGGCAGTGAATAAGCACAGCTTGGGTGTGATGATTTCCAATTTTGTATCATCTTGTTACAGGTTCTCCATGCTACAAGGCTTTCTGATCTTGATGTCTTTTTTCAGTCCTGCCCATCCAAGATCCGAGGTGTTTGCAAACATCGACCTGTCCAAGCAATATACCATTACGGGTCCTTATAACACCACTTTCATTGCTGAAAAACATGAACTTCATCTTACCACCATTCATTTCTCCTTTACCCTAGGCAGTCACTCTTGAGCTTGTTGTATTTCTTTGGACAATAATGTTTTGTCATCGGCGAAATCAAGGTCGGTCAGGAATATAATGATTCACAAAAGTTACATAATTGTCATTGCATTTTAATTATTCTTTTAGTTTGAAGTCATTTCAGTGAACATTGTGGGGTTTTCTTTCTTTTTTTTTAATGAAGGGGTACCAACAATTTTGGCTACGTGTGTATAACGCAATGATCAAAACCCAAAACAGGGACAGCGGACTTTGAGTTTATTGGTGGAAAACTGTGGACGAGTTCACCGGGGAAGGGATCTTGACAAACAACGTAAAGGTGATTGCTCGACAATACGCAGGATGTTGTTATGCTGTAATGTACAAGCCATTTTTACCGTGTTTTCTTGCAGGCCTTGTCGGAGACATTTTATTAAACAATAATCCACTACGGGAATTCACAATATACAGCTTGGAAATGAAACCCAGCTTCATTTATAAGTTTGTACACCTTCAACAAATATTGTATTCATTTTGTGCTACAGTTTGCTTGAATTAGATGCCTTGCTTTAGTCTCTATCAGGCCCCTTGGAAAACGCTTTCTGAACCTCTCAGTTTCCCTTCTTTTTTCATGGGCCATCTCTTTGTATACGGCTATCCCAGCGATACATTTGTGAAGCTGCCAGTGAGTTAAATGTTTTTACACCATTGATGCATTTTCTAGGCATTTGAATGATGAATACATGCAGTGATCCATTATCGTTTGGTTCACAGGGTTGGGACAAAGGTGTTGTGTTTATCAATGGGATAAACTTGGGACGCTATTGGTCCATTGGACCGCAACAGACTCTCTACCTCCCTGGTCCATTTCTCAACAGGGGTATCAACCAGGTATCTTGTTTGCATAATCTTACTGGATTTGTGACAAAAAAAACTTACTGACAAAGCTGAATTTGAGGTACTGTACTGTATATGGCGGTATGCTAATGAAGCACAAAGCTCATTATGATTTTGACATTTAATCAGTTTGTTTTATGTCTTAGTAATGCCTATAATCAGATTTTACTCTATAACCTCTTAAGTTCTTCTGGTATTTTCTGTAAAAATCAGATCATTGTGTTTGAGGAGCAAGAAGGTGACTACAAGGTCAACTTTGAGGACACAGCCGATCTTGGCATGGCAGCAGACATCCAGTGACTCATCATTTCCTCTATGTCTTCGATGCTGTATGAAATGTTTTTTTTTTTTAAACTGATGTACACATAATTTTGTTGCAATGAAATGAATAATGAACAGACAGCACACAAACCCAAGATATTTGTTGAAGCTGATGTGACAAGTTGTGACTGTATGGCCACAAAAAAATATAAAAGGGTGGAATTTCTCTCTGCTTTTTTTTTAATTTTTGTTTAAATGAGCTACTAATTTAATAGCACGTCCAGTAAGATTGTTGTTTCAAGGGGGGAAACTCAGACTGCCACGACAATAATAACCATATTGTTAAATGATCCAAATCCATCCATGCAGTTTGGATATGAAATCATTGTCCTGTACTGTAAATGTATGAATAATGATATAAACTCTGTCTGTATCAACTACTAACTCGTACACGTTCAATGTGAATTTTAAAGTCATGACCACAAACACTGGATCAGCATTCAGAAAGAGCTTGTCCTTCACAACTTTATTATTCAGAAGAATAAAATATTGCTCCAACCCACATTATGCAGTTCATCGTATCATTTTAACGTAGTAAAATAAGATGCTAGTCAGCACCTGCAGAGGAACATGACAAATGTCTGAACTTTTCAAATATGTTATAGTCTCAGCTACAAAAGGCTTTAGTAAATCATGGTGATGTCATTTTGTTTTTAATAGTCCAACAAAATGCATGATTAGGACATGGTTCTGTAGTGAAATCCTAGTCTGTGGCTAGAATAAAAACAAACGTAACTATTTAATTTGACTAAAATGTTTCAAACACCGATACTGCACGGTAATGTGTGTACTTTAACACCAGCATTGTCTTATGGCTGTTGCATTTAGGTACCGGTATGTATTTATTCACTCCTCTGTATCACATACAAAATAAGGATTAACATTCCTGCTGACTCACAACCATGATAACAGGCAATGCATTTTGTAAAATCAAAATCAAACAACAGCCGTCTATTTATCAAAATAGATGACATTTTATCCTCATGATTTCTAACCTAAAAATCACTGTTCAGTGGGTTTTTTTTTGTTTTTGGTTTTTTTTTAGGTTCAAAATAGAATAGAATCCCACTGAGATTATTCTAAAAATAAATACATAAATGTTGTAGTATTATATAGTGCTTTAACTTCAGCATCGCCTAAAGCACTTTACTGATACTGGCATTCACCCCCTCATGCCCCCCTCGTGGCTGCAATTTAGGGTTCCATGCCTTGCCCGAGGACACTTCAAAAGCAGACAGTCAGAGTCAGGAATAGAACTGTTGACCATTTGGTCACTGGACAACCCAATCTACCTACCGACTGGGTACCAACCACCCCATTAGTTGAATGAGTATCCTTCACCTGCAAAGTAACTGAAGATTTTTCGTCATAAGATTAATTCATATTTTTTAAAATAACAAGTTCCATATCTAAACTCTGATAACCTTTGTGGATGTATGAGTGTTCAATATTTTAAATCTATGTGATTTTTTTTTTTTAATGCACATAATTGTGCTAGAAGTTACCGTAATCCTTTCGAATGGTACAAAATGTTTCCTCAAAATGTTCCGATATATGAATAATTACTTAAACTGTATGAGTATTTGAATTATTGGCAGTTGTAATCCATCAAAAGGTCATAATAGTTGCAAAGAAAAAAAATATTATAAAGTAATATTAAAATTATTATTACTTTTAATGCCCAAAAGTGTTTTCCGTTGGGTGTCTGAAATGATATTTTCCGAAGATGCTAATAAAAAAATTTTATATACAGCATAGGCTTTTTCTCCTTTTGCTTAATATGACTTTTGGATGAAAACTAACACAAATGCATCTTCGTGTCTTCACGGTTCCTTTTTTTTCCTTTTTTTTTTTTCAACCATGGCTGTTTCAGCATGGGAAACATTTACCCATGTAAAACCAAGGTGGTTTTAAAAAAAATGGCTAAATTGATCCAATTAAATGAACATATCAACACATTTATTTGGGAAGTGTGGTTAGTGTAGCACAAGTCAATATCTGGAGCCTACGGAAGTTCCTCAAGTAGTGCAACTCCTCCAGGAGAGAGAGGGGGGGGGAGGGGGGGGGCATGTCACAAGAAAAGGGAGAAGCACTGCAAATTGACCTCCAGCAGATCATGTGTGCATGTTTTTCACCCAAACTAACAGATTCCACCCCAGTATCGGGATGAGCTCCAGCTGCAGTTCCTGGATGACAAAGGCATTTATGTTATTGACTGGTCCGCTCATTCTTCTGATCTGAATCCTTCGAGCACCTCTGGCACATCATGGACCGATAAATCCACCACCATCACATCACATCGCATCGTGTCCAGGAGCTAAGTGAGGTCTTGGAGGAGATGCCCCAGGAGACCATCTGCCATCTCATCTGGAGGAAATTAACAGAATTAGATGTTGATGACTCTCTGATCTTACTTTAAACGACACCGAATATGATGTTAAAAATAAATAAATGTTAAATAAATGAATAAATGTTCATATATCATTTATTGATAAGTAGATTATGTAAATGCGTTGCCTTTATTTTCTGAGGAGCATATGAATAATAAGTCATTGCTCTTTGTAAATCTTTGTAGCTGCAGTTTGTACTGTCACGTACCCCGTGTAATCAGGGGTATGTGACAACAGCCGCTCAGTAGCTCAGTACTGCCCAAGTGATGGGGTCCCTCTATGCAGTCTGCCAGGCAGACAAGGACCGCTTTTATTCATCTGTGTCATCTGCTTTAGAACAAAGGAGAGCTATTTATTGCAGATTGGATGCTTGGCTGTCTGTGCAAAGAAGGCTCTTTATGTACTTGCTGTGCCATCGCTTCCTGCACTCCAAATCGCCTTACGCCATTTGTCTCAGTTTGCGTCAGACCTCACTGCGTCAGCTCACGAAGGCATTTCCTTCCAATAGAAGTGGTTTTATTTTCATGCACCGATGCTTCGAATTGTCTCGTATGTAACACCACTTTGTGTTGCAGACGAGCTCGACCGAAAGTGACCATTGCTTTCCGGGTTCTGATGTTGTTTTGAAGTCCATGAATTATCCCACGGAGAAATGCCTTCCCTGAAAAAAACAGTTTTACTCCTGTACCAGGACTTCTTAAAGAAATGCTTGCTGGTAACCATCCAACAATGACGTCATTTCAAAATAGCAATAGTTACTAAATGTCATTGTGATGTCAATATCTTTAGTTTGTTTGGCATGCGCATACAAAAGCTTGCGGCACTTTATTGACATATTTGAAAGGATCGTTTAATGATACCTCTTGACTTGCAGAAGGCACTGATGGTGTAGTGGTACACTAGCCTGACTTGCGTGGGTTCAGTTCCCACTCAGTGACGCTGTGAATGTGAGTGCGAATGGTTGTCCGTGTCTATATGTGCCCTGCGACTGACTGGCGACCAGTTCAGGGTGTAGTCCGCCTTTTGCCCGAAGTCATCTGGGATAGGCTCCGGCGACCGGTGACCCTAACCGGGATAAGCGGTGTTGAAATTGGATGGATGGACTTGCAGAAGGAGTTAACACTGGCCAAGAGCACTAACAATATGTAGCACCTATTGGTTTGGAGTAGAAAATGCTAAAGCCCTGACTCATTTAGATTTCCTATAAATGGAGTATTTAAATATGATAGCCAATATATACTGAATGTATATATACATTTTTAATCATCATTAGGTACGTAGCTAGATGAACAGACTTGACTTATTACCTGTTTTGGGTAGCGGATGTCATATCTCCACATTCGAGTCTGTAAATCCTTTCTTTCCTTCATTTACCAGTAAAGGCCTTTCTGTACGAGTGTGCCACACTAATATCTGCAGATAAAAAGAAAAGGATGAAGCTAAAAATATAATAATAACAGACACAGACAACACTTTCAGCACAGTATTTAGAGACACACAATAGAAAACAAACACCAAATAGGCATACAGTGGATATTAAAAGTCTACATTTTCCAACATTGTGACCAATAACAAATCAATTGAAAGAAAAAAAATACAATTTTATATATATATATATATATATATATATATAACAAATAAACTGAGATTAGGCGGAACGGTGGACGACTGGTTAGAGCGTCAGCCTGACAGTTCTGAGGACCTGGGTTCAATCCCTGGCCCCGCCTGTGTGGAGTTTGCATGTTCTCCCCGTGCCTGCGTGGGTTTTCTCCGGGCACTCCGGCTTCCTCCCACATCCCAAAATCATGCATAAATTGGAGACTCTAAATTCCCCGTAGGTGTGACTGTGAGTGCAAATGGTTGTTTGTTTGTATGTGCCCTGCGATTGGCTGGCAACCAGTTCGGGGTGTACCCCGCCTCCTGCCCGATGACAGCTGGGATAGGCTCCAGCAAGCCCGCGACCCTAGTGAGGAGAAGCGGTTCAGAAAATGGATGGCTGGATAAACTGAGATAATGTGGTTTCACAAGTGTGCACACCCTCATAACTGGGTATGTGGCTGTGTTCAGAATTGACCAATCACATTTAAAGTTATGTTAAATGGGAGTTAGCAAAACCTGTTACTATTTAAAGTGCCTCTGATGAACACCAAATAAAGTTTGGATGTTCTAGTAGACTTTTCCTGACAATTTTTGCTTTCTGGCAAAAGCCTGAAGGATTTATGCCAACACTGAGTGGTATTTTGTGCTTTGAAACTGAAATTCCAGTTGGGGAAAAAAAAAAAAAAAAAATCATGTTGCTGTTTTGCTCTTTTGGTGATGAACAGTGTTGTGTTTACGTCACACAAACCTTTTGGAATTATGATGAAAACTTCAACCTCGATTTCATCAGACCATAACAGATCTTCCCTCATGCAGTTGCGAGACATAATTTTTTTATGTTTTACTTGGTTATATACATGTTATACTACTGTATTGTCACATGTATACAATTAGCCAGGAAATAAAAGGCGGTTTACCATTCGAAAGAGAAAATGTTTAAATAACACTTCACCTGACACAAGCTATATTATTCAGTACACTACAAAATGCATTTTTGCTGACAAACAAAATAAAGACATAATTGGAGAGAAAAATGTTGCGCTCTTCATGCACATAGGATGTACTTAAAATTGACCGAGCCGTGGTCCAGAAACCAAAGTACGGACTGTGCCGAGGGTTATCTGTTCCGTCACACCGCTATTGCGGACCATGGCTTCTGCGCTAAGAAATTACCACAAAATGTCTGGAAAAGCCTACTGGAACATCTGAACTTTATTTGGGGTTAACCAGAGACACTTTAAATGGTGTCAGATGTGTGCTAACTCCCATTTAATGCGTTTGAATTCGATTAGTTAATTTAGAACACAGTCGCATCCCCAGTGATAAGAGGGTGTGCACACTTGTGCAACCATATTATCTCAGTTGCTTATTTTTTACTTTCCCTCTCTAAAATATATATTTTTTTAATCAATTGAGTTATAGGCGGAACGATGTACGACTGGTTAGCACATCTGCCTCACAGTTCTGAGGACTGGGGTTCAAATCCCGGCCCCGCCTGTGTGGAGTTTGCATGTTCTCCTGTACCTGCGTGGGCTTTGTCCGGGTATTCCGATTTCCTCCCACATCCCAAAAACATGCATGGTAGGCTGATTGAAGACTCTAAATTGCCCGTAGGTGTGAATGTAACTGCGAATGGTTGTTTGTTTCTATGTGCCCTGCGATTGGCTGACGACCAGTTCAGGGTGTACCCCGCCTCTCGCCCGAAGATAGCTGGGATAGGCTGCAACATGCCCGCGACCCTAGTGAGAATAAGCGGTTCGGAAAATCAATGAATGAATGAATTGAGTTATGCAGCTTATCTGTCACATTAATGGTGGAAAATGTTTTTAAATATTTCTTGGTCTAATTTTTTCTTGTGTCACAAAAACCTCAGGGGTGTGTAGACTTTTTATATCCACTGTACAGTAAATCATAACTGATGTCACAGCTTCCAATGGTCAGACAATTTCAAAGCTGGTGTGACTTCTAATGTAAAACTGTTGGTAGATATTTTGAGCATGCATTCAACCTCCTTGCATTACCTTAGTGCAGTTTTCTGCTTTAGGCTCCAGATCGTTGAGGGTGACCAGCTCCGTTAACAAACTGCTCTCCTGGTAACCTCCCTTTGCATCTAGCTTGAAATATGCCTGAGGCTTTGACAGGATGAGGTGCAGGTTTATTGCAAAGCCAGCCATGTCAATGGCAAAGGGTCGATGTGGGTCATATACAACCTTCCAGCCATACACCTTTCCCAAGCTGTTTACCTTGGGGGACTCGTAGCGAAGGCCCCCAACAAATGCAACGGGCCACACAGAGACCTTTCTGGTAGATCGCATCTGGTAGTTGGAGACAGACTTGCACTTACTGTACTCTTTTCAAATTGATTTCACATTCAAATTATTTAATGTTTCTAGTGTTCTTGCGCTTAACGGCCTATCTCACTAGCCTGGAGACAAGCTGGCGACTCAAGTCTCTGCTGGTTGTCGAGACTAACCGGGTCGCTAGGGAGTCGCGGAAAATTCAAATATGTTTACGGTAATATTTTCGGAGACCTTTTGGAGACTTGTTCAGGTCTCGACTGGGGAGACATCTCCTCCACTTTACGCTGACTTCTCTGCAACATCACGGAGACAACGCAGCGACTTCCGGGTGTATTGGTTTTCACGAGATGTCGCTCTGGTAAGAGCGCAAGCAATATTTTGGGCTCCAGAGTTGCCTGAGTTGCAGTGACTAATCAGTCACAGCGACGTCTCCCCCAGTGAGATAGGCCCTTTAGGATGAAAGGACATCAAGCCTCACCTCCTCAAATACTTTCAGGCTGTAAGCGTTGTCATCATCGGCAAAGTAGACGATGCCTGGCTGGGTTTTGTATACATTGAAGGTCTCTCGAAGCCACCGCAAAGCCAGGTTTCTTTGTAAGGTCCCCCTTGGGAATTTAGGATCTGGGCGACCATACGTAATGAAGTTCTGAGGCGTCTGCACGTTTAGGTGCGTGTAATTGAGTTCCGTCTCATGGAGGAGACGACTAACCAGAGCTGTCCTCTTTTGCGAGTCCTCCACCACGATCCAGTGCAGGTTGGCCACATGGAGCAAAGTGTTGGCTAGACGAGTGAGGTCAGCCTTCTGCATCGGCCGCCGGTAGGTAGGGGTGATGACATGGACGGTTGGCAGGATGTCAGAATTGGGTAGTGGCTTGGCATAGACATCCTTAGAACGCACCACCTCGAATATGTTCTGTGAGCGGGACTCTTTGTTAGCAAAGGTATTGCTGGAGCTTGGACTGCCTCTGTGTCCTATGTTACAAAAATTAAAAATAAAATATTAAAATATAGAAAAAAATATATATAGAATTTGTGTTCTAGGTGTGACTGTGAGTGCAAATAGGCAATTAGGCAATTACTTTACACTTTTGACATTAAAAGATGAATTCTTGATAAACAGTTGCATCGTATACATCTGCATATGACACACAATTACACAAGAATAGGAAAAAGATGGTGAATTACTCCCTTCAGTCTTCTCTTTAGCGGGTAGAATGCATGCTTCATCGGGTTTAAGTCTGCAGATTGATTTGACTAGTCTAAAATCTTGCACATCTTTCCCCTGATGAAGTCCTTTGTTCTTTTGGCAGTGTGTTTTCTGTCATTGTACTTCTGCGTAATGAAAGATCTCATAATCAGTCTTTGGTTTATTTAGACGTTTGAATTAATTTTGGTCAAGTTTAATCTTTGTTTCATCAGTCCATAAAACTTTTGTCCAGATTGTTTTAGGCTACTCCCTGTAAATATTCTTGTTGATAATGAATGAGTGTGGTTCGTTTTGTTTCTTCTGGTGTTGCCCAGTCCGTTACATTTACTCAAGTAGCATTTTGGATCAATTGTACTTAGTTTTAATGCATCATACTTTTTACTTGAGTATTTTTGTGAAGAAGAAACGGTACTTTTACTCCGTTACAGCGATCTATCTACATGCCACGCGCTATTTATTATTATTTTTTTAATCAATTATTGCGCGTGCGATCTATTTTTAGACTCTCTTCGACTTCCGCGTAGGGCACCGTTCAAGCCAGCTCTGTTAATGTATGCAAGCACTGGAAGAACATTTAAACTCCACCCAGGAGGTCCTGAGCCAAGAGTCAAACCCAGAACCTCTCAACTGTGAGGCAGACGTGTCAATCACTATTAAAATCACTCTTTATGATATTTGAATGCTTATTTTTACAGTTTTGAACTACATGCATCAATTTGACTAGATTCAGTAGCAATATACCGACAGTGGATATATAAATTCTGCATAAGTAGTAGTTCCACAAGTGTGCACACCCTCATAACTTTGATGTGACTGTGTTCAGCATCGATTACATTCAAACTCATGTTAAATCTCCGTCAGCACACACCTGCCACCATTTCAAAGTGCCTCTGGTTAATCCTCAATAAAGGTCTTATTTATTCTGGTAGGGGTGGCAGAGTGAACAAGTGGTTAGCATATCTGGCTCACAGTTCTAAGGTTTGGGATTTGTTTTTAAGGTTATTAAAAAAAAAAAAAAATAAAAAAAAAAAAATAATAAAAAATACGACCTGATACACTCGTTACCGTGGCGAGGACAAAGAGAGTGGATCGCGCGGACTGTGTTATAAGAACAAAATGGCGAAAAACGTGTGTTGGTGGTCACCGGTGCTCAGGAGAGGATACATTAATTACTGTATGTACTTTCTTCCATCTCATAGAAGACCATTAATTTGTTCTGTCTGTCACTATGCCTCACTGGCATAAATAGATGAACAAAGATATATTATTTATTGTAAATAAAAAAATTTTGAGCAATTAAGTACACAAGTATATAGAGTAAATGAACAGGTCATTTAAATAGACACATTGCCCCATGTTGTGATCGGATCGGTGGTCGGTTTTCGTTTTTTTAAACTCGCTGATTGGTGATCGGCATCATAAATCCTGATCGTGTGAAACCTAACCAAAACATAGTTTCTTCAGAAGATTTTGTAGACTCCCTTTTACAATTCACAGACACACACACACACACACACACACACACACACACACATATATATAGTTGTAATTATTGGGTTTCCATATAGTCCATTTGATTTACTGTTTGGCTACTATTGTGACCAAGCAGACCTAAATGTCTGTGTATTACAGTTTCAATGTACATGCTAATAACACTCAAATGTATTCAGTTATGTTTGATTAATACAAACAATATTCCCTCTCGGTACTTTCTTACCCTTAAGTCTTGCAAGAAGAGGGGGGCTGGTGCTGTCGTCCCAAACATAGATGAGTAAGATCCAAGGCAATAGGATCAGTAGAATGGCAACAATGTTTCGTCTTTTCGGCATCTCCAAGTTCAGCCCTCAGTCATTCCCTGCTGGGTGTATGACACAAAATGTAGCACACAAACACAAGAACCAAAGTATACTGAAATATACTTTCCAATGACAATCGGATCAAAAAAGCCCAAGTCATGCATAACACTGGTCTGCTTGACGCATGATATATATACTTTGGATCATGAACTGTTCCTTCTCTATACTTTTGTCTTCACCATACTTTTCTCTTGCCATTATTCTGAAACAGGTTGACGGGTTAACTTAAGACTTAAATATTGAATTAAATATTCTTCAGTGTCAACGTCAGCCACCTGATCTCAAGCCAATTGAGCACACTTTTTTAGTTGTTGAAGACAAAACTGAAGCTATCATTTCCCAGAAACAAGCAGCAAATGACTGTGGGCCATACCAAGCAGTAGCTATCCATTTATGTATTGCTTTTTTTTTTTTTAAAACTTATTTTCAAACCATACAATTGAAATTATAAATTCACAGACCATGAAAATGTAGAAATAAAATAATCCTCTCAAAGCAGTAAAAATTAAACGATAAAGTATTCAATTCTAATTTAAATTGAAAACTTAATATTTACAGACACACCCAAAAATCATCGTACAAAAATAGTTTCTGATAATGACACCCCTTACTGCATTTTTAGTCAGTCAATCTTTCTTTCAGAGAGAAAGTCAGCGGTACAATATTTATTTATTTTCAGATGGCTCAGGTGCATCATCGACCTCATCAGAGGGAGGGACATTCCGCTTTGTAGCAATACTGTGCAGGACAATACAAGCTAGTATTATGTTGCCCACTCCTTGGGGGTTCCACACACAAGTAATTGAGGCACGCAAAGCGCCCCTTCAGAACTCCATTTAAACGTGTTATGGTCGGCATATGGCCGGAGAATGGACCACCAAGCAGATGGAAAAAGGTTTGCAATAGTTGCACAGTCTTTATTCAAATATGGAGGCACAACAATAATTACTGCAAAACAGAAAACAATGATGACAAACGGTCGTTGGTAAAAACTAAAACGAGGATACAAAGATGACATGAGTGTGAATCACCGTGATGACAGGAAACAATAAAGCTACGATGACAAATGGTCTTCATGAGAAATATCATCACTAGAAAAGGGAAACACAAAATTCACAGAAGTCCTGATGAGATGAAATCCAATGGGAACGATGCAAGGGAACAAGAGTTACGTCAATCAACAAAATGGCTTGCAGGACAATACTCCAACACCTTCCTTCCACTGCAGACACACGTAATTACAAATCAAGGCTGATTGCATGCAGGTGGGGCTCAGTGGCTCCACCCACCAATGACCCTGGCAAGACTGAGGGCAGAGAGAGAAAATTACATTACTGGTAGGCAGAACACAGAACATGGCAGTACTCCTCCCTCAACAGACGTGAGTAGCATGAAACTCACACAGGATAGACAAATCCAGGATCCAGGAGCGAGGAACCCATTGCCACTTCTCTGGACCATAGCTCTCCCAGTCGACCTCCCTACCCCTTCCTCAGGCGTCTAAAATGTACCTCACTGTGTAGACTGGTTCGTCATTGAGTGGGTGCGGCGGAGGAGGAGGATGCACTACCGGAGGGATGAGTGGGCTAGTGCAGACAGGCTTGAGCAGAGATACTTTGAACACAGAATGGACCTTCAATGACGGCAGGAACTTGAGTTTCATGGCAACTGGGTTAACAACAGAGTTACAAATGGACCAATGAAGCGAGGACCCATTTTCCTTGACACCCCCAATAAGACAAAGATCTGATTCGTAGGAAGGAAAAACTGGAGACTGATACCCGTAAGCAGTCTTGAATGGGGACATTCCAGTAGCCAAGCAGATGAGGATTTTGTGGGTGTATTCCACCCAGGGAAGGTGGAGAGACCAGGATGAGGAATGTTGCTGACACACGCAAGGAATTGGGACCTCCAGATCAGAGTTAGCCTGCTCAGTCAGCCAATTGAACTGTGGGTGGTACCCTGTGGACAAACTTGCTGAAGCTACCATGGCTCCGAAGAATGCCGTCCATAGCTGAGACGTGAATTGTGCCCCTGTTAGACACCAGTTTGGAAGGGATGCCATGGATACGAAGCTGTCTCCAGTGAAGATTGCAACTTAGGCAGAGGAATGAAATTGGCCATCTTCAAGAATCGGTCCACCAAACTAAGGATGACCAAGTTGGCCTGTGATGATAGAAGACTGGTGGCAAAATCCAGTGCAATGTGGGACCAAGGGCGGAATGTGATGGGCAATGGATGAAGAAGACCAGCAGGCAGTTGATGCCAAGACTTGTTTCTGGTCGACGAGCGAACGCTAGAACATGACAGCCCTCACTTCTAAATCAGTCTGATCCGGATCCATACTTTTTAAGATGACCAAATCTGGATAATGAACGTTCTAAATTAGATAACATTTTTCACTGAAGGCTACGAGGTATGTAAAAAAAAAAAATGGTAGAATAACCAACATGGGGTCAATCAAATTGTGCAGAAAGCGATGTCATTTTCAGATATTTTTAACAATGATTTTTAGATTTCTGTAAATGTTAAGTTTCGAATTAGAGTTAGAACTGAATACTTTATTGTAAGATTTTTACAGCTTTGAGAGGATTATTCTATTTCTAATTTAACGGTCTTTAATGTGAAGTACTCTATCATTTCAACTGTATGGTTTGAAAATCAGATAAAAAAATAAATAAATAAATGGATATCAACTGCATGACAAATGTTAATTAGTTGAATAGTTGCACAATCTTTATTCAAACACGGCGGCACAAAAATAAATCTATCTACACTAGACAGAAAATGAAAGAGAAAATCACAGAAGTACTTAAAGACAAAAACACAAGTACTTTTGGAATGCCTACATAGAAGAAACAGAAACACAAAATTCATGGAAGTACTGAATCAAAAACAAACCTTAAGTACTCCTGGAACTGATGAGACGAAATCTGATCGGATCGATACAAGGGAACAAGAGTTATGTCAAAAAAAGCAAGCAGTATAATACTCGGACACCTTCCTTCGACTGAAGCCAAATACCACCCAAGCCTGATAGTAGACCTTTTTACATGAGTTGCTCAAAGCACACCTAGGAGCCTTCAGTGCTATATGAAGTCTAATTCAGAACAAGAGCTTCATTTTCAGCTGCCTCAGGTGCACCATTGACCTCATCACAGGGAGGGACAGTCCGCTTTGTAGCAATATTGTGCACAACAATGCAAGCATGTATTATGTTGCATACTCCACTCGCAAGTAGGCATGCAAATCACCTCTTCAGAACTCCATTTAAACGCTCAGTAGTAGTAATCCTTCTTTATTTTTATTGTTTCAATGTTGAATTTTGTTGTTGTGCAGGTATGGTCTTACTGGCCCCAGCCAATGTGGCACCCGAGGCAAGATTTCCTATGGTGTCATTGATTATACATATGCTTACAATGTTTTTTTTAAATACCGTTTTTAACTTAGTCTTTAATTTACAGGATAACATGTCACCCAATTTCCAAGCTACTGGCCCCACGACCCGACCTCGGATCAGCGGTAGAAAATGGATGGATGGTGAATGGATGGATGGATGGATAGATAGACCCGGCCTCGGATCAGCGATAGTCTAATGTCTCCACATTAGACTGCATATCACACTGAAGGCGTCTATGTGTGTAAAAAAAAAAAAACTGGCAGAATAGCCATCGTGGCATGGCATCATGGCTTAACATTTATATTTATATAAATTTATGTATTTACTTGGACAAATGAAAAGCACAACAAATACAAATACCCCATTTACAATATCTTTTGACCAGCCAGACCAAACCTGCAACACATTTTTTAAAAGCAAATATAGTCTGGTTAGCACATCTGCCTCACAGTTCTGAGGACACAGGTTCTCCGCGTGCCTGCATAGGTTTTCTCTGATTACTCTGGTTTCCTCCCACATCCCCAAAACATGCGTGGTAGGTTAATTGAAGACTCTAAATTGCCCATAGGTGTCAAGGTGAGTGTGAATGGTTGTTTGTTTATATGTGCCCTGCTGGGATAGGGTCCTGTTCGCCTGCGACCCTAGTGAGGATAAGCGGTAAAGGAAATGGATGGATGGATGGAATTTCAACCTTGAAACATTAAAAAACAAGGTGTGGTATTGAGCGTTTAAACGGAGGTCCGAAGAGGTGCTTTGCGTGCCTCAACTACTTGCATGTGGAACACCAAGGCGTGTGCAACATGATACTTGCTTGTATTGTCCTGCACAATATTGCTACAAAGCGGAATGTCCCTCCCTGTGCACCTGAGGCAGTTGAAAATGAAGACGTACAGTACCTCCAACTTTCTCTTAGAATGAGAGCGTGACTAAAAATGCAGGAAGGGGTGTCATTATCAGAAACTATTTTTGTACAATAGCAAATTTGGATTATACTGTGATCTAATCTGATTTCAGAATAAAAAAAAATTTGTTTTGTTTTGAACAGCCCATTTTGGAGAATGTATCTTATCCCTTATCCAAAATCCGATCAGATTACATTTAAACAATTTGGCCCTGGGCATACAAATGTGTATTTACATGATGATGATAATCATCACATAACCTTGATTAAAAAGATCAACCGCAGTCTAAAACCAAATATTGGTCTAGCTAATTAACACTTGAGGGTAGATTTTATCAGAATCAGAATCAAAATCATAGGGTTGTATTTGCACAGTGTACCATTGACAAGGACAATTAAATTATTTGTGCACATCATGCTGTAAAGGGATTACTTGATCTCCACCCACTCATTTCAAAGTAAATTAGCCTCATTAATTTATTTAGGTGGTGGGCGCGGTGCCTTTGGGTCCCGGGCCTGTGCCCTCCTCTTCCCTCCCCCTGGGGCACGCTGCCGTGGTCATCTCCTTCCTCTCTCCCGGGCTGTGTGGGGTCCCTGGCTGATTTAGGGCGCCTCCCACCTTCTGGCACTGTTCTGGTCACTGGGCTATTGTTGGTTTGGGGGGGGTCGGAATTGGCTGTGGGGTGGTGGTGGGTGGGGGGGGGGCTTCCCCCCTTTTCTCTGTGGTTTGCCGGCCGGTCGGGCCGGGCCGGACCTGCAGGAATCTAGCCTCTTACTTCACACACTCTGCACATTTTTAGTCCTCACACTGTGCATACTCTGCACATTGGGCACACTCATATCTCATTCAGGGTCCCCTGGGGGAATGGCACCAGGTATGGTGGGGCGGGCGCCGGGCCGGGTGCTGGCACATCTGTGCTGGTTTCCAGTCTGGTCGCTGCCCCCCCTTTCCCCTTCTGTGGGTTGGGCTGGGGAGGGCACTCGGCCAGGTGTCCCGGCACTCCGGCCTGCTCTCTGGCCCACCATGTCTTTCTCCCGCGGATTGTTAATGCACTACATAAATTAGCACATCCTTGGGGTGCTGGTTGGCCTGGATGGGGGTGACGGTTGCGGGTCAGTATTGCCCTGTGACCGTCTCGCCTCACCTCACCGGTCTCTCCAATTTTCCTGTACTACTCCCCACCACACACAATCACGGTTCCCAGTCGGGGACCTGGTAACCATAGTAATAGGATGGGTGGTGGGTGGTGGGTTTTCACATTTCTGTTGGCTTGACTCCTGGGTCCTGTGCCCCACCCCTCCTCCAGTTCTTGGGCCACGGAGTTTGGGCCCCACCTTCCTCTCCCCTCTCTTGGCACCCTTGCTCACGACGGGCGTTTAATGTGGGCTCTCTTTGGCGGGCTATAACCGTTTTTGGGTGGCGGCTGGCTCCTGTTTTGGGCCCTGTTGATGGGTGGGGCCCTCATTGCTCTACGGTGGCCGCGGGGTTTGAGGGGGTTTTGCAGTGGTCCGGTGCCCGTGCCCCTCCCTTTGGGACTGGTTGGGACGATTCGGTCGGGACCTCTCTGGGTCCTGGGGGGTCGGTGGCATGCCACTGTTTGGGTCCCCTGCTGGATGGACTCACTGGGCTTGCACCGTTTCAATAATAGATTGTGTACCTATTTTGGACAATCAGGCCATTTCATTGCCACATGCGCCATAAGACCAAAAGACCAACGTTTTCCAAACCATTAATGACATCCTCCGCGATATGCTTAACTGGTTTGTTTACCTCTATTTCGACGACATCCTCATTTTCTCCCACTCTCCCAAAGCACATCACCATCATGTCCGTCAAGTCCTCCAGCGTCTCCTTGAGAACCACCTTTTTGTCAAACCTGAGAAATGTGAATTCCACCTCTCCTCTGTACACCTCCTGGGCTATATCATTGGCAGAAGACAATTACAACCAGACCCAGCCAAGATCCAAGCAGTCGTCAACTGGCCCATTCCCTCCACCCGCAAAGAACTACAATGTTTCCTAGGATTCGCCAATTTTTACCGCCGCTTCATCCGCAACTACAGCAAAGTGGCTACTCCTCTCACTAGCCTTACTTCCACCAGCTCTCCATTCCAGTTGACCCCTGCTGCATTCCAAGCCTTCAAGCATCTAAAAGACTTATTCACCAGCGTCCCCATCCTGAGACACCCCGACCCCTCCCTCCAGTTTGTTGTGGAGGTCAACGCCTCTGACACTGGAGCGGGGGCTGTCATCTCCCAGGGCGACCCCGAATCCCAGAAACTACATCCTCGTGCCTTTTTAACCCGTCGTCTGTCTTCAACCGAGCGAAATTATGACGTAGGAAATCATGGGCTACTGGCCATCGTCTGGGCGTTGGAGGAGTGGAAGCATTGGGTGGAGGGGACAGATTCTCAGTTTTTTTATTATATGGACCGATCGTAAAAATCTTGCCTATCTCCGTTCCGCCAAACGTCTTAACCCCCGACAAGCTCGGTGGGCCCTCTTCCTGAGCCAATTTAATTTCAGCCTCTCCTTCTGTCCTGGTTCCCGCAACAGCAAGCCCGATGCCCCATCTCCCATGTGCTCAGCCCCCTCCAGTCCCACGGAACCTGAACCCGTCCTTCTTTCCTTCTGCTTCATTGGGGCAGCCACTTGGGAGATGGAACAGGTAGTTAAAAATGCTCAAAAGACCCAACCGGATCGAAAGACCGGACCTCCTTACCAGCTGTTGGTACCCAATTCGGCACGTTCTAACGTTCTTCTGTGGGCACACAATTCCAAACTCTCCTGTCATCCCGGGATCATACCATCCAATTCATACAAGCACTTCTGGTGGCCCAGTCTGATGAAAGACACCAGGAGTTTGTCCGAGCCTGCTCCGTCTGTGCCCGAGGGAAGACTTAACAACTGCCCCCAGCTGGTCTGCTGCGCCCCTTACCTATCCTGAGCCGCCCCTGGTCCCACATCACCTAGAACTTCGTAACCGGCCTACCTCCCTCTGAAGGTAATACTATAATTCTTACTATAATCGATGGGATTTTCCAAGTATGTCCATTACGTACCCATTCCCAAATTACCATCTGCCTTTGAAAACGCTAATCTCCTTGTTAATCACGTCTTTAAACTCCACAGAATCCCCATTGACTTCGTCTCTGACCGAGGTCCTCAGTTTGCCTGCCAGTTATGGAAGGAGTTCTGTAAGACGGTGGGCACAGCAGCCAATTTGTCTTCTGGGTACCATCCACAGTCCAACGGCCAGACGGATAGGTTGAATCCGACTCTGGAGTTGGCTCTATGCTGCGTTGAAGAATGCAATTCCACCTCCTGGAGTGCCTTTCTTCCATGGATCGAATATGCCCGCAACTCCCTCACCAGCTCCACCACAGGTATGTCTCCTTTCATGGCCTGTTATGGTTTCCAACCTCCGTTGTAGCATACTGTGGTGGTTCCCGCAGTGAGGGATCACCTGCGAACGGTCCATTCCATTTGGAAGGACGTCAGGGCGGCTCTGAATCGGTCTGCCGAGAAGAATAAACGGTTTGCGGATCTTGGTGAGTCAGACGGTTTGGCTCGCCTCCCGTGAGCTCCTGCACCAGACTGAATCCCGTAAACTCACTCCACGCTTTATTGGTCCCTTCCCGATCACTATAATCATCAATCCCACGTCAGTTCAATTAAAACTCCCACAATCCAAGATTCATCCGACGTTCCATGTGTCTCTGCTCAAAACTTTTCTCCATGTGCGCTCTTAGCCCTGCGGCCGTGCTCGCCCTCTCTCTTTTCCCAGTAATCAGCACCGCCTCGGCTCCGCACCTGTTGCCAATCAGCACGCTACACTGCCTGCATTTAAGCCTCCCAGATTCTGGAAATCGGCGCCAGAGTATTAACGTTCACCCGTGTGCTCCTTCCGTGCTCCCCGCCTCACTGTTCTCTCCAGCCACGGCGTCAAGCTCTTCCACCTGCTCACGCCACCGCTCCCCGCATGTTCCTTGTCCTGACGGTCCACCATCACGCCTTGGAGATCCCACCCTGAACTGGAATACAAATAAACCATTCTCCACAACTTCTTCCGCCTCCGTCTGCTTCTGGGTCAAGTCAACATCGATATTATTTTATCATGACAACTGTCTCACTATTGTTCTCACCCCTAGTCCACTTGTCCACTCTATCCCTCTGTCTGTCCCCTAAAACCCTTTTCTGTCTGGATGCATTTTCAATAAACATCAGAATAATAATAAATAAATGAATAAAAATAAGCAGAGGGAGTATTTCAAACTCCCCTGTTGCACAGCAAAACTGTTCCAGCACAAAGGCATAGAGATCCACCATTCACCACACAGATCCACCATTCTTCAAGGCCATGCAGCTGAACAGGCTGCATGGCCTGTTTTAAAAAAAAATAATAATTTAAAAAAAAAAAGGTAAATAGTTGGAAAAAATGTATCAGTCATGGTTAGAAAGAGGATCCAAAATAGTTTATTCAGAAAAGATTTCAAAAGAAGCACCAGACTACTGAATTATTTGGAGATACCCTGTTAAAAATGAATCAATGCTAAAAATTAAACAACCAACTGTGCTGATTTTTTTATTTGTTTCATTTTACATTTTTTTTTTTTTACTGGAGATCACATGCTCTGAACCCGGGTGGGTTGGGAGTCGGGACGGACTCAGTGAAATGGAACTGAAGGCACCTATATAACGCAAACAACACCGCCGAGTGAACACAGACGTGCGTAACTAGAACACAAAACTACAGAAAAGACAGTGTCTTCATTGATTCATCTTCCATTACGCTTATCCTCACGAGGGTGGCAGGGCGTGCTGGAGCCTATCCCAGCTATCCTGGGCGAGAGGTGGGGTATACCCCAAACTGGTTGCAAGCCAATCGCAGGGCACAGCTGAACAAACAACCCTTCGCACTCACATTCACACCGACAGGCAATTTAGAGTGTTCAATTAACCTACCGTGCATGTTTTTGGGATGTGGGAGGAAACCAGAGTACCCGGAGAAAACCCACGCAGGCACGGGGAGAACATGCAAACTTCACACATCAATTAATTAATCAATTGTGGGCCAATAGTCACATGACGAATCCATTATTGGAGCACAGCAAACTGTTATCAATGCCCTACTTTTAATATACAGCTTCTGGAAATCAATAACAGTAATAGCCTTCGGTTACATAGATGCCTCCCCTATCCCTTTTATCTGGGTTGATGTATAATTGTTTAGTTTACAGTGCATCTTAACAATAAAACTTTTGGAAAGAAATCTTTCGACTCTGAACATTTCTCCTATGTTGTACTTTCAGAATTCTTGGTTGGTTGATTATTTTTGAATGACTACAAATTCACTAAGTGCAAAGCAGTTCGCTTAAAAAACAAGTGTAATACAGTAGGCATACTCACAGAAAAGAATGATGGACCACCAAATTTTGCTGTGCTGTCAATCATTATGATGCTGTTAAAGGTAGCAGGTCTTCATTTGTCGACGAGGAATCCATCAGATCCGCATGCTTTGAAAGTGCTTAATGTTTGGTACACAACTGGGAGTGAAAACTATCGGATTTCTGTCATATTATCCAGTGGGTGCCAACCAATCGTTGTGTCGTGTGGAGTACTCAGTATTGGCCCCTCCAGAGACAGAGGAGGTCATT
Source organism: Phycodurus eques (assembly GCF_024500275.1). NCBI lineage: Eukaryota > Metazoa > Chordata > Actinopteri > Syngnathiformes > Syngnathidae > Phycodurus > Phycodurus eques. Next base: position 3,086,208 of record NC_084541.1, read on the forward strand.
CCTCTGGAAGAATGCTGCTTCTCATTGCATAAACAAAAGTTAGGATTGTCAAACCTAAAGGGAAGAGGACTGGGTGGAGGGGTAACCATGGCTGGAGGACTTGGGACTTTGAAATAAATCAAAAATGTCACAACACTAGGAAAGCAATTACTGGGGGATGAAGTGGGATTCGAAAGAACCATACATATTATGGAACTTGTTTATCAGAGGCAAAAATAGTAATTGTTGTTACAAAAGTCAGACTATAAGAAAGTTTCTATTTATTTGGATCTCATTTGTCACCGTTGGCAGGTTTGCATGGGCTAACGAGAACTGGTGGAAACGAAAACCTCACGAGCAAGACAAGGTATGAATATGGTACACCGGAAAACAAGATGAAATATGAAACAAAATTAAATATAATCTAAACAAAAACACAGATCATGAGAGTACCCCTCTTTAAGGGAGGGATTACAGATGTCCCCAGATGTCATAACAAAAATTGTCCACAATAGGGTGGGTGGAATGGGGCCTGGAGGCGGATACAGGGTCCGCCCATCGAGGCCAGCGGGGTGGGCGTTCCGGACGCCAGACATTAGGAGGTTGTCCGGGATGCCAAGTACATGGGCCTCGGCTCGGCTCTTCAGGATGCCGGACCCAACGGCAATGCAGGTTGGCGCTCGTCCGGTGGCCTTCACTTGACCCTGCTCCTGCGGAGCTCATCCACCGGCTGCCGCCCAACGCTGCCCAGGCGGCACTCGTCCAACAGCCGCCACCCACTGCCGTGGCACGAGTACAGGCATTTCAACGATCGATTATTTAAAAAAAACAAAGTCTACTAAAATGTTTCACTGTAACTATTTCCACTTGTTATTTAAAAAAAAAAAAAAAAAAAAAAGTTTCCAATTTACAATATAAGCAAATATGTACACGCCTTCTGCATGTGTCAGGCCGTTTCACGCTGACGTTTCCAAAATGTGGGCGCATCCAAATCTGGCAGAAAATCAAATGTTTCATCAGAAAACAAGCCTAAAATTAGTCACTGATGGTGTAGTGGTACACGTCAACCCTTCGGATTTTGCAAAAGGTTACCCCTGTTTTAAGCCAACAACAGCACATAGACAAACAACCATTCACACTAATATTCACAACTTCTGACAATTCAGTCATCAGTTAATCAAATCTATTTTCAAAATGTGAGATATCCATACAAGCATGGGGAGAACATGCAAATTTCACACAGTAAAGCTTATATTTGAACGTGGGACTTCGAGACTGTGAGGCAAACATGCTAAAATGTTTCCCCATGCAGTGTTACGCTTCTTATTTTTTATTTACTTACTTACTTACTTACTTTTTGCTCGTGCTGTGCACTGCTAAGTTTCCATTTCGAGTACTTGTCTATGGAATTTCATGAAACTCTCTTACTACTACTACTAATGCATTACACTTATATGGCGCTTTTCTAGGCACTCAAAGACGCTTTAAAATTTCACACCCTGGTGTTAGCAAGCTACTTATGTAGCCACAGCTGCCCTGGGGCAGTCCGATGGAAGCGTGGCTGCCATTCTGCACCTACAGGGCCTCTGAGCACCATTGCTGTACAAGTCGGAATATTTGGCCACCATTTTATTTTGACCAACGTGAATGTAATTTTGTCACAGCGCCACAAGATGGCATGGGCGGTGTCCCTAAATGTGCTCGGAGTTCTTAAAAAAATTGAATATCATCTATCGAGTATCGCGGGTCTGAGAGCCAGAAATGTAATGTCCTCACTTGAGTATGTCAGGTCTTAGGAGGTTAATGTGGTCTTGCTGATACACGTATACGTGAATGTATGTATCCAAGGAGATAATAGTGAATGACATCCCAAAAGATCTTGGTTCGGGATTTTCTTGAGTGGACGCGAGTGAACAGTTTTTGTTTTTCTTACCGTTGAAGCGTGCGTGGTGTGCGTGCGTGCGCGTGCGCGACGTGACGCGCGCGCGCGAGAGACTCCTGCGATCCAATTCGCGGCTCGCACAAACTGGGCGGTACCTGTTCGCCGATCCGCGTAAGCTCCGGTGGCGGCCGGACACCGGCGCTGGGAGCCGCGACGTGGTCACCAGCTTCTGTGAGTCGCTCCATCTTTTGTCACGTCGAGGCAGGGTGACAGCAGACAGCGTCCCCGCCGCGCCTGGTGACACCGAACCTCGAGTACGGTTCGCCGAAAATGGCCGCTCCTCCGACCGTTCGCTAGCGTGCCACTGATTTTGGACTTACTTCAATGGATTCAAGTCTTTATACTGTTTATATTTGTTGAATAGCTTCGTCGCGCGCTTGTAAAAGAATGCGAGTTCGGTGCGGAGGATGCGGTCGACCGAACCGAGCACCTCTAAGTGACCGGAAGCAATTTTGAGCGCATTATAGCCGTGTGCGATGTGTGTGGTTTGACCGACCCAAATGACCCTGCCAGCTCAATGAGCGAGTGTGACCAAGTTATGTCACGAGTGTGCCGCATGCTGCAAGCAACCCGACTCACTGCATGAAATCCAGTACAGTACACAAGAGTGAGATATTGGCGAAATTAGCCTGGCCACTGGGCAGACCGAGCTGAGATAGGACCCCCCCCCGACCCCCCATGCAAAGTTTACACCAGTGTGACTTGAGTTCATAATTATTATTATTATTTATTTATTTATTTTGTTTAAGTGCCCATGTGTCAGTGCATGTCTTTTTCCTCTTTGAACATGAAGCCAACAATATTTATTGGGAACCAAGACACATTTCTCCTTAACGAGGGTGTACTGCGCTGAGTGTGAAACACATTCATAGGTTTGAAAACTTGCTTTTGTTTTCAGGCTGCGGTGTAAAAATCCGCCTCAAAGATCGAGCGTCTGCAGGGACCTTCTGATGAGGACTGTTCGGCGACCTGCTCACTACAAACAACCGGCGGATCATGTCCCATTTTAGCTGAACACAGTCTAACTACTGCCTCTGACTTGATTGACTGACTGGCTAAATGTCAAAGGACCCAAATACACAATCAGTTCTCTCTTTTTTTTTTTTTTTTTACACACATTTGTTTTGATCCTGCGGAACCATGGGGGCAACAGGTTACGGCTACTATCGCGTGAAGATCTTCTTCTCCATGTTCATTGGCTACATGCTGTACTTCTTCAACAGAAAGACATTCTCCTTTGTCATGCCCTCAGTGATGGATGAAATTAAGCTGGACAAAGATGATTTGGGTAAGAATTTAAATTTGACTGTTTATCTAAAATACACGGCACAAATGCACTCAGTTAGTAACGAATGTGGCTCACCTGAAAGTTGATCTATCTAACGAATGTAGAGTGGTGACCAGTTCCGGATTGTACCACGCCTCTTTACCAAATCCAGCTAGGATAGGCTCCAGCTGGGATTTGATTGGGCGTGGAAAAGCGATCATTGAAGGAGAATATTGGGATTTGGATCGGAACGAACCTTATAATATCAGACTACTTATAGTCTGACATTCTCCGCTGTGTCTTTGCCCTACCCACAAAATCAGGAAAATTCAAACAGTGAAAAAAAATGCTAAAGCTATATCTAAAAAAAATTCAGCACTATATTGTTATTGTTAAGTCTTAGCATATGTTTTCAGCACTTACTTTCAAACATATTTAATGTATTTAGAAACAAAACACGGATATCTGTTTAGAGCCTCTTTAAATAGAATTTTTCATTAGTTGGAGAAAGACATTTCTTAATTTCAAAATAGTACAAGGAGTAACTATTCGATTTTGATTCGAGAGTCATTCGTTACTGTCAAGACGAATGGCAAATTGGGATTAAGAGGGCGAGTCTGAGCTCTAATTCGTAGCATTCTGAGAATATACTAAATATGCACTAGATGCAACCTTTGTGTCTTTGACATTCTCAGATTTCTGTGACAATCAATATTAACCCTCCTTGTGTCTGCAGGTCTGATCACCTAGCAGCCAGACCATGGCCTATGCCATCAGTAAATTCATCAGCGGCGTGTTGTCGGACCAGATTAGTGCCCGCTGGCTTTTCTCCATCGGCCTCTTCGTGGTGGGAGGCATCAACGTGGTTTTCTCGCGGTCCTCCACGGTCACCATGTTCTCACTGCTGTGGTTCGTTAACGGCCTGGGACAAGGTTGTGGATGGCCACCATGTGGGAAGGTGCTCCGCAAGGTAATTCCAAATGCCCTGCACGATGAGTCAGTGTTATTCCATTGCACCATTGACACACAGGCAATGTATAATTCCTGCAAATAGTCAAGTCAGCTACCCGAGTGTGAGAACCAACTGCTGACAGACTTATTTTCACTTTGTAGTGTAAAAGTTCACTGGTTGGAATGCTGCTCCCTGCTGCCAGACACTATTAACCTATGCAAGATGAGCCTGTGATAAAGTCCAGTAAGGTGGAGCGGTATTAGCCAAAAAATGGGATTGATTGACCAACAATCTGAAAGCTGCCACTGTCACCCACCAATAACTTGCAGTTAGAATAAGTATCAATGATGGAAGCTAAAGAAAAAAGTCAAGTAAATTGATGTAGCTAGTTAGAGGCCCCTCAACAGTAAGAGGCATTTGCGCTCTTTAAAAGGTGGGGAATAAATAGGCTTTGGCACGTCTTCAGCATGTTGAAGGGGATCTGATTGCAAGCGATTCTATTAGTAGAACATCCTCAGTACATCGTGCCTTAAGAAACAACAACAGTCAACAGTTTTTTATGTATTTATTACCGAAAGGAACCATTTTTTTATAGGGTCCATTTTTAACTACAAACTTTGCTGCAGTGATGCAGCTGCATTGTTTTTGTCGAATTAGTGTCTTCCTACAGTGGATCTACACCGTGTTACTCTCTGTGCTTATCTGTTCGACATGTTTCGGATTTGTTTCGCTTAGTAAGCAGTGAACAAATAATGGTGGCCATTAAAGTACATCAATATTTTTTTTTTCTCCATCTGAAGACCCCAATCTGAATCTAGGGTTTGCCACTTTACAGCTTTGTTCGATGTATATTTTTTAAAATTTGTCTCGGACTTAAATCCCTCTTTGTTTTTTCTTGACAAATTAAAATCAAATATGTCCAAAATCTCTTTCTTCAGTGGTTTGAACCATCCCAGTTTGGAACATGGTGGTCTCTGCTGTCCTGCAGCATGAACCTGGCAGGGAGTCTGGGCCCAATCCTGGTTACAGTGCTCCTACACTACTATGACTGGAGGACCATCCTAACTATGTCAGGTGTCTTCTGCGCTGCCTTCTCACTTGTGACTCTGGTGTTGGTGAAGAATGATCCAAAGGATGTGGGCCTGCCTGGTGTTGAGTTGGCACCCAAGAAGGGGGCAATTAGACGTGAGTAAAAAATAATAAATTGATGGATGGTTGGTACAAGGGTGGATGGAAGGATGGATGCATGATAGATGCAGTTACACTATGTCCATACGTATTAGGACAGTAACAATATGATTTTGCCTTTACACACAACAATGCATTTGAAGTAAAGCAATCACATTGTAATGTAAGGGTGGACTTTCAACTACATATATCAGTTTGTCCAAATCCTTTAGCGCTTGTGGAAATGGGATCACCATGTAATCCCTACATATTTATTCGGAAACTTCTTAAATTCTACACATAAATCAAATCTCGATAGCTTTGTTTACAAACATTGTGGTGGTTTAAAAACAACAACAACAACATACATACATACAAACTAATGGTAGTTGTTGCATGGAGAGAAGTGGCACCATGGAAACTGATCACAGAGAGTACCACATCACGTAAGTATGCCAGTGTAAAAACTATCGGCAAAGACAAAAATCTTGATTTGAAAAGCCTTAGCCATTCTGTACATGATGAATTCAGTTACTGTTGTTGCTCCGAACTATTTTAACCTATCTGATGTTCATTATGTCAGTGGATGCTTTAGCGTCTCCTCAATTCCTCATACGGTTGCATGTTATGTTATCAAACATGTCCTCCATTTTCCCTTTTTTAAGGTGTGCATTTGTGGTGTTGTTTAATCGAGGTAAGTGAAGAATGTGTGGGTGTGTGCTCTTGTTCTGCACCAGGCAACAGTGAGAGCACCCTGAGTGAGTTCCTTCTCTCCCCATTCCTTTGGGTGCTGTCTCTGGGCTACTTGGTGGTGTTTGGGGTGAAGACAGCGGCGACTGACTGGGGCCAGCTTTTCCTCATGCAAGAGAAAGGCCAGACCGCTCTTATGGGTATGCATTTTTCTTTCTTATTATTTCAAATGATTGTGTAGAGTGTGTTTTTTACTGGTTAATGGCGTTAACTTGAGCTGTGTTACTCACAGGCAGTACTTACATGAGTGCCTTGGAGGTGGGTGGCTTTGTGGGCAGCCTTGCATCTGGTTTAATCTCTGACAGAGCTGTTGCTCGAGTAAGTATTAGCTGTATCAGACCGAGAAACTGGTTTTATTTGGCACGCCGGTCCTAAACATGCTCTGTGGCTTTCCATAGTCAGGCCTGGGCACGCATGGCAACCCTCGCCACAGCCTGCTCATTGCCATGATGGCTGGTATGTACGTGTCCATGTACCTCTTCAGGGTCACCGTCACACCTGAAATCCCAAAGGTAAAAATGTAAAGACTTGCTGCACCTGCACACTCTAGTAAGAGCTAATACAAAGGATGTATCAGAAATTCTGTCTTGAAAATATAAATATGTATATAAAATCCAAGGGAACTCTGTAGAGTACAAATCTTAACCAGTTGTTTCAAAATGTGTTACATACAAAAATTTGTGGCAAATTGCAAATATGGTTTTGTTCCAAATTGGGTTTTGACTTAACTGTTTGTACTTTTTGCATAATCCTGCTAATGAAGAAACCAGCCAAAGGCAAACAAGCAGTGCATCTCACATTTTGTACTTTTAGCTAAAGTAATACTGATCAGTTAATGTTAAGATTGTTAAAGAGATATACATTTAAGAGTAATTTATTGCACTATGGGGACATTTTAGATATGCTTGAACTTAAATGGTGGTGGCTTTGCGCAAAGGCCATTTGTCTTTACTCTGAATGCGGAGGGCTGAAACGGTATCACGTCTGATACAAAAGATCATCATGGCTGCACAGTTTCGCGCTTGTTTACTTTTGAGCTACAAGTGCAGCTTTAAAGTTTTGTTGATGTTAACAGTTAATTTTGACAAAGAGGTCATTGATCACCCACCACTTCGTTTCGTGTAAGCAGAAGCTGCAGCTTATTGCTTCTCGGCTAGCGTTACCGGGTGCCCTATTCAGATGGGCTTGCATTTATTTGAAGATAGACTTGAATATTTTGAGAGTGACCATGCCGCTGATGTTGTTCCCAACATCTGGTGAAATTTTCACGTCACTAGCAGCTCTGGAAATATATTTAATGACACAAATTGTGATGTGTTAAATACCTTTTTCAGCCGTTATATGTTGCTTTCAGTGTGGCGTCCGTTTTCTTTTTTAAAGCCAAAACGTGTTTTGCTGTTGTTTGATCTCAAGATAGAACTGTCATTGCAGACTGTTAAATTCAACGTGTTGAGTAGCCTGTTCAACTTCAACTCCTAGTACCTACTAAAACAACTGTGTTGAGTTATGTTTAGGTAGTCAATATTAAAGTTTATTCATTCACTTCAGGAGGCTCCTCTTTGGGTCCAAGTCATCCATCCTGTCTCTGTGCTTCTCGGTGTCTCCGAAAAAGAGGTAACAATTTTGCTTAGCGATTTCTTAACTGAAAAACAAAGAAAACAATCTCAGTTGTTCTTGTCATTTGCAGATCTGGATTCTCTTTCTGGGTGCCATGTTTGGATTTTCCTCTTACGGGCCAATTGCCTTGTTTGGTGTTATCGCCAGTGAAAGCGCTCCTTCCAATTTTTGTGGAACCTCGCATGCTATTGTAGCGCTAATGGCTAATGGTACAGTGACCAATACAACATTTTGTCTGTTTACCATGACACAGTCATATGAGTGACATAATTTTCTCTTTATTTCAGTGGGGGCTTTTGTGGCTGGACTTCCCTTCAGCACTATTGCCAAACAACATAGCTGGGACATGGCATTCTGGGTAGCTGAGGTCATAATGGCTGTCACCACGGTTTTGTTCTTCTTCATACGCAATATGCGCACTAAGATGGGAAGAAGAGAAAAAATTGACTGATCTGTGCTCTTCTGAAAAGTGACTCTGGTGTTAAAGGTGTTGCATAAATAATTATAATGAAAATTATTACCAAACAAGTCCAGAGTCCAAAAGACACAAATTTAGTCATTGATACTCAGGGACGGATTACCAAATTCTCTGTGAGGTTTACACACTACAGTATATGGGAAAAAGGTACCCCACCCCCCCACACACACTTCTTAATTGATTAATTAATCAATTGGGGACCACATATCATAGTTCCCACTGAATCTTAATTCTTGATCTTCCAGGACATTTTGGATGATTCTATGGTTCCAACTCTGTGTTGACTGACTTCCATCCCAATCACTTACAACAGTGCTCCCTCTTGTTCAACGCCATTGCAAATATTCATCTAGATGCATGGACAACAATGTCCAAAGACAAATTCCAAAGTCATGTATAAAGTCTTCCCAGGAAAAGAAATGGAGGCTTATTACATATTTATGAAAGCAGTCATTTAAAATGCCAAATGATAGCTGCATGCTGAAAACAATGGAGGAAGTTATTGGTGTAGGCCTGGATGTTAGTAGTGAATTTACATATACTCAATGTTTTCTCATGGGTCTTTTTGTATAGTCTAGAATCTAAACTGCCTATCGATGTGTTTTCACATATCGGGTAGCATCAATAATTTTCATCATTGATCAGCGATAAGGTGTCGTAGAACAAATTATTTGTACGCACACTGTTGTTCACAGATCACATGATACAGAGCAATATTTTGATGCATTTTAAAAAGTTGAATATCAATTCTTTCGGTACTATTTCAATTTGTCTTTCTCAACCTGTGTCTCATGGGCACCTCGAATTCAAAATCCTATTTTCTAGGCTTAAGGCCCCTGTCAGTCATGGGTCTCATCATCAATTTTCTCCCACTTAGAGCAGTGTGGTTTGTCAACTAATAATGGGAACAGACTAAGTGCCAATAGGGAATAGCTTTAATGTACTGTAATGTAATTTTACAATTGATGCCTAATAAATGTAAATTATGGGTGGTTTGAAACACTGATTTTGTTCAGCTGTTTATTGTACAATGAACACCGTGTGCCTGGATATTTATTGCCGATGGAATGGGTGAAAATGATATCTTTAGGTTTTGTAAATAGAAGTGATCATTGCGTTGTCACATTTCACTAGTTTTCCAACCTTTATTGAGCCAAGGCACTCCTTTCACATGAGAAAAATCTCATGGCAAATCACTAAAAAAAAAAAAAAATGTCACAAAAAGTATGAATACGAAAATGATGAGCTCATCTCAATTTACGCACAAATGTACTTACTGTGAATTCTGGGATTGTTCAATTGAACACATAGCGGATACACTTTGCAGGAAGCTAATTCTGTTGTTTGACTGGCAACACAGAAGGTACAATAAACCTTATTGTACCTTCTTCCAAATAACGGAAGAGCATTTAATTGATCTGCTCGTCTCTTTTCATTGCTGGCGTGCAGAGCTGATCAAAGGTATATTTTCAATTAAAAGTAGTTTTCCAAATGAAGTGAAATTGAGTCATTTCTGCGGCACCCCCTGATGATCTCTCATGGCACACTAGTGTCCCACAGCACCCTGGTTTGCAATCAATATGATCCAATACGAATGGGGAAACTGGGCAATATTGTATTTGTAATGGCAGGACTGTCGTTAAATCTTCATTGGATCTCACTATATTGTTCACTGTTCTTAACAATTGTCCTGCAAGTCTATACACTGTATATTTTTGCAGTTGTCTTCTGAACTTTGGATGTGATGGTGACATGAAAAGGCACCAGGCGGACTAGGGGTTCGTACATCTGCCTCACAGTTCTGAGGTTCGGGGTTTGAGTCTCTGCTCCTCCGACCTTCCTGGATGACAGATGGACGTTTGGATGTTCTCCCTGTGCTTTCGGGTCGTGCCGCTTCCTCCGACATTCCAAATACGTGATTCTGAGGATATTGGATGGCTCAAAATTGTCCACAGGTGTAAATGTTAGTGGCAAAGGTTGTTTGTCAATTTGTCCACTGCGATTGGCTGACGACTGCTCCAAGGTCTCGCCTCTCGCCCCTAAAGTCAGCTTGAATAGTTTCCAGCTCACCTGCGATCCTAAAGAGAACAAGCAATATGGACTATGAATGGATGGATGGTGACCTGAAGCATACTGGAAATCTACAAGAGGCCACTTGTTGACATCGGTATGCCAAGCAACCCAAATTCCAAACACTGCACTGCAGCCCCTTGGCTGAGGTTAGGACCGTAATGTCAGCATGGAGAGCTACAGTATTCACATGAGGAAGAGGATTTTGTTTGACTCCATTTAATTTGGGGCAACTAAAGCAGTTGGAGACTTGGGGTGATTAAGTCTGCGTATTGTAACTGCAATAACACAAGGTTCTGTGCTTTTTAGCTCTTAAAAATTAGCTATAAGAACAGAGCAGCAAGGTTTTGAATTACTTAGTGTAAGTCCTTTATAGTGCGGTAAATGTTCACAAATGAATGTTTTCAGACAATGTTTCTATTTCGCTACATTTTTAATTGTGTACAGTTTGGATCGGATTTCGTATGACTCATCAGAAGTTTTTTTTCAGCAGCAGAATGACATCGTGTTTTATTTTCCATATATAATGACATTAGTTAACTCATACAATTTAAAGAAAAATGCATCCAAACTAATTGGGAGAAGCTTCATCATGCAACAAGACGATGGCCCAAAACACACTGCCGACAACATCAGGAGGGAAAAGTGGAAGGTCTTAGACTGGCCAAGTCAATCACTGGACCTTAACCCAATAGAGCATGCTTTTTACCTCCTGAAGAACAGAAACAAACAAGAAGTGAAAGAAGCTGCAGTAAAGGCCAGGAAAAGCATTTCAAATGAAGAATGCAACTGCCTGGTGAAGTCAATTGGTCGCAGGCTTGATGCAGTTATTGCAAGTAAGGGTGATGCCACCAAATATTAAACGTTATTCACGTTAATAATGTCTGTTCCAATACCTTTGCTCACTTGAAAAGTGGGTGGCTTCAACCAAAAGGTGCTCTGTCCTGAGTTGTTTAACAGATCTAGATGTAAATACCATGAAATGAAATCTGGAATTCTGAACTTTTGTCTCATATTCATCTTTTGATCTGAAAACCAAATGTCTTCAGTATGCAACAAGAACAAAGGAATTGACCTTGCCATTCCAATACTTTTGGAGGTGACTGTAAAACCCAAACTGTACAAACTAGCCATAGAAATGTTAGTATTTCTGATTATGAAATGCCCCGAATTTTAATTTCATTCATGGAACAGTTCTAAACGACAAGGGCGAAGTATTTTATTCCATGTCTATTGCTCTTGAGGCGGGCTAGGATACGGTCTTTTAAGAAAGTTTGGAGAGTTTAATATGTCATGAACATTTGACAGCTGGTTTCTGATTTCATTTCACATAAGTTTTTTGTTTTGTTTTGTTTTTTAACTGGACAGTAATCCCTTAAGGTAAAGCTGGAAGTACTGTAAATAAGATGGCAAAATGGAGTATTGGCCAGGTCGTGCGTCACATAGCTAATGTCTCCAATCGCCCTGCCACTGACAGATCATCCATTCCAGGATGTAGTCCGCCTTTCATAGCTCTCTGCAACCCGCAACAAAATAAGTGGTCTGGAAAACAGATGGTGGATGGAGTGTTGATAAAGGATCTTGTACCTACTCAACTGACCTGTGTCATAATGCTTACTGAGGTCATCTAAGGTTAGATATCCTCCTAAATCACTATGATTTATGCACATAGAATAATAACTGAAGGTTTGGGTGGGGGACTTGATATTATTGCCAGTCTCTCGATAAAAACATAACTTCACATGGGTGCTTCAATTCTATTTACAGGTGTGTATTGCAGTGCTAACTCATTCTGACACTTCAGGTACAAACCAGGAATAATTCAATTTTTTAAAACATGAAAGAAAGAATACAAAATCAAGGTATGTTTCAACTGCGGTGAATTCTGATGCTGTAATAAAACAGTATAACAGACTGAACACACAAAAACATTGCATGAATGTGGGAAGCTGTCCATGGTGCTGAATTTTACATCTACAATTGAGAAGGAAGACAGATCACCACAAATGTAAACGTTTTTTTATTGAGATTTCATGTAACAGACCAAAGCAAAGTGGCGCATAATTCTGAAGTCGAAGGAAAATGACACATGGAGGTTTTATGTACGTACAGCACATACGATACTTTGAGGTTACAAACAGTCGACAAAGTCTAGCAGCTCAGATGCTGACATCCTGTTTGTGGGGAACTGAGGAAGGTGTCTGATATCTGCATTCAAGTCTAAGCTTCTCCTCCACTCCTTATTGTGTTGAAGATGTACCCCAAAATAACTGCAGCTGCAATTGCAGCAAAAGGTGGTTCCACCAAGTATTGACTTGGTGTCGCTAATATATCTTGCACACATTTTTTTACTTGGAAAAAAATAAAAGAAATACATTTTTAAAAATATCTAATTTTCATTCCACTTCACACTTATGTGCCAATGTGTTGGTCTTTCACATGAACTCCCAATAAAATACATTCACAATCAGTTTGACAACTCTAGTTGACTCAAAACACAATGACGCACACACACAGACACACAAAATCAGCAAACATCGTTTTTGCCAGCAAGTTTATTGTACACAAAATGAAAAATGTGAATACAGTACTTTCTGATTTCCTTTGTCCTCCATGAAAGCAGATAAAAAACAAATTGTGTTTTAAACAAAACAAGAAATGCATGGACTTGTTTAATCACTTAAGTGTAATATTCAATAAAAATATTATTATTATTAATATTCAACTGCCTGGGAAACCGATTAACATTATCTGACATCACAAACACTCATCGAGTCGTTATTTTTTTGCTTCCTGAAGGCCGGTTTGCTGAACATGAAATTTCTACCACAACCGGCATCCTGTCTGATTGATTTCATGCTGCTCAGAGGAGGTTGCAATGTGACAAAACATAGGGAAAAAAAACTCCAGGCTGATAATACTCTGACGAGCCACTATCGTTATTTTAATTCCTTGGCTTTTAACCCATCTTCAGATTCCGCCCTTGTTGTAGTGTCTTCTGCATTGTTTTTAAACTTTGTTTCTAAATGTTTTTGTTAAATTTTCCATTGTTGGAGTTGTAATTACATACAGCGCTTCATTGCAGTTGTGGTTCTTAAATTGCCTTCTTAAAAAAAAAATTAATAAATAAAAAAAGTCAAAAATGCCTTTTCAAAATATAAAAAAAGGATAACAACTACCAATTGAGCTTTATTGGTTTGTTGATAACAATCATTACACAGGTACATCTATACAAATAAAAAGAAACCGCACACTTGCACTGTTACCTAAACGTCGTGTGAATATTGCTACTGCTGGTATGCATTGGACATCTCAAATAAATGTACAGGCTGTCTGCTGGTATTTTAGACCAGATTTGTTTTTTTGACATTGACACACCTCACTAGCTTGGCTAAGAAAACAAATTATTATTATTATTTTTTTCCCATCCATACAATGTACCATTATACACTGTATACAGAGATTGCAAACCCTTTTTCACAGCAGCTATACAAATTTATTGCAATGCTATCACAGAACTGGGACACAACCAACACAGAAGATACATAGTTTGGATACGGAGAGCTTCACTACAAGGAATTTTTAATTTATTGATCAAATTTCATTTTAAAACTGCATGAGTACAAGAGTTAACATGAGGACAAAGCTTGCAAACATTCTAAAACACTGTTCTTCATTATAAACAATGTGTGACTGTGTCCACCTCTGCCCCAGCACAGATTACATACAATGTCCCTTTAAAGCATATGGAATGTAATCCACACAGGCACACTTTCAGTTGTAGACCAAGATCCTATGACCATGTTTGCTTGTGGACACTGTAACCCATCCTGGACCCTCCCTTCCTTCACATTTAAAACAACTTTGAAATGAAAACCACCGACAGTTACAATGACCCCCGCCGCCATTTCAGAGGAGCAAAAAAATTGTGGGATGTGATGACATTTCCCCGTCTTCAAATTGACTTTTTTTTTTGTCTTTTGTAAAAAAATAAAATAAAATAAAAATTAAAAAAATAAAATAAAATAAAAAAAAAAGTGTTCTCTAGAAACTACTAAAAAACCTGTATTTAGAAAATAGTTGATAAAAATATTCCCCTGAATTGTACAAGAAAAGAGGTACAGGGAGCATTGGTAAAGATGTGGTTTGAGAGATGTTATTCTGCTTCCTCATCTTTTTCCTCCGCCGCATCCGTGGCTGGTGCCTGCAACACACACAAACACATGACCACAAAGATTATCTTCATGCGTCAAGATTATTCATGGTGACAAAACACGGACCTCTTCCTCAGCTTTGGCTTCACCATTCTCAGCAGGGGCATCCTCCGCCTTTTCCTCAGGCTTGGCCTTCTCCACCTCCTTCCCTTTCTTCAGCTTCGCAGGTGCCTTCTGCAAGAACACATATTGCACTGAGATGAATTGAGAAGCAATTAACTCAACCCGTCATTTTTTCAACTAATGTTTGGTGGTGTTAGGTAAAATATCAACAGCATTCAAATATATTGACATACTTCAATGTATTACACAAATTGAAGTAGTATTTGTTGTGTACTTTTGCTAAGAAAACAGTCGACAGCAGTGATTCACTAAGTACAACAGAATTGAATTTAACCTTTAAGAACTACGTTTTTATTAAAAAGGTATTTTTTTTATTCAACTTCTATATGCAATACATTTTAATTGAATCATTATTCAAGCACAGTTTTTTTTATTATTTAAGCAAAATGTAAATTTTTAAACTAGGAATAATGTTACACCACCTTACAATAATATCAAATATACTTTACAGGAATCTACTGTGACAACTATAGCAACATACAGTACAGCAGTTGACAATGTAACTTACCTTTGGCTTGGGTTTGGGCTCTGCTTTTGCAGCTGTGGGCCTCTGGTAAAGATGAATGAATTGTATTTATTATGGAAAACATGCAACCAAAAACAAACAAAAAAGTAAATAGGCAACAGAATGCATTGAGGATTGTGTACTCACATCACTCAATCTGACAGATCTCCTCTTGGGCTGCAAGGTGAGGAAAACAGAAGTTTACTTTTCATGTTGAGTTGTCTTTACAGTTGTGCGCTTTTGCTGACCCCTAGCGGGTGAGAGGGCTATTTCCAGGTGTATGATTAATTTAAACCAGATCGTGCATTAAAAAAACAAAATCTGTTACTTGTACTTACTGCTGTTTCAGCTGCATCTGGATCGTCCTGCAAAATAATAAAAACAAAAAATAAAATGTATAAATTTACTGTCGACAAAGCAAATGGAATTCTAATTAATCAATTAAAATCACTGTCAATATTATACTGGACTTCCCATTTTGCATAAATTACTGTTCAGTGATTAGACTTTTTTTTTTTTTTTTACTTACCACATACCAACATCTAAACAAATGTTCCACCTTCTTACTTAGATTAGATTGAAATAGTTTTTAATTCCTCCATAATTCTCCTCTTGTATTGGTTTTTACTTTGCTGGTTGTTTTTTTTCCGTCTCCATATTATTCGTACGAGTGTATATGCATGAGTGCTAGCAAATAAGTGCTCTACACGGAATTCATTCGGTCTGGAGAACTTCATTTTCAGTTGCACATGATTCAAATATGGTTAACCCTCCCCGTGTTTGAAGTCAATTTAAAAGGAATTTTAAAATTTTTTTTGACAGTGGTGTTGTACACCTTTAAAGGGGCGTGTTCAGGCGGGTTTAGCGCTCGGCGGCACTTCCGGCTCTGCGGACGATTAAAATTCCCGTATGCATGCACAAAATGCCCGTATGCGCACATTTCGTGACAGTAAATTAGACACTTGGTTTTTAGCCGTTTGCGAAAACACTGCAGCGGTTGTTGTGGCCACATTAAAACGAACGTCGACAGCTTTTTGAGCCTCAAAGGTAAAGACAATAATGTCGACAAAATGGAAGCACGCTCGCGCTTCCCTACTGTAAAGGAGGAAGGAGGGGCGGAGTGCTCCTCCTCCTCTTCGCCATATCCTTTCATTAATAATAAATGGCAAGGCCGACATGTTTGTGAGGGCGGGGGGAGCGAAAGCCCGAGCAGGGAAGTGAGCGTTCCCGCCATTCATTTGAAAAGCTCCTCGGTGTGCTAGCACACTCGACGAGAAGCCCCAGCAACAAGAGCGGCGCTGTGCTGACGGAGGGAGGCTCGCCATTACATAACCCAGCCGAGCTAACACGACGTCCAACAGCTGCGTCTAATGGCGGCCGCCGAACGCTGACAACAGCCTTAATATGAAACGAAAGTCATAAATAAATGATGCCGCCCAAGGTGGAGTTTGCCGTAAAACTAAATATCCCACTTCGGCGGAATTTAAGCGATTTTTTTAGGCTTTATAATGCCGGCCAAAGTGGAACGTAAAACTATCCTGCGTGACTGACAATCAATATGCCGCCAACTTTCTCTGCAGGAAGAAAGAAAAAAAAAAAAAAGCTGTCGACGGAGAAAAACGACTCCCGCTAAAACCCCAAACACTGCAAACGTGTCTGTTAAAAAGATAATAATAAAAATGCAACCGCCATACACGCGCAAATAATGACATAAAATGTCACATTTCGGTCATGCATCGTGCAGCAAGAGCAAACAAAACCAGGACGACGAATACAAACTCAAGTCATGGCTGCAAGCGCTTTTTTTTGACATTTGCCAGCAGCAACTCGCGCTCCAACAAACCAAATGGGGGTTGTAAATACTGGATCGCCAAATGCAATAAATATCGCAGTTTACTCACTTTGCTCCTTCTAGGCATGGTAGATGTGTGGAAAAGGGAGCGGAGAAAAAAAAAACAAACAAACAAACGGCGAAATGTAACTGAATAGGGGTCAAAAATGTAGTGTAGTCGTATACTCCGGATAAAGCTGTACTCGTCCAGTCTATGTAATACAGGGTAGCCAGATGAGAATGTTCCATTGGAAGAAAACTAGCTCAAACCGGATTGGATTCTCCCCCTCCCCTCCTTATTCAAATCTTATAGTTTGACGAGCATTAGCCCGCCCCCGCCGCCCGGTGATTGGTCGACGTAGTGGTCAGCGACACCGTTTCAAATCTGCGCTATTTCCTGAATGGCTAGGGCACACGTCAATCAATCGATTCGACGAGGCGCTTGTCTTTCTGGACAGCCATCTGCTGTCAGGAAAAAAAAAAAAAAAAGCGAAAATGTCGCCAAGTCTCCCCTCAACATTGACCATTGACGTATTGTCTAGCAAATACTCCGTAGGCTGTAATGTTAAGGGTAGCATGTGTGAGCTATTTGGATTCCGAGCGATTGTGGCGATATCGACGTGTGTCCTGGCTGCGGATTGGGAGAGGGGTGTGTGCTTCCGCAGCCAAGTCTTTTGTATTAAGCTTGGGAAAATGGCGACAGGATAATTGTGCTCTTGTGCAACCCCGTCGCGGTGGCCTCGGTGACCGCTTCCTTCGTCGTGCAGCGCGAACGTCAAACATGACTTTAGAGGCGTTGCGCACTCTGCATTCATGATCTCACATGTGCATTTACCCTTAGCGTTTATGTCTGAAACGTTACGAATCATGCAGATCCTATTAATAATTCGTTTTTACATTTGAAAAGGATATGGTGTTTGAAAACAATGCTCCTCCTGCAGTAACAAAGTAATGTAAGTTATATGACCTCTGGGACTTCTGTTCTATCTTAGTGTAACATTTCCAGCAGTTGCATCTGAGCTCGCACATAAACAATTTCATTGAGTTTTTTTGTTTTCTGCCAGTCCACGTCACATTTTACAGTAAGCAAATTTCATCATAATTTACAATTCTTTATTTAAAAAGCTTGATGCGGTGCGTCATCTCTATAAAATCCCTGCAAAACAACTAAAATAAGTAAAATAAAACATTATTTATTAGTTGCATGTTGCTGCTTTTTTATTTGAAGGCCCCATTCAACAAAACTCTGAAGAATCCATGTGCCTTGTTACTAGTGACTAAAGCAAATTAGAATGAGTAATTTGCAACAGAATCAGAATAATCAGTGATGGCATCATAAATAATTAAAACCAATGTTAGTATTGAGTGTAGACTTATGCACCTCTTAGTCTTTACTCTGAGGATAATAACCATTTTTGTTTTATTGTCACTCAAACTGAACCAAATATGTGTTGAACCTTACAAATATAGTATCTGTCAAACTGCTTTTCATACACAGCATGTACTTCATTGCACATTAGTGCAATGTAGAAGAGCTAGAATATCAAAAAAGGGCTTTAGAGTACGGTACAATTTGGAGGCTTATCAAATAAACCTAATTGTTACTATTAACAGTGCTGTTTGTCCACGACACCCCACCATGGTGCAGGAAGTTGAGAAGTCGGGGGGGGGGGGGGGGGGGGGGGGGGGGGGGGGGAAAGCAAGAAACAAGTCAAAAGATAGGGTTGAGGTGGTGATTGTTGGTGGGTATGAAGGGGGGAACTGGAGAAGGTGGTGGAGGGCACGTAGGTCTCAGATAATAACGCTGTTGTTGCGGTGCGTGACGTCGCCCTTCCGTCGCAGCTGGTGCCATTTGCTGTCCTTTCCCGCCTTTCCCCCTGTATGCAGACATGTGGAAACAGGCCGCGGCTGAAGCTAGCGCTAGGTTTTCTACTCATGTGCCTGAGTAGCATCTGCAACATTTGCACAATCGACATTGTCCCAGGTTATTGCGCTACTAGTCACTTTAAACTGCATCCATTTCTTGAAGTCTTGAAGGCGGCCTTTGCTCAATGGTCATTTGCACCGGACTATTGTTCTATCAGTCGTTTCAAACTGCTCTAATTGCTAGAGGACTCTGCATCTTTTTGCACAATTGGCAAAAAAATAAATAACAAATTGTACCGGCATTACCAGATTACTAGCAACCTTTTATTGCTGGGACTGTTTTTTTTTTTTTTTTTTTTTCTCTCAATGTCTTCATGTCTCAAAGGTATTCTCTGTTAATTGTTGTCGTACTAGAGCGGCTCCGGAGACAAATTCCTTGTGTGTTTTTGACATACTTGGCGAATAAAGATGATTCTGATGTATGAATGTAATTTATAGGGCAGCACGGTGATTTGTATTAGCAAGTCTGCTTCATGATTCAAAGGTTCTGGGTTTGAATCCCTTTGTGGAGTGTGCATGTTTTTTTTCTCCCAGTACTGCGGCTTCCTCCCACACTCCAAAACATGCATGCGGTGTTGCAGCGGGGAAGCTACTTGGAAAATGAAGTGAGATAACCTACAAATTATTCAACATTAAGCGAAGCTTCACTTCACTGAAGCTACCTGCCACAGCAAGCTAAGCTACAATAAAAGGACAAAAGTAGCTCAACGACAAACCAAATGTGCTGGTACAACCCCAATTCCAATGAAGTTGGGACGTTGTGTTAAACATAAATAAAATCAGAATACAATGATTTGCAAATCATATTCAACCTATATTTAATTGAATACACTACAAAGACAATATATTTAATGTTCAAACTGATAAACTTGATTGTTTTTTAACAAATAATAATTAACTTAGAATTCTATGGCTGCAACACGTTCCAAAAAAGATGGGACAGGGTCATGTTTACCACTGTGTTATTTCACCTTTTCTTTTAACAACATTCAATAAACATTTAGGAACTGAGGACACTAATTATTGAAGCTATGTAGGTGGAATTCTTTCCCATTCTTGCTCAGGAGTCCGGGTCTCCGTTGTCGTATTTTACTCTTCATAATGCGCCACACATTTTCAATGGGAGACAGGTCTGGTCTGCAGGCAGGCCAGTCTAGTACCCACACTCTTTTACTACGAAGCCACGCTGTTGTAACACGTGCAGAATGTGGTTTGACATTGTCTTGCTGAAATAAGCAGGGGCGTCCATGAAAAAGACGTCGCTTGGATGGCAGCATATGTTTCTCCAAAACCTGTATGTACCTTTGAGCATTAATGGTGCCTTCACAGATGTGTAAGTTACCAATGCCTTTCGCACTAACACAGCCCCATACCATCACAGATGCTGGCTTTTGAACTTGACGTCCATAACAGTCCGGATGGTTCTTTTCCTTTTGGCCCAGAGGACACGACGTCCACAATTTCCAAAAACAATTTGAAATGCGGACTTGTCGGACCACAGAACACTTTTCCACTTTGCATCAGTCCGTCTTAGATGAGCTCGGTCACAGAGAAGCCGACGGCGTTTCTGGGTGTTGTTGATAAATGGCTTTTGCTTTGCATAGTAGAGTTTCAAATTGCATTTACGGATGTAGCGCTGAACCAGATTATCTGAACTTTTTGATGATATTATGAGATGATCAAATCCCTAAATTCCTTGCAATTGTACGTTGAGGAACATTGTCCGTAAACTGTTGGACTATTTTCTCACACACTTGTTCACAAAGAGGTGAACCTCGCCCCATCTTTGCTTGTGAATGACTGAGCAATTCAGGGAAGCTCCTTTTCCACCCAATCATGGCACCCACCTGTTCCAAATTAGCCTGTTCACCTGTGGGATGTTCCAAACAGGTGTTTGATAAGCATTACTCAACTTTCTCAGTCTTTTTTACCACCTGTCCCAGCTTCCCATATGGGGCAACAGATAATGTCAGATTCCATGAGTATGTGTGAGGGGCTCCAGAGTTCATGAGCTCAGATGGACATGAAGGATCTTCAGAGCTAATGTCGAATCAACACATCCAATTAGTTGCTATGAACCATTCTTGGTGTTAATAAATTGCCCACTGAATTGAAAAATATTTATTTATTCTACATTACTAATTACTTAATTTACGATAGTTTTCTTCACACCCGTGTGACTATTTTAATTGATCAAACTTGAAAAATGGGGTTTTAAACATATATGTCTCAAACAATGCCAAAGCCAGCATATGCAGTTTCCTCAAAATAAAACAAGGTTTGCCTATGCCCACTCATCTGTCACAGGTGGGCATGACCTGCCTGTAGCACAGTAATTCCCATGCAATAGAGCGTGAAGTCTTTCCCCAGTGGCACCACAGCCTAATAAGCTCAGTAACAATAACCCTTAGTCGGCTTTAACCATTGATTAACTGACAGCTGACACAACAAAAAATAATCCCACTTTAAGGCGAGCGCCAAAGGCTTGCCTTTTTGAGAATAAGCAATTTACTTATGACCTATCTTCTCTTGGTCAAGGGGGGCAATTAGCTGGAACTAATAGCGGACAATGGCACAAAACAATAGGTTGCCCCTACTCACCTAAGATGTCGAGCAAGGCACTACATGAATGAGTGCAAATGAGCTATGGCTGATGATCTCTGACGTGGCGGCTTTGGTGCCAAGATATATTGTACATCCATTCGGAGACCATATGTAAGGGGATCAGGGAAATGCCCTAACCCTGACTGACCCTCCCACACCACCCTTCCCTTGTCTTCATGGTTCTCAGATTGCCACAATACTGTTTCTGGACACATTCCAGCTCATGATACACTTTCGCCTTCACAAAACCAACGAATGACGGCCAGAGGAACTACTAAAAAGACACGTGGCGCATATATGGTCTCAATAATATATGTGAGGTGTTTCTCAAAAACACCTCATGTTTCCATAAGGGTGCAAAATTAGAATCAGGTTCATTTTAGTCAACATTTCTACACTTAAATATTGATGCAAAACACAAGAAACAAAACACAACAACAACAAAAACAATCAAGCCATAAATAATAATAAAATATTGACTGAATTTTGCTTTCATTGAGTTGAAATCAAATATGTAACAAAATTTCCCCATGCGTTTACAAAATACTGCGCATGCATTATGAAGGGTGGTATGAGAAAAATCTTATGCAACAGGGACATCTAGCGGTAAATAACATTTGTTGCCCTCCCGCCCATACTGAAAAACAATTTCAGACGCCACCACCAGGACAACCAGTTTTGACACGGATCACTTCTCCTTGAGGTCCATTTGATCTTTTACAAAGAGGTCAATATATTCCAAAATAAATAAACAATTGATTTTAAGCAGGGCGGACAAATCCATTTGACGAACAAATCCATTTGTAAAGAAACATGAAGTGCACACTTGATTGGCTTTAGTGGACCACAAAACATGATGCGGTGGGCAGTGTCCGGCCCGTGGCCCTTGAGTTTGACACATGCGGCTAAAAGGGAACATATTATGAAAAATGAAATTTTCAATTGTTTGAATACAAATAGTTTGGGTCCCTTACAGTGCCTCCTAAATTATCACGTGTGAAATTACACAAGCAAGTCAAACCCTGAACTGGTTGCCAGCCAATCGCAGGGTACATACAAACAAAACAACCATTCGTACTCACAGTCAAACCTACGGGCAATTTAGAGTCTCCAATTAATGCGTGTTTTTGGGATGTGGGAGGAAACCGGAGTGCCCGGAGAAAACCCACGCAGGCACGGGGAGAACATGCAAACTTCGCACAGGCGGGTCCTCAGAATATGTGAGGCTGACGCTCTAACCAGTCGGCCACCGTGCCGCCCCTAGCAAATTAGGTCATTTTATTACCCAGGCCACCTGATCTGTGACTATAATCTATTGATTATCTATCTATTGATTGTATTTACAGTTGCGCACAACTGCGCTGTCTAAGACATGTTTCTAATATTGTGGTCACCATACCATGTGAGGTTAACATTAGAAACACTAGTGCAGCTCTTAACTTGCGAAAAATGCAGCAACAATTTAAAAAAAAAAAAAAAAAAACATTAACATGCTCTGCTCTACCGGACCGTTGTTTGAATTTGGCGCCTCAAAGGTGTTGAGTGAAACTGACTCACGGTATAGAATTCAGCTCTTGGTACAGCACGTGACCTCGCCCGCCTCGTCTGGAAACGCCATCCTCACACCCTCATTCTGACGGCAGCAGAGGAGTATCGTCGTTAGCAGTTACTGTCGCAAAATAAGGGCCGGGTTTTCAATGGCCATTGAACCTTGTACCCAGCAGGAGATTTGCAGCCGCACGCTCACCTGCTGGTGTTTCAGGAAATGAAGCTTAGGTCTATGATACACTTGAGTGGGAGCGATCACAAGGTAAGTGTTCATCGGAGATACAGAGGTACAGTCCAGATGAAAAGGATGAAATTCTATTCAAAAATTTAATTTGTATGTGTTGAGTGAGGTGCACGTGTCTCGAACAAAACGTTTTAGTGTGCTTTCACACATTTACATCGAGAAGGAAATGTGTGAATGTACACTGTCAGAAATTTCGTGAGAGACGCTTGCAAAAGCAACTTTTGTTTTCATTTGGATTGACCTTTACATTTTGAAAATTCATCACATCCATTAGACGTTAGGAAACAAACAACATTAGGACGCACAGCACCCCATATTGACAGAACAAATAAACGTAATTGTTGAAACCAGGCACTGCTCATCACCTGTCCAATACAGTCCCAACAGAGAAGCACGGTGGTGGCAGCATCGTGCTGTGGGGGTGTTTTTCAGCTGCGGGGACAGGATAACTGGTTGTAATCGAAGGAAATGCGGCCAAGTGCGGGGATATCCTGGACAAAAACCTAATCCAGAGTACTCAGAAACCCAGACTGGGCCTAAGGTTCACCTTCCAACAAGACAACGACCCGAAGCACACAGCTAAAATACCGAAGGAGTGGCTTCAGAACAACTCCGTGACTTTTCTTGAATGGCCCAGCCAGAGCCCTGACTTAAACCCAATTGAGCATCTCTGGAAAGACCTGAAAATGGCTGCCCATCAACGTTCACCATCCAACCTGACCGAACAGCAGAGGACTGCAAGGAGGAATGGCAGAGGATCCCCAAATCCAGGTGTGAAAAACCTGTTGCATCATTCCCAACAACGCTCATGGCTGTATTAGTTCAAAAGGGCGCTTCTACTAAATACTGAGCAAAGGCTCTGAATACTAATCGCTGTGTGATATTTCAGTTTTTCTTTTGTAATAAATCTGCAAGAATTTCAATAATTATGTTTTTTTTCTGTCAATATGGAGTGCTGTGTGTACATTAATGTGGAAAAAATGAACTTAAATGATTTTAGCAAACGGCTGCAATATAAAAAATACTTTCCGTACCCACTGTATGTACTATAACCCATATATTATGTGTACATAATTAATTCTAACTTAAACAGGTGCAGCAACAAAAAAACAAAACAAAAAAGGTTGTCCATTTCACGGTTTCTGTCAAAATATCAATAATACGTACAAGGGGAGTATTTTTTTTTTTTAAACTTTCAGCCTCAATGAATAATATGTTATCATTAAAAAGACAATGTAATTGTTAGAATAATTCAAATTTTTTCTATTGGCATCTTTCAGGTTTAATAAAAAAAATGGACATTGATTCGTGCATCTGGCTAATACTGTGTGCAACTGGAGGTCAGTATATTACGTTTGCTTCAAGGAAATTATCTGATACTATTTGTCAACTTGCAAAGCAGTTTGGCAAGAGTTATTGGACAGGGGAGTAACCGTTTTGGATCCAGTGGTTTTGTTAATGAAAATCTATGGATGGCAGAATATTCAACAAAAATGCCATCCATCCATCCATCCATCAATTTTCTATGCTGGTTATCCTTATGGTTGTCATCACTTCACTTTATTTAGTGCTTTGCCGCAATCATGTGGGCTCTATTGGGATTCAAAATAAGGGGCCTCAATTCCGTTATTCAAGTGTTCGGTCCCTATCCCCTGCGACTAGCAGGGGAACATTGTACAAAACTGCAAGGCTTGTAATATCTCTTAAAGTGAAAAAAAAAAAAAGCGATTTCATTACAGAGTTTTGGCCGAAATTTAAAGAACAAACACATTCAGCAAAAACACAAAGTAGAGCATTTATTGTGTTCTGCTCCTTCTTATGGCATCACAGAAAAAAAGCTTTCCCTCAATTCTTGTGGTCCTTCTATTTCAGATTATTCAATACAAACTGTTTGAGTCGCGGTTCTGTAAAAAAAAAAAAAAAAAAAAAAAAAAAGAAGGAATGCACTGTATTTACGTACCTTGAGCAAACATGTCTCAAGAAATATTTTGTCCAGTGCTGCCATGCATTCATTTTCATTGTTCTGAATGATGAACAGTTCAGCCAAAGTTGACCAGATATCTATCAAGCTTTCTCTTAATCACTCTCTTTTTGTCCCCCCCCCCACTTTAAATTCACTTTAAAGTGGGGGGGGGGGGGGGGGGGGACATGTGACCTAAATGACAAAAACACAGTGGACGTACAGCCTCACGAACACAGGGCACATACTGGCAATCCTCTGGACTCGCGTTCGCACTTATAATCAAGTCAATTTCAAGTCTTTAATGAACCAAACATGCATGTGTTTGAAAGAAGCCGGAAGACCCAAAGAAAATCGATACAACCGCAGAAGAAGTACTGCTTAAAAAAAAATAAATAATATATATATATATATATATACATATATATATATTTTTATATATATATAAAAGTTGGTCTTGTTTTATTATGACAAAACCTGACCCCCACGCAAATGTTTGTATTACATACATCCAACACATGCTTATGATGGGGTATAGTATTTTGTTTACTGAACCCTTTTGCCTATTTATTGTTCCCCCTTGCCGTGTTGTCGATGTATGTTCAGTGACGGGACAGTTCCAAGTGGAGCCTCTTGATTCCACAGTTCTGAAAGGCTCGGATGCACGATTCAACGCCACTGTGCTGGGGAAATGGGAGGTCATGACTTGGAATGTGCGAGGTTTTCTGGTCCTCACCGTTCCCAGAAGTGGTAACATATCCTCGTCCTCGGAACAGTTTTCTGCCTCCTTCTGTTCCGCTGACGACACCGGCTGTGTGGCGTTCACCATCCGCAACACTTCCCGTATGGAGGCTGGGCCGGTCATCTGCACTGTACAGGGAGACTATGGATCAAAGTCAGCACTGCTACATGTTGAAGGTAGATTCTCAAACATTAAACTATCTGCGTATCCGTTCAAATTCACTTTGGGCAGGGTTGTGTTTAGAGACAAATGCTATGTCCATGAGTATGTGGAAAATGAATTTGAATGAAGAATTTGAATGATTTTGTCTTTATGCGCCACCTCAATGGATTTGATATACTACCCCAGTGAAGTTGGGAGATTGTGTTAAACATAAATCAAAGCAGAATACAATGATTTGCAAATCAGGTTCCACCTATATTTTATTGAATACACTACAGAGACAATACATTTAATGTTCAAACTGATAAACAAGATTGTTTTTAGCAAATAATCATGAACTGAGAATTCTATGGCTGCAACATCATCAGAAGGTTCAGAGAATCTGGAGAAATCAGAGCAAAGACTCTTCTGTCACATAACACACCTTCCTTCACCTATTCCAACCTGCTTGGAGACGTTTCTTCACTGCCTTACCACACTCACCGTTGCTCTGGACGGTTGACCCCAAGTATTTAAAGTCCTCTACCCTCGCTATCTCTTCTCCCTGTAGCCCCAAATCTTCCCCCTCCACCCTTCTCATTCATTTACATGTACAGTATTCTGTCTTACTTCAGCTCGTCTTCATTCCTCTAATTTCCAGTGCATGCCTCCACCTTTCTAACGGCTCCTTCACTTGCTTCCTGCTTTTACTGCTGATCACATTGTCTTCTGTGAACATCATGGTCCACGGGGATTCCAGTCTCACCTGATCTGTCAGCCTATCCATCACCGGTGCAAACAGGAAGGGGCTCAGGACTGATCCCTGATGCAGTCCCACCTCCACCTTAAACTCCTCTGTCATACCTACAGCACACCTCACCACTGTTCTTTTCACAGCCATTTCCTTCCTTCTTGCGAAAGTCTAGCACTATCTTTCTCTCCCAAGTTCCTTTCCCGGATGCCAAACTTACCCATCACTTCTTCATCACCCCTGTTTCCTTCACTACCTCCATTCCAATACGGTATGCACCAATCACGACTCTCTCTCTATCTGGGATGCTCAGAAATACTTCGTCTAGCTCCTTTCAGAATTTCGCTCTCACCTCTCGGTCATATCCTACCTGCGGTGCATATCCACTAATCACATTATACATAGCCTGAATTTCAAGTTGCAACCTCATCACTCGATCTGGTATTCTTTTCACCTCCAAGACATTCTTAGCCAACTCTTCTTTTAAAATAACCCCTACTCCATTTCTCTTCCCATTTACACCATGATAAAATAATTTGAACCCTGCTCCGACACTTCAAGTCTTACTGCCTTTCCAAATGCTCTCCTGGACACAAAATATATCAAGCTTTGTGCTAATCATCATGTCAACCAACTCCCGAGCTTTTCCTGTCATAGTCCCCACATCAGGTTTAGGCTCTGTTCATTCCTCTTCTCTTTCTGTCTAAGAAGCTGCTTTCCACCTCTCCTTCGTCTTCATCACACAGTAGCCAAATTTTCACCGGCGCTCTGCAGGTTAACCCCGCCGGTGGCGGACGTTGTTAACCCGGGCCACGACCGATCCGGTATGGAATTCTTTGGATGAACGTTCATATTTGTTTGGTAAAGTTTTAAGTCGGTTGTCCTTCCTGACGCAACCCTCTGCATTTATCCGGGCTTGGGACCGGCCTACAGTTTGCACTGGCTTGTGCCCCTCCATGGCTGTATTATGGGCATGTAAAGTATGGTCTAATGATGTGACCACATGTTCAAAATGCTAGAAAACAGAGAGTTATGTTTCACATTGCAGGCGGACAATCACCCAAAACATATTGCGAAATAATCTGACGACTTGGAAGGCAAATAAATTGAAGAGTTCTCAATTGCCAAGTCAGTTACTTCATCGCAAGCAAATAGAGCATTTTATTTTATTTTTTTCATTTAAAAGACTGTCATTGACTGTATCCAACTATTGCATTGAAATCCTTGGCATGGTTTTATTTATAATTATGGCACTTGGTCCAAATACCTTCAAGCCCCTGAAAATGTAATTATCTTGCATATAATGGCTGCAATTACATTTCATTGAATCATACTGTACATGTATACGGTCCAATGTGAGATCAAGTACAAGAACTATAACAAATTGGCATATACACAAATAATGTTGCTCCGTTTTAAGTACAGAAAAAAAAAAACTGGTTTAAATTAACAATATGTTGTGGCAAATGTGTACAACTGCAGCGCATCATAGAGTGAGACGTTTAAATTCGTGCATCAGATGGAAGATGCAATGGTTAGGCGATACGCTAGAGGGCAGTAACAATCCCTGCTAATGAACAGAATACAATGAAGCCCTTTTCAGTGGCCTATTTTGGGGTTTCTCACAGAAGTGGCACTAACAGTAAGTCTCACACGTGCGAGTCACAAGTAAGTAGCAAGTATTAACCTTCAAATTTCAAGCAAATCCCAAGTTATTGTGGTAAAAAGCAAGCAAGTCAAGTCGAGTCTCGAGAAAATTTCAAGCAAGACGACAAGTCATCACTTGGTTTAAAGTAGTCTTAAATTGCTATCATACAATCTTGATCAGTCATAAAAACTTTAATTGGAATGATAATAAAATGATTTTTTTTTTTGCTGGTCATACGCCAAAAAGTTGATATACATTTATAAAAGTCAAACAACCGAGGGTAGGAAATAATTGCTGCTAACACAGCATAATTGGATGTGTCACTAACCTGGCTCATGGAGAATGACATTAAATAGTAAACATTACCCATGACATAAAAATGTAGCCATCCTTTAAAACGTAGGGTTTGAGCGAAAAATAATGTGAACAAAATTGGCATTCCTCCTTTGTCCTCTTTCGGTTAATTCAGTCATTTGGGTGGCTCTGATACAACCACTGACAATTGTCCTCCTTGTTATTAAAATAAAGGTTCTGTTTCATGTGCTGTGGGGATCATGTTAAAAACCTGTACGTGGTATTACGTGACAAAAATCAAATGTAAACTAATGAGCTGTGTTATAGCAACTTACGTTAGAGTAGCTGTTATAACAGTTTACCTCATTTGTTGACGCCAGGAATACATTTTTGAATTTGTTAACGACCCTGCAGTTTTGCGGTATGTGAAATGGCGTTAAGAGTTCTATTAGCGAGTCCTACAATTGGTGACTAGAGTCTGACTCGAGTCAAGACATTTGACTCGAGTCACCTACGCCTGTTTGCTCGAGATTGACATCATTGTTATTCAGTCTCTACGCAGCAGAATGACAATTCAAAGTAACTCGCTCAGCAATCTTAAACAAAAGATATTCAAAATATTCAGAACGTGTGTTATACAACTACAGAACAAAAATCACATTCAGTATTTCAACTCACTCAAACATTCGAAAGAATGTTCTTGAATATTCGTACAAATACATATATTGGCGAATGCCAAGACTCGAGGATGTTCCGTTTTTTGTAAGGTTAGTGAAGCCAAACTGTCTTCAGTTCTCTTCTGTTTCCTGTCAATTAGAGAGCGGCACAGTCCAGATCAAGGAAGGTGATATGAAGGTGGTCCAAGACGAGGAGGTGGAGTTCAACTGTGTGACCTCAGCTTGGTTTCCTAGCCCTGTGGTCAGCTGGAACCTGAATGGTGACACTGTGGATAGCAGCCATTACAACAGTACTCACGTGGCTCATGGAGATTCCTTCAACTCCTCCAGTGTCCTGAAGTTTCACGCTGTGAAAAATTCGATGGTGGAGTGTTTGGCGATGCTGCAAACGCTATCAAACCCGCTATCCACCTCGGTCCACTTTGTGGTCGGTAAGAAACTCTTACACAATGTTTAGCTATTTAAGTAAGTCAGCTCGTAGCGCCAGCTCCATTAACCCAAAAATTGCCATCTATTGAAAGTTTGCATATTTTGCAATCATGGCTGTCTGTTAGGCTATTTCCAGAGGACCGTTAATCTGTATTGCTATAAAAGCTGTACACTGACTTCCTACATCATTTAATTTTCCTGTCTACAGTAATTGTTCCTCGAGGAAAACATAATAAAAAGACTACAGAATTTGCTGACATAGCACATTTGTGAGCGACTTTGTATCTTGGGTAGTGGCGTGTGCTCAAACAACAAATGTTCCTTTCTCTGTAAAATATTAACGTCATAGCTGTAAGTCTTTTTTTTACACTTCATTCTGACATTTACTTCAACAGTGCCCAGGCCTCCAGACTGGACCGTCCTGATAGCTGTGGTTTGCTCCTTTGGAGGTTTTGCTCTGGTAGTTTTACTCATCCTTGGGATAATCTTTTGCTACAAACGCAAGAAAGAAAAAGGTATTAAAACTAACCTAACGCTGTGTTTCACAAAATAGGAAATGATAAAACACACACATTATCTCAATGTCATATTAACATGATAAGAATGGGCGTATTTGTTAACAAATAACATTTCTCATTCCAGAACCCAACTACCAAGATGAAATGACGTAAGGTGCCACTCTACTTATTGTACAGCATAGGAATTACTCACAATAATACCACGGACAATCAGATACAAAGCTTAAAGGGCCACGAGAATGATTATTATTATTATACGTGACAATTAATTCAAAACAACAATAAAAATACAGACTAAAATAAAATGTTATTTGAAATGCATAAAACTGAGAGGGGCATTTGCTTAATTTTGGCTGTCATTTCCTCTTCAAACATCACATCCATCACTTCAGTCATGCAATTCTTTCATTATTTTTGCACTGATTTTTGCACTGTCTTCTTGTGCTTACCCCAAATCCACACCACTCGAACGTAGCACTCTTGCTTTTTGTTGTGTTATACATGTCACAAGAATCCTATTTGCAGCTTGATAGGACGATTTGAGCGCATTTGTTTTTGTTGTTTTTATCTCTGAATCTCTTTCAAAATTCAAATGCTTTGTCTCATAATGCAGTTTCAAATTGGAGATTTTCATCACTGCTATAGTCTGATGGCGTATGAAGCATATGGGTCTTTCCCCGGTTGGAGGGAGAATGCATGCTAATTTCTAAGTGCCTTCTTCTTTGAATTGCCGCTCTTCACTGGCCACTTTTCTTGGAACTCGCCGTTTTTGTATAATATAGTCTCCTACAGCTTGCCAGGGGTCAACAATATTTTGCGCTGCTCCGGAAACAAAAGTGAAAGTTAAAACTTGCACTCAGAGCAGTGAACTCTGAGTGACATCATAAAATGATGTCTGTGTATTGTTGGGATGAAGACCCACACCAAAAACACATACAACACATGGTTTTCACAGCGCCAAGGGGGAAAAAAGCCCTTTAACATTTCAGGGGCCGTGCACAAATATTGAGTCACTGTTTCATACCTTCCTACTATAATAGTGCTGCACAACTACCGTTGTGATATACCTTATTTCTGTTCCCAGTAAAAGAGTAAGGACACAGAGCCAGTTGAGTGGGCTGAGACCACCTGGACACAAACAAGGTCGAGTCAATGCAGATTATGTGACAGATGGTCAAACAAGTAAGCCTGGGGACGACACAACAACCCACCCAAACCTTCTACAAACACGATTGCTATTTGCATCATCATCAATTACCATCATCATCTACTGTAACTTTAAACTGTCGGCTTTATCATTGCGTGACCTAGTTCAATCCCACCTACCCTTCCCCCATCTCCACTGCTTTGCAGGTATCGCTCCAAATGACCTGATAGACTCCAATGTTTTTGAGGTAGGCAGTTTTTGTATTGCAGTGCAGCTGACAGAGAAAAGTGCTTGTGTACAGCGACGGGTCATCAACTCGATCATGAGATCCAACTAAGAGCTTTTTAACTGCTGCAGCTTTAAGGTCCGCGGCACCGAGCAGCACGGCAGAAACTGACTGAACTCTTGCGCAGTGTGCTGGGTACAGCAACTAGTTTTCATGAGTGGCCAAATGTCGGCCAATCGTTTTGCTGCGATTCAAAATGTGAAATTTGACGATGTGACTTGTGTGTCTGTTTTTCAGATGCCTGATGCAGTTTATTATCACCAAACAGAAAATGACTACAAAACTGCCAACAACAATGCCGATGAAGGCTTGAGAAAACATAGACATGCCACTACTGTTTAAGAAGACCTCACACCTTGGACCCCTGAGACCCCTGAGACCCCTGAGTTTGGGCTGTTGAAAGAGGAGGCTTCGGGAGGCTTTCATAATACTCTCACTAATATACAGTATGTATTTGGGAAGTCAAAATTACATTATTTTTGTATTTACTTTTGAAATAATATTATCTTTATCATTGCATTAGATCTGGTGTGTCAAACTCATTTTTGTCGCGGGCCACATTGTAGTCACGGTTTCCCTCAGAGGGCCGTTGACTGTGAAATAACTGTTTAGTCACCTCATAATACTATTACATAGACACAACAAATTGATGGATACCTAGTTTTGAAATCAGAAGTCAAGCGTAATAGTTAGTTCAACTTAGTTACTGTAAACAGCAACAGTAACTTGCAATAGCTCAACAATACTATTTATTATATATGAGAATTTGAGCAAGAATCACATGGGAGTTGACACAGATGATTTGCTTTCGCGGGCCACATAAAATGAGTTGTCGGGCCAGATTTGGACCCCGGGCCTTGAGTTGGACACCTGTGCATTAGCTAATAAAATGGTGCATATTTGTACTTGTATTTCACTGTACATTTTTATTATGAGTGAATAATGGGATTGGGGTGTTGGGGATGATGTGGTTTCTAAGGCCCCAATACTGATGATAGGGGCCCTATAAAATAGCATTTCCTATTTGCAAGGGTGTAGTGTGCCTTTTGCACAAAGATCCCTGGGATAGGTTCAAACTCCCTGAGGCCCTGGACAGGACAGTAAGCAATTACAGAAGATGGATGGATGCATTTTTATTACCGGTATGATACATATTTTTCCTTGATGTTTGTCAGGGATGAAGTCATTTTAGTCCTCCGTTAGTGAGGCAAGGAGCATACCGTAGTTTGAACTCTCGCTGAAAATACAGTTCCTTGCCTAATAAAGGGTTAAAATGGCCAGAACTTTGTTGCGCCATGAGTCTCCACACACTACACTCACCAGCCACAGAATTAGTTACCGCTACTGTTAAATGAATATTCGTGTTACTTTAATTACTGCAGCTGAAACAGCAGGGGAAAATATTAAAAGCACGTCAGTTCCACAGCACTGAAAACTACCACTTGCTTAATTATACTGTGTTAGATAACTCGATAGATGAAACTGAATATTACAATTTATAAAGATGAACTGTTTCTTGCATAGGATCTCAATGGTAGTGATGGATGATACCAAAAATCTTCTTACGCTACAATCCATCCATCCATCCATTTTCTGTACTGTGTTTCTGTCTGTACTCGGGTCACAGGGATGCTGGTGCCTATCCCAGTCATCTTCGGGCGAGATGCTGGGCACACCCTGAACTGGTCGCCAGCCAATTGCAGAGCACATAGAAACAAACAAACCATTCGCACTCACATTCACACCTATGGGCAATTTAGAGTCTTCAATTAAGTTACCACGCAAGTTTTTGCGATGTGGGAAGCAGATGTGCTAACCCGATACTATACCAAGTCAAATGGAGGCCGGTATTGAGATACAGCTATCGATATTTTTAAATACCATGTCCACTAAAGGAAGCTTTACGACAGACCTCCCATTTCAAAGTGTCATCTAATCTGGAAGCAGTAAAAGGTTATAACAATATCACATGAACATAACATGGGCGACAGTAATATAGTAAAGGAAAAAAGTACAATACAATACAATTGTAAAAAAAAAAAAAAAAAACAACAGCACACACTGCGGTTGCACCATCAACATAGGGATCCACCGTTTCACATTTTGATTCAGGAGGACACAGAGCCAGTTGAGTGAACTGAGACCACCTGTACCGGAACAAGGTCAATCCAGTTGATGGGACTGATGGTCAAATAAGGAAGACTGCATGAGAAGTACACAACAACCCGCAAACAATTTTATTTTTTCCATCATCATCATCAGTTATCATCTAATTTAGCATGTAGGAATTATTATTGTGTGAGCCAATTCAAACAAGGCAGAGGTCAGGATGGAAAATAAATAAATCAAATCGCAATACTGACAATTCCATTATTTTCTGCAGAAATGCAATGATAAGAAGAATTTGTCCATGCAAATGGATTGATTCAAACCTTACTTGACTCTTTCTAACCTTATGATAAAAGGCTATGGCTTTGGACTCATCTTTGTCAATTAGATCCTGTTTTGATTGGTCGTCCGGTTTGGAGAAATGTCGAATATTACATTTGATGTTTTGCATCGCCACTAGGTCCCCGCATAGAAGAAGTAACGGTAATTTGTCACGATCCTCTGCCTCCCTTACATCCCCTGACCACACATCCCTGGACTAATTACATTAGAATTCTAAACTTACCCTCTTGATTGCATCCTTATCTTGTAATTGCGTAAATTCTTGCTATACGTCTCCTGAGTACCCAACTGAGGTTTTATGCCTGAGCCTTAATTTGGAGCTACTGCGATTCTATGGCTAATGGCAATTCAAGCAAATCAATGCCCTGAGTGGTCATCAATGAGACCTGCGACACAAATCCTACAGATCTGCAGAAAAACACATACATGCATGTGTGTCCTCTTCCAAAGCATTAAAATATGACACATATACATTGTACGGACAAGCAATAGTATGATAGCATTTCTCTAACACACAAATTCCCTCACACCTAGTTTGACAATCATTGAAGATGTTGCTGCTTTTCCCAAACAGAAATGTAATTGTAATTCACATAAAGGGACGCGGCCTACCGCGCTCGGCAAGCACGTGGCACGCTCCACAGTGTGGAGCTGGAGACTCCGCTTATTGGTCTGCTGGGTTTACGTGGGGAGGAGAGAGGGGAGGGGGCGACCCATCCTCCATAAAAGCCAACATCCATGTGAGTGGAGCCCTTAAAAGAGGATTCTTCATTGGAGACATCGCGGACCGCTGCTTTTACTTGATCTACGCAAACTGCGCAGCCATGAGTGAGGTAGGTTCCACTGGAGGATTAAAAAAAACAACAACAACACAACAGCGCACTTTTGGGAGACCTTTAACACGGAAATACTGTATACCATTCGTTTCAGCACCTTCTATTAGGTTAAGGTTTTCAAAACACACATTTACAAGTCTGGTTTATATTAATGATGGTTTGGCGCTAGTTGTTGTCATAACAGAATACAAAAAAAATATTATTGTGATTATGTACTATTTTAACTTTTAAACCCGTCATAGAGAAATGTACCAAAACTATAATGACTTTAATAATAGCCACTGGCTTCACCTGCACAATTTGATTGAAATCCGTTATAAGAGATCAATATAATTTGCGCCTTTACAAAGATAATTGACACTATCAAAGGTATATGCATTTAATATGTTTATTGTGGGTGTAGCCTGCAGTGCACTCTGTGAGGTGTAGTCAAAGGAGGTAAACAAAATATGATCTGTACTGCAAGTCAATCACTGCAGCAACGATAGTTATTTTATTGGAATCTTCAAATTGCGCAGGTTTTTTTCTTGTTTAACACTACTTGCATGACTAGTTTTCCTGTACTTGTACTTCACTGTCAAGCTGACTGATGTGCTGTTGTGTTGTGGCCAATCGCCACATTAATACAAACGTTTGAGGGAATGACCAGTAGCAATGTCAATGTGAGCGCAAGTGCATGACCATCCTTGCAGGTATAAGATGGCTCAACGTGGCTCCGCTTTGACATTCTGCGCTGGCGCTACGTTGCAGCGTGAAAACATGCTGGATGGTGTACATGCAGCACATGCCCAGCGAAGTTCATCTTAACATCCTGCCATAATGATGACTCATTTCAATGAGCCTGACAGTGGCACACTACAGTATAAATGATACGCCTCATGCATAAATCCATCATAAACACTATGTTCGATGATGCCTTTTCTTTCCATTGTGCGAGACTTATAAATAATTCCACACATGAAAAAGTGTGCTTTTGAACATTATAAAAGAGGAAAGTCACAACAACAACAACAACAAGAACTCATGGCAGTCAGTCTGTAAACAGACACGGCCCAGGGAAATGGACATTGCCCTGAGTAAATAATCCAATGCAAATCAATTGCAGGCGCTTCATTCATCGGTTGACACTTGCACACATTTTAATGGTGCCTTCAATTATTCATTGTAATAATTATAATAAACTGCCATCAATCAGACTCCACTACTCTCATTGTTAATTGAGGGCACAACAGCACCCGTAAACAAGCTGTTCAGCTCAGTTTGGTACAATCATCAATAATCTTTTTTTTATTTTTTTTAGCCTCTCTTTAAGACGGGTGCAGAACTACTCTATTGATTGGAATATAGCTTTCTTGACAACCAGCCAACCCCCCCCCCCCCCCCCCCCCCAGGTATTTATCACACCTAAATATTTAGGATCATCAAGCCAATTTTCATTTCTCACGACAAATGATGATTCCTTTTCTATGACGTTAAACAGGCACAGTTTAATTTTAGTTTCGTCACACCACAGGACATGTCTCCAAAAATGAAGGTCTTTGTCCCTGTATGCAGTTGTAAGATTTAATCTGGCTTTTTGATGTTTCTTTTGGAGTAAAGGCTTCTTCCTGGCAGAGTTGCCTTCCAGCCCATGTCTGTACAGTACACGTTTCATTGTGGATCATGACGCACTCTTACCAACTTCAGCCATCATCAACACAAGCTCTTTTGCTTTTGTTCTTGGGTAGACATGCACATTTCGGACCAAAGCATGTTCATATCTGGAACGCAGAACCGGTCTCCTTCCTGAGCGGTATGATGGCTGGACATTCCCATGGTGTTTATACTTGCATATAATTGTTTGAACAGATGGAAGTGGCACCTTCAGGCAACTGGAAATTGCATCCAAGGATGAAGCAGACTTGTGCAAGTCCTCAATTGTCTTTTTGATATCTTGGCTGATTTCTTCTGACTTTCCCATGATGTTACACAAAGAAGCAATGTGTTTCAGGTGTGCCTAATTCAAATATATGCACAGATGTGTCTCAAATTGACTGAAATGATGTCAGTAAACCTATCAGAAGCTTCCAAAAAATGACATAATTATCTGGGTTTTCCAAAATTGTTTAAAGGCATAATGATCTTACTCTATGTAAACCTCTGACTTCGAAGAAGATAATGAAAAAATTCACCTGAAAAATTCCTTCTCTCATTATTTTGACATTTAGTACAAATAATTTTAGTAATCATAATTTAACTAAAAAAGGAAAAGTTTAGTCTGATTACATGTCAGACAATGACAAAAAAGCTTCTTTTTATATAGTGGATGTAAATATCTGGTTTACAATATGTACTCTCATCCTTCAACAAACAATAATTATATACAACCCCAATTCCAATGAAGTTGGGATGTTGTGTTAAACATAAATAAAAACAGAATGCAATGATTAGCAAATCATGTTCAACCTATATTTAATTGAATACACTACAAAGGCAAGATATTTAATGTTCAAACTGATAAACGTTATTGTTTCATCATTATTCCACACATGAAAAAGTGTATTATAATCATTATTTCATTATCATCATTAATCATTATAATTTTATGGCTGCAACACGTTCCAAAAAAGCTGGGACATGGTCATGTTTACCACTGTGTTACATCACCTTTTCTTTTAACAACATTCAATAAACATTTGGGAACTGAGGACACTAATTGTTGAAACTTTGTAGGTGGAATTGTTTCCCAGTCTTGCTTGATGTACAGCTTGAGCTGTTCAACAGTCCGGGGTCTCCGTTGTTCTATTTTACGCTTCATAATGCGCCACACATTTTCAATGGTAGACAGGTCTGGTCTGCCTGCAGGCCAGTCTAGTAACTGCACTTTTTTACTACAAAGCCACGCTGTTGTAGCACGTGCAGACTGTGGTTTGGCATTGTCTTGCTGAAATAAGCAGGGGCGTCCATGAAAAAGACGTTGCTTGGATGGCAGCATATGTTTCTCCAAAACCTGTATGTACCTTTCAGCATTAATGGTGCCTTCACAGATGTGTAAGTTACCCATGCCATTGGCACTATCACAGCCCCATACCATCACAGATGCTGGCTTTTGAACTTGGCGCCCATAACAGTCCAGATGGTTCTTTTCCGCTTTGATCCAGAGGACACGACGTCCACAATTTCCCAAAACTATTTGAAATGTGGACTCGTCGGACCACAGAACACTTTTCCACTTTGCATCAGTCCATCTTAAATGAGCTCGGGCCCACAGAAGACGGCTGTGTTTCTGGGTGTTGTTGATAAATGGCTTTTGCTTTGCATAGTGCATCACCTATCACCACTACACCATCAGTGATTTGCCCCATTTTTATTTTTAGTTATTATTTACTTAAAAAAAATCAGTAATCTTATTCGGCTTCCTTATAACATTATCGCTAGCATATTTCCATCTCTTTGGAGCCTGTAGTGAGGGTTAATTTAAGGCTGAACACCTAGACAACTGCTGTGAGTAACGCACGGAGAGAATGATGTTTACGTGTCACAAGAAAAAGCACAACTAAGCTTTCTGCGTCGATGACAAGACTGTGAAACATAGGGCATGTCCATCCATCCATCCATCCATTTTCTGAGCCGCTTCTCCTCACTCGGGTCGCGGGCGTGCTGTAGCCTATCCCAGCTGTCATCGGGCAGGAGGCGGGGTACACCCTGAACTGGTTGCCAGCCAATCGCAGGGCACATACAAACAGACAACCATTCGCACTTACAGTCATGCCTACAGGGCAATTTAGAGTCTCCAATTAATGCATGTTTTTGGGATGTGGGAGGAAACCGGAGTGCCCGGAGAAAACCCACGCAGGCACGGGGAGAACATGCAAACTCCACACAGGCAGGGGATTGAACCCGGGTCCTCAGAACTGTGAGGCTGACTGCTCTAACCAGTCGGCCACCGGGCCGCACATAGGGTATGTACAGAGGCAATATTTGTACGAATCTTTTTTTTCCGTGAACAGAATTGTGACTGACATCTTCCATTTAAGGATTATGGAGGCCACTTTGCGCTTAGGAACCTTAAGTGCAGCAGAATTTTTTTTGTAACTTTTTAACAATTCTGTCTCTGTGCTCTTCAGGCAGTTCCTTTGACCTCATGTCATTTGCTCTGACATGCACTGTGAACTATAAGGTCTTATATAGACGAGGGTGTGGCTTTCCTAATCAAGTCCAATCAGTATAATCAAACACAGCTGGACTCCAATGAAGTTGTAGAACCATCTCAAGGATGATCAGAAGAAATGGACAGCACCCGAGTTAAATATGAATGTCACAGCAAAGGTCTGAATACCTATGGCTGTGTGATATTTCAGTTTTTCGTTTTTTAATCAATCTGCAAAAATCTCAACAATTCCGTTTTTTTTCTGTCAACATGGGGTGCTGTGTTTACTTTAATGAGGAAAAACATATTTTACTGATGCCCTTCAATCAACGCATCGCCATGTGAGTTGCCTCTGCTACGGTTACTTGAGCCTTGAGCCCTATATTAAATTAACCAGATAAGAGTGTTAGAAGTTGCTGATCAGTGTAAAAAGGACAATAAAATGAGATTGGGGAAAAGTGTCTGCTGATGGTATTTTCCTTCACACTCCATTTTGCTAACCTAACATTGATAAAATCATGGTGCTCTAACTAAAGGATAATTTTAAAAATACTGTGCAGCACATGGTGATTGGAATATATTCACATTTTTTTTGCATGCTGATTTAATGTTTTTTTTATTTGCATTTGATGAAAGAAATCATTTTAATCTGTGATTCTCTGTGATTTGTTCTTTCGACTGACCTTAATCCTACTTCAAACAATGAACATAGACAAAGAAATTATCTGTAATCCCCATAAACTGTCATTAGACCCTGGTGCTGTCAGTCAACTTTTTAATGTAAGACAAAGGACAGATACACATGAGCAAATTGTCCATATAAAACAAGACTAATTGCAATAATTGCAATACTAAAGTGGCATTTTAGCATGGCGACGCTTGACTCAAAATTGAAGGATGGGTTT
Organism: Phycodurus eques; assembly: GCF_024500275.1. Lineage (NCBI taxonomy): Eukaryota > Metazoa > Chordata > Actinopteri > Syngnathiformes > Syngnathidae > Phycodurus > Phycodurus eques. Next base: position 3,126,339 of record NC_084541.1, read on the forward strand.
TGGAAAATGTCATGTGACCTCTGAAGATACAAGCGACGTTATCTTCGCAGAGTTTCTGGGCACCCTTAGGGATCGGTCATTCAAGAAGGACTTATGAATTTAAACCCCGCAGCGCGAGGACTCAGTTTTTGGTGGCTTTGACATTTACAACTGATGCCTCAGGATCACTTCTATGGTGAGGTTTTCTCAGAGGTCTAGAAGACTAGACCCAGGAAACGCTGAAGGCAAGGCCATCAGCCTTTTGAACCAAGTCAGTTGGGAATGGCTTGACCCTGAACATTATAAGCAGTATAGAAAGTATAACTGTGAAGAAAAACTATTATTTCCATGTATTTGGACAAATACCAATCCAATTGTATGATTATCTTCTAATTTTCTTGCACTGGCCTTCACGCTGCAAATTTCGCCTGGATCGGTAAAATGCTTTTGTAGCTCCTCTCTTTTTAAAGCCACTTTCACTTCAGAACTGTGCCAGGATCAGTTGCTCATGCAAATGCACCCATAATACATCAGACAGTAGGTTTTAGCAGTGAAAACAAAATACAGAATGAAAATTGTTATTGTAAGCAATGCTTTTACAGCCCAAGCAGAGGGTCTATTTAAATTTCTTGGTCCACCATGTTACATCAGCAAAGATTATCTGATGCTTTTTTTTTAATCCGCAAAAGCTGTTCTGGGACTATATTTCAAAGAGCAAAACTGTGTACTGTAAACTAATACACAATAAAGTGCTTCTTGTACTATCTGACTGGACATGCTTGTTCAGTCAGTCCAACATCGGGAGTCTGAGACTGACACTCACGCTGTCATCCTTGTTTCCAGTCTGGTGGTGGTGGAGAGGCTGCTGAATGGTTATAATGGTGCTAGGATGAGCTGTCTGTGACCCAGTTTTGCTGTCTCCTAGTTAAATGTTAATAGAGCCTGAGTGCAGCATGGCGTCTCTCTCTGGGGAGCGTGAACTACCAGGAGAACCAAAAATAGTCCCCCAACCCACCAACTACACACATGCACAAGCGCATGCACACACACACACACAGTTATTCTGCCAATTTCCTTCTTGCTTTCCTCCCATGCCAGGTTAGTATGTTAGATATTTGGTCAAGGAGAAAAACACAGAGAGGGAGGGATAAAAACAACAGTTTGCCCGTACATTGTTATAATCTATGGATGCATAGGAATCTGATTCAGATGTTCAGATGTTTACAATGTTTTGGGTGAACACTGTCCAGTTATGATACAGTATTTCATCCATCATCTGGATTGTCTTGCATGTGGGAGTTGCTGCTTTCAGAGGCTGATATCGAGGGACAGATTACAACATAATAGTAAGGAAGACACCTAACGTGCATGTGGCGGGATGCAAACTTCCCACAGAAAAGTGTCCACAACCTTTTAAAGTTCAGGACACAGCAGCAGCAAAGCAGTGCGAGAGTATTTTTTGTCATTTGAAATATTTAAAAGGTTGAAGTGAAAGTTCTAAATAGCCGGGTAGTGCCCTAGTACTTGTTGTGCTAATACTGTAAACTGGCAGAATGAGCTTTTGGGTTTTTGCGTGACAATAGGGACTTTTGACGTGCTACACTAACATTGTAGAAAAAAATGAATGAAGGTTAATCTAACTGCAGCAATGCTACGACATCACCCGCAAATACTCGTTTACATCACTGCTAGAAGAACATGGATGTAAACAACATTTTACATTACACTGCATGACAATGGACACAACAACAGTGTACAGTCCTTCAAAACTGGTTGTACTACCAGATATTGTAAATATTTGTGTTTTATTGTATTTTTATTGTTATCCACTAAATTATTTTCATGTAATTTTAAGGCAAAATATCATTATCTGGATATAACATTACCTGTATTGGGATGTAAAATTTTGTCCATATAAAACAGTGCTATGGACAAACATATTTTGCATTATCATATCATATAGTGATATATCCATCCATCCATCCATCCATTTTCTGAGCCGCTTCTCCTCACTAGAGTCGCGGGCGTGCTGGAGCCTATCCCAGCTGTCATCGGGCAGGAGGCGGGGTACACCCTGAACTGGTTGCCAGCCAATCGCAGAGCACATAGAAACAAACAACCATTCGCACTCACAGTCATGCCTACGGGCAATTTAGAGTCTCCAATTAATGCATGTTTTTGGGATGTGGGAGGAAACTGGAGTGCCCGGAGAAAACCCACGCAGGCACAGGGAGAACATGCAAACTCCACACAGGCAGGACCGGGGATTGAACTCGGGTCCACAGAACTGTGAGGCTGACGCTCTAACCAGTTCGGCCACCTGATTGATTGATCATATCATATTTGTATTATTTAATTCCCTCATCAGACGAAAATCGATAAGCAGTATCGATAATGAAATCGAAATTCACTAAATTCTTATCAATTCCCATCCCGACTTACTGTTCGGAAAATAAAATAAGGTTAAAGCCTACCTGCACAAGACCTGGAAGAGGTTGTTGGTGCTTTAATGCAGTATTTCCCAACATTTATTAAGTCAAGGGACCCATTTTACATTAGAAAAATCTCACGGCTCAAAAAAGTGTCACAAAAAGGAATCCAAAATACGAGTCTTTGTAGCCTCAAACATGCTATTTCTGGTACAATAACAGTTTTTTTTTTTTTTTTTGTCAAGCCGTTCGCCTTTGGCAACAGATTTGGAACTAGCAAACACACGAATTCCTCAGGGCTCATGAAAGTGACTCACCTATAATGAGTACTGTACACCAACAATGTCACCATGACCAAGCACACCGGCGTATGTTTGGATAAAATGTGAAACTTGCAAACATTTTCAAGCTTTTTAAAAATATTGATTTACAATAACTTTGTACTGTACTGGGTGTTTTAGGCCACACAAAAACCCTACAAAACAATAATTTTGTACTGTACACTAATATGGGTGTATTTGGCCTCCCCAAAAAAAAGTGCTTCAATGTAATGGACAATCGACTATATTGGACAACCCCCCCACATCTATTAGTCCATTCTATCCAGGTTCCACTGTATTTGTAATGAAAAAAACCCAATAATAATTACTTTCAGGCAAATTAAGTGATCTCAGAACCTCTCGACCATGAGGCAGACGTGCTCACCACTATTCCACCAATCAAAGAAACAATCACTAATGGCCAAATGAACTGGACAGTATGGAAGTTGTTTAGTAGTCATTTACTTCAGATTTGGTCCAGAGATTTATTTATTTATTTTTTTAATATCAAATGTTGTGCACCTGAATACTTTCTGATGACATCACACATCTTTTAACCTTGTCTAAACCCAAACATGTCGTGTTCTTAAACCTAGACAAATCATCTTTAGTTCCCAATTGGCTATTCCAAAATGAAGATTTAAAAGAAGAGTTCAGAGCGACCTGCCTGAGCGGCTTAGCCTGGCCAAATCTCCTCTTTCAAATTACTCTGTAAGACCCACATCAGTTATTCAATAATCTCTTTTTGATTTTTTTTGAGTCATTCTCCATATTATTTACTCAGACATATACTCAGTATTGCTATTACAGTGATAGTTTTTAATAGGCATGACTAATATATGTATTTATATTTGCATTCTTGCCCTTTCATCTTTGTAATTCCTGTGTACTGCAGCAGTTAATGAGTCACCTGCTGATTTGCCAGGGTTAATCATTGTAATCGCAGGGATCTCAGCTTGCCTTCTTTGCCAACTTCTTGTTTACATCCAGTGGCGCGCAAAGGTGTGTGGTGAGCCAACCACGCTGTTGACGGTGTTTCCTCATCAGAGGGGGGGGGGGTATAGGTTTGCTGGTGGATTATTATTTTTTTCCCCCATCCTAAAACGTTCGTCAACGGGGGGTTGGGGGTTTAGCCAGATTGGAAATCACTGTAAATCACCTCTGAATGCCCAACTCCCTCATTTGGATGCCCCCCGGAGCTGGTTCAGCATTTGACCCTTGGAGTGGGGAAATATTAGATTTGTATGGTAACTTCAAAGGCACTGTCTGTCTATGCAGAGGTTGGTTACCTCGCAAAGTGGATGAACACCAAATACAAGGTGTCTCTGAACAGTTCCAGGACTGGTTTCACAAAATAAATATTTCAAATCCTAACTAGAAACTACAAGTTTTCCCCTTCGAAGTAGTTGCCCTAGAGTCTAACGTACCTTCACTACCGTCTCTGCAACGGCTTGATTCTCTCTTGTAAGGATTCATCCAGGAACCTCCGCAGCTCCATCGTCATGGCCATCTTGATGTCATCCACGTCTTCAAAACGGCTCCCCTTGGTGAGCCCGTAGTGCAAAAAAGAACTTGCAGTGGATGATGCCCCTCACATTGGAAAATACGATCAACATGACATGACTTTGGCTTTCTTCGGTCTTCGGACTCTTCCCCTCAAGGTTCTGGCGTATGGTCTCCGAGTCGTACTTGAAGATCCATGAACTCGTGGCTGGTGATGACTCACCATGCAGGTCTGGTCTCATTGATCTCATCATCACTCACTCTGCTCATTGCTTGATGACCTGACGCAGGGTCCGGTATATGTACTTTATGTAAAAGTTCAGTGGCTGCGGAGAACTGAGGTAATATTTTCTTCGCTGACCAAGGCACGAATGATAACGGCATCTCACTGCTTCAATGTCTGCGCTGTAGCACTGGCATTGGAAATCCATAGACAGAGGAAAGTCTTGTTATTGTAGTCAGCAACAGTTTTGAAACAGGAATTGTACAGTACTTTGACAGACAGTACTTTTGTGATGTTTTAGTCATTTAACTCAAACAGCAACTACATCCTCAACTGATACATTTGAGCAGGTTCGAATACTGTAAACTGGCAAGCAAGACGGGCCATGACAAACATGTAATTTGATATTCACCTTCTGGCTCTGAAATCCTCTTGTGAATTTAAATGCAAATGTCCTCTTCTTCTTCTCACAGTCCATGTTATTAGCACAGTAATGAATGTAATATTTTGAATGGATGAATCACCCCTAGCTCTTATATGATCAGAAATGAGGTAGGAGTAGTCACTGAGAGATTATGCTGACTGTAATATTATCACGCAACATTATTGTGCTGAGGGGTCAAATACCAAATAATATTCAGGTGAGATTTCCATGAAGAATGACAGTTTCATTTTCAAACAAAGAATTCCTGACTACATTCTGTTCTATCTTGGGCTCACATTTGATATCTAACTTAATTGAAGATGAAAATAATCTTGATTTGATGATAACACAACTCCCCACCAAACACACGTAGTACGTAAACCTTTTTGCAATTTGTTATTATACGTGGCTGAATATGACCTCCTGCGAGTCCAGTGGGCCAAGCTTCAAGTTGTTTCATTATTGGTTTAGTAAAGCCTGCCAAAGAGTCAACATTCTCTCACACAGAAATAGCAACATTTCTTCTTTCGTGGTAAACCAAGAGCTACTGAAAATACAATTAGGTCCGGAAATATTTGGTCAATAACATTCTAAATCTAAGGAGATCTCAATGCAAGTAAACTAGGCCATCTTAGGTCAAGGGCTTGCAAGGAGAGTTGTCATAGTAATGTTGCGCCCTTGAGCTGATGTTGGGTGCCTTGTTAAAGGGCACCGAGAGAGTAATCCAGATCCAGACTAGCATCTCTCCAAGAACTCATTGCAATTTCTTTATCTCTTCAAAACGGCTCCCCTTGATGAGCCCATAGTGCAAAAAAGAACCCTAAATATACAGTAAAGTAGGTTGAAATAGAAATATAGCACCTATGTGTATTTTTGCTTTGAAGGAGATGTTACAATACACATAACTCTTCAATATTTGTGTATTTTATTGATGCCTCGAAGGCATTCGATCGGGTGAATCATGAAAAAATGTTTGTGAAACTGTATGAAAAAGGAATTCCTAGCTGTCTTTTTTAATATTAGCGTATTGGTATTCTCATCAGCCCACAGGGATAAAATAAAGCAATTCTACATCTGACATCTTCCATGTGTGTAATGGTGTTCGCTAAGGTGGAAATCCTGTCATCTTTCTTCTTTAATATTTGGACGGATGATCTCAGAGTCCTGCGATTGGCTGGCGACCAGTTCAGGGTGTACCCCGCCTCTCGCCCGGAGATTGCTGGGATGGGCTCCAGCATGCCTGCGACCCTCGTGAGGATAAGTGGAACAGAAGATGAATGACTGAATGAATCTCAGAGTCTCAACTCATGTCATACAGGTTGTATTGTGGGTGAGAGTCTCATTACTCACCTTATGGTCAAATTCAGCCCGTGCACTGCTGGTCAACAACAGCTTTTAAACTTATGCACTCAGTATGGAATAGAGTGTGATGTTAAATTTAATGCTAAAATTAGTAACATCTTGATTGTGTGCAGTACAGATGACCGCCAATCTAAGTTCCCTGTTTTCTCTTTATCTGGCTCTGCCCTTAGTGAAAGTAATGAGGTTAAATACCTTGAAAATGTTATCACTAATAATCTCTTGAATGATACAACATACAGTATAAAAAGACAATGCCGTAATTTGTATGGACAAGCAAATATGCTGTGTCGTAAATTTAGAATCTGCTCATTTCCTGTTTAGGTAGCCCTGCAGTATCGAAGGGAGTGCAGAAGCTTTTAAATAGCTTTTAAAAGCTTCTGCACTCCCTTCGATACTGCATCTTTGGTGTAGATATAGGCTAAGCAGCCTGAAACGACTCACAGTGGCCTATAATGATGGTGTAAGACTGCCGCAGGGCTAGCCATATGCTTTTTAGAGTTGGGGTACCCGCCTGCCCTCCTGTGCTTTGAAATCTGACATAAATTTATATGCAGGACAGAGATGTGAGAAAATGTCATTATCACTGCTATATGCAACCCTAAACACAGCTCTGTCAGATTTGCATCAAGACTGTGGAGCCACTGGCGCTCATGTTTACCTTAGCTTTACCTTTTTTTTTTAATTTACTTTTTTACTTTGCATTTTAGCTGTAGGTATATACAGACACTTTCCCAAAAACTAGAATAAACTAGAAGTTTATTTATTTCCATAATTCCATTCAAAAAGTTAAACTTCCATAGATTATCGAGTCAGGGCCCACAATTTAAACCATTTCAAGTATTTATTCATTTTTACACAATTTGGGCTTCCAGCTCTTAAAACCCACAAAATCAGGAATTGAAAAATTTGAATAATGTGAAGGTGGCACGGTGGACAACTGGTTAGAGCGTCAGCCTCAAAGTTCTGAGGACCCGGGTTTAATCCCCGGCCCCGCCTGTGTGGAGTTTGCATGTTCTCCCCGTGCCTGCGTGGGTTTTCTCCGGGCACTCCGGTTTCCTCCCACATCCCAAAAACATGCATGAATTGGAGACTCTAAATTGCCCGTAGGCATGACTGTGAGTGCGAATCGTTGTTTGTTCCTATGTGCCCTGCGATTGGCTGGCAACCAGTTCAGGGTGTACCCCGCCTCCTGCCCGATGACAGCTGGGATAGGCTCCAGCACGCCCGCGACCCTAGTGAGGAGAAGCGGCTCAGAAAATGGATGGATGGATGAATACTGTGATGAAATTAGCACAAATTTTGCAGGCCATAAATGTTTTAAACTGAGTGTCACACACTGATCATCTACTAAACTCAAAGCACATGCACAGGTTTCCCCAGGTGTCACTAAATCACTTCAGTTTAGTTTAATTGTCTCAGTTGGGTTCAATATGGGGAAGACTTGACAACTGGCCAGAAGACCATCATTGATACCCTCCATAGGATGGGTAAGCCACAACAGTTAATTGATAAGGAGGCTGGCTCTTCACAGAGTGCTGTGTCCAAGCACATCAATGCAAAGTCTAGTGGAAGGACAAAATGTGGGAGGAGTAGATGCACCAGCAAAAGAATCCGTGGGCTTCAACGGATTATCAAACAGAGAAGATTCAAGAATCTAGCAGAGATCCAGAAAGAGTGGAATGAGGCGGGAGTTACAGCTTCAAAAACAGCCACTACAACTGTCGGTTGGGTTCCTCGGGTCAAGCCACTTCTGAGGTTGAGCCAACATCTCAACTGGGCCAAGGAGAAGAAGGACTGAACTGTTGGCCAGTGGTCCAAGGTCCTCTTTTCCGATGAAAGTAAAGTGTGCCTTTCATTCGGGAAACAAGGTCCAAGGGTTTGGAGGAAGACGGGTGAAGAACAGAACCCAAGCTGCTTGAGGTCCAGTGTGAAATATCCACAGTCAGTCATGATTTGGGGTGCAATGTCCAATGCAGGTGTTGGTAAAATCTGCCTTCTTAAAGCCAAGGTCACCACAAGAGTCTACCAGAATGTTTTAGAGGACTTCATGATTTCTTCTGCTGAGGACATGTACGGAGATGTAGATTTCATCTTCCAGCAGGACCTGGCCCCTGCCCATACCGCCAGAAGCACCAAAACCTGGTTTGATGCCCATGCCAGTGTTTGACTGGCCAGCCAACTTGCCGGCTCTAAATCCCATTGAGAATCTATGGGTGTTATCAAGAGGAAATTGAGGGGCACCAGACCCAAAAACAAAGAAGAATTGACAGCAAGCATCAAGGAAATCTGGGCTTCCATAACTCCCAGGCAAGGCCACAGGGTGATTGATTCAATGCCACGGCGCATCGAGGCAGTGATTAAAGCAAAGGGATTCCCAACCAAGTATTGAAGATTAACATATTGTTTCGAAAGTACCATATTTTGATTGATTTAATGTGACCCTAATTTCTTTTTTTTTTCTACAAAAACAGAGAAGTATACGGGGATTTCTTCACAGTATTCACATTTTTTAAATTCCTGATTTTGTGGGTTTTTAATTGTTTAGACTGTGGGCCCCGAATCTATAATCTATAAAAAAATGGAATTATGGAAATAAACCTTTCCATGATATTAAAATTTTTTGGAAAGGGTCTGTGTCTGTATGTTAGTATTATGTGTGATATGGACCTCTCTCTCTCTCATTCATTCATTCATTCATTCATTCATAACCCCTAGGTTCCGGATCTCCAGACAGAAAGATTTTCATCCAAGTATTTGAAAAATGTGTTTATTTGCTATAGTTATAATGATGTGACTTTGTCCAAATACCTTTGAGCCCCTTAATTGAGGTGCCAATAAATTCCTGTAATTCATGGCGGTTGTGAAACATAAAATATATAGCAAATTTAAGGTGACAGACGACACTTCACTCACATCTTGATTCTTTTTTTTTTTTTTTCTAATGCTTTGTTGTGGTGTACAAAGACAACAACATCATAAACACTCTGTCACCTTCCAAGTACCTGCGGATCTAAATGTATAGCAGGAAATGTATTTCCCAGGAGAAGGAGGGTTATTACATGGGACTTACAAAAGATGTGTGCTTTCTACAGCTTTTAATGATGTAATTTTATTCCATTTCTGTACAATATTACATCATTAATATAACAGTATGCCTTGAATCCTTGGAGCACTATGTGTACATTGTAAAAAGATGGTCAACACTGTCAAACAAGTTTCTCTTTCAGTGGCTGTGAAATCGAATTGTCCCTTATTTACCCTCATTCATCAAACCTGCTCTGCTGTTTCAAATTCTGAAGTGGAGGCTCCGGCTTAATAATTCAGGTCGAACTGTATGAGAGAATGGTGGTTTCTGCTGGGAAACAAATCAAATAGTGTGCGAATAAATCAAATCAACGTGCATTGATAACATTCTTGGGGAAGAGAGATACTAGATAATGTCAGTGCTCGGGGAGTAGTTCTGTAAGTGCTTTGAGAGTGAACAAATTGAATCTGAATGAAGCATCTGCAGCGTCCCAAATGTTGGCGCATCTTTGCTTTTGGAAGCGGTCGCATTTTTTCAAGCATTTTGTGATGTCGTGGTGCAACCTCGGCCTGTCAGGGGAGAAACGCTGGAAGCTCTTAGAGCAGTCAAAGTGTACATGCTACTGCTGAACCGACATGGTTTATAGATCAACATACTGTATCTTTGGCAGAAGCAGCACTATGACTCAAACAGTGTTACAACACATACTTTGAAAAAGTATGTGATTTCTGATTTCTTAACAAAGTTACATTATAAGTTACTTTGTTAGGTACATTCAGCAGCTGCCAAGTGGCAGTAATATCACTTATCCACAGTAAGAAAGCCCATTAGCTTCACTGTATACATTACTTGGCAATAACTCCATACAAGGTAAAGAATTACATTGTGAACCAATAATATTAGTGAAGATTACTTGAAGCCATATTAGTGCGTAGCTTGAAGCTACATTAAATAAGGTACTTCCAGTAGCGCAGAATTGACGTGCCAAATAAGTACTTAAACATGTAAATAAGCACACCATTCTCAAGTACACTTCTCTACAGACTCTTAACTGACAGAAGTATGATCACGTTATAGCCCACAAGTTGTGCTTAATTAAGGAAGGTGATATGTACAAAACGAACATCACAGAAATGAACAGGATGTCACAATTTTTAATCGTACGGTATTGGACTGGACCCAAACGCAGACGGAGGAAGTAGTGGAGAATGGTTTATTTAATAATAACTCAGGGTCAGTATTTCCAAGGCGTGATGGAACCTGTCTCACACTTTTCACGAAGGAAAATTACAAAAATAGTGTAGCGACAGTGAAGCCGCACATTTCCCAGCATTTTCATTTCATGAAACCCTGGCTCTGTGTTGTTGTATGATATACAATGGTCTCTCTGTCATGGATGTTGAAATGAATAAATTAAAAAAGAAAAATAATTTAAACATTGAGACAATATTTTCATTCTATTTATTTTAATTACGTTTTGCTATTTTGTCTTAACAGAAACAAATACCTACTGGAATAACTGGAAACCTCAAACCATCTGCAGGCCAAGGTAAGTTTTGATAGTCACAAGCCATATCATTAGCCTAAGAGCATGATTTTCCAAGTCATTTTTGAAAATTTTGGGGAACAACAACCCCAACAAGCAAGCAAGAAGAATGCAGTTGCCGTGATTCAACCTTTGAAGATTACCATGACCTAGATGACTGATAACCTAAACATACAGAAAAAACATAAAAAAACTCTTTCTAGAAAACAGATTGGTATTTTTTATTGACGTCATGACATTAAGTAAAAATGTATTTAGACAATTATGCTATTAGGCTAATGATATGGATGTATGCCCATCTAGACACGCTACACAGTAGAATAGCAAACATGAAAATAATTATGAAAATTGTTACACAGCCTATAGACCATAAATATGGCCTAGATTATCATATTCAAAATCACTTTTTAACGCGGTATTAATACAGGTAAAGCACAGTGTACAGTAGCATAGTCTATAGGGTATGGTTCCTCAATTTCTTTAGAGCACCTGCTCTACTCTGAGCCCCTCCCTGATGACCGAGCTTCTCACCCTATTCTAAGGGAGACCCCGGACACCTTGGGGAGGAAACTCATTTCGGCCGCTTGTATCCGAGATCTTGTTCTTTCGGTCACGACCCACAGCTCATGATCCATAGGTGAGGGGAGGAACGTAGATCGACTGGTAAATTGAGAGCTTCGCCTTTAGGCTTAGCTCCTTCTTCACCTTAACAGACCGATACAAATTCCGCATCTCCCGTTCCATTCTTCCCTCACTTGTGAACAATACCCCAAGATACTTGAACTTGGGGCAGGATTTCATCCCCGACCTGGAGAGGGGACTCCACCACTTTCCGACTGAGGACCATGGTCTCAGTTTTGGAGATGCCACTAAACTGGACCCCCTGAACACCTTGGCTGCGCCTAGAAATTCTGTCCAGAAAGGTAATAAATAGAATCGATGACAAAGGGCATCCTTGGCGAAGTCCAACCCTCACTGAAATATGACTGACCGGTCATACAGGGACCAAACAGCCTTTATCAAGAGTTCCGGTACTCCATAGTCCTGGAGCACCCCTCACACGATCCCGTGAGGGACATGGTCAAACGCCTTATCCCCTCCAGAACCCCTGAACAGACCGTACCAGGAGTGTGATCCCCCTGTACTTGGAACACACCCTATGGTCCCTTTATTAAAAACGCATACAGGCTTTATTGTCCTCAAGACATAACAAAAGAGGCTTTAAGGAGAAGGCGTCCTTTTTCTTCTTCTTTTTTTTGTAGTGGGAGATTGATCTGACTGTCATACGTATAACAATGAAAATAGATCCCATGCTTTCTCAGGATGGAACCCAGTGGCAGCAAATATAAAGAAAACAGCAAGGGCTGCAAAATAGAACCTTGTGGAGCCCCATAAGTTAGTAGGGCAGAGTGGGACTCCGGGCGACAAAGGCTTACACAGAGTTCTACAGGATCTTAAAGCACTCGAGAGCACTACCACTAATGTCCACCAGGTGCTGCAAATGCTTACGTCAATTGAACTTGGGTGGTTCTTTTGTAATCCATCCATCCATTTTCAACACCGCTTATCCTGGTTAGGGTCGCAGGACGCTGGAGCCTATCCCAGCTGACTTCGGCGAAAGGCGGACTACACCCTGAACTGGTCGCCAGTCAGTCGCAGGGCACATATAGACACGGACAACCATTCACACTCACATTCACACCGTCACTGAGTGGGAACTGAACCCACGCTGCCTGCACCAAAGTCAGGCGAGTGAACCACTACACCATCAGTGACTTTTGTAATACAGTACATAATTGTAAAAATTGATGACTAGGAAAATTATTATTTGCATCAGTATGCCTTAGTTAAAACTCTTTATGACCACACTGTCGCGATATGGAATTTATTTTTATTTGGATTCTAAGAAAAGTTAAAATAAAACATTTTGTTAATATAGTCAGCCAGCGCTGCGAGGAATGCAAAGTTATCAATGTCCTTTCACCATCGTTCCTGTCATACTGTGTTGAATGTTTTTGTTTGCACTTTAAGGACAAAAGTCCTGTACTTGTTTTAATTCCATCCATCCATCCATCCATTTTCGGAGCCGCTTATCCTCACTAGGGTCGCGGTGTATTAATTCCTCATTTAAAAAAATACCATTCAAACAACATGTTTTTCATCTTTTTTTTTTTTTAGAGTGTAGGGTGAAATCTGGAGCTGGCTACTAGTGTTGACTGAATGAGTGGCAACAATGGGAAAATGAAATGCCAGTCTTTTAAGGGGAATAGCTCATCATCAACATATTGAGAAAAAACAAAAAGACTAGTTGATTTTTGGAACGGCGAACTCAACTTTGAACTAGTTCGCATAGAAAATGAACAGAAAATTAATCCATACCCCCAGGTGTGAAGTAGCACCCATCAATGCCAATTTGTCCCTGAGTAATAGAGACAACATGTCAGACAGACCTCCACTATGGTACACAAATAGCACTATGAGATTCTGAAGTTAATTTGTACATAATGATTTCATAATAAATCAAGCATTCAATGCTCTGTATTAAATCTAAAATACATATTACTAATTGCTGTAAGGATTAAAAAAGTAAAATCCAAAGTTTTTATCTCATGTGTCACTATTTTGTCTCCCTTTATTACAATGACACATAAACATATTTTCGCAGTGTTTGGGAAGAGTTGCACAGAAGGGGTATTACGATTTTGTGTCGTGAAAAACAACCAACCGGTGGATGTAATTCACTGCAAGACCTACTTTGCAAACTGGGCCATGTAATATTGTTGGTGTTTTCATATAATTCAAATCCCTTAAGTGTATAAACAGTACAACTTGGCTTGCACTGCTTGGTAGGATCATTTGAAATTCATAAATGACATGGAGTACAAAAGTGCCATCCTGCTAAATTAGAATATGCCCGAAGAAAGACGAAACTCGTAGTAGTGAATCCCCTTTTTTCATTGAATGGCCCCAGGCGGGACAATGAAAAAAATTGTTTCGATAGATAGAATGACTTTTTAAGAACGAGGTGGTTATATAATTGTGCTCTATGCAGCTTTCATTTATTTGAAAACAGAATTTGTTACAGCGTGTGATAAAATACACATAGGAATTCTAGTGTCTTAGAGGTTAGAGTGTAATACTCTTCAACACCTTGGAGTCAGTTTTCTCGTCACACAAAAGCTGCATTAGGTTAATAGCAACCTATTCACAGCTAAATGGCTCCACACAGCAGTCAAAGTGAATGTGAAGAACATGTATCACCTTCTATCTTCTCCTGGGCTTGCTGATAGCACATTTCATGCGCCATGTTCAAATAGATTCATTTGCAAACGTTTGAGATGGTGAAACGTGCCCAGCAGTGGTGAAAAGGGATTCAAGCCAGTTTAATGGAAACTGAAACAGGCGTGAACTGCATTCATTTGGCCTTTCCTCTTTATTCCTCTCTTACCCAATGGAACACACAATGTGCCAACATTTAACGTAAAAGCTTAATAGTTTTGTTGGTACATGTTCAATTGTCATACATCTAATAAGCACCGGGCAATGCGGCAATATGGACTGCACCATTGGAAAAGAAATGACAATTGGTGACTCACACCCGCATTTGATCTACAGACACCCTGCCAGCCTGTATACTTGTAGACTTTTGAAGCTCCGCATACAGTATAGTGCACTGTTTTACTTTTATTAAACCATAAAAAGATAGAGTGACAGTAAAAGGAGAAGCGGGCTGCTACAGAGAGAGGATGAAGGTGAAAATAAAATATATTTCAAAAAGCACTCAATGGCATCGGATCTCGAGGTTCCATGAAAAACGTCGTCACATTAAGTAAATAAATGTGTGCGGTGTTGTGTGCGTCCATTTTTATGTGCCTTTGTATTAGTTATGGATATTGTTATAGACTATAATCTGGTAATGAACTTTGAAACATTCTTGTTCAAGATAAATGGTTCTACAGCAAACAGAATTGAGCTCGTGTTAATCGAGTGTTGTCAAGACCACATAAAATTCTCTTACGGGAATACTGTATTCCCATCATGCACTGTGGCAATTTGATTCATTCATGCAGCCACACAACACACTTGTGAAAGAGTGATGTGGTTAGCTTATAAAATCGAATGGAGTTTGTGGTGTGAAGGTTATTGATCCTGCAAAGTAGAGGGTGTTTGTTCGTGTGTGTCCATGTGCGTGTGTCTTTTACACTCATTACATTTGAATTGATTCCACTGTCACATGTTCCATCCAAAGCGCGCCAAGGCCAACAAAACGTTCCAGCTAAATGTAAGTCAGGCCCACTCCAAGTCAGAACACAGCACTGTTACGATTCACTGTATGGCCCACCTGTATGCGGCATGGAGAATTGAAACCGCATCCATTTGAATGCTGCTTTGTTAACATGCACTTTATGTGTGTTCGCAGTCACCAGTACTTCCCCCCAGTCACTTTTAATTGCCCAATTCTAGTCTCTTATTAAAACTTTAAATCACACACTGGAGATGCAATGATATGAAAAGTTCACATCACGATTATAGTGACCATTCTAAAGGCGAGGTATGCAGTTTTCAAGCTGCTAGCAAAATTTGAATGCAGCCTGACTGCACCATCCCCCCCAATTGTCAATAAACCTATTTGAAGCTTCACTTCCAAAGAAATGGCATCATCAGATGGGTTCTCCCATATTGTTTAAAGGCATAGTAATCTTACTGTATGTACACTTCTGAATTTGAAGAAAGTAATGAGAAAATTGTCTAAATTCTTTTTTTTTTAAAGTCATTATTCTGCCATTTAGCAAGTATAAATGATTTTGGTGCTTTAGAAATAGCAGATAGAAATTATTTTGGTAATCCTAATTGACCTAAAACAGAAAAGGTTTAGCCTGATTTCATGTCAACCAGTGAGAAAAAAAGTACATCTTTTTATCTATTATACATATACATCTGGTTTCAACTGTTTGTTGTGCATGTTGTGCACACACATACTATGGCTGCACTTCAGAATAAGAATCAGAATCAGAATCATCTTTATTTGCCAAGTATGTCCAAAACACACAAGGAATTTGTCTCCGGTAGTTGGAGCCGCTCTAGTACAACAGACAGTCAATTTACAGAACACTTTGGGGACATAAAGACATTGACAAAAAACAATTGTGCAAAAAGATGCAGAGTCCTCCAGCACTTAGAGCAGTTCGAATGACTAATATTGCAATAGTCCGGTGCAATGACCATTGTGCAAAGGGCGCTGAGACTTCAAGGAGAGTATGCGGTTTAAAGTGACGAGTAGTGCGATCATCTGGGACAATGTTGGTTGTGCAAATGTTACAGATACTCCTCAATCAGTGTGCAAATGGAGCAGATGCTACTCTGGCATGAGTGGCCAGTATATGCAAATAGTGCAGCATGGCGAGACAACTACAGTGAGTGCACGAGTAATACATAATTGGCCCCACAGAAATGTGACAACGAACTCAAGTCAAAAAATTTCCAGCTTGTTGTAATGGAATTATAGGTTAGGTGTTTAAGAAGTTGATCGCAAGAGGAAAGAAGCTCTTGGAATGTCTACTATTTCTAGTTTGCGTTGATCGGTAGCGCCTACCTGAGGGAAGGAGCTGGAAGAGCTGGTGACCGGGGTGCAGACGGTCCGAGAGGATTTTGCACGCCCTTGTCTTAGTTCTGGCAGCGTGCAAGTCCTCAATGGTGGGTAGGGGGGTACCGACAATCCTTTCAGCAGTTTTGATTGTCCGTTGCAGTCGGAGTTTGTCCTTTTTTGTAGCAGCACCAAACCAGACTGTGATGGAAGAACACAGGACCGATTCGATGACCGCTGTGTAGAACTGTCTCAGCAGCTCCGGTGGCAGGCCGTGCTTTCTCAGAAGCCGCAGGAAGTACATCCTCTGCTGGGCCTTTTTGAGGACGGAGTTGATGTTGGTCGCCCAACTTCAGGTCCTGAGAGATTGTAATTCCCAGGAACTTGAAGGTCTCGACGGTTGACACAAGGCAGCTGGACAACGTGAGGGGCAGCTGTGGCGAAGGATGCCTCCTGAAGTCCACGATCATCTCTACAGTCTTGAGCGTGTTCAGCTCCAGGTTGTGTCGCCGCACCACAGCTCCAGCCGCTCCGCTTCCTGTCGATATGCAGACTCGTCACCGTCCTTGATGAGGCCGATGACAGTGGTGTCATCTGCAAACTTCAGGAGCTTGACAATCGGGTTCGCTGAGGTGCAGTCGTTCGTGTAGAGAGAGAAGAGCAGCGGAGAGAGGACACAACCTTGGGGCGCCCCAGTGCTGATGCTGCGTGTGGATGAGGTGGCCTCCCCCAGCCTGACCTGCTGTGTCCTGCCCGTCAGAAAGCTGTAAATCCACTGGCAGATGGCAGGTGAGACGCTGAGCTGGAGAAGCTTGGTTGAAAGGAGTTCAGGGATGATGGTGTTGAACGCTGAGCTGAAGTCCACGAACAGGATCCTCGCGTAGGTCCCTGCACTGTCGAGGTGTTCTAGGATGAAGTGCAGTCCCATGTTGACTGCATCATCCGCAGACCTGTTCGCTTGGTAGGCAAACTGCAGGGGGTCCAGCAGGGGACCTGTGACACTCTTGAAGTGGTCCAGCACGAGACGTTCAAAGGACTTCATGACCACAGATGTCAAAGCGACAGGCCTGTAGTCATTTAGCGCTATAGCGCTCCCACTCCCCACTCAGTAGAGCATTCTGCTTGAAGTAATGATATGGCAGTTTGTTAATGGATGATTAGAGGTACTCATTTCCCTCACTTTGAGAAACATTAACGCCTTAACGCTGACATCTACACCTACATATGATCGGATGTACTATCCTTTTACTAAATGTCACACATGACACAAGTCACCCACTTCACTTGACTGCTCACACAAATAAAATGTCACAGTATATGCAGAATAGTATCTGAAAATTCTTACTACCACATATTGTTTATCCTAAACTTGAACATTGGGCATAATCACCCATCTCTCCTCAGATGAAAAGAACAACCTCCCTGAGGACTTCGACATCGATATGGACAACCCACAGACAGAGAAGGCCGCTGTGGCCATCCAGTCGCAGTTCAGGAAATTCCAGAAGAAGAAGCAGGATGTGAAGTCTTAAGAGGCGGCGAGGCTTGTTGGTTCCTCACATCTGCATGTCAATCAAACTGCACCATCCTGAACTCGAACTACAAACTACGCGGTACAGAAGTTGTATCGGGGCGAATCAATGTTTTTGAAGTCAGTGTATAATTACAAAAATCGATTATTACCAAGTTGTAGATGTAGTATTTTGAACATTCCTATGATTGCGCTGTTATTTTTCCTTTTAGGGGATATTGTGTTTGTGCATCATTACATTTAAGATCTCCATATGTAATGGACCCTTTTAATTTGAAGCTAGTTTAGATTTTTTCCTACATTGCCAAAGAGTGGATTGTTTGGAATCAGGGAACATAACTCCAAAAATGTTTTTCAGACTTCCACTTTCATTGGGTTCACGATATCATCAGCAGTAATGCACCGCAATCAAAAGATTTTTCGGGCGTTTAGTGTCACGTCTCTCTGGCTGTGCGCTTTCATGCAAAATGGGCAATGTTTTTTTTTTCCTGCAAATTGACGTTCCTCATTTGTAAGCCAGTCATTTGTGTGTGTGATCTGATGTTGTATGTGATTTGTCTTCCACTCCTGGTGTTTGATGTTGTTCCGCCATTAATTCAAAGTTGACTCCTTTATTGTATGTATACTGATCAATTACACACATTTTGCATGTGACTTCACATACAACCCAAAACAGAAATAAACAGAACACAAATTAAAAAAATGTTTGAAAAAGTTCAAGTTGATTTTCCATTGCGCTTTGTGTTGTGTTATAGGATACAGACATTGTTAATGATTTGTAATAAAATATATATTGTGATTTATTTGATAAAGGACGGCAAACAAGATTTTGAGAGTCGAGCCTCTGCAAACGAGATACAGAAATAGAAAGAAAACTACAGGTAACATTGAAGAACAGAAAAGCCTGATTAGACTTTTCCATAAACAGAAACCATATACTGTACGTGTGTATATATATATATATATATATATATATATATATATATATATATATATACAAAGCCAAGACAACACCTAAAATCTATCAATAATCAAACAGCAATCCAGCCCCTTGTTCAGTCCTAATTGATGGCCTACAAAAAGGTCTCATTGCCAAAGTGTGAGTCAAGACACATCTCATGATGGGTAAGAACAGAGAGCTGTCTCAAGCCCATCGCAAACTAATTGTTGCAAAACATAACGATGGCATTGGTTACAGGTGCATATCTACGCTTCTGAACGTTCCAGTGAGCATGGTTGGGCCCATATTACATAAGTGGAAAGCAAATCATATCATCATAAATATGCCTCAGGTGCTCCTCGCAAGATTTCTGACAGAGGAGTGCAAAGAATAATCAGAAGAGTTGTCCAAGAGCCAAGGACCACATGTGGAGAGCTTCAAAAAGACCTGAAATTAGCAGGTATTGTTGTCACAAGGGAAACAGTGAGTAATGCACTCCGCCGCCGCCATCGTCTATATGCCCGCTCACCACGCAAGACCCCATTGCTGAAAAAAAAAGCATGTCAAAACTTGTTTCAAGTTTGCTGAACAACATTTGGACAAGCCAGTTAAATACGAGGAGAATATAGTCTGATCTGATGAGAGTAAAGTTGAACTGTTTGGATGGCATAATGCACACCACGTTTGGAGGAGAAATGGCACTGCACATCACCCTAAAAACACCATACCAACAGTGAAGTTTGGAGGTGGGAACATGATGGTGTGGGGCTGATTTTCAACAAATGGTACTGGTAAACTTCACATTATTGAAGGAAGGATGAATGGGGAAATTTACCGAGACATTCGTGACAAAAATCTGCTGCCATCTACGAGGATGATGAAAATGAAACAAGGGTGAACATTGCAGCAGGATAATGATCCAAAACATATTGCCAAGGAAACTCTCAATTGGTTTCAAAGAAAAAAAATAAAGCTGCTAGAATGGCCCAGCCAATCACGTGACTTGAATCCAATCGAAAATCTCTGGAAAGAACTGAAACTCAAGGTCCATAAAAGAAGCCCACGGAACCGTCAAGATCTGAAGACTGCTTGTGTGGAGGAATGGGCCAAAATCACACCAGAGCAATGCATGCGACTAGTTTCTCCATATCTTGAAGTGCTTGAAGTGTGTCTCGAAATGCTACTAAGTGATGGATAGTGGCCCTAAACATTCTGCAAAGGCAAGTCAAGAATTTCTGAAGGCAGAGGTCATTGCAATTAAGGCCTGGCCAAAGCTTTTCCTGGGAGAAATTCAGAATGTGATGATATTCATTGGCTGCAACTATCTAGAAGTCTTGAAAATTCTGGTAATCGTTATGTCACTTTGTTCAAATACTTTTTAGCCCCTTTGTAATTGCTTACGAAACATACTAAAACCTGCATTTGGCTGGTGACCAGACAAGAGTTAATTGCTCCAGGTCACCCGCAATCCCAATGAGGACAAACGGAGTTGAAAATGGAGGGATGCATGGACTAAGTGGAAAATGTATTGTTCATTTTATTATTCAATGTTATGTGTGTGTGTGTGTGTGTGTGTGTGTGCGTGTGTTCCAGGTTTTGTCTTCCTCTCTCTCGTTTCTCACACACCTGCTCCTGTGAGCATCTTCACCACCTGTGCCTCGTTCATACCTAATTACCGATTGTATTTAACCTCGTGTCTCATTCCCACTCGTTGCCAGTTCGTTGTACCTTGTCGTCACGTTCCAGCATTCCTTGTCACAGACTCACAGTAAGACTTTGACCCTGTTCCGATTATCGACCTTGCCTCTTTGCCTCATGTTCTTGGATACTGTTGCCCTTCTTGGATTGCCTGCCCGTGTACCGACCTATGCCCGTCTATTAAACCTCTCTTTTTGGAAACTGTCCATTTGTTTTGGAGTCTTGCATTTTTGGGTCCTATCCTCTGTTCCGTTCATGACATTCAATACTTGTGTCCACATTTTAGGAGAGACTGAATTGACCATAATAGCAGATCCCCACCACACATTTGAATACCCTCGAGCCCTCTTGTAGATGCCATGGAAAAACATGCAAAACTGCTCAAGAGAGTACACAGTGAATATGATGTTTATGACCATATTTTTGGAATGATTCACTTGCTCTCCACGCGCAGGCGCATTAAAAATAATTCAGTTTGGATGGTTTATGACAATGTAATTATTCTTAGGGTTGAGTAAATCTCCACTCTTTATTAGTGGTAGACTTTGGGTATGTGGTAAAATTGCAAACCATCCATCCATCAATCCATTTTCTGTACCGCTTATCCTCACAAGGGTCACAGGCGTGCTGGAGCCTATCCCAGTAATCTTAGGGCAAGAGCCAGGGTACACCCTGAACTGGTCGCCAGCCAATCGCAGGGCACATATAAACAAACAACCATTCGCACTCACGTTCACACCTATGGGCAATTTAGAGTCTTCAGTCAACCTACCATGCATGTTTTTGGGATGTGGGACGAAACCGGAGTACCCACGCAGGCACAGGGAGAACATGCAAACTGCACACAGGCGGGGCCGGGATTTGAACCCTGGTCCTCAGAACTGTGAAGCAAATGTGCTGACCAGTTGCGTACTGCAAACTAAATAAAACTAATTATTCCTTTGTGTAAGAAACCCGCGACCTTATTAAGGATAAGCATTTTAGAAAATGAATGAATGGATGTTAGAAAATGCAATTTGATGTAGTATATTTTTACAATAAAACTAATCATTGAGATGGCATTAATGACATTGCCACTGCAAACCTGGATCACAAAATGTAGTGGTCTATATTCTTGGATTGTGGTCACATTTCGGTCCAGAATTTTTATGATTTAGTCTCACCTTTATAATGTATTTGAACTAAACCAGGGTAAATTTTGTTTTACTATTTTTTTTACACTTACTATTTAGGAATTACAACCATTTCATGCAGAGTGACTCCATTTCCAAGGACAAATTGTTTTAGGTAACTAAATGAAACGTGTTGTCAATGCACCCTCCAAACGTATTAGAACACTGTGGCCAAATGCTTGATTTTTTGCTGTTGACTGAAAACATTTGGGCAGCAGTTCAGCCTTTATCTCCAGGATCTGATCCACAATTTCATTTGAGCAAATCTGTCCGGACAGAAGCAGCCCAAGTGCTCTATCAATCTTGCGCCATCTCACATGCGATGGCCAGCCATTCCTTGCTCCAGCAGCGAAGGTTGACGACTTGGAGGCCAAATGATGCCTGGTAAGTCATCCTTGATGCAGCAAGATAATGATACAAAACACAGTGCCAAAACAACAAGGAAGTTCATCAGAGGAAGGAAGTGGAAGGTTTGTAGACTGACCAAGTATACCCTATAGAGAATGTATTTTATCTGCTAAAAAAGAGAATAGAGGGAATATCAAACGACGGACAGCAACGTAAAGGCTGTGGTGAAAGCCATGAAAAGTAACACAAAAGATGTATGTAAAAGTTTGGTGTTATCGATTGGTTGATGCAGTTATGGCAAGCAAATGATTTGCAAGTAAGTAATAAGTCTTATTCACTTCAGTCTACTTTAAGTCTATCTGTAAGAATATATTCGGTCAAATGTATGGTATGTATCAGATGCGGATGTACAACGTAACCCCTCAACTGGGGTTCAACTGGACGAGGACAACAATAACCGCAATTATTTAACAAAGAATAGCTCTTTATTTTGTAGTCTTGTAAAGAAAGAGAGAGGCCAAATCAAATAGAAGTGAAGCAATAATATCCTTTTTTCATGAATAAAAAGAATACTGGCCAGTTTTGTTCTTCATGACGTGTCAGACTAGAAGTTTGCAAATGTAACGAAGGCCTACAGGAGATAAAACTTTGTGGTTGCGAAAGAGGAAAAGTGAACGGTGGAGGACACCAACGCCACCTGCAGGCGTATTAGTGAATCACAGCTGTAGATGGCCCACGACTCACCATCAGTTTTAGTGCATCAGGACTGTCTACTTTGAGCTCCAATAAAGCACCATCATCATCATCATCAACATTATCATCAGGGTCATTCATGCCACGACACATTGGGGAACAGCCATTTTATTAAGCAAATTTTAATTTTGTGTTAGTTTATCTTTATTCCAGTGCCACCATGGTGAACACCGATGTTAAAAAATAAGATGTGACATTGCTTGTTGTTAAAAACAAAACATCAGAACTGAGACAGTTAGGGATAAAACGAATAATAGAAACCGACAGAGTGACCACACAGAAGAATGACTAATATTCTTCTCTCTCCAGCAGAAAAATATACCAGAAAGTCAAAATGCGCCAGGGTAGCCCACAAAAGAAAACAAACAAAATAACATTTTCTTATTATATAATTTTTCCGGTACTTCCCAAATACCTTATATATATATATATATATTTTTTTTTTTAATTTTGAATGGGGGATCTGCTGGATTGTCTCACATTTGTTTTTTCCCTGTAGAGGAGCATCACTGCAATGCAGCAACAGTAGATCTACTGAGGAGAGTGTGAGCCCTGAGGACTCTTCCTAGTGCACTGAGAGAAGGGGGAATCTATTTGGACACACTCAAGTTGGGGGCGTTGTGACGTGCCAACCATTAGTTGTGGAAACCCGCCATGTTCTAGCCTAATACCACTCACCACCCTGGCACACAAGCAGTGGCAAACTACCTGAAGACATAGCTGGAATGTGTCCAGTACACTCACAACAAAGTTATTTTTCATCATTACAGTACAGTATATAGCAATAGTTTTCATAGACTTTCTTTTTCATTTTTCATATTGCACCATTGGAGAATGGGACACAGAAAGATCGACAGAGACGCCATTTCCTAATTAAAACAAGATATGTGCAAACAGACTAAAGACTTTATTAACCAAATCAAAATTTCCCTGTAATATCCACAAATAAAAGTGATTTCTCTTTTTATATATATATTTATAGTAATAAGAATAATAAATCTTCACATTGGATCATTTCATAAGTGTGACAAAATGCTGGGTTGGGCTGTGCAGCTAGCTATGATGGTAATTCTCATTGTCTTTGAATTGGTCAGTCCCCATGCATCCATAGGAAATAGATTTTTTTTTCTTCCAAAAAAGTAACAATTTGAGAGCAGCTGAAAAGTGAACGGGTGTCAATTTCTTTCATTCAGTGATATTCCATAGGAAAAAAAATGACTTCTCATCCTCATCTTCCATTCCAGAAAAAGAAACAAAAAACATGACCAAGTTATTATGAAAACATTGTTGCTATCGTAATCCATTTGAATGATTATTAATAAATGTCAACTAACAATTAATAATCACTCATCAATTATAAAGAACGAACAATAATCAAGAGTAAATAATGTTCCCCCCGTTATTCATTTAGTTTGGCAGCGCTCTAGTTGCAGTCATTTCTGATGAATGAAGTTGATTTTTTTTTTTCCAAGTGGAAAAAAAGAAAAAAGAAAAATACAAAGAGGAGATGAAAGCAAGTTCTAAAATAAATAAAAGTAGATTAGTAAAAGTGACCGCACCCTCGGAAGGCTCGGACATACAGTATATACAGAACTGTGTGGTGAGTCAGTTTACTGCACTTGAGTGTTAAGTCCAGTGTTAGAGTGAGTTCTCGTCCCGTCCAAGAGCCCCTGCTGTTATACCAGCGTGTAGGACTTTGCGTAGGGATTGCTGTTCTGTTTCAGATGTCCTCGTGAGTCCAGCAGGGACTCCTGGGAGGTGCTGAGCTTGGCGGCCTGGGCCAGCTCTGAGCCTTCTCTGTGGGGGAGCGTGGCAGCTGAGCCGGGCTGCCACTGGGCCGCTGAGTCCCTGCTGGCCTGAGGGGCCTCTGTGGGTGTCGGTGGCGCCATGCGAGAGGGCCGCTTCAGAGAGCGACTCTTCTGGGGCTCCAGACAGGCCTGGCCCATGGCCGCTCTCTCCCCGCTCGCTGTCCCCCTGGATGACCCTGAGCAGGACATGCCTCGGTTTAACAGGAAGTCCATGCGCAGGTAAGGAGGAAGGTGAACCAACTCGCCCCCTGCAAGACGAGACACGCACGTAAGGCTTGACGCAAAACAAATCACAAATTCCCAAAGACATTTCCACCGTCCTCATGAGATTTCATCTCAGTATAGTATGTCACGTTTATGTTTATTATTCATTATTTTGATTGATTTATGAGGTGCAGTCAAAAAGCGATGAGCCCAATTTAATTTAACCTATTAAACATTTTCTTTTTCCCAGAAATGTTCACGATTTGTAGTTTAATACTTATTTGAAGGTTGACTTTTAGAAGTTATGTTCGAGCCTGTTCTCTTCTTGTCAGCCATTTTGAAAATCACAGCATTGTTGGATGCCTGTCAGAAGCAGAGAGCTGTGATTTAATTTATTGTTTTGAAAGGGAAATGTAAAGCTCATTTGCATTTAATTTTGAAGTACTTAATCTTAATCTTTATTTAATCTTTTCTTTTTTTCCTGTATTTAATCTTTTCGAACTGTTTGGTTTCAAACATTTATTGAGGTACAATTTTTTCATCATTTAGGACTTACTGCTAGCATACACAGTACCAAATTCGAAGTTGACATTTGGCATATTTAAGGTATTCAAGGTTTTAGTGTTGTAAGGAAATTAAAACTGTTATTTTGTGCCAATGTTAAGTGAGAATGCACTCTGTGGGCTCTGGCAGCAATTGCCTCACCCGGTCTGTGGGCCTTGGGCACGGCCATGTTCATGACCCTGCTGACATCCTGAGGCTTGGGCGGGGAAGCGGTGAAGCGGCAGATGCCCGACTCGGACGGCGTGCTGGAGGTCAGGCTGTCGGTGTAGTCGTTGGTGCCGGCGGCCATTTGCTCCGAGGAGGTATCGGAGATGAAGCACTCGGTGATGGTGAACTTGGCGTGGCGCAGCTGCTCCTCCATCTTGGCGTGCTCGTAGGCTCTGGCGAGCTCCTCGTAAGTGGAGGAAGCACTCTCCGTGGACACCATACTGCTGCGAGCGCGATCTAGAGATGGGCCCGAGTTTAGCGGAGGATATTAGTGTACAGGGTCAGTGGCAGAGTGTCGGTGAGTGATGTAACATCGTTAAAAGACAACAAAAAATGCAATGATGTTTGGTGATGTTAATGACACTGTATGCATAAAAATAGCTGCTGACCGGTATCCTGAGATGGACTGACACTGTAGCTGTCGCTCTCCTTGTCAACGGAGCCCGCAACTCTTGGCGTGGGGAGCCTCCAGTCGGTGCTTAGCGTGTGGGAGGAGACTGGATGATGTGGGCGGTTCAGGGTCCATTGGCTGGCATAGCGGTTGCGAGCAGCCGGGCCAGCTTTGGCTGTGCGGCGGGCAGTCGGGTCTGAGATTTTAATAAAAGAGGAGCTTTCATCAATCCAATCGGTTCAATAAAATTACTTTTAATCATTAGCTCAAACCGGTATCCAAAGTTTCAAAAAAAAAAAAAAAAACAACAACAAGAAGATGATAATCAGTTCTTGGTTTGACCATTAATGGACTCGGCACCAAAACAAAAAGAACATAAAAAAAACAGGTTCGCTTTGCATGTATTGACCTTGCATGCGAATTTGAAGGTTTACATCATCCTGAAATCGGAAAATCAATATTAAGTGCACAACTGCACATAGTTGGACACTGTACAAACCCAATATTGATTTCTGATGTTGATGTGTCTACATTGTATCGTCAGACATTGAGTTACCCTGTTTATGAAATGTGCTGTATAAATACATTTGCTTTGCTTTGCTTTAGAAATAATGATACAATACAGTGTGATACATTTTGTCCCAACTGTGGTCCATATTGAATGACTGAAAAAGGATCAGAATCAGAATCAGAATCAGAATCATCTTTATTTGCCAAGTATGTCCAAAACACACAAGGAATTTGTCTCCGGTAGTTGGAATTTCAGTTTAATTAAGTGTAATCCACAAGATGAACAATAGCCTCTAACAGAAATCCAGCAAATTGTCTATTTAATGAAGTAAAAAAAAAAAAAAAAAAAAAGGTTTCCGTACTGGACTTACTGGTTCCTGGTCTGGCATCAGACACATCTACCAGAGGACCGGTGGCCTGGGAGAGGGATTGGTAGTGAACAGTGTGGGTGACTGTGGATGACTTCTGTTTCTGTGTTTCCCCAAAGTCGTTATCAGTCAATAGCACGGTGGACCTGTCGTCTGCAGAGCAGTAACAAGGGCAAGCTCAAAAACACAATAATCACATTTGTTCATGAGCAGTAACAAGGGCAAGGGCAAGTGTTTGAGCAGTGGTATGTTCATGATGTGCTTACCAACAGTCTCCATGGTGTCCCTCTCCTCAATTAGAAGCTGAGCTCTGGGGATGTCGATGTGCATCCGTAGTGTTTGCTGCTGTTTGTTGACTGGCTCTGCTGGACGCGTGTTTTTACTGGCAAGCATAAATAATTCCTTCATAACAAGCCCTCCCTTAAGCGTGACGATTCTAACGCACAAGACTCTTACCTCATGAGCATCTCAGCCAAACTTTTTGCATCTAAGAACCAAAACGAGGACACAATATTGAATGTGCTGTGTGAAGATGACGAAAGGGTCACACAAAACAACGGCGCCCGCTCCCATCTCACCCCGTAGTCTCTTTAACCTCTGCTCACGCCTTCGCCTCCTCAGCACCAGCAGGCCGATGAAGATTACAACAATTCCCACCAGCACGCAGGAAATGGTCACCATCATCTTCATACCTTCGCCACCTGCAGACGTGTCCTCACTCACGTTGGGTGCCTTCACCAGAGGGGCAATGGTGCCTGCGAAAGAGATTATGGCGCTGTGACGTTGCTCAACTGAAATCAAATTGGATTGAGAAAAAAATCCAAAACAAAAAATGCGAACATTCCCATGTAACGGAAGCAGCGCAGCCAAGAGGTTCAGTTTAGAATTTGTTTTTATTTACAAGTCTTTACAAGTGTCTCAACCGTTGAGCAAATTATATGAAAATGACCAATATACTTATAATGGCGCAGCAGGTGAATCATGTGGTGGGTGTTGTGTGAGCCATAGCTAAAAGTTGAACTCACTGCCGTCATAGCTGAGCGTTGCAAACTTGAGCCTCTTCTCAGCGTAGCCAGCGCTGTTGTAGATTTTCATCTGCAGCTCGTACCAGGTGGCCTCCTGCAGGTCGTACAGTATGTAACTCTTGGTGAGGGAGGTGCGCTGCGCCGCGGTCCACGAAGGAGAGTCCATGGGCCGATACTCCAGCGTGAAAGAGGTGATCGGGCATCCGCCGTTGTTCCAGCCGTTCAGGTTGAGTTTCACTCGAGTGGCATTGATGCTGGTGAAGAGCTCCTGCTCTTTGGAGTACTGAGGTTCTAAAGGGACAGATGGTGAGAATAAACCCAAGTCTAAACCTGAAAAGCATGGATCGTGGTACTTCTTTCTTCTTACAAAAGAGACTAAATGACTCTATTGTCTACTTACTACATTGTAGCAATGTGTCATGTGTTATGGAAAAGTAAACATTTTCAAACAAAAGTATTTCTATTCACACGAGTCTGTGATTTAGTCATTAACAATGAACTGCATTATGATTAAATGCAGATATTAATTGAAATGAATAATAAAATAGGCACTTCCGTGGCAGATTGAACGCACAACCCTCAGGTTAATAGGCAACTCCGAAATGTGCCAACACTATACACAACTATTGTGTTGTTGACTAGGCCCGACAACAAATGAACATGAGTCCCACCTTTCCCATGGGTCTTCGCTTCAATGATCTCACTTATGCGTCCGGGACCAACGGCATTCTGGGCCGTTAGAGTGAACTTGTACCAGGTGCCACACTTGAGGTTCTCTAATCGATAGGAGCGCTCACTTGGACTGATGGCGAAGTTGCCCCACTGTTCACTGTTGTCCTCTGAATATTGCAAAATGTAGCCTAGAGACAAAAAGGTGGTATTGGATGCCATCAGATTAGGAATAGTACTTTGAGAGATGAAGATGACAAATGTGTAAAATTTCACGTATGTCTGACCTCTGATGGAGCTGCCACCATTGTCTCCAGGTATCCAGGACAGTGTGATGGAAGTTGTGGTTGTCTTGGTCACTGTGAGGCGAGGCTGGTCAGGTGGAACTGAGGAACACAATCCTTTTCCAATTAAATGGGATGGGACACTAATATATGTCACAATATGTCAACATAGGGGGGTACTAGTTCTGTCTAAATAAAGCTCCTCGATTCAGTTCAACGTAGTTATTTGCCACCAAGATGGTGCCAAAGTAATACTTTTATTGCTTTGGCCAGAGCACAAAAAGCAATCTACAGAGGGCAAGGTTGGTCCCCCCTCCCTCCCAGAAAATTCACAAATGCCAAACCATGACTACGCAGGGGTTTGCGCACTGAGTAGTCTCCGTTTCCTACCTTGAACCTGCAGGTTGAGGATGATCTTTTCAGAGCCAAAGCTATTACTGGCCACACAAGTATAGTTCCCGGAGTCTTCTGCTTTCACTGTCCGAACAACGAGGCTGCCGTTAGTATGGACACTGCGCCGGCTGTCGCTCACAACGGGTGCAGGGGTTCCAGTGCTGCGACACAGATGTATGAGGTGAATGGGGTTCTTGCTTCGTGTGCTGAACGAGCAGTTACAAGCGATACATTAATTTACAATCAGTGTCTTTGTGCTTGTGGATACTTACTTCTCCTTCAACCACTTGATTGTTGGAGATGGATCCCCTACCGCCTTGCAAGGTAACACAATGTCTTTCATCCAGGGTGTCGTGACGGTCCTGTTGAAGGTCAAGATGCGTGCTGGAGCTGCAAAAATAAACAATTTAGGCTGCAAGCAGCAATGAATGACCCCTAAAACCTCCCTTTTCACGGCAAATCCTCATAATTATCATTAAACCTTCCCACCATGCTCCACCCCACATTAAAGTGGCACTAAGCAGATATCCGTGTTTTGTTTCTAAATACATAAATTATGTTGGAAGGGCTGAAAACATATGCAAAGACTTAACAATAACACGTGTTGAATTGGTGACATATAGCTTAAACATCTTTTTACTGTTTGAATTTTCCTGATTTTGTGGGCGGGGCTAAAACACAGCTCTGTGACGTCATGGGGCTGGGGTATATGCTTTCTACTGCGAGTTGCCTCTCCCATTAGATAAAGACAAATTGATGTCGTTTCATTTGGCTATGCTGCTCAGTTGTGAGTTAGCTGCGCTTAGCTTCCACGCCGAGCCTCATTTACGACGGCAGCGTGCCGTTGGCAAGCTCACGATGGCTACACCCGGAAAATGCGTCGTCGCTGGATGCCTCAGTTTACAGAACTGCTCTGTGACGTTATTTAAGCTCCCAAAAAATGAGGAAATAAAAAGCGCAGCAGACACTGCTGAGCGAATTTTACGACAGATAGTTTTGTAAACTTTCACCAGAGACAACGTGGCTTCGTGGGCAACTTGGTACCTAGTGAATGGGGCAGTGCCGACTGTCTAACTACCTTGGGCTTCCTCTTACCGTCCTGCTGTCGCCAGGTGCCGTATTTGGCTGGAGGATAAGTAGACTTGTGTGCTAATTTTTATGATTATAAATAATAATCATTCTAACGTGATTTTCCATCATATACCCCCCTCGGTATAAATGATTTCTTTTGGCGCATCCATGCGACACGTCCACAGCGTCTGCGAGCTGAGAGGTGGCCCTCATTATTAAACTTTTGAAGCCTAATTTTATATACTTAGCGATTCATTCAAATTCGGCAGGCTAGTTAACATTAGGGCGCACACATCTTCAACCTCTACTGCAGCGATAACGTCCACTCAATACATTCAGGAACGATGTGAAAGCCCTGATAAGTGGCGTGGGTCTTGGCACCTGCTAGGTTGATCTGCATATGCGATCATCCACGCTCTCACGAAGAAAGTGATGTGCTGACAGGGCCACGTGATACGTTAGGAGCGTTTTACTGATGCGCCACTGCATGCCATGCAGTGCACATGTGAACTCACACAAATGTAGCTTTGGTCGTAACTGTTCTTTGGTGACTCGTATTTCACTGATTTTTGTTGACACATCGACAATTTGGAGCCTGAAGTTGCAAACATTCGAAAAGAGGTGGACGTTATTTGTCTCCAACTGTTGCACCTCCCCACCAGGCAGTCATCATTCGTCAATCTTTTTTTTAACCTGCCGTAGCGCCACTCGCCTTCAGCCGTGGGTTTAACAGTGATGATCTCGCTGGCATTTCCATGGCCCGCAGCAGTGACGGCAACCACCCAGATGCTGTATTGTCGGTTTCTGCTCAGGTTGGGTATCCGGTAGAAGAATACATCCGGGGCGGCCTCAAACTCACTGCTGACCTATGTGTGGAAAGATATTCCAGTCTGAACTTTCTGTTACCACTAAAATATATTCAGGAATAAAACAATCACTGTTGCACCCAACTGAATAATCCTGAAAGTGACCAAGTACAGTCCTTTGAATTTAGTTAGCACATGGGTGTTTACTGTACATACAGTGCATACCATTGATACGCACAGGTAGATTACAATCATCCATTTGAGATACTTTTTGTCTTTATATGGTAATTGTACAGTATTTCTATTACTGTACAGTATTCTTTCTGCATTACCGTGGGGTGTGGATTGGAGCAGAAAACAGTGTATTTCCTGATGATGCCGTTCACTTTGAGAGGAGGAAGCCATGACACGAACACCACCGAGTTGGAAGCAGCTGCTGCCTTCACACCACCAGGAGGACCAGGAACTGAAACACACAGAACATTTAAAAAAAATGGGTTTCCGCCTACATGAGAGACATAACTTTCCATTTATAGTATGTAGCATGTTTCATAATAATATGTTTACCACATGGGCTCATTTAGTTTCAATCTGATTCCCATCTTTTCAACTCTTATGAGGGAAATGATTGCCTACCGTCCTCCTTGGTGCGGATGTAAATCTGTTCGCTGCGAACACCATCTCCTGCTCGGGTGAAGGCTAACACCTGGATGCTGTAATTGGTGTACTTCTCCAGCCCATCCAGCTCCAGTGACGGTTTGGAAGTTGTCACATTCCTGATCTCTCCAAGCTCTGAGGAGAGGATATCAATACAATTCAGTAAAGTCGACTTCTGGCTCCTTGTAACCAAACGTTTTGTAACTAAAGTTACTGTTGCCATTGCTCTAAACATGCACATGTATTATATTATGCAGCAGAGGACATGCAGAAACCCCGTAAGCAGGGTCTGCACGGGTGGCAGGCCTCGAATGGCAACTCGCTGACCTTGACAGTCAGTGTTGAAATCACTGATATCTCGTGGTTTCGCTTTTCAGACATGACCCCTGTTTCCATTCTCCTTTTAAGTTGTCGCCACAGATATACGATTTGAGCATTTATGTCTCTGGCTTCTCGTGAGCGATCAAAAGACGAAGAAGGGGGCCTGTAAAACTGCTGTGATGACATAACCTGAGGTTAAACCCACGAGGGATGAACCATTTTGTTATGCTCATTAGGAAAAATCTTTTGGTGTTTTTTTTTTTTTTTTCCACTAAAATTACATTAACACAAGCAGCAGTTCCTTCACATCCAGGTTACAGTTCATCTCTCAATCTGCATGAATGACAAAAATATCAAACCGAAAATTTTTATTTGAAAAACAAACAACAACAAAAACAACCCACACAATATTAATAAGTACAGAAAAGCGCATAATTTATCATACCCTGGCACCATTTTAAGTAAAGGTGACTTTTAATGTGGGTGTGTCACTTCCAGCTGGAAAATTATAATGATAAATAGGCACTATTTTCATGGTTTTATATATATATATATGGTTATATATATATATATATATATATATATATATATATATATATATATATATATATATATATATATATATATATATATATATAATTAATAATAATAAGTCAGGGCTAAGAGTGTTATAAATTGCCCTCTGCTGGCCATTCAGAATACTTTTCTTTCAGTACAGTATACTGTAAGTGGCATAGTGTAGGATATTAAACCGTAAAAAAAAAGACACAAAAAGAAAAACTAAAAGTAAAATATTACTCGGGATATTATTCTGTGCACTTGGATGCATTGTTGTTTTCCCCCACACACCGAGACTGACGACTGTTACCATGCAAACTCCTCATGGCTGTCAAGTCCTTAAGCATTCATGTTCAATGTGCAGGCCAACATGATGTGACAGGGCAGGGGTCAAAGGTAATTGTGCTGTCACAACCAACTATCGCTCATGCAAAGCCAGCATGCGATATTGGCGTAGCACGTTATCTGACGTCCACATTGCCACGTAGTATTTTGCCCAAAACAAAATTATTCTTCGTAGCCACAATGCACTGGGTGACTCCAAGCTATTACTTACTCGGCAGCATCAGTAACAAACCTTATTACTCAGCATCACACCATTTTTCTTAGCTCACAGCGATTTTGAAAATATGCTGAAATGAGTTGATAAAGAAGCGACTGAGTCACACTGAGACCCAGCCAAGTCAGGGCCGATGCAAATTGCTGCAAGCGAGACGATGTTCAGGAATCATTTAAAAAATAAATAAATTAAAAAATCCATAAATAAACCAATGCAAATACCATGAAAAACATTTCATAACATATGTGAAGTGTAAATGAGTGTGCACAGTATGTACGGTACCTCCATCGGGTAGGTTGGCCCAATAGATAACCCTGAAGCCCAGGAGGTTGCCATTAAGAGCATCTTTAGGAGGGGTCAACCAGGATAAGGAGATGACCTCTGGAGATGTAGCTATGGCTTGGACGTGCTCTGGAGGACGACTGGGTACTGGGGAGGGAGAAGAAGAGGCGAGATGAAGGCGTGCACAAGCAGTAGACCCCGAAAGGTTGAAGAGACGTTGCAGTACCCCTAATTACCACTAGGTTGTAATGTTACCTCACAATTGTCTATCTAAATACTGCTCGCTTCTTTGAACTTGACAGCAGAACAGACTTCACGATGTATATTCCTTGCTTAACAATTAAGATATTTTGAGTTGGTGGCCATAGGAGAACTCCTTTGCATGCTGGCTCATTTGCGTACGGCTGAATCTTGAATTTCATCCATCCGATTCGCTATAATATGCAAACTCCACACAGGAAGGCCAGAGCCAAGATATGAAACCCGAAACTTGAAACTGTGAGGCAGAAGGGCTAACCAGTAGTCCACTGTGCTGTGAAAATAGGAATTTCCTGTGGGATAATAAACGTGTCCAACTATCTGATGACGGATCAGGTACTGTATTATGACTGTATTGTACTCGGACAATGATATTTTGACTTGATTGACTTTGATTGATCAGGCTTCCTTCAGGTTGAATGACATAAGCACCGAAGCCAAGCCGAGTATTGCATTTAGTGTATGTTATGATTGATATTATGATCATAGTGATTTTTGAATGTATTATGATGAATACATAATCATCATTTTGGCCTGCGTTCTTACCATCCTCCAGTGTAGTGGCAGCCACCTCAGTGGAAGATGGCCCGGTGCCCGCACTGTTACTGGCTTGCACCACAACGCCGTACTGGGTGAACTTCTTGAGATTGTCCAGTACCAAGCTTTCTGCATTGTCCCCTGTTGTCTCGACACTGATTACGCTGAATTGGTAGTTTCCACCCGAGCTGTACTCTCTGTAGCCCACTTGGTAGCCTTTGATTGCGCCATTCTGGAGGTGTTTCTTAGGTGCCTAGCAGAGAAGCGAGATGGGTTATTGGATACAGGATGAACATCTATGCCCTTATATTTTCTTGAATGTCAAAGCAACCTTTTGAAAAACAAACAAACAAAAAACAAAAAACATGAAACATTTAAAAAGCCTTTAAGTTTTTTTTTCTAACTTAAAGGCATTTTGTAAATTTTGCCACAGACAGATCTTTTACATAAAATAAAATATTTTACAAATAAAATAAAATAAAATAAAATAAAATTCAAACAGATCTGAAAATGAAATAATTATTTATTTTTTTAATGAATGAATTTGATCGATTCCATCAATGTAGCCGAAACAGATTTGTTGACAGATTATCAAAACGAGGACAGAAGCAGTCCTGAAAAGGATTAAAGATGCACACATTGGGATACCATGTGGCTGACAGCAAGCATAACACGCACAAACCAATTTGTTTATGCTGGGACGGCATTCAAAGTGCCAAACAAACAATCAACTTCTCTTGAAGTCAGAAAAAGTATACAATCTTTTTTTTTTTTTTTCCTCTTGGGTGACTTTCACAGTTTTGTGAGCGAGGTACATTGTTGTATTTGGAATTGTGGTGGACAGTGTAAATTTCTATCTGCATCCAGAAAGCAGTTCCTACTATGTTGCAAATGTAAATTAAGTTGTTTACCAGGGATGAAAAAAAAAAAGGTGTAAACAGCCCACAAACAAACCTAATACACTTACAATTCTATTTTGCCAGCTGAAAAATTAACCCTACTGTCTGGTGACAACCCCCAGAGGATCATATATAGGTAGATTCCACACTACTGGTGACGGTTTTGCATGCCATAAAACAAATAGAGCACCAGAAGATGCTGCAAACCGCTCACACTTCCTGCATTTGAATCCTTTTTTGTGTGGAGACAGCTACATTGTCCATTGTAACAAAGTAAACACAGTAGTAACTTACCCTCCAGGAAACTTTGATACTTTGAGAGGAGAGGGCCTCCAGATGCACATCTTGAGGTGGTCCGTCAGGGGCTGAAGACAGATTTAACACACTTTTAATTCATCGACAAGCCGTCTACAAAGACAAATATATCTAAAGGTCCGGACCTGGCGGTTCGCACAAATGTGATGGGCGTATTTTAAAGGCGGGCTGCTTGCATATGAGTGGAAGTGCTCTGCAAGAGGTGGTAGTTGTGGAGATGAATAGATAGGGGGGCCAATTTGCAGAATGGGGTCCAAACTGACTCTATTGATCATTTTGTGAAATTTACGACTGAGGCCGCTAATTGAAAAGTTCTGCTTTTAGTGCAAGGTCAGCATGTGTTCAATAATGCAACAGAACCAATGGGGATGGGGCTGATGTCACCAGGATGTTAATGAATTGACTTCGTCAGCAGCGACCCTCCTTTTGCTTCTTGTCTTTTACTTCTGAAAGTTGTTGGTATCATTGTTTTTTTTTTTCAGTCTAAATAACCTATAATAACCTTATTGTATCTTACTTGTGCGACCGGGTGTGACTAATCCGAAGGTCCCGTAAAATAAACATCAACGTGCAGAACACATCAGGCACGTGCGTAGTCATTTTTGGAGGCAGGTGCTCAAGCCCAGAAAAAGGGTACCCAATTGCCAAAATTACTCATATAATTAAGAAAAAAAGTAATGTATATCAAACTTATGTATTTATTTCTATTAACACAATCAACACAGTCAATGATACAACTGTTAACAAAGGAGGTGATGGTTTGAATGCATCAGGCTTTTGTGGAACAGTATATAATAATGAGACAAATAAGATAAATCATTTAGAAAGTGACCACTATTAGTTAACCTGTGCACCTCAATGGAGAAAAAAATTGAGAGGGGAAGTAAACATTAATAACTGAGATAACGTGGTTGCACAAGTGCACACACCCTTTTATAAATATGGTTGTATTTAGAATCAAGCAGTCAAACTAATGTTAAATGTATGTCAGCTCACACCTGCCAGCATGTAAAGCACCTCCGATTAACCCCAAATAAATTAAGGTGGGAGCATATGTACAATTCTTCCAAGGACGAAAGAAAATGCCCCTCAAATATAAAAAAAAAAAACACATCGGGTGGAATTGATGAAAGAGAGGGTATTTATTTATTTATTTACTTATTTAATTGACGAATGACGAAAAAAGGGGCTGCAGCAAAAAGGTTACTTTTTTAATCCAGGGTAAAAGGGCAGGTTCATGAGCACCACTTGGGATCTATGTGTGCACGTGCCTCCAACACATAGACGCTTCTATATGCGGAGAGGTGCATATTTCATCCATCCATCCATTTTCTGAGCCGCTTATCCTCACTAGGGTCGCGGGCGTGCTGGAGCCTATCCCAGCTGTCATCGGGCAGGAGGCGGGGGTACACCCTGAACTGGTTGCCAGCCAATCGTAGGGCACATACAAACAGACAACCATTCGCACTCACAGTCATGCCTACGGGCAATTTAGAGTCTCCAATTAATGCATGTTTTTTGGGATGTGGGAGGAAACCGGAGTGCCCGGAGAAAACCCACGCAGGCACGGGGAGAACATGCAAACTCCACACAGTCGGGGCCGGGGATTGAACCCGGGTCCTCAGAACTGTGAGGCTGACGCTCTAACCAGTCGTCCACCGTGCCGCCGGGTGCATATTTATTTATTGGAAAAAATGTTGCAGATACTGTATATGGTACTGTATATCTACACAGAAGACAGAGCAACCATGCAACATCTTACCCGCTTCATCAGTTGTGATGGTGAGCTCATTACTGGCCTCACTCTTTCCGATTAGGTTCTTGGCAAACATGCGGATGCTGTAGGTGGAGGAAGGGTGCAGGTCAATGATTGTGGCCTGGTTGAGTTGAGGTGAGACATCTTTGGTCTTCTGAGCAGTGTCCCAGGAGGCTGCAAAAAGGGAGAGGGTGCACTTTATGGGGTCGCTGAGGTCAAGCTAGAGGTTAAGTAAAATGAGCAAATCAGGACACCTTATATTAGTGCTAAAACAAAGTGAGTGGAGGGATAATTCATTCCCAAAAACACATCGAGAAATGTTCACGAGCTTTGTGCGGTACATACAATTTGATCATATTTCATATTAGACATTTTCCCCTACCTGATTTGTTCTTGCTTTCAATATCGAAGCCTGTGATTGGGCTGTTGCCATCAAATCCCATACTCCAACGCAGGGCAATAGTTCTGTCCTTCACTTCTCTGATCTCCACCTCTGGGGGATCAGGAGGCTCTGACAAGAGCAAATTTGACAAGTAATGTTTTCATTGCTGGTGCGGTGACAGCAAATGACGACAATTCACAGGATCAAACTCAATATTATACAATGGAACCTCGAAAGCCAAATGCCCTACGTGACAATATGAACAAAATCTGGGGAAAATGGTCGATAGGCTGCACGTAACTTTGAAGTTCAAATGGCCACCATGCATGATGTCATGTGAAATGTCAGCATATCGTACCTCACAAGAGCTGCAGCAAGGGCGAGAGGATTGACTGAACGTTTTGCTTTTTGGATGCTTTTTTTGTGTGTACACACACACATACATGCATATATATATATATATATATATATAATTGAAGTTATTCAATTGTAATGATTTAATAATTTAAAGTATAATCGGTAATGTTATACAAGTCAATATAAATAATGCTAAAAAGTTGAGCTATATCGCTCTTTTTGTTTCACTATTAATAGTTAAACAAATCTATTCCTGTGAATGACAGTTAAGAATGTGTAAGAAATGTAATTTCAAACATCACCTGTGCACTTAATACAGTTTTTATGATGGTACCAGGCTCTGGACTGGATTATTTCTATTTTCGTTACTTCCTATGCAAAAAAGCGTTTCGCAATCTGAGGGAATCGGAAGTGGAATGTATTCATTCGCTCTTCCACTTCCACAGGTTCCACTGTAGATATTTCTACCGTGAATAAATAGTAGTTATACCTTGCACTGTGAGCTGTATGATCCTTCGGTCTTCACCAAAGGAATTGATGGCATGGCAGGAGAAAAAGCCAGAGTCCTCCCTAACTGTGGGCATGATCTGATGAATGCAGCACAATGAGTTTGTTTGTCAAAGAAATGTACATACAGTGGAATATGTCTTGAGTCCTTGGTTATGCTTTTGTAATTGGGACACATTACTGTCAATTTTACATCATTTGGCCTATTGTAATGGCCAAATTTAGTTGTGCTTCCCAATTATATTGGCATCAAATGTAGATCAATCTAAATAGAGTATTTATAGTAACCCATCATGACACGCAAAAAGGCCTTGACGAATATTAGGAAGTTAGACATATTGACTTCTTGAAAAGAAGACTCCTTACCTGTAGGGTGGAGATGACTTCATCTCCGACCTCCTTGACTGTAACAACATAGCGACTGGTCTCGGGGTTGATGATACGCTCCTCCTTCTCCCAGCGTACCATGATGGGCTTCTCACCATGGGCCGTGCAGCTCATTTTCTTCTCTTCGCCTTGTGTGGCCAGTGTGGTGTTGGGGTAAGAGGTGATCATGGCAGGAACTAGTTCGTCATAAATTAAAAGGAGAAAAATACAAATAATTTTTTTTTTACGAGCTGTTACATTGTGCTTTTAAAACAGCAACGCTATCGCATAATCAAACCAGTGCTGGTAACCAAGGTGTCACTTTTTTTCTCATTTTCCATGAAATGTAGTTGAATGAGTAGCTTTGCTTTTAGTAAGAATGAAATATCACACAAGAGGCATATTGGCATGCATCTTGTATGTGATGCACCTAAAAGGTACAAAGAACCCTCTGAAGACATCTCACCAAATACACGATGGTGATATCTCACGCAAAACATAACAGTTCTCTGGCCCCAGACATTCTACACACACCCACACCCACACACAAACACACACACACACACACACACACACACACACACACACACACACATGTAAAGCATGATTCCAGTGATGCAACGAGAAGTGTCAGGTAAGAGGTTGCAAACATTTAAGCCTCATCTCTTATTTACTCTGCGGCCATTTGGGGCTCGTCGACAGAAAAGAACGGCAATTTATTTTGCATGACAAGTATAAATCTTTTGTGAGGCACGTTCATAAAAAAAAAAAAAAAAAAAAAAAAGAGGGAAAATATAACAGCAAAGATTCTATGTAAACGTTCTCATTTTAGAGCGCAGCTACTCTCATTTCGCCATGTAAGTGGATAAGAGGAAGCACTTGGCGATGTTGTTGACACTCGTGGCAGTCTGGAACACTCCGCGAGGTGACAAACGTCGACGGAGGAAGTAGCTCCGCTGTGTAGCGGAAATAAGACGTCTGAACTGAAAATATCAAATGGATTTCAGCATCCAGGATGTAGCGGAAGGTTCTATTAAATTTGCATGACATTTTATATTCTTCCACAATTATTTAACAAGGTGGGAAACAGATAAATATCAATATGCAATAGTTAATTTCTGGCTGAGTGTGTTTACAGTTTCAAACTAAATCTGTATCTTTACAAAAATCTAAACTATAAAAGGAAAAAAAACAAAACAATATAATGTCATATTTCATGGTAAAATCTGTACAAAAATTGCAGGGTCTTCTCGTTTAAGATGTTGCAAGAAATGTTTGTTATCAAACGCCCTTTTAAAATATATTGAACAACAGTTGAGCAAACTATTTTCTTTGAGTTCTGATTTCAAAACTCCTTATCCATCAATTTGTTGCGTTTAATGTACTGTACGTAATAATATGAAGAGGCGATGATAAATTTATATGGTTCACAATCTGGCCTGAGACAAAGAAATATTGACTGTTTGGGCAGTTAAGCCAAAAATGGTAATTTACAAACAACACTCACACAGCTGCTCTTAAAAAGAAATAAGATATGGGTGGTTTTTATATAAACTAATCAATAACTGTAAAGACAAAAGTGCATAACGGTAAAGACATAAACACCATAAAAATTCAGCGAGTTGCACAATTTACATGTGCTGCCCTTCAAGCTCTGTGGATATACATGATCTTCACTACTCATTAAACCCGTGATCTTGTCTTTATACAATCGTAATAATGGTAAAGACATGCAACAGTTCCGACACGTTCACACATTCATACATATTCGTTCATGTCTCAGGAATAACACCATTTATCTTGCTGTCTGCTATAGTGTGAAAGCAAAATGTCTGCATCATTCTGGCATGTCAGCTCACAGATCCCTCTGGTGTACTGCAACACCATGATGAGGCTCTCTCTCCAGTGGCGTTAACGGTAAAGACAGCGGGAGTGACGAAGATGGACCATTTGATAAAGAGCCAAAAGAAGGAACTCTGATGACTTTGCGTTAGTTTTCACGGAAAAGGCATATGAAGCAATAGGGGCCTAGTGGGGACAAGCGGTACGGAAGATGAATGGATGAATATCAGTAACATTATTATGATTTTCAAAAGGAAATCCAGTGGACCAGGTGTTGTAGTGTGCTTTTCAATTTCTTTTCATTTCTCGAGTGCTGCTGCATGTGTGTCTGACAAAATTACGGAAACCAGAACCATATTAGTATGGTGCCTAAGCAGAAAAGAATAAAATAAAACCTACACAATAGGCACAATAGTCTTTGGTGCATGATTACAATCTTTTTTTTTGTTTTTTTTTTTAAATGTATGTATTGGAGACACCCTTTTTCCTCACAACCACCCAGAGGGCAGTGATGATACATTGAACCTACAGGGGATTATAGCACATAGGCTAGTTGCTGATAGGCTACTGCCATGAGACAAAAGCCCCCCCCCCCCCCCCCACTTTTACTCCCTTCCTTCCCTCTTCCCAGGCTTCCTTTCACCTGGCCAGGTTGCCATGCCAACCAGCATCGGACAGTCTCTCCTCTTGCTACACCACTCCTACCTCTCATGTTCCTGTCTCTGTTCTTAGAAAAAAAAAGGAACATTTTGAGTAGCCAATAGAACATGGACCTGACATTGATTTTCCCTGCGTAATGATGATTACAAAATCATGCCCTGAATGAAGCAATGCAGGACTAAGACAAAATGTGTGATCTGATGAATTGTGATTAAATATTCCGTGTACCAAAATACACACAAGTATTTAAAAGGTAAATAATATATCATCATTATGTGAGTAGCTTCCTAGGTATGCTCCGATGTATGACACGTACTCATTTGTGGACGATTATCCTTTCTCATAGTTAACTTGTTGCAACTCCACTGATATGATGGCAATATAATATTGCGATTAAAGAAAGAAATGCACTGATTAAATGAATGCTTCATCTTAAAATATTTTTATTCATAAAAAAAGGATCTGTAATCTACAACAGTGGTTCTCAACCTATTTACACCAAGTACCACCTTAAAAATAGTTGTCCAAGTACCGCCATAATGACAATAATTAAATTACAGAACCATAGTATGCCTAAGTGTTTATGAAAAACAAGTTATTTCTTATTTAATTTTACAGCAAGCCACTGTAACATTGTACGGTTTGAAAATGCACACTGTGCTTCAACATAGTAAAATACATTTAAAAAAAAAAAAAACCTGATACTTAAATAATGCACATAAATGTTAAATAAACGCTGGACCTAAATAAAGCACGGTTGGAAACCAAAATAACAAGGAGGTTTACACATTGTGCTGCGTACGGTTGCACACACGGTCGTACAATCACAACAAGGAAACTCCAAGCTGGGAATAACCTTTCATAGGTAAGAATGTTTTTTGGCTCTTTTTTCCAAACGTGCTGCAATGCTTTGCGTGAACCATGATAGTTTTTATTTTTTATTTTTTTAGAAAGAAAGCTAGCTTGTTAAAGTCAAGCTCGCTGACAGTAAATTGTTGAGAAATTCTGGTCTTGTTGAATCTCAGTGTGGCTTTTGATAGAGTAGATCATAATATACTGCTGAATAGGTTGGAAACATGGGTAGGACTCAATGGAACAGTACTTAAATGGTTCAGGTCCTACCTGGAGGACACAAGTTCTTTTGTAACCATTGGAAGTTTTCAATGTCATCAAATGGCAATGACCTATGGGGTCCCTCAAGGGTTATTTCTAGGACCCCTCCTGTTCAGCCTGTATATGCTACCCTTGGGTCAAATTCTTCAGAACTTTAATTTTGACTATCATAGCTATGCAGATGACACACAGTTATATCTAGCAGTGTCTACAGATGACTACAGTTTTATTGAGGTGTTGTGTCACTGTCTAAAGCAGATAAATAACGGGATGAGCCAAAACCTCAATTAAACCACAAAAAAAACCCTGAGAAAATTGTTTTTGGCAATAACGAAAAGAGGATTGTTGTTAGTAAATTCAAGTCCGAAACCAAGAGATCAAGTCCGAAACCTTGGTGTACTGATAGATTCCGACCTGACGTTTAACAGTCGTATCAAATCAATTACTAAAACTGCCTTCTACCATCTGAAGAACATATCCAGAGTGAAGGCTTGCATGTGTCAAGCAGATCAGGAGAAGCTCATCCGTGCTTTTATCTCAAGTAGACTTTGGCTGTTGTAATGGTCTTCTGACTGGAGTCCCCCAAAAGAGCATCCAGCAGCCGTAGCTCATTCAGAATGCTGCAGCTCGGGTTCTGACCAGAACAAAGAAGTCAGAGCATATTACTCCAATTCTAAAGTCCCTACACTGGCTCCCAGTCAGCTGTAGGATGGATTTAAAAATTCTGCTACTGGTCTATAAATCACTAAATTGTTTAGGTCCTGAATACATCAATGAAATGCTAATGAGTATAAATCCAGTAGGGCTCTGAGATCGACAGACTCAGGTCAAATAGTGGAGCACAAAGTCCAAAGCAAACATGGTGAAGCAGCATTTAGCTATGATGCTGCACACAAATGGAATAAGTTGCCAACAGAAGTGACGTCAGCCCCAAGTGTGAATGTTTTTAAGTCCAGGTTAAAAACTCATGCTTTTTTCTTAGCTGCTTCTCCTCACTCGGGTCGCGGGTGTGCTGGAGCCTATCCCAGCTATCATCTGGCAGGAGGCGGGGCACACCCCGAACTGGTTGCCAGCCAATCGCGGGGCACATACAAACAAACAACCATTCGCACTCACATTCACACCTACGGGCAATTTAGAGTTGTCAATTAACCTACCTTGCATGTGTTGGAGTTGTGGGAGGAAACTGGAGTGCCCGGAGAAAACCCACGCAGGCATGGGGAGAACATGCAAACTCCACACAGGCGGGGCTCAAACTCCACACAGGCGGGGCTCTAACCAGTTGACCATCGCTTTTTAGAGCATTTCCACTTTTAAATGATATACAGTATCTTGCACTGTACGCTGTTTTCTCTTTTAAATGTTTATGAGCTGTTTAAAAATAATAATAATAATGCTTTAATCATGATATGCACATTGAGTTACCTTGTGTATGAAATGCGCAGTATAAAGTTGCTTTGCTTCCAAAGAATATAACATTATAGAGTCAGCTACTTATGTTTACAGAGGCTGTTGACAGTTCCTTTGGGAGTGAGTGAGGAATTATGTCCTCAATATGTTCACCAGTTCTTTTCTAACAAAACCACAATTATTTTTTGACAATGTGTAGACTTGTAGTCTGTCCAAATTAACTTTGGCAGTAGGGGACACATGTTCACATTTACAGATAAAACATCTGTGGCCCTCACAATCTTCCCAGATGCCCATCCCTGCTGTACCATTATGTTTTGCTGCCATGAAACCTCTTCTGCTTGTATTGCACTTCCCAGAAGATCTTCCTGTGTTTACTTTTCGTCATTTAACCTCTAAAGAGTGCTGTTCTTTAAATGGCATTTAGCTATTTCATCCAGTGTTTTTTTCGGTTTTGTCACAAATACACAAATGCTCCCATTAAATATGTATGTTTTTATTTAACCTTTATTTA
The DNA here is from genome assembly GCF_024500275.1 of Phycodurus eques. NCBI lineage: Eukaryota > Metazoa > Chordata > Actinopteri > Syngnathiformes > Syngnathidae > Phycodurus > Phycodurus eques. Next base: position 3,170,769 of record NC_084541.1, read on the forward strand.
TCCAGGTAAGGCAATTTAGAACAGATTTTCGTTTGAAACTATGATATTATATTACTGTGAGCTTGAAAAATACTTCTGGTCTAATGTTGTCTTCATTAGTGTATAAACTGTACATTATAGGGCCGTGTTACTGGCTGCCCAGCAGGTCAATGTTGGCCATAGGGCACTCTGGCTCTACAGGGCCATGATAGCCAGGCGAGAGATGACGAGTGTAGCTCCATGCCCTGCGGGTAATTTGTAAGTGGGTGCTGGAGATGAGCCAGCCAGGATGGGGGTGGGAGGTGGGTTGGGGGAAAGGGGCGCGCTCTTGCAAATGCACAGAAATGACGAGTTCACTGTGCGCCTGCAATGTACTGAAATAATTCCCTTAGCTGCACAATTGGCTTGGACATGGAGCGCAAGAACAAATGTGTCCCTGTAGACTGGGTGGGTCTCCATGCAAGAGGTAAGAGGGGGGCTTGTGGTGGATGCAGATGAGTAAAGAAGATGAAAGAGATACAGATAAGGTGACTTCCTTATGTTTGTTTGAAGGGTTGCGTTCAGTGACCAAAAGGCCATTTACCACTTCTCCGCATACACACCTCATTATGTTCTCTGCCCTCATTGCTGCGTCTCATGACATTATGATGCCTAATTGGCTTGATTGGTCTTAATTGGCAACAATAAACACTGAGTGGCTGTTGACTGACTCCGATAGCATCCGCTGTGGATTGGTAATGAATTGACTGAATTGCATCTGTTTTGGAGGTAAGGATGCTTGACGGGTAAGCACATAAAAATCATTTGCTTCCACCTGCATCCAGTAATGGATTATTAGTTACATAAGAAGCTGTTTGATACTTGGGGGAGAAAAATAAAGACAAGCAGGCGGCTTAATCCCAGTGCAGTAAGTGCAGTCAGCCTCTACTGCTGTTAGTGCAGTGCAGTGGTGGTGTCCATGTAGGATGATGCATGGCGTATTATGATGAGACATGAGCCTAAGAACAAGCACTCATGACAATGAAAGTGCCAAGCTAGGACATTACAATCGCTGCAATTCATTTAGCAGGAGGAGACAAGTGGATCACTGCAATCGGCTGCTGGCCTATTATTCTTTTATGATAGCTTCAGTGTATCTGTATACCTTTACATTATGGTGTTGCATTCATATGCACAGCGCTTTGTGCTCAAATTGATACCTCTCTGTGTGTGCCCATGAGCCTTGTTTGCGCACCTGTGTCACATAACCTTCACCAAATTCGACGTCTCTGTGAATATAATTTCAAATATAAGATAGATTCTTCACTTTGTTTACTCAAAAGCCACACAGCCAATAACACAAAGCGAAGATCATACTATCCGTCACGTGAGTACTTCAGCATGCGTCAGCTGGTGTCCCTCCCTAATTGGCCTCCTAAGCCTCTTAAGTACCTGCTCAAATCGTGTCGACTGTCCTGGATAAACAACATAAAAACAGTGTGCATTGCAGACTGTTACAGCTTCAAACAGCGAACCCCACTGCCATAACATTGCATCTATTAAGAAACCAAGATGCTTTAAGGGGTTAATGAGCCGTCTGCACAGTAACACCCTAATAGGGGAGAGGAGATTGAGATTACTATGGAGAACACTGGACACAGGTCAGGATAGAACACGAATCACGACAACAGCCTGCATCTTTCGGCGCAGCACAGATTGCAGCAGAGGGAGTGCTGACACACACACACATACACACACAGCCACACACACAGCCACACACACACACACACACACAAACTTGTCATCGAATAATGGATATACTGAACACAGCAGCTACAGTATGTTTAAGCAATGCCGCATTTTTACTACAATGCAACACAGCAGATCGGAGACCTCCACCATAGCCGATAACCAGTGTTGGGAAGATTACTTTGCTAATGTAATTGGTTACAATTACAAGTTACCCTGTTGAAAATGTAATAGTTGTGTAACGATTTCAATTACTGTCTCAAAGTAGTACAACTAATTACGTTTTATTACATTTTGATTACTTTTCTTAATTTTGAATGAATACATCAACAGGACGCTTGAATATTTCCTCTACAAAAGTGGATTAAAACCTTAGATCATCAGTTTAGAATTAACCACATATTTGTTCTTTACACAAATAATAAATTGATAACAAAACATGATGAAATGCAAATACATAAAAAAATGTTTGCTGCTTTATACACAGATACATTTATACATACTGTGTATATATACAGTGTTGAAAAGATTACTTTTGGGATTGTAGGTGGTTACAATCCCAAGTCACCCTGTTGAAAAGTTAATAGTAGTGTAACAATTTAAATTACTTTCTGAAAGTAATATGACTAATTACATTTGAATTACAGCATAGGATGTACTTCCTGCGGCTTCCGAGGAAGCACGGCCTGCCACAGGAGCTGTTGAGGCAGTTCTACACAGCAGTCATCGAATCAGTCCTGTGTTCATCCATCACAGTCTGGTTTGGTGCTGCCACAAAAAAAAAAAAAAAAAAAAAAAAAAAAAAAAGGACAAACTCCGACTGCAACGGACAATATGGACTGCCGGAAAAATGGGTGGTACTCCCCTACCAACCCTTTGAGGACATGCACGCTGCCAGAACTAAGACAAGAGCATGCAAAATCCTTGGACCCTCCACATCCTGGTCACCACCTCTTACAGCTCCTTCCCTCAGGTAGGGACTATCAAACAATGCAAACCAAAAGCAGCAGACATTCCAACAGCTTTTTAAACAGTTGACTTGCAATTCCATTGTAACAGGCTGCCAATTATGCACACCTCTGTTGAGACACTACTACATTATTCGTGCACTCACTCGTCACTCTGCACTATTTGCATATCTGTTGTGGAACAATACTGGCCACTCATGTGCTTGAGAACTATCTGCACCATTTGCACAATTGTCACTGTTCCAGATAATCGCACTACTGGTCAATTTAAACTGCTTGAATCTCTTGAGGACTCTGCACCATTTGCACAATTGTCAATGCACCAGATTATCGCACTATTCGTCACTTCAAACTGCTCTAAATTGTTTGAGGACTCTGGATCATTTGCACGTCATTGCATCAGCATTACCACATTACTGGTAACAAAAGTGTAACTGTGAGTCTAACAAAGCTTAGACATGGCACCACAAGGTTGCGCTTTGAGGTTGTATTAGGAAAAATATGTCGTGCTTGAAAGTACAACAGAATGGCACATGACCAGAGAAAGCCAATCACAAGCATCAGCTTTAGAAGGAGGAAGTAATATGGAAAAAAAAAAATTTATACATAACTAAAATTGTAATCATGGCAATTTTCGAAAGCAACTGTAATTTAACTACACATTTTTCCCAGTAATATAATGATTACAATTACTTACATTGTGTAATTAAATTACATCATGTCATTACATGTAATTAGTTACTCCCCGACACCGAGGATAATACATAATATACATAAAAATACATTACTAGAGACAGATTTTATTTCTGCATCTCTTTGCGATCGAACAGGCGGCTTCATGGTTCATCAAGGATGGTAAAAAGATGGGTGGTCCAATGACAATTTTAGGGGTAAGAGTATTTTACTGACATCATAGCGATTTCATTGGTGAAAATAAATTCCCATATCTGCATCTTTATCAAGATTCTTACAAAAATGTAATGGGTTCTTCCTTGGCTCATGGACCACCTCGACACATTTTGACAATATTTTTTGGCACAGTGTTCAGTGTTCCTCAACCCTATTCTTGCCCATACTGCATACTACAAGAGACATGAAGCATATTTTAAAAATGCATCAGTAAGGCTATTTGTTTAGGTCAATCACAATTAAGAGCTATAACATATAATCAAAACTTGAATGCCTGTCTTTAACTGTTAACTGTTTGCATATTCAAATATTATTACCCCTCTTTCATGTGCTACTAACCAACCTAAATATAAACCATTGATAAATAATCAATTACAAATATATAAGTACAGTTTTGTTCAAATTAATTAGGATTTTTACTTGGAACAGGATTGTTTTAGTGTTATTGTACAGTAAGTGTGTATTATAGTTATTGACATGATTTGAAAAGATTCTTTGAAACTGTGGTTGGCTTGATCTTATTCTAGAATGATGCATGTTGATTTAATGGGCTATTGCAATGAAGGAGTCGGCATGCTAAAAGAACAATTTGCACATATAAATACATTTTAGTGTAAATAACACCAGCGTGACTAATGAATGAAGGGGTTTCAGAGTGTGCGTGTTTCTGTAGCGGAGCGGTAGCTTGTTGTTGTTTGTTTGAGGCTGGCAAACAGAAAGAGGAACTCATCAGGGAGTACTCTGCTGTGGCTCGATAAGAGCCACAGGGGCATAAGATGCATCTCGCTGTGGTTGATCGAAATGAGCACCAAGCCTCAATGGACTGGTTGTGAATCACACATTTACAAACGTATACTAACACGCAATTAAATCAACAGCCTTGTCACTTAAGCTCAATCAATCAAACATGCTGTACTGTACACATTAAATAATGCACATTTAACTGTATTTATAGACTGTATTTTTGTAAATTTCACCAAAAAGAAAGTATTCTTATAAATCAAATTACCTTAAAACATATCAAGGTAAATAGAATGCATATGTGAGATTTATTATGGGCCTCCTTGCAGTTTTGTAATTGTAATCATTGTTATGTGTCACTTAAAATTGAGATGTGACACGGGAGGCTTTTGGGAGCAATCTGTCTTTACAATTCTTGAATGTTAGTGGCTTGCAATTTGTTCATGAATGGATCTCTTAAATTCAAATAGAAGAAGAAAAACTCTCTCTCTCTATATATATATATATATATATATATATATATATATATATATATATACACTATATAATACGCAATGTCAGGGCAGATATATATAACACCCTGCCTCTTTCAATCACTTTTTTTCTTCATCCCTCTTTCACATTTTCCACATGGCACATCTTGGCAGCATGCAAAATTCAGGGCTTAATGAATGGGTGCTACGTCCATGTACACAGAGCAGGAAAATGCTATACTTTCGCCAAGAGATGTGGTGGTTGTCTCTTGTTTCTTTCGTGGGATTCATTGATGCAAAAAGCACAGAGCGAGCACCGCGCCTGCATTTGCTGGTGTTCTGACAGTCGCAAACAAAACAAACAAAAAAAAAGACTTAAACTCACTCAACTTTTGTGATTTAGAGTTAACTGTTACACTAACTGTAATGAATTAAACCAGTAGCTTGGTATAATGAAGAGTAATTTGCAAAAACTACTGTACATTTACTGTATATGGGGAACATTAGTAGTAAAAGACAAGAGACTTAAAAGTGTTGTTTATCCATAAGACTTACTTTTGACATTGAGATACATGGACTTGCTGACATCGGCCCCAACATCATTGCTGACTCGACAAAGGTAGAAGCCACTGTCTTCTTCCAGCACATGTTTGATGAGCAAGGAGCCATTGACCAGCACCTCAATGCGAAAGCCTGAGTTGAGAGCGATGGGTTTGAATTGAGGAACCCCAGCACCTATGAGAAAGAAAGTATATTGCCTTATTTATTCTCTACATAGGAAAAACAACCAACCAATCTGGAGGAAAACTCTCTTCCTAATTGTATACTATAATTTTATATACTTTTTCATCTAATGTGTGACATATCTTCCAATTTATCTTCCAAAAGCAATGTACCAAACAACACATTAAGAAATATGTGACAAGTATCGACAGTATATGTTATTTTATTATTTAAATCACTTCTGTATTTAATATAAAATACATACAGTAAAAGAAATAAAAAAGTTTAATTACTGGTCATTAAATCTCGCTTTAAACTGAGATCTTCAAAAATGTAACCCTGTATTAATAGTGTTTGTCTCGCTCACGTCCCCTGTTTTAGAAATAATGACATACTGTAACGACACCTAACGACATAAATGAAAACCTGTAATAAAACTAACTAGTACTCCTGTACAACCGGGAAGTTGTTACTTCAAAGTGTACGTGTACAGTTGAAACCAGATATTTACCTACACTATATAAAACGACACAAACACTTCTTTTTCCTCATTGTCTGACATGAATTCAGACCAAACCTTTCCTGTTTAGCTCAATTAGGAATACCAAAATGATTCCTATTTTCTACATACAATAAAAGTGAAGAAGCTTTTGTTTTTCTGATTTTTCATTACTATCTTCAAAAGTCACAAGTGTACATACAGTAAAATTACTTTTCCTTTAAACTATATTGCGAAAACCCAGATGATTTCTTTGGAAGTTAAGCTTGAGATAGGTTTGTTGATAACATTTGAGTTAATGAGAGACACACCTGTGGATCTATGTAAACAAGGCAGACTTGACACACACTTCTTTGTGTAACATCAAGGTAAAGTCCAAAGAAATCAGTCAAGATATCAGGAAGAGAACTGTGGACTTGCACAAAATTGGTTCATCCTTGGGTGCAATTTCCAGATGCTTGAAGGTGTCATATTCATCTGTTCAAATAATTATATGCAAGTATAAAGACCATGGGAATGTCCAGCCATTATAACACTGGTGAAGGAGACATCTTCTGTGTTTGGTTCGAAATGTGCATATCAACCCAAGAACAAAAGCAAAAGTTGTCAAGATACTGGTCGAAGCTGGTAGGAATGAGTCCTTATCCACAGTGATACAAGTGCTGTATCGACACTGGCTGGAAGGTTAATACTTGCGTATAATTGTTTGAATGTGGCACCTTCAGGCATCTGGAAATTGCAGCCAAGAATGAACCAGACTTATGCAAGTCCACAATTCTCTTCCGGATATATTGGTTGATTTTGTTCTGACTTTACCCTGATGTTACATAAAGCAGTGTGTTTCAGGTGTAGCGAGTTCAAATACATCCACAGATGTGTCTCAAATTGACTCAAAGGTTGTTAGTAAACTTATCAGAAGCTTCCAAAGAAATGACATCGTCATCTGGGTTTTCCCAAATTGTTTAAAGGTATACTAATCCTCTGACTTCAAAGAAATTAATGAAAAGTCCATCCCTCGGTAGTCCATTGGACGAGAAGGGAGGGGATGATAGATTAAGCATTTTTCTGTTTTTTAATGGTGCAAATTAAGTTAGAACAATAATAATTTGCTTTAAACTTGATTAATTTGTTGTTGTTTGCCTGTGTTTGCCTGGTGGTACGTCCGACCCTGAGTACATATTTCCTACTTCCACAGAAATCAAAATGGTCTTCCTTCTTAATGGATGTCTCTTATCAGCCCTTATTTCGATTTGAGTGGGTGGTTTATATATTCAACCTCATGGCGGTGAATGTTATGTCTGGTCTGCTTGTTATTATTGCACTGCAAGAGAATAATCTTGCCCAAGGAGAAAAAAATATGCATAGCGTAACCAGATTAACGTGTTTAGGCATGTGTGCAATATATGGCCATGTTTTTACCTTTGGAATACTCCCATTGAATGGTAGGAACAGGATAGCCTTCAGCTGAGCAGTTCAGGATCACAGCTTTTCCATAGATGCCGTCCTGGTCTTTTGGTTGCACCACAAATTTTGGAGGAACTGCAAGTCAAGCATTAGTGTGAGATTTGGCTAAATGTTATTAAAACAAATAAAAGTTAACTTTCACCACATACTGAACTCAATCTATTGTCCTTTCAAATATAAGGATCTTTCACTGTTTTGACTATTAAGTTGGCAATGTACTTATTAGCTGATTTGAAATTAGGTGATGTGAACTCCAGTGACCTATTACTTTATTCATTTTACATGAATAGATTTTACAGGTAGTGTAAATACAAGGTAAATTGCTGGCAAGCAAATCAGGTTGAGGATGTTCCTGGCGTTATGTGTTTTTTTTTTTTTTTTTTTTTTTAACGAAAACACACAAAATGCATGATTGTGCCACACAGCAATACAGGGATAATTATTGTTACACATTAGAAGAATGCCCACTAAGTAATGTCTGTGTCAATATCTGTCCTTAAGTCCTGCAGATTTCACTTGTGAGCAAATATTATGTACTGCTCACCTCGGACAATGAGCTGACTCTGATGCTCCACGGCTGCAGCCTGGTTGCGTGCGATGCATGTATAGTTGCCGTTGTGCATCAGAGTGAGATTGGAGATGCGGAGAGAGCTGGTGAAATCTATGTTGTCAATAGTTACGCCAAGGCTGGCTGGGATTGGCCGCCCATCCTTCTGCCAGGTGATGAAGACTGGTTGGTCACCAGACATGACCACACAGGGGATGAAGACTCGTTGTCCGATGGAAAACCGAGGGAACTCAAATGGATGGATGGTAGGTGGGACTGTGCAAAAGAAATATAATTTTAGAGGTTTATTTTGAAGGAAGAATGTGAGGCATACAACCTCCAACCTCTGAAATATCTGATTCTCTATTTTTCTGCATGTACAGTATATAATACATTTTGTCAGTCTCCTTAGCTCCCTGTAGCTACCGTGAGAATCAGATGAAAATTAATGATTAGAAATAACATTGAAATAAGCGGCACTTCAACGCTTATTTAATTCACAACAAAATTGACATAATGGGTTCCTGGGGATTCCCTCTCTGCAGCGGTGGAATGCTAAACAGCGTCGAGGCAAATTAGCTGGGGGAATGGCGGAGTAGCGCGTTGTTGATGCTGTGTGATTCCACTCTTGCGAGCTCGTTAGCACGTGAAGTCCCGCCTGAGAGCGTGAGAGGGGGAGGGGGGAAAAGGGGGGTTGCCCATCCAACATTTCAAATGATGCAGTGTCATTGTAGAAAGAGGCGTGCGAGGTTATCATCATTTGGCTCTGCTCAGCATCACTGAATATTCAGATGAGCCTTGATTAACTGGCTGAGATGATGGATGGTGCTTTGCTATCAGCGAAAGGACTTTCTACAGGTTGTCACACATGAATCTCCACGTACATATCTGTATATTTTTGCCAACATGGAAAGGGAGATACAAAAAATTACATTGCTTTATCTGCATGCAGACTGTTAAACAGGCTGATGTTATTGTTGGTGGATCTTAAATATTGGGGAATGATGAAGTGAGATCTGTGCACTCCTCATTTGACATATCACATTGGTAATGATCATGATGGATTAATTAAGCATTATGTTGGTGTGACCCTGGTTTACTAGCATCATGTGTTGTGCGTGTGATGACCAGATCAGATGGAATCCATACCTTTCACAGTGACATAGACACTCTGGTGTGTGGAGAGCTGAGGCTGGACAAGCACATTGCACGTGTATTCGCCTTCATCCACGTCCTTCTGCACGTCAAACAGCTTCAGGGTGCCGTTGTTCTCGAAGGCCCGCTGGCGGTGGTTGTAAGGTAGCAAATTGGAGTCCTTGTACCATTTTATGGAGTAGTAAGGGTAGCCGATGACACGGCAGTGAATGTACATGTCCCGCCCAGCGATAGCAGTGAGGTTTTTCATTGGTCTGATGCTGGCAGGCCCTTGAAGGACACATTGGAGAGACAACCCTCTTAAAATGATTTTGAGGCAGGGGGGCTGTGCAAACATTAACTTTATTATGTGTTTTTAACGCACCACAAAATTTACATGCCTTGATTCATTCCGACTGTGTTAAATTAATAGATCCAATATGAAGGAAAAAACAAAAGGTTCCACTTTACAAAAAGGGGATCTTCTCAAGAGTTAAATTATTATTATTTTTTTTAAAACATGTTCATTGTTATGGGTTCACAAATTACACATTTTATGGTAAGGAAAAATGATTGAAATCAACTTGCTTTGTTTTCCTTAACTTTTGAGTGGAATTTGAATCGACTCGAGGCTGTTATCGTTACTGTTGTTGTGAGCTTTCGCCTGTTGGAAAATAGGTTAACTACAACCAGTAACATGGTGGGACCTTGGGCACATCCTGGGTTGCTACTCTCTTTAGCACGATTAGGGAGGTAACGATGTGGAAAACAGCCATTACACTTTTTCCGCAATGGCACCTTTGTAGAAAAATCTTCATTGCTCGACTGCATTTGGCATCCATTGTCTGTCACTTTCAGATTGCCCTATTTAGCCTTAAATCATGCATCAATGAACACAATCAAGTTAAACCAATCGGTGTGTAGACAGTAACCATCTGCAATAGAGAATCACTAATGTCCATGCATCAGGTACAGCGAGCTCGAATGCGACAATGTTGCTGCTACATGACTACAGCAATCCAGCGAAGCGTGTCCCTGCAGGGAGCAGATAGCTCTACCGTCATACACTAGCGTAAAGTAAATCACCCTAACGGTGTCCCAATATAAACCTATCAGCAGGAGCTCGGGAGGGTGCAGAGCATACAGAAAGATAATGCTGTCAGTAGTGACTGATGATCGAAGGTGCAGCTTCACGAAGCTGTGCTTATCCTACTCTGATGGAAAAAATAAGCCGCCGCCGAAAATAGATTTCAATACTTGGACAACTGAAATAAGCATTACAGCAGAATAAATCAAGACATGTTGATGTGTATATGTGATGGTGGGTTGGAAGAGTTGATCTGACAAGCACCTCTTACGTTTATTCGCGCCTGGTAGGAAACGGCCCCTGCTGAATTATTGCAGATGCAGCGGTACACCCCTCCGTCCGGGACCTGGGTCTGGCTGATGTTGAGGTGGCTGACCACATGACCTTCCGTGTTGGTGTAGTAGGAGATGCGGTGGCGGCTGTCCCGTATTACCGGCTCTTCATCGAGCGTCCAGGTCACCCTGGGCTCTGGTGTCCCCTTCACCGTACATGAAAGTGACACAAACTCATTGATGTTGTAGACTTTCTCGCTAAACGAAGCCAGAATCTTTGGTGTACCGTCTGGGTGACAGAAGCAGAGAGAAAAGGAAATGACAACATTAAAACTAATTAGAATTAGTGGTCATTTTCTATTTTCATGTTAGTATGTATGGCGTTGCGCTAACTTATCCGTATCCGCAACACTACTGCTAGTAACACTACTGTTACTCCTCAAGACAGTGAAACTAACAGCCGGAAAAAATAATTTGGGCTGTTTAATGGGAGGGAAAAGACAATTATAATTCAGATTCTTATATTGGTGTGACACACATTGCAGCAACCCAGCTACTCTCCTCCGACTCGTAGTAGCTTTACTGGTCAAAACCAGAAGTTAACACTATGCTGTACAGACAAATTTCTAAGCACCAGATTGGAAGATAGTAGATCCTTCCCTTTTGAAGTATCAAATAAAATTAACAATAAAGCATCTACCATGATGGGGGGATTCTGACCTTCTAGAATGACCTGGACAAAGTCCTGGGCAGACATCTTGCCATGTCTGGCGAAGCACTGGTAGGCTCCACCATCGCTTTTGGCCATCCCAGCCATGACTAGGTTTTCTCTGTTTTGGCCTGTCATTCGGACGCTGTTACTGGGGTAGATGAGCTCGCCGTTGCGGTACCAAGACAACTGGTAGTCTTCAGAGCCAGTTACACCACAGGAGAGTGAAACCTGGCTGCCAACACTACCCTTCACCTTCCGTGGGCTCACCAAGACTTTCAGGGTCTCTGTAGATTAGAGATCTTATTGGTCATTGTGGAAATAAATCTGGACACTGTGGAAAATATTCACTTAAAAAGTCACTTTTGTAAAGAGGTACTTTCACACTTATGGTTCTGTTATTAGACAGCTCAACTGAAGAAGGTAGTAGATTGAGCAACGATGACAACACGCTAACTGCATGAATGCTAAGATTAACACGTTTGGTACGTCAATAGTGCCATCAGTGGAACGGTTAAAGCTTAAAACATCATCTCCCAGTTCTACCATGCAAGAGATTGCTTGCGAAAGCAACGTAAAGAGATGGTCTTAGATGAATCGGTTGATTCCCACTGGAGTTTTGATTTCTGTGTTCAAAACCAACCAACCAAACTGCACTAAGGGGGGAAATGAACTGGAGCTTGATTAAAACAAATTCAAGAGTGGTAGTGTGAAAGCAGCCTCAGGGTGCACTTAGACTGGGCCAGATCTATTGTGTCCTGCTTTGGCATGATTAGCCCTCTCTTTTGTGTCCCCCGCACATTTGTGTGCAGGTTTGGTTTATTTGACGTCATTCTGTCCATCTCTATTGTGCAAGGTGGCAGTTGTTATTAATCAGTGGTGGGTGGAACGATCACATTGATTATAAGACGTCCACATTGGACGCCCCTCCTGCATGTCATACTGCATTACTTTTTGGCCTATTTTGAGTCTTTCACGTTGTTTATAACATGCAAGTTAACTGTTAATATTAATTAGTTGGGCACCAATGTGGTGCTTGACCAATCTGATTGAGCCCAGGCCTACTTCTTCCAACAGCGCTGGTACCAGGGAAGTGGACTGCACTTGAGCATGGTACAGAGTGCTCACACTAGTCCAAGAATGGGACTGAATTTGTCAACTACGCCCAAGTGAAGTATGCATGGTGTAATGCGTGTGGTTCTTCAGTATCTCTTGGGTCCTGATTTTGTTGTCCAGGTTAAGTTTGTTTTGATTTATGTTTTAAATTTATATTTGAGGGTTTCTATATTTTTAATGGCCACAATACATACCTTTGTTAATGCAGCATTAAATTATAGTCGTACTTTATAGTTGCAACACCACATAAGGTCGCCAGTTAAACTGTAAATATATTCTTCTTCTTTTTTTCTATTTAGGGTTAGGGTTATGTATACCTTTGTTTGATCATGAGATTGAGAGATAATATAAGATTTTCAGCAAAATGATGTGCCGTTCATTCAAAAATGACAACCCATGACTGTGACATCATGGAGTGACACGGTCACAATTCAGCTCCATAGTTTTAACTGTGTCTGCTCACGGTTTTCCATTTATTCCATTCTTTCCTTTTTCAGTCTTAGTATTATAAAACTGTGCTTCTATATTCTTTCGTAGAATATTCAATGTATTTAGCAGAATTTTTTTCTAAATACATTTCTATACAATTTTTGCACTTATATTATTGTAAAGAAATACTAAATTGTTTATAAATTCAGAGAGAAGAAACTATTTTTCTTTATAATTTTGTATTGTGTCACTCCATGATAGTCAGTCACTCCGTGACATGTCATTTTTATTTTAACGGTTCTGAAAATGTCTGGGAGAAGAAATCGGCTCTGCTGGCAATTAAACAATGGAGAGGGTTCAAATAACTTAATAAAAAACAAACATTGCATTTTTAATGCACTTAAAAAATATATGATATATTTTTCTTCTCAAGTGGCCACTAAAAATATAAGAATCCTCATTTGCCTGGGAGAGTATATGCTCATTCATCCAAAAGGCCATTCGTGAGGTCAGACGCATAGAAGGATGAGAAGCTAAGTCATCGTGCAAATAGTTTTATGTCTGTTACCCTAGCAACACCTATTGGTGTTACCTATTTGCAACAGTTATCTACAGTATTTTTAGCAATGCCACCAAATATATAAATATAAAAAAAGCTCCACGCGCGAATGTGAAAATTGACCACAATTGATCGGCACTGACCTTTCACCAGCAGCCTGCCAACCACCTCTGCATTGCCGTAGCCGTTCCACACCTCACAGACATATGTGCCTGTGTCGCTGGGTTGGGCTCTCTCTATGAGCAGCCCAGTCACACTTTGACGGTATCGTGTGTCAGGCTCCAGGGGACGGTTATCCTTCAGCCAGCGGTACTTGGGTGCAGGGTGACCCGAGGCCTTGCACGGCAACTCCACTCGATGAGAAGCCATCACCTCACTACGTTCAAAGCTGTCCAGGATGTGTGGCGCTGAGTTGGTGGGATCTACAAGGAGCAGTAATATGAGGTTCTACTTGCTGTTCCTGCCCATGTGTGATGTGCGAAACTCTACTTTATTAGCAGGTATAACATCTGTCAGTGGCTGTGGCAGGTTTTCTTCCCGCATTTTGCATTAATACAACTCCTAGGCAAGTTTGATGGCTTTTGACAACAGAAGGATAGATGTCTCTTTATAACACAATACAGTGGAACTTGGAGTGGAATGCCTCAAAAGTGGTACAGTTTGGAGTTTAACCAAAATCTTCCCCAAACATATGTTGCGAGAGCCTGTCTTGTTAGACACACTGCACATTTAATGGATTACCTTTCAACATAGGTGTCTTGCTACTCAACACAAAATGAACAATGCAATTAATCGAAATAAACTCCATGCGCAAATCAAGTAAACAGCAAGTAGCCAAAAGCATGATGAGATGAGCAATAAATACAACCACATTTTCCTAATACATGAAGATGAATGCACACTGTAATCAAAATGCTTGCACATTTCCCATGATGCAATTCATTGATGTCATTAGTATCCCCAGTGCCTGATAATTTGCAGTGTGTCACTTCTTGTATGCAAAAATGAAAAGTATTTTTTTCTGTGTATGTAGAAAGGGCACATTCTGCCCTGATCCACTCAACCCCCCCCCCCCCCCCCCGAATATGTCGGTGTTTATCTGATGACCTTTATCAGATGTCAAGCCCTCTTTAAAGCAAGTGATTTTTTGGTTCTGTCGCTCTCTTCATTTCTACGTAGCCTGGAGCTCCGTACACTTCAAATATATATACATTTTTATGCTATACTGTATACTATAGCAGCAAGAGAAGAAAGAAAGCCTGGTTTCACACATTCGAGGTCATTGGCCAACAGTTTTAAGCCGGTTACCGTCATTGAACAATTTATAGTGGTAAGTCAAGTACAAATTACATCACCATCGGTATTGTATGCCTAAAAGAAGTACCTGAGACAATGAGCCGGGCACTATTGCTCTGTCGGGTCTCCCCTGTGTACCGATGGCGTGTCATACACCTGTAGTTGTATAGTCCATCTTCAATTTGGACATCCAGGATATACAGGGCTCCCGTCGATGTGATGAGAAACCGTGACACTGTAAAGAATGGAAGATCATATATCAACGCCCCAAAATATTGACACAGAAAGAGAATTTCTGCACTTACTGCACACTTCTAGCGACACTTCAACACCACAATCAATCATTACCATAAAACACCGCAGTGATGTACTGTGAGTCTAAAAATACACAAGGAAGGAGTTCATTTTTCTCTACAATGTGACAAGTCTTGTAGATCATGTCTAAAACACCACAAATGCACCACAAATGCAAACAGGGAACTAGCCAAAGTTAAAGCGTTAACTCATGATTAATCACATAAAAATGATTAGATTAATTACACAATTTATTTTGACCAAACTTTGCTCCTTTACCTTAACCGCGTATGGATATCTGAAATGCGGTGCAGGTTGGTACAAGGTCAGGCATCAGGTCAATGCTTACGCCAGTGCAAAAATAAGTGAGGAGACTTTGACTGTTGTAGTCAGCGGCAAATTCTGCTTCAAAAGTCACCCTGATGGGACTTGCGAAAAAAACAAAACAAAGGTAGTTTGCATATATTGTAGCACCGAACTCTCTTTTCATCCAAGCACAGCAAGTTTTGTAGTGGGCCAGTAACGGTGAAGCTGACAAGCAGAACATCACACAACGAGTAACACACATTCTCAAAATGTAAATAAAGTAGTTGTAGTAGTAGATGCTGCAGTGGAGGATCGTGGGAAAATAGAGTCCCAACAATTTACATTTTTCAAATAGAAGACAGAGCAAATAATATCCCACAGTCCGCTGTAGAATGCATGCATTCATTGTTATGAAGCGGAATTGCTTCCTTCGAAATATGTATAAATGGAAAACAGAAGACAGTCTAACATTAAAGTCTCTTCGCAAATATTTGCAAGTCAGGCTTGGGACGCGGCCCTACGTGATTGCAGTTACCAAAAATCTGCTGCAGCCCATTTAGAGCAGCTCTGAGGAGCCATGACAAGGTAATGTAACACAGCTCGTTATCATGTAGCTCATCACTCTCTCTCTCTCTCGCTCTCTCTCTCTCTCTCTCTCTCTCTCTCTCTCTCTTGGAAATTTCCCAGTTCTGACATTCTCTGCTCCTGACTGAAGCACAGGGACCCCGGGATCACACAGCACTTTGATAAGGCAAGGGCGTGACCATGTTAATATCATGCTGATGTTATGCTAATTTACACAAATGCATGGAAGTACAGCGGTAGGACGTGTTTATGAGGAGTAATGTGCAGCCGGTGTCTGCCGGTGCATTTTATGTGTCACTGAAGATGGAGCGGTCTATCTGGATGAAGATCAATTTTGGCCACTACAGGACACTATCGAGTAATCCGGTAGTATTGAAAATGATATCTTGAGAGTGATTCTTCAGGTCTAATGTAAACTAATGAATTAGATGGAGATGTAGTAAAAATGTATCTGATTAAACAGATGAGAAGCAATTAGTTATAAATCAGGGCTGCAATTCATATTAGTGCGGCACTAGTCTACTACTTCACCCACTGCAGGGCACTCATTAAAATACTTTTAACTTTTAACAAAATAAATTTTTTTAAAGACTGCAATTGGTCAAAAAGAAAGTCCAGGGTGAACCCTACCTTATTCCTCTTAAGTCAGCTTTGATAGGCTCCAGGTCACTGACTATCCTAATTTGAACAAGTGGCACAGAAAACGAATATATCATTATGCTTTACAGCATATATAATATGGCTATTCCATAAACAGTGACATATACATTTTTATTTCATGAGGTTTAGTTCATGATAACGTTTTCATCATTATCATAACCACAGGGGGGTTGCATTTCCTCATATAAGCATGTTGCATCCATTTCAACTCAAGGCCCAAGGATACTCCTTTAGCCAGCTGGAGTGCGGCCTTTATTACATTATTGACATTGCATTATATTTTGTTGGGGAGAATGATTCATGGAGGATGGTAGGTGTTAATGCTACATACAAGATCTTTAGCCTTGGTATGTCCACTACTGATGCTTCTCGACCATACAAATCAGTGTGTATGTGTTCCCTCGACATTTCACACTTCTAGTATTAGCATACAAGAATTTCAAAAACATATTGCATCACAAAATGATCAGTAGTTTGGCCGTCTTACTTTGTATCTCAGTTATTGGATGGATTTGTTATTTTTTTTTTCTCAAAGAAGAGCGAACCGTTGAAGGTGATGGAGTAATAAAGGCTGCGAGGACACCACTGTCACCACTGTGCTGACCTAATTAGAAAACTCTAACCACAGTTGTGATATCCTGAAGGGCTCCCCCCCCCCCCCCCCAGATTGCAGTTGACATGATCTCATGTGTGACTAACCACATGTAAGGTGGGAAATATTACAAAATTAAAATGTGATGCTTGGCAGAGGCAAAATAGGAGAAACAATTCAGCTCTTTCGTTCTTATTCCTCATCTTCTGTATTATTTCCTTCAATAAGTGCAAATACTGTCAATGCATGGTTACTAGTATATCTATCCATCCATTTTCGGAACTGCTTATCCTTACTAGGTTCGCGTGCTGGAGCCTATCCCAGCTATTTTGGGGAGAGAGGCAGCGTACACCCTGAACTGGTCGCCAGCCAATCGCAGGGCGCAGTATAATCAAACAACCATTCGCTCTCACATTCACACCTACGGGCAATTTAGAGTCTTCAATCAACCTACCACGCATGTTTTTGGGATGTGGGAGGAAACCAGAGTACTCAGAGAAAACCCAGGCAGCTGCGGGGAGAATATGCAAATTCCACACAGGTGGGGCCGGGATTTGAACCCCGGTCCTCAGAACTGTGAGGCAGATGTGCTAACCAGTCGCTCACCGTGCCGGCGGTTACTAGTATAATGTTTCTTTCCTCAACCTGCTTATTGTCTGCACAATGTCAATGCTGCAGTATGTGTCAGTTTGAGCTGAGGGCATTTCTCTTTATGCTGGGTGTACGACTGCAGTTCCCTCCAATTGCACTGACTTGTGTGTCCATCTATTTGTCTTTTGTGTGTGTGTGTGTGTGTGCTTTGTGCATGCAAGTGAGTGTAAATGCATTTATGCAGCATGGAGCTGCATGGAGGAATGGTCAATAATAACGACTAGAGGCGCCTCACTACCTTTTCCCTTGCTCTTCTCTGCTCAACCTGCTGCATACTAACACTGTCTGAGAGGCAACCTGCAGTGTGTGTGTGTGTGTGTGTGTTATGTCTGCGACAGAGAGTGCCTGTATTTATGTCCTCACCTGGCTGTATTACAGTGTATATTTCTGCCACTATGGCTTCACTCTTGGCAGGCAATCAGTCCAATTCTCATCTTTGCTCAGTCCCATTTGTGGATTCACAGTCAATAGCTTCAATTAATCCCCATATAAGACACATTGAACCCACAAGTAGACTCTTTGTTCATGCAAAATTGGGAGGCCTTGCAGTTTTTCCCTGAAACCAAAATTTCTTGTGAGACAATAGGAACAAAAATAAAAAATAAAAATGCTGCATTAAGCCTATTGTTACATTTGCCACTAGTGTCTCCACTGGACACCAGTTAATGTCAGAGGATTTGAGATAAGGTTTAAGCACAACAGCATATGTTGACACAGGCTAAGCATTTTTTGACGCTTGCTAACATGTCCATCAGCGAATTCAACACCACATGCCCCTCCAAAACACGTACTTCATCTCAGAGAGTTATCTTGCCTCCCTGTGTGGATTCAATATTCTATAATTGAGACATGAGTGGATGGGAGATGAGCTGGGAGTCAGGGGAGATGAGATGGAGTGATGCAAAGAGGAGAGAGCAGCAAAATAAAAGATCAAGAAGAAGAAAAAGCACAACCTGGATTCAACCACCCTGTCATCTGAAAATGACTTACAAATTAGCTTTCTGCTATTTGTAGACACACAACAACATCATTCAAAAACAAAAAAGAAAGAAAGTCCTGTCTATTGGACAGATCTTAACTCTCTTTGTTTCTTGCATTGTTCTTGTGTAAGTAGAGTATAGTATAATACAGTATAATAGAACAAGTTTATGATAGAACTATGTAGGGGTGGGATGCAATATACTTAGATGCATTTTAATATAGCTGCCAACAATTCTGGTTAATGTATTTTATGAATGAAATAGTGTAATGCTGGTGAAACGAAGAAAGTGTAATGCAGAAGTGCAGTGCCTGCTCGACAGTCAATGTGGTGCACGTAGTTTGAGTATTATCATATACTGTCCGATATAATGCTAGTGTCTAACAGTGTGTATATGCACAGATTTGTGCATTAATCGTCCGTACGCATGCTTGATGCACAGATTTGTGCTTCATTTATGTTCATACTTGAATTTGAGCGTACTGTGCGAAGTTTCGAAAAAATGCCAAACATACCTTTTACCCAAGGTTCCCAACGTATTAAAACTACATTTAAAGAAACAGTAATAACAATGTTAACGATAAAAACTTAAACCGACCTTTACCCTCATTGCATTAAAGTGCTTGTATGTGCATTTACAGTATGTGCGTAGCCGCCACTGGATGTCTGCGTACACTCAACGTCACTCAACGAACACGACATGTGATCGGACCACTGTTTATCTAGTTTATCCAAGGCTTCAGTTATTCTTCAAATCCCTACGATAAGATGATTTATGAAATAATTTTCTGTGATTCTGATAATTAAGGATAAAGATTTGAAAAGTCAAAGTTTTGGGGCCTCATTCTCTTGTGACTATAAACCTCCACACATTGGCTTAGATGCATCGAACTGATGTCTTTTTATAGGGAAATAGGGGGCGGGTTTATGCAGATTTCCAGCTCGTGGGCACAGTCTCGTCATTTAGAATGAATTCAGTTTCACTGGCATACGCACGGCGGTGCGACAAACACTGCATGTGTCATGAATCCGATGGTGGCTTTGCGTATATGCTCAACCTCAACTTGTGCACAGAGTGAGAACATTTCTGCGCATTACTTAGTGAATAAGGCCACTGACCAGATTGAGAGTGATGAGTACATACATCTTGCATTGTCATACATGCACACAAAAAACACAAGCCACAGCTAATATAATTGGATCACTCTCAATGATATTAACCGTAAAGAACAAGCGACAATTTGTAAAGTTGGGAGAGTACAACTCATAGTGCTTGGATATAATGTGCGGTGTCCCCCAGGGGTCAATGATGGGACCAACACTTTTTTTTTTTTAAATGACGTGTAAAGTATCTAAAGTGTTGAAATTTATATTATACGCAGACAATACAAACATACTGGGTTAAATTGAAAATTCAAGTTCAGGTACAGATAGAATAACAAACAAAGAGTGTATGAAAACTTCATGGTGTATTAATACATTATTACACCTATTAATCTAATAGATTAATAGATTACACCCAAGATTAATTTGAATTAGATTAAATTAGAATTGGAATTAGATGTAATTCAATAAATTTTAATTAGAAGATTAATGCACCTAGATGAATTAATAGATGACAAGAGTATCTCAAAGTCTCACATTAAACACATACTGTACAAACTGAACTGTCTTGAAGTAGTTCTGTGTTGGCCATAGTAAAATGTCCTTAGTCATAAATACTGTAACTACATATTCTTTAAAAGTGATTTTTATCAACCATATTTAGGTTACTGTTCAGACATTTGGGTGAATCAAAACTGATGACTGAGACATGTGACATGTCTTACGTGCAGCTTTTCCTCGTACTGTGGGGCAAAAAAAGTATTTTGTCAGCCACCAATCGTGCAAGTTCTCCCACTTAAAAAAAATGAGAGAGGCCTGTAATTTTCATCATATACCTCACCTATGAGAGTAAAAATGAGAAAAAAAATCCAGAAAATCACATTGTCTGATTTTTAAAGAATTTATGAGCAAATTATGGTGAAAAATAAGTATTTGGTCATCTACAAACAAACAAGATTTCTGGCTCTCACAGAAGTGTAACTCCTCTGTCCTCCACTAGTTACCTGTATTAATGGTACCTGTTGGAACTCATTATCAGTGTAAAAAACACCTATCCACAACCTTAAACAGTCACACTCCAAATTCCACTATGGCCAAGATCAAAGAGCTGTCAAAGCACACCCGAAACAAAAGTGTAGACCTGTACCAGGCTGGGAAGACTGAATCTGCTGGGACCATAGTAACAAAGGCTATCATCAGTAACACACTACACCGCCAGGGACTCAAATCATGCATGCCTAGACGGTGTCTAAACATGTAACAGAACCTATCTGAAAGTATAACTTTAATCCTGCCATTTTATTATTTTATTATTGAATTAACTTTACTGAGACCTTCGATCCATCCATCCATTTTCTGTACCGCTTTATCCTCACAAGGGTCGCGGACATGCTGGAGCCTATCCCAGCTATCTTTGGGTGAGAGGCGGGCTACACCCTGAACTGGTCGCCAACCAATCACAGGGCACATAGAAACAAACAACCATTCGCACTCTCATTCAAACCTAGAGGCCATTAAGAGTCTTCAATTAACCAACCATGCATGCTTTTGGGATGTGGGAGGAAACCGGAGTACCTGGAGAAAACCCACGCAGGCACGGGGAGAACACTGTGAAGCAAATGTGCTAACCAGTCGTCCACCTGCTGCCCTTTTTTCAAAATTAGCATAATACGGATATAGCATAATATGGAATGCAGATCTACATTTCATTTCATAGATTGTTCATCTGTGCCTAATGTTGTGACTGTCAGCTTGTCTTCATTTTCTTTATTAAAATATGAAGCAATGACAAGTGTAAAATGCGTATTTGCCATCAGTGAGTAATAAGCACATGGTGAGCCCAAGAGGGCCTGTGTTGTAATTAAAGTTATTGGCAGAGTGGCTCCAGTTTGATCAGTCTGGGATAACCACATCTATGGGGACGGGATCCCACCAATTTAAGAACACCTCGAAAGGAAAATCACCTGTCATTTTTCCTCTGGGAGGCCAACTGACAGCTGCTGGGGTTACCATGGTAACACAATGGCCACCACTATTTTAGCAAGCAATAGCACATAGTGTAGGGGTAGAATGCTGTCAAGTCGAAACCATCCTGTGCTTATTCTTTTAATCATTAGAATAATTTATGATTTTTACATTATTTTCTGCTACGTTAATATTTCAAATAATTTTAAAAGCTATTTACATCATTGTATAAAATTTGTGTCTGCTCAGTAGCCCTTTGGATGGGTTTGTTCACGTTTTTAGATTTTGAAAAAATGGGTGCTTTTTGTATGAATGTTGGTTTTGTGGATGTGTTTGTGTTCGCTTTTTAATGATATTAACTAGTAAGAGCCACTAGGAATAGTGATGACAGCAGTATACCAGTGTTTTTACAGTATTTGTGGCTAAACGGAATTTGCACAAGGTATGTTATACAGTACAGTATCTTACACAGTGATACATAGGCCATAATATTATTCAAGAGTTGTGTAATGAGGCCTTTTCTCACCACAGATACAGCGGAACAGTTGCAGGAACTTTGCATATTTTTTAACTTAAATAAAAGTAAAAAAGTACAGATTATAAAATGCACTTAACTAAATGACTGAAAACATTTTTTTTTAACTTTC
Source organism: Phycodurus eques (assembly GCF_024500275.1). Classification (NCBI taxonomy): domain Eukaryota; kingdom Metazoa; phylum Chordata; class Actinopteri; order Syngnathiformes; family Syngnathidae; genus Phycodurus; species Phycodurus eques. The sequence continues at coordinate 3,193,185 of NC_084541.1, forward strand.
AATTATATACAAAAGCTACCTCTAGTGATAATTTGGCATAATGAAAATAAATCCTCTGCACACAAAATAATTTCCATCCTTTACAGGGGGAAAAAAAGGGGGAAAAAAACTCTAGTATTGTATATATTGAGATTAGATGGATAATTTTTGAACACCAGAAGCTTAGGCTGGCATAAAACACAAAGCATTTGCCATAAATCATTCTTGGTGGCAAAAACATCAAACAGTTCTCTTAAATAAGACCGTCGAGGTAGAAAATCTTGATTTTGCGGATGTGTTGCGTTCTCGTCAATGCTTCTTGGTTCACATACCTCCAGGTTGCTGCTGCCCCTATTTGCCCATTTCAATCTGTCAATCAATCAAAATGTCTTCACCTCTCTATATTTACATCTTTATTTACGGTACACTGTGTTGTCAACAACATTGAAAAATGTAGCATATTTTGACACAGAGTAAAATGTAAAATCTGTTTATAAATGTTGGGAGTAAAAGTAAAAAGCTGTCAGAAAAACAAATACTCAAGTAAGTGGAACTAGTAATTTTGGTGAGAACATGGCTAGAGAAGGCCTAGAATAACAATAATATTAAGCAGGCTCTATTTTTGAAGACAGCGTATCTGCGGAGGGGCGTAAATGCCAGCTGATTCAGATTTTTGTGCTAACGCAAGACTTGCTGTGCGTATTTGTCAATTTGGCAAAACCGGTTTGTCCTTTAAGATGCGTCTGGCGCAGTGACAATTTGGTGGCAGAAATTCGATCTGAACTCATGCCTGCTCAGAGCATGTTTAAATCCTGACGCAAGGTAGAACGGTGGTCTAACACAATTTTTTGGCGAAATTGATCGGCGCAGTGGCAGACAGCTACTGAGGTGAGCGCACATATTTAAGCCGCCAGCATTTATCGCCAGCTCATTCTGTATTTAATAAGGGTACCCACTCACATTGTCTGTTGCCACACCAGCCGGAGTAGTGATAATGCTCCACTCACGCACGTATCGCTGCGATTACGCATCGTCCTTTTATGCACAGTGATTGGTGTCATGTCTCCGTCGAGCTGTCAGTTGTGCCACATTTAAAGCGAAAGAGAGAGGCCACTTTGGTTGGCTGTGACTCGGCTGTAAACACTCCCACAGTGGCGCATCACGCCCACTCCCAGATCGGCCGGCCTGCGCTCATCTACGAAATTACCAATACTGGTCTAACACGCTTCTGGCACCCATAGCTCATAATGTAAAATAATTATCTTTCTGACATGCAATAAGTACTGAATATCATTACTTTTGTAAAGGCAGAATTTTACACAACTGTAATATTAGATCATTTCAAAGTTGTGTACCTATTTAAATATCCAGTGAGAGTCATTTTATAGGTATCTACTTTGGGCGCAGGTTAAGTATGAGAAGATTATCCTACTGTATGTACTGCTATTATCTTTGATAAATTGGTCATTCATTTTGGGTTCAATGCTTTCTATAGGTAAAGAACTATATATAGGCAGGGTAACAAATGTGCCCTAATTTCTGACCACACCTGGACTTCAGACTTCAAGCAGCCTATCTGGGCCAACGTCCTATCTGCCGGCTGCAGACTTGAGCCAGAGTGGAAGGCTGCTCTTTTTTTTTATTGCCGTTCCTAATCAGCAGCGGCATCCCTCTGCTCATTAACAAGACACGCGTTAGCCCGAGGGTAACTGCCTCATATGTCAACCACAGATAAAGATGTCATCTTCTGCTTGACTGAATAAACCACTATTAAAACTGGATGCAAATGGACTCTCAATGATATTAAAATCAGAAGACAACAGCGAAGCTCCAACCCTGAGGCGCTTGGCCTCAACGTTGGCCCACATTCGTCTGTCTTGTTAAACGGAATAGAGATTTTAGATACTGCCTGTCTTCAAGACCTTAAAATATTTGAAATGCAATATAACTTAATGTTATGATCGGTCAGATGACATCTGTTCACATGCAGCATCTTAGAATTCTTGTTTATGGTTGCAATAAATTATATGTATCATAATTTTACAGAATTAACAGATCAGATGGATGGATATAAATGTGATTATATTTCATGTTAATGCTCATGGGATATAAACCCAGTAGGGCTCTGAGATCGACAGACTTAGGTCAAATAGAGGAGCGCAGAGTCCAACGCAAACATGGTGAAGTAGCATTTAGCTATTTTGCTGCACACAAATGGAATAAGTTGCCAACAGAATGAAAGCACACTCACTTATGGCGGTAATTACTGTACGTTTTTAATTTGATATTTTTTTTCTGAATGGCCTAGAAATGTTTTTCAAGCAAATATTTACAACATATGTACACATTTGGTTTACGTCGCTTCCCTAGGAACGGAACTTTGTATGTTATTTTCTTAACACTCTTGGTGAGGCTGGTTCCTTTTTGGGTTGGTATTGAAAAAAAAAAAAAAGAAAAAAAAAAAGCCAGAAAAAGCCCAAGAAAAAAATGAATGTTTTGGGTTTCAAACCTTGGATGCTGGCTAATCTGACTGGTAGTAGAGTGCATGCTGATGTATCGCAAGATTCGCTGATCTTGCAAGACGATGTTTTTGTGCAACTTTTCAGACCCTTTTTTTTCCTTGATTTCCGAGATCGTTTCTACAGTATTGCTAGGAATGAAAAATTTAGGAAGGCTCAGCAATTCAATCACCAACATTTCTTTTTTTGTGGCGAATGGTGTTCAATGTTATGAAAACACTGTCAGCATTTTTCCATAATGAGTTTGCTTCAGTATTGAAACTACAGCAGAACCTTTTTGTAAAGACAGCCCAGCCTGACAAAATGTCTATCTCTGTGAACACAATCTAACAATGAACAGTGTTAGACAACGATTTATGTGTGGAGGTCTTTGGCAAACATTGTCACACAATGGCCGGAGCTCAATCGAGAGAGGGCCATGTGACAGCTGCATGAGCTTGCTTTATTATAATTTTTTTTTTTTTTAACCAGACAAAGACAAAGATTAGTCAGTTGAATTTAAAACTGAAGACAGGCATCTTTTTGAGTAAAAGCTTCCAAATCTGTGGATGTGTGTTTATCTACACTGTTAGCGGGGGGTTGGGAGTGAGGGGTCGGTGGTCAATAGAATTAGCCAATAGCGGAATCAAGATATTAAACCCCTGATGGTTTTGTGTTTACAATGCTATCACTGGCCTCTCTTTGGCTAACAATAAATGAAGCAGTGTTGAGGCTCAGCTGTTTAATCATGAATATTCATCATATGTGTCTGTGTGTGAAACCTCCATGCATGCATGTTTGTTGTCGCTGTGTGTGTGCTCCACTGGCAGGCATTAAGGAAGCTATTAGTATCTACTCCTTCACAATGTCTGACTTTTTTGTCTAGGTAACAAGTCATGCTGACAACTACAGGTGATACGGTATGAACATTTCTTATTACGAGTATGAAAACAGAAATGATGACGGTTAAATAAGTATTTGTTTTATTCTGGATACGCAACAAAACAAATCAGCTGTCATGGTCTGTGTTTTGGTTGGATTGGCACTATGGCCGCCTGCCTGAACGACCCTGTGGAAACCCTCGTGCTTGGCGTCCTGGCTGACCTCCTGAACTGCCCAATCAAGCACCTCAAGTATGGCAAGGCCACCAGACTGACCCTAAGCAGCGGACTCTGAACCCGCCTCCAGGCCCCCTTCCACCTACCCTGTTTTGGTGCCTTTTGGGAACGTCTGGGATCTGTTCTTTCAGGGGGGAGGGGTACTGTCATGGTCTGTGTCAACAAATAGGCTCCCTCCAGCCACCCGTGTCTTATTCAGATGTTCCTCGTTGTCTCGTCAATTTGTTTGTATTTAGTTCCCTGGTTTCTTTCAGTTCTTGTCACTTCATTGTCATATGTCAAAGTCCTCAGTTATTTCACTCTGGTCATGTCTTCTTGTTTTGGATTTACTCAAGTGTTTCTTTTTTACTTTGATCATTAGTTTTGGGACTTTGTTTATTTTTTTTCCACGAGCCTTATTTGCCTGTTTTTTTTTTTTTTTTTTTTGCAATTCCTGCAGCCCTGCCTGGCCGCCCTACTTCCCTGCACTTGGGTTCGCCACTTCCTTGCCTCCAAAAACTAAAACCTGTACTGATATCAGCAACCATATAGTATGTAATTTTTTTTTTTTGTAGATTAAAGATGAAAACAGCAGCAATAACCTTACAAAATGTAGTGAGAACAATGTTTCGTTGCACTTGCAGGTCCAGTCTTCTTTGCCTTGTCGTCTTGTCATCTTCTTTCTCCATTTGGTTACTGTTGTTATGTACATGGGATGTGAGAATTAAACAACTACTACTCAGAGGTCCTACATTCGGTAGTAAGTGTGATTAAAATTTTAGAGGATATTACTAAAGTATTTCTAACCATTTAAAATTTGATCACGGTTTATCAGTAAACAAACCATTTTATCCTTATACTCAAAATTCTCCACATTTCCAAAAGCCTTACAAAAGTCTTTTTAGGAGGCTGCACTAGATTAGAGCTGCAACTCACGATTTTAATAATCAGTTCATCTGTTGATAATTTTTTTAATCAATGAGCTGGGTAAACATTTGGACTCTAGTTAGGATAACTAAAAGGTCCAGAAAATGGATGGATGGATAATTTCCATCACTTTATTAAAAAAAAAAAAAAAACAGGACATTTCAAATTGACAGTGCAGAAAATGCACCAACAAATTGATAACGATTCATTTACCGGTTTGCTCTGTAACATGTCAGAAAATACGCAAACATGTTGATCATTGTTTTCCGAAGTAAAAGCTGATGTTTACAAATGTCTTGTTTTTATTAAACACAAAGATAATCTGTCTGATTTCATCTAGCACTACGGAAATCTGAGAATATGTATTGTTGAGAGGCTTTAATTCCGAGGATTTGGACAATTTTAATTTAAAATAGGTCTCAAGATGATGAATTGATGATCCAAATAGTTGTCGATTAATTTCATAATCGATTAACTGTTGGACCTCTACATCAGATCTAATTGTAAATAAAATGATTGTGTGGAATTGACTGTTGATTCGTGTCATGCAGCAATTGCTTCAAAATGGAGTCCACTACTAACCAAAAATATAAATTAATGTATTGATTAATTGCTCATTAATACAGCAACGTTGGTGCATATCACTGCATGAAACATGCAATTATATTCACACTCAATCTATAAAAATGCTGCTTGTCCTACAGCAAAATTAAAAAGGTGCACATATCTTTAAAATCAGACGGCAACAGCCCTACTGTAAAAGAATCTTTCGCTCAAGATCCCGGCATCACAAACCTGATTATGGAAAACGAACTTAGATACAGTGCTCATTTGGGTTTCATGGTAATTTGCAGTGGCAAGTGGGCAGTCAGTGCTGCTCTGTGAGTAAAGCACAAGGGGCAAGAAGAGGATTAGGTAATCAAACAGTGTGCCACTTTAAATAATCTCTGGATCCTCTGGGGGACGTGAGATTTAAAACTGGAGCCCTTCCGCTTTAATTGTCTGATTTTCCCATCATTATTGTAAAGGGCCTCAGTAATTTGGGGTTATTAAATATTCAGGAGCCACACTGAGGAGGATGACAGAGGCAGTAATAGGGGACGGATGAAAGCAAAAAAAAAAAAACAACAACGAGTGAGTGGGAAGCAAATGTTGCATTGGTTGTCACTGCCTGTTAACAGATGAGAATAACACTTTTGGATTATGACTCATGATGTACAGCACAATTGCTCTTAACATCTTGTATCGCTAGGTGCTACAGTACAGGCAAGAGAGAAGGCTGCTCAGTGTTATAATAATAATAATCATCATCATCATCATTATCATCATAATAAATTAGAATTATCAAAAATGATACATTTAATTTAAGAAAAGCAAGTTCCAATTTAATAAGAATGAAAGCTCATCACCACTCCTGGAGCCGTCACCTTATCCTGGTGGAGAGGTTTGTGTGTCCCAATGATGCTAGGAGCTAAATTGTCTGGGGTTTTGGGAGGGTCACACATGGCAAACAGGTCCTAGGTGAGGGACCAGACAAAGCATGGCTAGAAGACCCCTATGATGAAATATAAATGGATGTAGGTTTCCCTTTCCCGGACGCGGGTCACAGGGGCCCCCCTCTGGAGCCGGGTCTGGAGGTGGGGCTTGAAGGCGAGTGCCTTGTGCACCCATGGGTCCCTGCCAGGCACAGCCTGAAAGGGAAACTTGCGTTCCCCTACCCATGGCTCACCATCTGTGGGAAGGGCCATTGGGGTCGGGTGCAGTGTCAACTGGGAAGTGGCCGAAGCCAGGGACTTTGGCATTCCGATCCCCAGCTACAGAAGTTGGCTCTAACACGTCTTTAGATTCGTCCGAGCTGGTGTGTGAGGGCGAGAAGTTCCGACAAGATATAATCGGGCTTGCCTCCACACACGGGTTGGGGTCTGGTACCAGTCCTATTGAGAGGGGTTGGACTCTCTTCCATTCTGGAGTTGCCCACAGTGAGAGGTGCCGAGCAGGTGTGGGTATACTTATTGCCCCCCGGCTCGGTGACTGTACATTGGGGTTCACCCCGGTGGACGAGAGGGTAGCCTCCCTCCGCCTCCGGGTGGGGGGACGGGTCCTGACTGTTGTTTGTGCCTGTGCACCAAACAGCAGTTCAGAGTAGCCACCCTTTTTGGACTCCTTGGAGGGGGTGCTGGAGCGCGCTCCTGCTGGGGACTCCATTGTTCTGCTGGGGGACTTCAATGTTCACATGGGCAATGACAGTGAGACCTGGAAGGGCGTGATTGGAAGGAACGGCCCCCCCCGATCAGAACCCGAGCGGTGGTCTCCAGGTCGGGGATGAGATCCTGCCCCAAGTCGAGGAGTTCAAGTATCTTGGGGTCTTGTTCACAAGTGAGGGAAGAATGGAATGGGAGATCGACAGGCGGATCGGTGCAGCGTCTGCAGTGATGCAAACGTTGTATCGGTCTATTGTGGAGCTAAGACGAATGGCGAAGCTCTCAATTTACCGGTCGATCTACATTCCTACCCTCACCTATGGTCACGAGCCGTGGGTCGGGACCGAAAGAACAAGATCCCACATACAAGCGGGCGAAATCTGTTTCCTCCGCAGAATTTCCGGGGTCTACCTTAGAGATAAGGTGAGAAACTTGGCCACTCAGAGTAGAGCCACTGGACCTCCACACTGAGAGGAGCCAGATGAGCTGGCTGGGGCATCTGATTAGGATGCCTCCTTGACGCCTCCCTGGTGAGGTGTTCCGGGCACGTCCCATCAGGAGGAGACCCCGGGGACAACCCATGACACGCTGGAGAGACTTTGTCTCCCGACTGGCCTCAGGACGCCTCGGGATCCCCCCCGGAAGAGCTGGATGAAGTGGCTGAGGAGAGGTAAGTCTGGGCGTCCCTGCTAAAGCTACTGCCCCTGCGACCCGACCTTAGATAAGCGGAGGAAAATAGATGGATGGATGGATGGATGGATAAAAGCTCATCGTCGGACTAAAAAATAAATAAATCCACATTCGTCGAGCCCAAGTAAATACTGTTCTAATTTTTGTAGAAACATGGCAGAACCTTGGAGATCTGGATTTATAAATAAAAACCATTAAATTGTTTTGTTTATCTTTAATATATATGACTGCTGTGATAATGACAAAACAACGCAAGGACACAAATGCATAAGACTTTCCTTTTATTATTATTATTAGTGCAGCTGAGTATTTAGGGCATAAGAAAGTTGATTTTATTGAAAGTGATGCACTGTTAGACTATATTAGTATTTGAAAGTTCAAACACCAATAGGTGTTTTTTCATAGAATGGGCGGGTTAACACATGAGTACATTTGGACTAAAGGCTTTCGGGGGCCAGAATGTTTAAGTGCACATAATCACATAAAAATCGCAAGATGACACATACAGAATAACACATTCCTAATGAGAGGTGTATCATCTAAGTGTTTAATAGCCTGATTTCACATACCATTTATCTGCTTTACATCTCCAGAGAACCAAGGAGACACACCCTTTTTTTTTTTTTTTTTTTTTTTGGATGACTTGCGTCTCGACTACGATATCATCGAATTGTCATAGCAGCTGCCGCCCATTCTTACGTCTCAAAATATTTTCATATTATGTTTCTGTACCATTTCCCTCCCTCTTATTTGTTGCTACTTTGCTTTCCCCCTCTTGCCTTCTCCTTGATGTTTTCCTCCCTTTCTCCCCCATCCCCCATCTCTGACTGCAGAGCATTAGCTTGCAGTGGTCAAGCCGCTTGACAGCTGCACCACCTGACGAATATCAATCAAGGTTGCTACGGAGACAGAATCAGGCTCCCCTCTTTTATTTTCTGCTATGCTCCTCCAACATCTCGCATGCAGTTGTTGTTTGCTTAACATCATTTCATAGTTGTTTGCTCCTCCAACGTGTAAATGGATCATTAAACTCACGTCAGGTGTGAATGGATAAATATGAATATGATCCTTGAATCTATCTATTGGTACCGTTGCGGAAGTGTTACTAATTGAGTGGAAAGCCCAAGATGTCTCTGACTGTCTCTGATCACTCCAAATGATCCAGGCAGACAGGCATGGGATGGAAGTGTCTATCACTGTTAAAACATAGAGGAAAATAAGCACTGTAAAATTTGGGCTGGTCAGAAGAGTACCACAATCAGTGGTGCTACTAATCACTTCTATGTTGAAGCATGAAGAAGAATTCTGGAGTACCATATGGTCATGTTGTGCAAAGTAATTTAATAGTATAAAATCTCAGCATATTATTTTTTAAATGTGTTCTTTTTCAAATCCCCCAACAACATTTCCTCTTGGATTACAAACTGTCAGGAGACCGATCTTTTCTTTCCTTATAATTGGTCCAATTTAGCTTCCCATACGGCACGCACACATTCCATCTTTCAGCAACCAGCCCTCCAGTACGGCTGCTAAACATGATGCTAACCAGTGAAATGACTCCCCATAGACCAATCCTTATTGGCATCAGTGCCACGCCAGCCAGCAGAGGGTTAAGTAAATATTGGGTGAAGCAGCTGCTCTCAGAGTACCATCATCTGCCTGTGTTCCTTCGTGGTCCCAGTTTGATATAAATCACATGCAGCAATTAGTGCCACACTGTCCCGCTGCTCTCGTTAAATAGCCCCGCTAGCTGGCGACCGATGTGTGTGTCAGAACTCCAGCCTGCCTAAATGGATGCATGGATGGATCGGAGCATGTGTTAGTGTGTGTGAATGGTATGCCAGTCAAGCCAATCGTGTGTTGGCTGGACGAATGAATGGATGGATGGATGGCAGATGAGTGTTGATAGTTGATGGATGCATGACATGAGCTTTCACTGCTATGCCAACGGACATAGGACTTATTTTTAATACTCTGGCATTTAGTTTAATCACACCTAGTATGAAAATTTCCTCTTGTCCTGCCTTACCTTGTCATCTGTATTTTGGCCTGTTTTATTGCTGTTTCTCCTCTCTCGCTTTCTCTCTCCTGTTTTTGATTAGAGGCTAGGTGGCAATGATCGAACTGCAGCTGTTGCTGTATGAATTCTCCACCGACCTGCCGGGGCAAGTTCTGAGGTGGAACACTTCTCTGGAGGCATTGCTGTGGATGGTTCTTGCATCGACCGACCGGGTCAGGTCCTAAGGAAGAACCACTTTCTCAGAGGTGTCTACCTGCGGCGCTTCATCTCATGAAATGGACTCATATGCTATTTTAACTACCATTGTACAGGACCATGCTTTTGTGATAAATGCTGCCCACTGTGCCTCCATTTCAGCCTGGTCATTCTTGAATTCCTCCATCAGTGGGCCTTTCTTATGGTTTCTTCATTTTTTACTCAAATGGGTTTTTGAGTTTTTCTTTACCCGGTTGGGGGTTTAGACCATGGGATGACACCGATCTTTGTCAACTGTTGGTCTATGAAGCCCTTTGAGCCTTTTTTTTTTGTGTGTGATTAAGGGCTATACAAATAAACTTTGACTTGACTTGACTTGATGTGAGTGAGTGAGTGAGTGAGTGAGTGAGTGAGTGAGTGAGTGAGTGACTCAGTCAGTGGATACACTAATTAATCTTCTGCTGTGTTTTTACTGTTGCTGAAAATCTGATTAAACTAAGAATCTTCTGAGCTGTGCACTAAATACATCTAATGCCAAATATTGTGTCAATCGGCAATGCGACCTAAATGTTGACCATCTAGAGCAACTAGATGAGGCGATATAAAGTAAGCAAACCAACAATTGTCATTAAGGGTCATGAATATTCATACTACTACATGGCTGGTATCATTGTGCAACTTAATTACTAAACTATTAAACTGACACAGTAAAAGATAAATAGTAAACATAACAATGGTATTCAACAATTATGTGTTAGAATGACTGCTCCATTATAAACAAGAAATACAACCGATTGAAAGACTATTTCATTCGTGCAGCACACCAAGTGCGCCCTACTCTTCTCGTTTAGCCTAAAGTATATGAATAAAACAGCATTACAACATGATGGCTTGGCGTTATGTCTAAAAAGTGTTAATCAACAATCACAGAGCTGATTTCCACCATTTGTCATATCATGCCTGTGATCTAAAATACCCAATTAAACCTTCAATGTAATTTAGCTGACAACATGACAACAGTGTGAGAGGACAAAAACACTGGCTGGCGAGGGAAGAAATAGCCATCAGCACCCTGATTAGCATATTGCTCTAAATTACCACGATCAACGGGGGAGCATTTAACATGCCGTCATCTAGGGATAAAGAAAAAAATAGTCCCACAAATAATCTCACAATGGATGTAATTGATTTACATTCTCGCTCTTTTCTCTGTCCCTCTATGATTGTACGACCAGTTGCTGTAGTGCCCAGAGTAATTAGGAGGTAATGATAGAATAATTGGGCATTGGGCACGTCCACAGACAAAAGAGCAATGAGAATAGACAGACGGACTACAGCGTTCAGGTGTGGAGTAGTTGGACATTTCTGAGGGAGAGATGCTGCAACTGTATCAAATAGGCCCCCCCTCCTCCAGCAACGCCAGCTGACTGCCACTTTCAGACAATAAGGCCGGGGGCTGGGGGTGTGAGGGATTCAGAAGAGGGGGATGGGAAGCAGGTGGAGAATGGTCTGACTTGTAACGCTAACATAAAAGAAAAACACAGTCCCTTGCATTGTATTGCTACATCGTTTTGTGTGCCTTGGTTGCTTTTAATTTTAACCTTGGGCACTGCATTTTTTTTCTCTTCCTCTCTGTGGTGTATCTGTAAAGACACATATTGTAGAATATTGTACATAAGTGATAGTGGCCTCCATATATCTTTATAAAATATACCCCCCCCACACACACACTCTTAAAAAACAGGCCTTCTTTCTGTATATCTATGATGTTTAGGTGTTTTGTGAGTGGGAGAGCGAGAGAAAGGTGAGCTAGTTACTGTGGCAACTAGGAGAGTGACTCCTGGCCTTATGCTTATAGCGGGTGGGGGGGCATAAAGCGATGTGGAGGGCGAGAGGAGAGTGCTGGTGAGGGGATGGAGCAGAGGGAGGGTTGGTGATGGTGGTGAGGTTGGAGAAGGCAGATCAGAGGGAGGTGTCGGTGGGTTATTGTGCACACGAGATTCACCATTTTTTTCTTTTTGTTTTTCCTTTCTTCTTCTTTTTTTTTTAGCGTAGCAGAAGAACAAAAGATGCTGTCTTCTGAATGGCGCTTGAGCTGGATTGGACTGTCAGTGCTCCCGACTAACAACCTCACTGAGCTTGCTGCTCTCATGCACAGACACCCCCTTACTCTACGTCTGTCTGTGCTTTTCTTTGAGAACGTGGCATGTTTTTAGTCTACTCCAGATCACTAGCTACAATTTCACACTTCAGTCACCCCTTAACAAACTTTTGTTGAATTGATTGTGAGCATCCCAAAATTTAGCTCAATCCTGCAACATCTGAAACAGAGCAATTTACATTTTCCTGTTTTTCCACAGGCGCTACGATTTTTGAAGCCTGTTGTGATGACAAGTGCAGGAGGACAGTAAGTACCCTATGACCTTATGACAGAGAAACAGACTGCCAGAGACAAACAAAGCCATGGGGTGTGTGTAATGACTATGCTGCCCCCTACGGTGGGGATGACCTTATAAACAACAACGGACTGTCACAATGGTGGTGCCTACTGGGAGATGCCCTCTGTGCAAGGTCAAATGCCTGAAACTTACTGGACGAGAGAGATTCAGCATGCAAAGAAGTCTACAGCTCTAAACATCCAAGCACAGGGCCGCTAGGTTCTTGCATGTTTCCATTTATATTTTGTTTACGTTGTTACTTTTTCCCATGAGGGACCTTCTGCCTCTGCCTTTGTTCACACTTGTTGTTCAGTACCCAGGTCCAAACCAAAGCATGTTCACCAGGTATTCACACTAAAGCCCAGTTAAAAGCATAGAGATAAACGTGCGGCCTATGTGACTAAACTCAAATGTTCAAAACAATAATGCTTTTTGCTGAGATATATATGGGTCATTTTCTTACATTTTGATTAATGATGGGACAGACACTTGTAAAGAAAAATTCAAATATAGCAATTTATTATGTCGCCTTAGTTTTTGTATGATAGTGAAGACAATTAAGAGATAAATACATTAATTTCATGGCAGTCCAATTTAATGTAATCTTAACAACAAGATTTCTTAAACTAGTGTGGGAAAAATCATAAACACTGATAACATTTTGCCCAAATTTTGTGAATAGAACTCGTTGACAGAGCAAGTGATAGTGGCCCACTGGAATTGGTCTTGCATAACGGTAAAGATAAAAGTGCATAATGGTCAAGACTTAAATAGCTTCATAGCAACCATGCGCGCTGCAAAATTTACATACGTTGCCATTCAAACTCTGCAGATACAAGTGCAAAAATGATCCTAACTACTCATTAAACCAATCACACTGTTGTTTTCATACATTCATAGTATCGGTAAAGACATGCACTTGTTCTGACACTTTCACAAATTCATTCACCTCAGAAATAACACCATTGATTTTGCTGTCTGGTATCCAGTGAATGCAAAATGGCTGCCACTTCCTGGCACTTCAGATCACAGATCCCCCTGGTGTATTGCAACAACATAATGAGCCTCCCTCCAGTGCCATTAACGGTTACGACATCTTGAGTGATCTAGAAGGAGCATTCGTTACAAAACAACAACAGAAAAGGAACTATTAAGATACAAATATGTGTTTATGTTATTTTTCATGGAAAAATCATATTAAGCAATAGGCGAACGATCCTGTATTTCCAAACATTGAATTAGCATATTCAGAAAATAAGTTGCTGGTACGCACAACAAGAAAGACATTTTGCCATTAAAGGTTTGAAAAATATTGGTTGAGAATATTTTTTTGGTTTGGAAACAATTATTACCTTTTTGAATGAGAACAAGTACCTATAATTCAAATACTCATATCATATATATTTATATATATTTATTGATTTTTAAAATGAAAATAAGGTGGGTACTTTTTTTTTTTACGTAATTGACCAATATGCTTCTTATTTTATATGGCGGCATTTATTCCAGCAGATATGGACTGTATGTCTTGAAAACATATCAACATATCCGAACTCAGACAAGATATGCAGTACCAACAAGACATATTGTATTAGAAACTTCTAGTATTCTATATTCTGGATTTTCTAGAACCGCAGCTGAAGTGAAATGAATCGGACCGGAGTTCACTTGCAAAACTTGCTGGGTGAGCACCGGGGTTCCAATGACAGTGTTCGCCTTGAACCAAACAGTCAGCGCTATCAGAGGACCGGAGTTCGTTGAACTGAACCGATCCCGACAAGTGTGAATACTGCTCAACCTCTACAGCCAAGTCTGAGGTGAAGTAGTGCTGCTGCAAATGAGCTCAACGTGCGAGGCAAGATATTTCCCATGATGGCACTGTGTGCATATTGTACAACAAATTAAAGCATTTATTCACTTCCAAGTCATTGGCTGTTTATTTATGAATTTCATTGATGCATGTGTTGTTAACATACCCCCGGCCCCCCCCAAGCCACATCGCCGACACAGTGTCACACATTTCTAAATGACTGTTTTATTATACAAGACAGGCTTTCCTAACATCTCAGTCAGGCAATTTGAATCAAACGCGCATCCTCATGTTTCAAGGGGGACTTTTATGTCACAGTGAAGGAGACAGGGAAAGAGGCGGGTGCGAAGTCAGAACAAGGCATATGGTGTCTTGAATTTTGGACGATGAGCCCTGACAGGTTAACTGAACATTTGGTAGGGGGTAGTGAGCGGTAGGGGTGCACAAGCAGCAAAAAGAGGATGAAGGCGAGGCGGTGTGTGTGTGTGGGAGTGAGTTCTAGAACTTATGCATGATTGTGTGTTTTGGGCGGGAGGGGTAGGTGCATAAGGTTGCTAAACACTCCCATCTGCTCATATCCCGAGGCGCTACTCAGGCAGTTAGCTACTGTCTTATGCAGATGAGGTTTCACGGTGTTGGATTATATGTTGGGAGATAAATATAATTCAAACAAATTCAATAAAAGGAATGACAGGAACTGGAAATAAGGAGCAGCAGTTTCCAAGGGAGCATTTACTATTCACTCGATGATGATCACAGCTCTCATCCCATAACTATGCCTTCATTATAGTTTGCTTACTTCTGGGTCTTTGCGCCGTCCCTGGAGAGGCATCTCTGAAACAGGGGTCCTCTATGCATGCTGACATTACAAAGGCTTACAACGGATATTAAGATATTGTGGAATGCTATGCAAAATGAAGGTACTGGTTATAATTCTAGAAGAACAAAGCATAGACCAAATTTGCTTTGTAGGATTCTAAGCAAAATTATATTTTGTTTCATTCTGGGCAGAGTCTGAGTATTATTTTGTGGTCGTATGCAAAACCTTATATCGAAAGAGAAACAGCTCATTTAAATACCTCCTCTAACTTGGATTATGATCTGCGTCTATAGACACACTGCTGTTTGCCCACTGAAACCATCAGATTCAGTTTATCACTCTTCCATAAGATTTACTACAGCAATAATTGCATCTCAAACAACCATCTCTGCTGTTTTTTATTCACATAGCCCTAAAAGGTAATGAATGTGGCATCATATATCACTTTAAATGAACTGCTCCCATAATAACTTAGCCGCTCTGTGATTGGTTACATGGTTACAGTCACATGCAAATCAAAAGAAACTGCTCTTATCTCACTTTAACTGTTACAGAGGATTTTTTGTGTGATGTGCAAACACAAACTATTTACATCTACATGTTTATAATAGCGTTTGAGAAAAAAATTCAATTAATTTGTCTTAAAATTATTATGTATTAATTACAAATACAGCTTTATTCATCTATCTATGCCAGCGACATATGGCAGAACATTTAAATGCTCATCCATTAGATGGCAGAAGGTACAATAAACCTGTATCCATTAAGACTAAAGAATATTTCATGGATTCCAGTATTTCACACTCAGAAAGTCAATTTCTGAGAAAATGGAGACGAGATCAACATGATCTCAGTATTCAAGTTTGTTATATTTTTGTTTGTTGGTGTGCCAGCTGCAATAGGTTCTCGGTTACCCGTGACCCTACATGCTGCCAATTTTGTCTTGAGATTCTTGTCATGTCGGGCCAATTATACATTATTTGTGCACTCACTGTAGTAGTCTCGCCGCTCTGCACTTTTGCATATCTGTTGTTGACCAATACTGGCCCCTCATGTGCTTGAGAAGTATCTGCACCATTTGCACAATTGACACTGCTCCACATTATCACACTATTACTCACTTTAAAGTGCTTACATTTCTTGAAGTCTCTGTACAATTTGCACAAAGGTCACTGTACCAGACTATTGCTCTATTAGTTATTTCAAACTGCTCAAAATTGCAAGAGGACTATGCACCATTTGCACAACTGTCAAAGGAAAATTTATTTTCCTTTGACAGTTGACAAATTACCACATTCCTGGTAACCTTTCATTGCTCAGTGACTCTATTTTCTGTCAAATGGCTGTCTGTTACCGGAAACAAATTCCTTGTGTGTTTTTGACATACTTGGCAAATAAAGATCATCCTGATTCTGATGACGCATATCCGAATTGTGCCATTTAGGAGCAGAGACATGGAATTGTTTGACTTAGTGTAAACCCAGCCTACTTCCAACCTACGCTTTGAATCCTTCAGAAAGCACGTTTTCATGGGTAATTGAGTGACACTCTTGCACTACCCACGATCCTGTTCTTAGACAGTTGTGTAAGCGTGTGTTTGTATGTGTGTGCTTGCACTAAATGATCGCATATTTAAGTGAAGATAAGGAGCTTTTAGATGGAGAAGGGGGGATAGGAGCAGAGAAAACAGTGGAAGATGTGGAGGAAGGCAAGCAAAGCCTAGACTGATTTGAATCTGGTAAACTGTCAGAGAGAAGGATTACCCCACGAAATCCCGGGCGAAAATAGAGGCCCCAAGTTATTTACTAGCCTTACAACCAGCTGCAAACCATCTGCACTTAATTGTAAGACACAAACTTTATGAAGATCAACTAGGGATTAGGGCACAAAGCCTCTTACGCCGTAGAATTGGTGTCCCTGCTTCGAGGGAGAGTATGGAAGGCAGCTCGAGACATGTCACGTGCTTTGGAAGACGTGAACTCTACCACTCTTATATGCGCCACCCTATGTCTCAATGCCTGATGTCCTCGTACATACACATAAGACAAGGTGTTTAAAAGTAAATGAGTCAAGTTAACACAACGGTTGACACAACTCCAATTGCAGATGTACGCATGCTCTGCCTTCACAACATTTGAACTTGATTTTCCTATACAATGAAGCCACACAATTTAGCATACAGTAAGTGCCCAATTAACCTAGACGTCTCTCAGTATGAGAGAAAATATCTAAACTGGACATTAATAATAGCAGGGGTGTCAAATTCATTTGTATCGCAGGCCACATTGTAGTTATGGTTTCTCTCAGAGGGCCGTTAAGATTTTAAAACCATATAAATATTGAATCACCTTATATTATTACATAGACAACAAATTGATAGATGAATAGTTTGGATATCGAAATTCAAGGATAATACTTTGTAACTATTGTTTAAGTTAGTGTATTGTAAAAAAGAGGTTTAGTAACAAAAACATGGTTGGAAATATTTATACCATATGAAAATTATTTTTTTTTGCCCAGATTTGAGCAAGAATCATGGCAGTTCAAGCACATGATTTGCTTCCGCCGGCCACATAATATGATGTGGCGGGCTAGCTCTGGCCCCCTGGCCTTGAGTTTGACATCTGTGAGTTATAGGATTCCAACAAACCAGCATGTGGCATTGTTTAATGTAGGTCGTCGTGCATTATGTTGTTTGTCGGCAGCCATCTGAAGACAAGAGATAAGAGGTCCTGTCCAAGCCAAAGAATTGGAGGTAGCCAACGTAATCCTATTTAACAAGATCTAGGCTGAATGTGGGATGGGGCATCTCAGTGGGGTCACGCGAGGAGGCCGCCGCGGTCGAGTTGCGGCTTCTTGGCCGAACTACGCTTCCGTGGTTGTACCCATTTCCTGTCAGGATTGTGAGCCTGAAGAATTAGTGCACATGAGGTCAATCAATCTAAAATCAGCACTTTTTGCACACTCTTATTTGTAAGAGAAAGAACGAAAAAATTAGGAGAAGAAGACAAAAATTCCTCCTTTAAGGAATCAAAGAAAATGACCGGCAGACCTTCCAAGAACAAATAATGTGCGATCTAAACTGCTTGCCGCTTTAACTTGTTTTTTGTCTTTCTACTGCACTAATTCCTCTCATCTCCATATGTTAAGGGGATGACAAGGAGGGGGTGGAGCGTGTGTGAATCAGTTTGCGACGTGGGGGGTGTCAGGGATTAGGCCATCCTGTTTTGGACATATGTCTCTTATAATCACACTGGTAGGGCTGCTCATTGTGTCTGTCTGTCCACTGTGGATTTCTGGATACCAGGACCCATGGACCAGATCTGCAGCTCAAAATCCAAAATATCGCAACCCACTTACAATGACAGACTAAGACCTCATCCACAGAATTTTGGTGTTTGCCCATGCCTTTCCATTTCTGTGTTGACCTTGAAAACTATCGTACATGAAACCATTTTAACTTTTTGGTGTTAACTTTAACTGCGTGTATTCAGAAGTAAGTCCACATCAGGCTATATGTATGATGAGTGAGCTGGAGTCCATTCTACCTGACTTTGGGCGAGAGGTGGGGTACATCCTTAACTGGTGACCAGTCAACTGCAGGCGACAAATAAGACAAACAAAAATTCCCACTTTTGTGCGATTTGAGTCTTTAATTAACAAATCCTCCCATACAAAAATGGGGAGAACATTCAAACTCCACACAGGCAGGCCGCAGTCAAGATTCGCATCCGGAACTTCAGAACTGTGAAGTAAACATGCAACTCACTAGCTCACCAAGCTGCTGTGTTGGAAAACAGACTTTCTAAAATGTGTCAAACTTCAAGCCCATGGGCCAGATTTATCAATTGCCCCCCCCCCCCCCCCCCCCCCCCCCCTTGATTACCAGGTATGCTGTACTGTAATCCCAGATGGCCCATCTGCCAATGCAGCAAAGCTGTACTGTAACATGAAAATCACAAACACATACAATTCCCAAATCACACATTCATCTTCACTTCCTCCTCGCTTTCGATTTCAGAACAGCATTGTTTTCAATGAGACCATCAACAGGAGCTAGCCGACACAAACTCGCTGCCTTGATTTGAAAACAGCAGTCAAACATAGCTGCGATTGTGTCGATGTAGCAAACCTTGAACTGGTCCCCTTGTCCTTCCTCTTACCCAAAGAAGATGAACAAATCACTTGATTCACTGCACTAGATTGCGTCCCCAATGAAAGACTTTTTAAGGGCTGAGGTGACCCCCAGGTCCTCAACAGGCCCCATCCCCCTTAAGCAGCAGGAGATTACATTTTATGTAATCCTTGGTTTGGGCGCTGAAGGGATCACAGACCTCAAAGTGGAAGACACTACGTAATCAACCCCAAGAACCATCAGAGCCCAATCTCAGATTTAGCAGGTGTGGATCCAGAATGTATTTTTTATTTTATTTTTTTGCCTAAAACAAATGCAGGAATACATTCAATGGCGCATGACACATGATAGCCACACACCAGATCACACAGATTAAATGATGAAATGTGCTTCAGTACACTTAGATAGTACACTTATCATAATCAGAGTCCTCTGTCTCCACCAAGCACGTTAAGCACAAAAGGATTTTTTTTTTTTTTTTTTTTTGCAAGTAGTTGATGTCTCTTTTTTTGCTCCATATATTATACATACAGTGCTTAACACATTTATTAGAGCACCACCAAGGGACCAAAACTAAATGAACAATGTTGCTAATTACCTGGATTATTTTGTTTCTGTTTCTGTAATGGCTAACACACCAGTATGTAGAAGCTGTTCAACCAAAACTATATGTTGTAATCTTAAATTCTAATTCAAATCTACTGAAAATAAAGAAAAGAAAGAAAAAAAAGTAAATCACATTTGACTTCTTGAGTAAGATTTGGGGTATTAAAAAGTGAATTCATTTAAAAAAACAAATCCTTATTCCTGTTCAAAATGGTAAATGTCAAGAGCGCACAGAAAGGCATTCCATCATGCTAGATGGTCTCATCTTATTTTTATGACAAGCGTTCTAATAAACTTAATGAGCATGTAAAAAAGAGTGTACCCAAAAATATACATGACAAATTCTATAAGTCAAGCAGAAGAAATGTAAATATTTTAATAATATTCTTTTATAAGCCCCAACAGTAGCTAAACCTGCACAATCTAATGAAGGCCTATCCAAGAACTCTATTATTTATTTGAATTAAAAAAAAGATAATCCACAGTTTTGATTGGCATCGTAGGACTATACTTTTAAATATGTTTGTGTTTGTGATTTGTGGTTGTAGTTTGCAGTGGTGTGATACTGCAATGCATCACATTGAGAACTCTTTCGATTACCTTATTCATTTATATGAATCCAGCAAAATACAGAAATATAGGAATATCAGAAATGTATTCTGCCGTTATCAATCAAACTAATCAAACGTCTGTCTGTTACCTCAGCACAGCATCAGATGACCACTAGTTTTTTTGACTATTTTACATGAAACACAGATAAATAAATAAAAAATAAAAATCAGTTATGTCTACAACCAGGAAGCACGCGGTCCAGAAAAGCAAACTAAAGTGCAAAAAGAGAAGCAAGTGGATAACATTCAGCGAGCTTAACTGCTGCCGTGAGAAGAGCTTATCTTGCCACCGCAGCTAATATGAGCTTCTCAAACACATGAAAGGTTTCTCCCTTTCTCGAATTATTATTCTTTTTTTGTTCAATTTCTCCAGGCAATTTATTTAGGGTGGGGGGGGGGAATAAAAAAAAAAGAGAGAGAGAGAGAGAGAGAGAGGAAGAAAAGGGACAGAGCACAAGCGAAACGTATTGGCCTAGTCGATGACGAGTCATAGGGAGCTGCAGCCAATCATACTGAGCGAGCAGCGTCAACACAGGCCCTCAGCAACAGCATGACTATTTTGTGTATGCAACAGCGAAATCTAGGCTTCATCGCTGCTTAACCTATGATGCACTAATGTATTCACTTCATTCATTTGTATGCTTTATACCTTAATATGATACAATATTTTTTGTTTTATGGAATTGTATTTATTCATGTATTTTTGGGACAAAAAAGGCATTGATCTTAATCTTTCTAAAGGAAGACAAATCAATTTTGGGGATAATTCTGCATCTTGTACCATGGATTATGCAAAGTAGCCTTCACGCACAAATATGAATACATCACTTGTATGTATATAGTTTGAAATAAAGCTTAAAAACTAGTTCATTGTGAGTTTAAGATGGAGACCTTTTAGGAATTGCCAGAATGCAAATTGGAATGAATGAATTTATCTTATTTCTAGTGAAAACGTCTTACTGTACTTACTGTAAAATGTTGACCTTTTTCTAAATTTTCAGCAAGACAAAAAAAATTTGTGTTTTGAGATACAAATTCCCATTTTACCAATGTTATCAGTTCATTTATACAAGTTCCATTGGCAGATTTTCTCACTTATTTCAGGGGCAAAATGTCTTATTTTAAATATTTTTTAAATTGTTTTGAGGCCATTTTTTCCCCCAGTGCATTAAAAAGCTATAAAAATATATATTACTGTTTACGATTATATATGTATTCTGTGTTCAAGAGGAAATAATCGTAATAATTATTTTGTTTCGTCCGTATCTAAAGAAAAGTGATAAAAACATTGCAGATATGGATTTTTTTGCACCGGCATTAAATATGTTAACTATTATATACTATACTATGGGGTGGGGGGAATTCATAATTTCCAACATTTGCTCTCCAATATGTTTTTGAATCATGATTTCACACCATCTGCTAGTGGACTCCTCAAGGTTGTATTTCAGGCACTATGTGTGCTCACACATGACAGGGCACCTGGGCAAAGACGAGTGAGGAGGTGGAGGCGGAGGGAGGGAGGGAGGGAGGGAGGGAGTTACTAATCCCAGAATACACTCTGCATGCAGCAGGCACTGCTTGGGGGATATCACGTCCCTTGTCCATCTATCAAGGTGATTTCCCATGGCAGTTGGTTTCGAAATTACCTTTCCACGCGGCACCTTGCTCCTGGTACTTGAATGCACCTTTTGATGAGGATCAATAATGAACTTGTGGGACAGCTACAGTTTATTTTGGTGATGTCCTGACTCGGGCCCAACCGACAAATTACCCTTTTTCAAATCGCCACAAATTTAATGATTTATTTATTATTAGTTTTTTTTTCAACATATTAACACATTACAACATAAATATAATGACATTCAACCCCAAAATATATATATATACTTTTTAAACAAACAATAATACCAAGTTTTCTGATCAATTTCAGTGTCTGTGTGACCGTGGACACACATTTCTTGATGGGAAACCTTTTTCAAAATTAATAAGAAAAATATTGGCTCCTGTTTCAGTTTAACTTTCTCTCTGTATAGGGTAAATTTAAAATACTACTGTCAAATACTGTATGTCAAAATAATGAAATAGCACAAAAGGGATTTAACATTAAAGGGCATTGTGGATAATGTTTTGCCAGTAACTTCACTCATTATGTTGCTAATATTCTTCATACATTTATGGCCTCAATCTTTTGCACATTTCTATACTTGAACATTCCTCTCTGTTGAAAAGGTATTATAAGACAGTCAAATGTTCTGCCTGTAAATGTAACCAAAAAAAAAAAAGTTATTTTATTCATTAGGTTTTTTTTTTAAATTAATCAGACGATTAATCGGTTCTCAGAATTTTATTCTGCTGAATATCGGAATCGGATTTGGCCTCAAAATGCGCAATTGCATGCGCAATGCCGTGCTCCTTGTAACCTATGTCAGTACTTTCATTCGATGAAACCTCTCAGTAAACACTGTGATTGAAGTGCGAGAGGATGTAGTGATCAACTAAATGTGGCAGGATAGAAATATACTAATTAATTGCATACATCCAGTTTGAGGCCTGCTGAGTGTTTGTGCCAGTATTAATAGAACCCTTCACGTCAGTGTCGACAAAGGCAAACACCAGTGTGGGAAAAAAAATAATTAAAAAAAATCACACATCAGCCAGGGTGATGTGATGATGTCCAGTGGCATTTCATTTCTTGCCTGTCCTTCGCTTTAAGAGTCATCAAGAGGATGTGAAACTGTCAGTGTCATGAATCTGCATTAACGCTCAAGTCATGTTTTCCCCCCCCTCTTTCTTTCGCTCACTTCCTTGACAGAGAATGCAACAGAGACAGGGCTAGAAAAAGAGAAGGGGTGCATAGAGAGGGAAAAAGGCTGTGAATAGGCAGAGTGAGTGGCATGCATGGACAGCCCCTCTGTCTGTCAAAGACACTGCAGCAGCTGCATGCACGCGATAAGAGCAACCATTCACAGCCAGCACCCCCGTCCATCCCCCTCTCCTTCTTTTTTCCTCCTCCTACACAGGATACACACACATATACACTTCTCTCTCCTTCTGATGCACAGACGCGCGCACACACACACACACACACACACACACACACACACACACGTTTATATGCAAAACAATATTCTGCATTTTTTTTAAAAAAAAAGGCGTCTGGCATCGTGGGATCGTGAGGTTAAACATGGATGAGATGGTGAAGTGATGGGAAGGATGACCCCTCGCTTTTTGTTGACAGACAGTCATCATGCATATTTTAAACTCTCCCTTTTCCTCACTGATGTTACATAAATTGATTGCTTGAATGCTTGTAATGGATGCCACATGTTTATAAATATACTCTATCTGCATTTTAATGCCAGAACTGTACAGCATGAACTCAACCTGCAGTAATTACTGTATATTGTTTGCTTTCACAAAAAGTATCACTTTCTATTCAGTAGAACAAAAATTCTCAAAACATAACACCTTCATAATTTATACAATTAATGAATATAATTAGATGTTCATAATTGTATCAAAGGACAAATAAATCATAATGTGTATACGGGTCATTTTCATAAAATTTGATCAATAACTAAAAAAAAAAAAAAAAAAAAAATCTAATTTGGGATTTTCTTTTATGCCACCTTCGTTTTAAATGGGGAAATGTTTCTTGTGCTGAAACAGACACGCTAAAGTCCTATTTACAAAAAGTTATTGATGATTTCAAATTTTAGGTTTAGTCAAGTCAATCCTCATTGACAGAGCAAATGGTGGTGGCCCATTGAAATAAACTTGTTTTTATTACAGAAAAGACAAAAGTGCTTAACGGTAAAGACAACCAGCTTCATAAATATTGTGTGAGTTGCACAATTTACATGTGTTGCCCTTCAAACGCTGCAGATGATCCTAACTACTCATTAAACCAATTACATTCTTGTCTTCATACAATCGTAAGAACGGTAAAGAAGTTCAATGGTTACGACACTTTCACAAATTCATACGTATTCATTCGTTTCTCAGGAATAACACTCATGCTGGCACTTCAGCGCACAGATCATAAGGAGGCTCTCTCCAATGGCGTTAACGGCAAAGACAGCTTGAGAGACAAAGAAGGTTTTTAAAAGAACCAAATAAAGGAACTCTGAGACACTAAGAGGCATTTGTATTAATTTTCATGGGAAAGGCATATTAACCAATAGGAGCAAAATCATGTTTCCAAAAATATAACCTTCATAAAACATGTTTCAAATGATGAAACTTGAATTTGAAGACATTTTGGCATTAAAAGTGTGAAAGATATGACTTTACAATGTGTTTTTTTTTTTCTTACAAACAATTCTGACCTTTTGTTGGATAACAGCTGCCAATAATTCAAATATTCATAACAGTAAAAATGTATTGATTGTCAAAAGGACATTGAATGGGCCATGTCTTTATGAGCGCTGTGATTTACTGGTAACTAGTCCAAGGTTAACTTTTGCCCAAAGTTAGCTGGGATAGGCTTCAGCACCCTGTGATTCTGAAAAGGATATGTAAATATAAAAATATGGATGAATGGCTTATTTGTAAAAGTATATGTAAGTCTTTAAGTATTTCGATGTTTTTCCTATCTTCCTTACAATGTTTCTGACTTCCGTGAACTTGGTTGCCAAAAATGGCCTTCAGGCATTTAGCACAAATGGCTGATGTCGAATCTGAATCAGAATCAGAATCAGATCCATCTTTATTTGCCAAGTATATCCAAAAAAATGCCCTTGCATTTCCAAAATATGCCAGAAAACTGTGCAGCAACTTGGATTAGTTATGTTGACAAATTTAACAGAGTGCATCTTATCATTAATTTGTTTTCAAAGCGCCCCGAAAATATTTTTCACGCTAATTCCTCAGTATCTGTAATACTGCACATTTCGGACAGCAAAGTGGCAGACGGTAAGACTACAATTATCTGAGGTTTTTCTGTTTTGTTGCGCAACGGAGTTAGCGAAAAAATTCTGATGGGATAAAAAAAAAAAAAATAATACATAAAATCTGTTTGGGCTTAGGTGTCTATTTAGTTCAAGATGTCACTATGTCACTACACTTGGGAATCACAGAAAGGTATGTATGGAGTGACAACCATGCCAGTCACTTTAACCTACTGAGACCCTCCAACACAGAGAAGATACTGTATGCCAAATTGCAGCGGCACAAAGGAGACCTCACTGTTTATCAAAAGATTAAGCAGTCTTCAGTCCCTCCACCTGCTCCTGCTGCTGCTTCTGCTCGCATTTAACCATACACATGCGTGCACATGTCTTCCACCTCCCGCTCACACCCTAATTGTTCCTTAGCCCCCAGAGTTTAATAAAGAACACATTTCGGTTATTGGTGAGCAAACAGTACCGTGAAAAGGTGGGAGGGTAATCCTTGTGGCACCCAAGGACTAAAGGTAAGAGAGAAAGGGCATCGCTCTATCTATGACTTTTAGATTCATATTGCTTATTGAATTTGTACATATATGTGCGCATATGTCATAAACGTACACTAAATATGTCAAATTCCTTGTGTGTTTTAACATAGAAACCCCAATTCCTATGAATCTGGGCCGCTGTGTAAAACAAATAAAAATAGACTACAATGATGTGCAAATCCTTTTCAACCTATATTCAATTGAATAAACTGCAAAGCTATATCTAATGCTCAATCTGATAAACTTTGTTTTTTTGTTTTTTTTGCAACTATGCTCTCATGTTGAAGTCGATGCCTGCCACATGTTCCAAAAAAGCTGGGACGGGGGAATGTTTACCACTGTGTTACATCACCTATCCTTTGAACAAAACTCAAAAATGTTTTCGAACTGAGGACACTAATTGTTGAAGCTTTGTAAGATAGAATTTTTTTTCCCGTTCTTGCTTGATGTATAACTTCAGTTTCTCAACAGTTTGGGGTCTCCATTGTCGTAATTTGCGCCTGCACACATTTTCAATGGGAGACAGGTCTGGACTGTAGGCAGGCCAGTCTAGTAATCACACTCTTTTACTACGAAGCCACACTGTTGTAACACGTGCAGAATGTGGCCTGGCATTGTCTTGCTGAAATAAGCAGGGTTGTCCCTGAAAAAGCTGTTGCTTGGATGGCAGCATTCTGTATGTTGTTCCTAAATTTGTTTGTACCTTTCAGCAGTCATGGTGCCTTCACAGATGTGCAAGTTACCCATGTTGTAGCCACAAACACACCCCCATATCATCACAGATACTGGCTTTTGAACTTTGTGCTGATAAAGATCCGGATGGTCCTTTTCCTTTTTGGCCCAGAGGACACCACATCGATGATTTCCAAAAATAATTTGAGATGTGGACTCGTCAGACCACAGCACACATTTTCACTTTGCGTCAGTCCATCTCAGATGAGCTCTGGCCCAGAGAAGCCGGCGGTGTTTCTCGGTGTTGTTGATATATGACTTTCGCTTTCGATGGTAGAGTTTTAACTTGCATTTGTCGATGTAGCGACGAACTGTGTTAAGTGACAATGTTTTTTTTAAATGTTCCCGAGCCCTCGTGACTGTTTACACAATAATGGTCATGGGCATTCAATGTCGGTTTTCGGTTTTGCCGCTTACATTCTAAGTTAATGATTACTTGCTAAAAACAATAAAGTTGATCAGTTTGAAAATTAGATATCTTGTCCTTGTACTGTATTCAGTTAAATATAGGTTGAACATGATTTGCAAATCATTGTACTCTGTTTTTATTTGATTTTCTCCAGATTCTCTGAATCATTATGTACCGTACATGATGAAATCCCTAAATTCCTTGAAATTGTATGTTAAGAAACATTCGTCAACTGTTGGACTCTGCTCACGCAGTTGTTCACAAAAACTCGCCCCAAATTATTGTTATATTTTTAATGTGGGCTTTCCCGGTTCTCTTTATTCACTCTAAATACAATTCTTGTAGTGCTTTCCAATATTTCTTCAAACAAATTTTTAAAGCATGGCTAATCAATGAATTGAAAATGCAGTTTGAGAAATAATAACCCTATTATCTGTAATAAACACAAAAGCATTCAGGTTTCTAGGTGCGACAATCAATCGATTAATCGCCAACTAATTGATTATCAAATTCATCAACAACCATTTTATAATCGATTAATCATTGAGAGACGTTGTTTAACTTAAAATTGTCAAAATCCTCTGTATTTCAGCCTCTTAACATGAATATTCAGACTTCTGTAGTCCTTCAAAGCAGACTCACTGTCTTTGTGTTTAATCAAAACAAGACATTTGCAAAGATCTGCTTTTACTTTGTAAAACAATGATCCAAATTTTTACAGTTTTTCTGACATGTCACGCATCAAACAAGAAACTGAATCATAATAGATTTATGTTTGTGAATTTTCTCTGCTGTAAATTTGAAAAAACATCCTTTTTAACTAAGCGATGGAATTTAAAAAAATGTTTTTAGATCGGATTCATCCCTTAGTCGAAAAATTAATCAACAAATGGATCGATTATTAAAATAATCAATAAAGGCCGCCCTAGTTTCTACGATTCTTTATTGTTATGACTAACCATGGAGTCTTCATGTTGCCCCGCCCCAATGTATCCACCCATAATTTTCCCACAATGCTTTGTAGCAACTGCAGCTAGATTAATGCACAATGATATTGATTTTCCTCCCCATTCTTTTTCTTCCTTCACTGCACCCGTGTAGATATCTAGCTAAGCCTCTACTACTGGCTTGGCGGAAAGAAGCAGCTTATGAGACACAGAGAATTCAATACTTTTATCAGTACTCACCATATACACAGTGTATATGTACAGTGCATTTTTTTCTTTTATATATTCCAACTATGTCCTGCTGTAGAAGATAATCCTGAAATGTGAAGGATGCCAGTATAGGTATGCATGTTTGGTGGTGTCTGTCCATGTTAACACACATTCTCCAAAGGCCGGATGACCCATTTTCCTGTGTGAATAACAATACCCCAGCCAATCACCGGCAGACAGAATGACGAATGCTGGAAAACGACTACATCCCGCCTGTCACAGCTACAATCCTGCCCGTCGACAAGGAGAGGTAGAGGGAGGCTGAGTCTCCTGCTCCTGCGGCTACACCCCGTCACACAGGGACTAGGAAAACCATTACCCGCCCACCTCCTAGCTCAAGGTTGTGCTGCACCAATAGCAGAAATTACTGTGCAGAATTCTAAGAAAAGAGTCAAACCTATCGTGACAGAGCTGCAAGGCTGGACACAATCAAAATTGCTATACTTGTTTTAAACACTATATACAGTAATCAATGCGTCGCTGTCATTATACCAGCCAAAACATCTTTCATTACGGTTGCTGTTCCAAAATGTCAGCATTTACTGTATGTTGGCAATGCAATGAAACTGAACACCTGCCAACAAGGACGTTCCTCCATCTACTGACTATATCCATAGATACGTGGACAATATGAGAATACACAGGTCAGGTGCGCTCACATCAACAGGCATGAGCCACTGGCAGATTTATAGATTAGTACTTGATGAGCAAGCAAAATGCAGTACAATAATAATATCAATCAATCAATAATTAAAAAAAATTGTAATGCACACAGCTAAGACCAAAATTATTCTCATTTTTCTAAAGTGAATTTTCATTTGTTGAGTAATCATTTTTCAACAAGAAAGTGTCAAAAGAGAGTGGTAGGTTTTTTGAAAAATATATATATACCCCTGATCTCATGAGACAATTTTGATGAAACTTTTGCACCATTCATAGCAAAATCTGGTACAATATTGAAATATCGTGTGTTCACAAGCCAGTGATTTGGTAGTCCAAAATAATTCATCCAGACACTTAATGACATAACATTACTTTAATACAGAAATTAATTTGACACATCTGCTGACCAATGCATGAGCTTCAAATGTGAACTGCTCACACAAAAAGAATGCTTCTGAAAAGCTGGTGATAGAAAAATGTATCTCTGCGCCATTGTATTGGATAGTTTTACATTTTGGACGTCAGAGTTGTAAGATCCTCACAGGCAAATCTGCAGAGACTATAGAAGTCTTGTTCCAAAGTTCACTGAGGACATCAAATCTTCAATCATGCGGTGCTATTGTAAGCCATGATAACAATTACACTGACTGTATTCATTTTGAGTAACAATACGTAGGATTGCGACTTTAAAATGAAAGCTTCATTATATTTAGTTGATGGCGCACTGTGAAAGAACAATCGCAGAATCACTGTCATAGCAACCCCAGATCACTTCTTTTGTTATTATTAGTGGACACGTCTTATGTTGCGTTGTACTAGCAATGGCACTACTGTTAGTTTTTAAATTAAAACATTTAAGACAATGTATATTTCCAGAATTAATTAGGTGGTAGCATTGTGTTTATGTTTCACACATACCATAAGGTCGTAAAAGTTAATTACACTATATAACAGTACTATCATTTGTTTTATTGTAGATGACAACAGACAATTGGCTACAACTTTATGACAAATCTGCAAAATCTAATCATATGTATCAAAAAGCTTAACACAAATTCTGCCTTCGTGATAAGGTTCAGGGCTGATGGCACAGAGAGGTGTTAACTGAACAATATTTGTATTATTATGGTAATACTTTGCAGTGGTAGGATGGAAACAGGGGAGACGGGATACTTTGAAAACATGAAAAATGTCTGACAGCCTTTTGATATTCGAAGCAAACTGTAAGTCTTGATATTTAAGGCCCGTTCTATATGTACATTCAAATAAGCCAATATCTTGTAAATAGCTTTTGTATCTCTTAGCAATGGCATGAGAAATAATTCTACACACATCGCCAAATGTCAACAAATTGTTAAGAATCAAACCGTGAAATACACAAGATGGTTGAGCAGCAGGGCAGGCTGAATGTGTTAATATAATCTGTTATTTTATGATGCCAATTCACATCTCATTAAAACTATATTAATATAGACATGTAAGAAAAAACAAACAGTATGTTTTCCAAGTACATTGGGGAATTGATAGCCAAATGTGGAGGGTTTTTTTCATTGTTATCGCTTTCCTACCTGGCTTGTTTGATAACTGAAAACCTTAATCGTAAACTGTCATTATTTGTTATTGATGAGATTAATTTTCTTAGATTGATTCCACATGTATTTATTTAAAGAGTGGTGAAGGGAAATGTGCAAGGTTAATCATCTTCAAATAATCGTTTAGGATCACTACCATTTAGTTATACCCATGGGCACTATATGAACATTGACCTGAACCTTCAACCACAGAGCATTTTTAATAGGCCCCGACCGATATGTATTTTTTTTATGTCAATGCCAATTCTGATATTTAGCAGAATAAAATTCCGATAACCGATTAATTGTTTGATTAAAACTCATTCACTGCCATTGACGGCTGTTGAATCCAAATAGCCATGTTAACATGGAGGCCTGGCAGTGGAAATAAAAAAAATATAAGGAATAAAATAAAATTTATTGTTACATTAATTGCTGACAACAACAAAGATATGAACTACAAACTGAACATTTGACTGTTTTACAATATTTAGTCCTTTAGTGTTTGTGTAACTTTACAATAGAGAGAAAAAAATGGCTTATTTTTTCTTATGTGTACGAATGTCACTATCTTTGTCTTACGCTGTTATGTGTTAATAAAAAAAACGAAATTGTCAAAAATCTGCCAAAATATGGCTGATTTTTTTATGAAAAGGGTGATTTCTTTTTTTAATTTGAAAAGGGCTACTATCGGCTGATTAAATTGGCCGACCGATTCATCGGTTAATGGCTATTTCATTCCGGTTAGTTAGCAACATAAATAGTGTAACAAGAGCATATATAATTTGCCAACAGTTACAACAACATGAATTGTATTGAGTGTTGCTAATATCTGTGAACAAACGACACAATCAACATGGATTATTTCTCTTGAAATGCATCATTTGTTTTTCTTTCTGTTCCAAGTTGTTTATTCCATAAACAATAAGTCCCATTGACGATAACATTTCTGTCTGGCGAAAAGTCAGTAAGTCGATATGAAAATATTGCCGTCAGCAACCCCAGGGATGATTTGTTTAGGTTGAGGGGCATCAACAGCATTGTTTTCCCTGGGCAACAAAACACCTTTACTCGCTATTGCTTGACACTATAATGGAAGAGTGCTAAAAAGTGTAACAGTACGAGATGGGTAGATTGGGACCCTTTACAGTAAACACCAAAAAACACATACTTTACCTAACTGAAATGAACCATAATATTTGGTAGAAATGCAGTATATGTGTGCATACATAAAGGCAAAAACGGCAGCAGTTGGAAGATGGACAGCTGAGAAAAGAGAATGTGATGGCCGACGGCGATGATGCTTAGCACATGTGCCGCATGAAAAGAAAGCCTTGTGTCTGCAGTGGTGCTTGGGGTGTGGAGGGTGGGGAGGTGTTCCGACCCATCTTGGTCCTACTGCTGCTGAATGCAGAGCAGGCAGCATCAGGCCTGGGCAAATGACTACAAGGCCTCCTCAGTGACTGCAGCACAGGCTCCACCTGGGGATTGGCCCAGCTCAGCAAAACAGTCGCTGCAGGCATCTCTCCACGACAACAAATCCCCAAAGAGGACAACCTACAAATCTACCAATCCAAACTAACGTCTCGGGATTTTTCTAATGAAAGGTGTGATTGTTGTTTGTTGCAGGAGACTTATCTCTTTGACACACTTGACTCTGAAAGGAAATGTTCATCCGGGCCCTCTTTTGCCTTATCCTTCATCATACTGTCCCCACTGACTATCACAACCCACTGCAACATACAGTATAATATGAACCACCATCCAAATTTAGAACCATATTCATCCATTCATACATCTTGAACCGATTTGGGCTGACTCAAAAACATTAACATGGCGCACATCCTAGCCAGTTAAAACCTTTAAAAGAACAAGCACGTGCCCTTGGTGTTGCACCTGAAGCGCGGTATTTAGTTAAAAAAAAAAAAAAGTACAATACTATAAAGGGATTCGTTATTTGTGTATCAGATTGGACAACCAGCATTACTGAAAATATTCATTCCAAAAATAATGATTTGCTGCGCTGTTCTTACGTACTGCCTATCATGTACAAGAATAACTTAAACGTAGGGGTGAGAATGTTTGGATACACCCTGCCAGCAATGTGAATGTCGTTTTTTTTACTGTATTGAAGTTAAAATCAAAGTCATAGCTGTAACTCCATTTAAGAAAAAAAAAAAAAAAGGGAATCATCTTTGTATTGCCCGCGACACTTGTGAGGATAAGCGGTACAGAAAATGGGTGGATGGCTCTTTGTACTGCAAAAACAGAAGGATGACTAGGCTGGAAGTTTACTTTGTGTAATAAGATGGAGATACTTTGGGGCAGAATGCTTTTTACCATGCTATTATAAATATGTTCTATAAAACATATCGGTAACAAAATGTGAAAGTGGCCATAAAGAGTGCCAAGTTCGCTAAATTTTGTGAAGAAAAAGAAATACTAAAATGTTACTTAAAACATTATCTCTGTTTTATGATGATAAAACTGGAAAAACAATGTAGGGAGAATCAAGTCCAAAGCCAAACAATTTGAAGGTCAGCCTTCTGGAAAAGGTTATGTTTTAGTTTTAAGGGTCCAGTGCATATAGGATGTAAATACAGGTATAATACCAAAAACCACAAAGATACACATCTCACCAAACTAAAATATATTTACCCAAAACGATTTGTTTTTACTATTCTCTGCTCCTTTGGTTTGTTTAAAAGAGCAATACAAATGGCACGTCATTAGGTATCTCCATAATAGACTTTGCACTTACAAAGTAGGCTTACTTCTTTACTTCTTTTCTAATATTCACCAGTTTTCTCAGGGGTTAGTTAGTCTACGCTGCAACAACTCCAAATGGTCTGTGTCCAGTGAGATTTGGAAAAAACACATGCACATCATGCTACATTTTCCAAACCCAGAAACCAAAGTCAATTATTCATGTCCAAGAGAGAAAAGTGATATTTTAAAAAGCGTTTTTGTTTTCACTTGACGTTTTAATATTATTTTATTTATTAACGGGGGAAATTAAAGTGAAGGGTTGGCAGATGTTTGTGCTGGGATGTTAGTTACCGTGCAGATAGACCTACAGACATGGATACAAAGAACATAAAGTGCACTTAAAATGTGTGTGTACTACAGTGGGATGAGAATGGTGGGATGCATGCACTGACATGTGAATAAAGACCATTTGCTCATGGATTCATAGGCTTCCGTCATCCATTATTTAGCATGGAGAAGAGCAACGGATTGGTGGCTGGATTATTTTTCTGACAACGTTTACATGGCTGATGGCTATAGATGTGATGATTTTTTATTTTGTTTAATCAACATTTTGTCTTGACAGGGCTCACACTTCACTCCCAAGAGTCATAAATCCAAAATACAAATACTGTATATGTAATATATTGCAAAACTGTTTCAACAATAAATGCGGAACAATCAATCATACAGTTAATTTTGCCAATTCAGCAGCAACAGAAGGCTTCGCTAAGCCTGTATCGGAAACATGCTAGTAAAAATCCATTTATGGACAATTATGAGATTGCTATAGAGTTCGGCATGGCAGAGTTTGCCTTAGAGGATAAACGGCAAAAACACCGCCACCACCACCACCAACAACAACAAAAAGTCTCTCAAAAGCATTTGCCCTCTATCTAAAAGCAAAATGACATTAACTCGTGTCTATTGAGTTTGCTAAATGCCCCACATAAAGTGAATTTGCCCCCCAGGGTTGAGAAACAATCACATAGCCGAGTGTTCCATTTAAGTGATTTGAATGATCGGAGCGCTGCAATGCTTCCTATCAGCCAGCGATATGGGTCAATACACTGAGACTAAGTGACATGGCTGGCAGCCTGTGTGCTCGTGGAAGGCTGGCAGAGGAATTGTAGTGAGACCTCGCTGTCACTGGGTCAGACAGAATTGCAAACACAGACATAGACGCCGCCTGGCTAGTAAGTTCAGCCCAAGCTAGTCCTCATTTTTAGAAGGAGATTTGCACTGTTAATCGAGACAACCCATCTGCTGTCACAACCCACAGCTGAAAATCTTCAGTAGAGCCACAAGACACCAAAAGACCAAGTGTCGTGTTCACTCTCAGAAATCGAGAAAAGCTGTTGCAAAGAAATGTGACTTACTTTCAGCGTTAATTGACATTGTGTCTTTCTCCCAGGACACAACAGTGATGTAGGCCTCCACTGAGGCAGGGATAATGCACTTGAAGACGGCCACATTGCCTCTCATGGCTTTCTGGTCCTCCACCCGAACAGTGTAGGGTTCCCGGAGGACTGGTAGGGAGGTACAAAGAGATATTTTTTTATTGAATGTTGCATTGCAGAAAACTGGAGTCAGAAATTTCCGACTCTGACGTGCAGTGGAACACAACTTTGAATTTTGAAGTCTGGTAGGACACAACAATGGCAGCACCCACCATGGATGTAAAACTTTAATTACATCAAAGTTTTAAACTATTATACTCATTATAGACCCTCAAGGACAAATTCATCTCACACTCTGATTTATACTTTGCATTGTACACCAGACACAGAATTCAGAGTGAAAGAGGTATTCAAATTGTGCTGCAACACTTAAACTGGAGTGGTGGGGATGTTGCCTTGCTCAAGAGCACCTCGATGGTAGGCAGCAAGTAGACTAGCATCTCTCCAACATCAAGTTGCCATTTTAAAATTTTTGCTCATAGTGGGACTTGAGTCAGAGTTCTCTGACTCCAAGCCCAAGTCCTTACAGGCTGAGATACTTCCAGCCGAAACAGATTGTTAAATTATTAAAACATCATATAAACTATATTTATTTCTAGGTGTACTTGGATCATCTTATATGTCCTCATTTATCACAACCTGTTCTCCCTGGATATATGCCAGTATGTCTGCATTTACTTACTTGGTAAGGCTGCCCCCAAAAATAAATTAAGTTGAGTACACGCAATAGCTTGAAGCAAATCGACTGTAATGTACCTGAAATGCTTTTGTGTGTTTAGTTCTGGCTGGACGCTTTAAGGTCGGATCTCATTAATTCCAAGCGAAGTATCACATATTTCGGAGTTTTCTGCTGATGAATCTTATAGACAGACCATGGTTGGCATTTAAGTGCAGAGATACTGACCAGCCTTAATATGGACATCTTGGCTCCTGATTCTCCCTGAGGGGTTCTCCGCTGTGCAATAGTAGGTGTTGTCGTGGATGAGTTTGCTGAAACTGGAAGGTGGGATGTGGAAGATCTGAAGGGTGCCATTGGAGTGCACATGGCGGATTCCTGGCACATCATAGATCTCCTCACCGGTGGCCAGATACCAGCGCAGTGAGACAGGTGGCACGCCTGCTGCGGGACAGGGCACTGACGTCCCTGTGGTGCTGGCGAACACTACCTCTTGCACAGATGCATTGACAAAATATAAGCTGGAACGTAGATCTTCACAGAAAACTGCAAGAAAAAGACAAGAAAAGAAAATGTTAGAAAATTATTTCAAAAGTTCTACTTTGCACGTCATGTCTTGAAGCGTTGAAATAAATACAACTCCAAAAGATGAGAATATTGCTAATCTGCTGTACTGCCAGTGTGTTTATTTTCCTTTATTTTTCTCTTGTCTGTCCTCTCTGCTCACTGCAATGGAGGAAGCTTGCATCAATGTGTCTATGGGAATACACTGCAATAGGGCCATGGGAGAGCAGAATTGGATGGTAAATAAATGAGACAGAATGCCAGAACTCACTACAGGACAAAGACACGCCCTTCCTCACAAATAAGCATGTTTACATATCCAATAACTTGATGATGGCCATCTAGGCTATACATTATGACTATACCACCCATCATAAACTGTAAATATCATCATACAAAGTTCTTCGCAAGCGCTGTGGTTTTTACCAAGTATGGATTATGACTGAATAATAAGTTTGTAACATTTTACTTCTACGCTAGTGTCCATTACGTCTTGGATTGAAATTTGCAAGCTGTAATTGTAATTGGTTTGATTGCGCCACATTGCTGCTCTGCAAAAAGCCAATCAAACTAATAAATTGACAATTTTTTTTTTTCTGTTTTCACAGTTATATGTTAATAATGACAGACAAGCCAAAAACTTGTATCTGAGTTCCTCAGTGATGGATTGTCCTTCTTGCTGCATATCAAACATGTTATAGTTATAAAACACCTTTACATTCTTAATATCCAGCACCAAACATACCTTTTGGCACGATGGTAAAAAAAAAAATGTTCAACCTTAGTTTAATTGGACAATAACATACAGTAAGTTCCACATGCATTTGGGAAATATAAAAACTGTTTTTTTGCAAAATGGAGCCACGCTTGGATGTTCTTCTTTCTAAAATAAGGCTTCCTTCCGACTTGCCATCATACATCTTAGCCCAGCACGGGAGATTGTTGTCAAATGCACTAAGCAGCCAATACATGCCAGAAATTCCTGCAGCTCCTTCAATGTTGCTCTCGGCCTCGTGGCAGCCTCCCTGACCAGTTTTCTTTTTATATTTTGTATCAATTTTGAAGGGCTGTCCAATTCTCGCGACAATCATTGTGGTGGCATATTTTCGCCACTTGATGATGACTGTCTTCAATGTGTTCCATGACATATTTCATGCCTTGAAATTATTTTGTACCCTTCTCCTGACTGATACCGTTGAACAATGAGATCCATCTGATGCTGTGGAAGATCTCTGCAGACCATAGCTTGCGCTATATATAACATGTGAATACAAAAATTTTCGGGAAAAGCATACTAGAAAATCTGAACTTTAGTTGGAGTTAATCAGAGGGACTTTAAATGGTGGCAGATCTAGTGACTTCCATTTAATATAGTTTGAAGGTGTTTGGTTAATTCTGAACAAAGCCACATCCCCAATTATGTATAAGAGTGAGTTCATACTTGTGCAAACACATTACAGTATATTAGTTATTTATTTTTACTTACCGTGTCAAAACGTAGATTTTTGTTTTTCAATTGAGTTGTCAAGTTATAGGTCAAATTAATGGTGGAACAAGTTTTGAAAACTGATTTTTTCTTTATATCACAAAAACCTGCCATTTGAAGAGGGGTGTGTATATCCATTGTATATAAAAAGAAGTTGGGTATTAAATGCGTAACATTTAAATGCAGGTCCAGGTCCAATCCTAAAGTAAATATGTCCTAAATTATTACCGCCCACACCAAGTCCAAATTTCAAGAGGCAGTTTTGATCAGCATTTGTTAGTTGGTGAGTTTGTCAGTCATGTTATGCCAACAAAACCAATTTCCATGAAAACGTGTAAAGGAGTGGCGCACAGGGCAATGAAAACCCCATTTTGTTGTACATTTAGTCAAAGAGGTACAGTTTATCCAGGAATTCATTATCACTTTTTGAGTCACAATGATGTACAATTGAACAGTCTGTCATTGAAACATAATGTCACTGCCCCTTATATCAACTTCCATGTACAATGTACAAACCCCTTAAACACAGTCAAAACCTTTTACCTTCAGTTAGCAGTTATTGCTTGGCAAGGTCTGAACTAAACAGTGATTTTCTAGCTTAATCGATACGTGTTAAAACATCACAAATTATTATTACGAAAGCATACCTCCAAACATTTGTACTACATTATTTCTTCAGTGTCTGTGTTTGTGTCTCTTCCCCTGTCATCGGACCACCCGCCTTCCCATCTGCCTGCCTGTGTGACAGCTGCCAATCCCCTTTCCCTGTAGACCAAACATTTTAGCGCTTCATAAATTCCTAATGAGCATACTCAAATCACAGGCCACTTTCACCCACTGGTCGCTCAACCTGTTACGACAAACAAACACCATGGCGAACACATGTCTCAGCACATTTTTAGCTGTTCTCACTTCACACATACAGTACTCAGCGGGCCTGTCCTTCAGGTGTTAAATAGTAAATTGTTGTATTTGTTGACAGCTGCAACATTGTCAGATCTTAAGTAAGAGATGGCAGAAAAGGCAGCAGAGCGATGACACCGTTCATCACGGGGGTTTGTTCTTATTGAGCATTAATGTAGCTGAGTAAAAGTATTAACTAAATATTAATTACTTCCAAAACATGCATCGCTTTGGACTTGAGATGAAGAGTCTCACATTTACCAGTAATTGAGTAAACTGACAACAGTGTTTTTGTCGCATCAAAAACAAGACATTTAACTGAAGAGCCATGACGTTATCATGATGGAGGGGTTTGTGTCTCACTGATCCGAGGAGCTAAGTTGTCTGGGGCTTCATGCCCCTGGGGTGGGGTCACCCAGGGCCAATAGGTCCAAGGTGATGGACCGTAAAAAGGCGGGGCTCGATGGCTAGCACCTGGTGGCAGGGCCTGCACCCATGTCTGCACCGACCCCTTCTCATGGGCTCACCATGTGTGGGAGAGGCCAAGGGATTCCGT
This sequence comes from Phycodurus eques, assembly GCF_024500275.1. Classification (NCBI taxonomy): domain Eukaryota; kingdom Metazoa; phylum Chordata; class Actinopteri; order Syngnathiformes; family Syngnathidae; genus Phycodurus; species Phycodurus eques. The sequence continues at coordinate 3,231,634 of NC_084541.1, forward strand.
TGCAATGTGAGCTGGGTGGGGACCTTGACGGTCTGATCCCTAACTACAAAAGCTGGCTCTAGGAAGGAGCCTGAGCTGGTGTGCAGGGTCGAGAAGTTCTTATTAGATATAGTCAGGCTTTCCTCGACACACAGCTTGGGCTCTTATAGCAGTCCACTTGAGAGGGGTTGGACTCTCTTCTACTCTGGAGTTGCCCCAGGTGAGAAGTGCCGACTTATCGTGACCCTGCTCAGTGCAGTACAATGGGGTTCAACCTGGTTAAGAGACGGTAGACTCCCTGTGGCTTCAGGTGGGGGAAGGGTCCTGCCTGTTTGTGCCTATGCACCTAATAGTAACTCAGAGTACCCACCCATTTTGGAGTCCTTGGAGGGGGTAGAGTACTGCTGCTGAGGATGCCCTCGTTCTGCTGGGGACTTCAATACTTATGTGGGCAATGACAGTGAGATTTGGAAGGGCACGAATGGGAATGAACGGCCCCTTCTGACCAGGAACTGAGTTGCTATATGACTGGACTTTGCTCATCACCGATTGTCCATAAGGAACATTATGAGTGATGACGTCAAGATGAAGTAGGAGTGCCACCAGTATTTTTTGCCTGTGGGACTCAGGCAGCTGATGGGTACCGGCAGGCAAGCAAAGTGCGGCTTTGATGGTTGTAGAGGCAAAAACCCAGGCATGGGAGGGATTTGGTGAGGCTATGGAGAATAACTTATGTGTGGCTTTGAGGAAATTCTCGTCCACCATCCTGTGTCTCAGGGAAGGGAAGCAGTACACCATCAACAGTGTGTATAGGGGTGATGAGGCACTGCTGACCTTGACGTTCTCAGTCAGTGGAGCATACCGGTACTTCAAAGACTTCCTCAATTCCACAATATGCCTTCCTATGAGGAAGCACCGTCTGTGGACTTTGAGATGGACTCTTTTATCTCTGGGTTTGAGGTCACAGAGGTAGAAGGTACTAAAGGTACTGAGCTCATTCGGGTTAATATGCTGTACTGATCCTCAATGATCCAGCACAGTCTCAGGTACTGAATTTGTCTGATTTGAATGAGTGCCTTGGCTCAAGGGTTGGGAAACATTTTTCTTTCCATTATTTTTCATATGAACTTGACATTTACACCTTTTGCTTCTCATGTCATTAGTTAAATATTCTGTATCTATAATTATGTCTACTCAGTATTTTATAAATAGGATTTGAATGTTCCGTAAAGCTGAGTAAAGAGTTGATCTCCCGAGACAGACGTCACGCAGCCTCTGGTTGGCATGTGTTTGAGAAGTAGCTGAACGAGGAAGAGAGGCTGCTGCGCTGCATAACTGCTTTTGTCTCAGTCTTGTGTGCACCAACTCATCAAATATTGAGACCACCACCCATTTTCGGGTGGTTGATTTCTTCAGATGAGAAAGCTTGATGGACACACAACCCTTTAAGATCGCAATGCTTCAGATAGATACAGTCCGACTACATTTATTTTTCAGTGCAATGCCAAGAAAATAGTGCGGGAAGGGTTGAGTGGGGAAGCGGAAAAGCTGAAAAGCACTCAGACAGTCACACATAGGCACCTATTAAAAGAGAAACACAAAACCATGGCGCAGGTCAAAGTACGCTCCACCTTAGGTGTCTCTCACAACCTCCTTTAAATGCATGCGTCCCTTGTTCTTCCTAATTTGCTTTCTTCATCTAGGCCGTTGGCTCTTTCACCTCCATCTCTCCTTTACACTTCTTGGACCCTGTCTCTCACTTTTATAGTTACCCCACCTTTACACCAGTGTACAGGAGCAAAACAAAACATGATTCAGGAGAACAGGAAGTCAGACCAGCTGTCCAGTGACTCATTGCCCCTTGTGGTATTTTTTTAAGGCACTGAGAGTTAATTAAGTAAAACTTGAATCCTCTGACCAATTTTTAAATACTCAGTGAACTGGTAGTACGAAACAAACCCAACTAATCAAACGATGTCTGCCTGCTTAGCAGAGGTCATTAGTTCTGTTCCGGTTCGGCTTCTGAAATCATTGAAATGAGTCCGTCCCACACCCTAATCAAGCATCACACGGTGTGGTACAACATAATATGTTAGACTACCCCACACCAAGCCCAAAGGTGATCATATATAATTATACAACCCACAAATATAAATGATAAATTTACCCTTTGTCTATGTTGTGTCAGTCTCATAGGGTAAAACAGGGAAGCACAGGGTGATGTAGGCTTTCAACGATGGGTTCCATCTTACTGTGTGAAATAGTGCTTGTGCTATTGCCACATATCAGTACCTATTGGTGGTGGGCCACTCTGAAGACCCGCATGTGTATTGTCGGAGACTTCCAAAGCAGTCCCCCCATTGTGGAGCCCCTGCAATTGTATTTGGAGCTCAAGGGCGCCAGACACACTTCGGTCAAGGAGAGTGCACAAGGGTGTGTCATAAGGGTGTGGGGGGAGGAGCGTTAATGTTGTGGAGCCCATGAGCACAGAGGCTGACGTGTCCTTGGTTGACAGGCGCACGAGTCAATGCAGCCAGTGATCGTGCTGGTTCCCTCTGACACCATTATCTTACAGACACACACACACATATATATATTATGTATGTGTGTGTGTGTGTACATATATATATATATATATATGTATATATATATATATATATATATATATATATATCAGAATCACAACGTTGTGAGTCGGTGGGGAGAATACTTCGAAGACCTCCTCAATTCCACCGACACGCCTTCCCATGAGGAAGCAGAGTGTGGGTTCTCTGAGATGGGGGGTTCTCTGAGATGGGCTTTCCTATCTCTGGGTTTGAGGTCACCGAGGTAGTTAAAAAGCTCCTCGGTGGCAGGGCCCCGGGGGTGGATGAGATTCGCCCGGAGTTCCTAAAGGCTCTGGATGTTGTGGGGCTGTCCTGGTTGACACGCCTCTGCAACATCGCGTGGGCATCGGGGACAGTGCCTCTGGATTGGCAGACTGTGGTGTTGGTCCCCCTTTTTAAGAAGGGGGACCGGAGGGTGTGTTCCAACTACAGGGGGATCACACTGCTCAGCCTCCCTGGTAAGGTCTATTCAGGGGTGCTGGAGAGGAGGGTCCGTCGGGAAGTCGAATCTCAGATTCAGGAGGAGCAGTGTGGTTTTCGTCCTGGCCGTGGAACAGTGGACCAGCTCTACACCCTCGGCAGGGTCCTCGAGGGTGCATGGGAGTTAGCCAAACCAGTCTACATGTGTTTTGTGGACTTGGAGAAGGTGTTCGACCGTGTCTCTCGGGGAGTCCTGTGGAGGGTGCTTCGGGAGTATGGGGTACCGAACCCCCTGATACGGGCTGTTCGGTCCCTGTACGACCGGAGTCAGAGTTTGGTCCGCATATCCGGCAGTAAGTCGGACTCGTTCCCGGTGAGGGTTGGACTCCGCCAAGGCTGCCCTTTATCGCTGATTCTGTTCATAACTTTTATGGACAGAATTTCTAGGCGCAGCCAAGGCGTAGAGGGGGTCCGGTTTGGTGGCCTCAGTATTGCATCTCTGCTTTTTGCTGATGATGTGGTTCTGTTGGCTTCATCAAGCCGTGATCTCCAACTCTCACTGGAGCAGTTCGCAGCCGAGTGTGAAGCGGCTGGGATGAGAATCAGCACCTCCAAATCTGAGACCATGGTCCTCAGTCGGAAAAGGATGGCATGCCCTCTCCAGGTCGGGGACGAGATCCTGCCCCAAGTGGAGGAGTTCAAGTATCTTGGGGTCTTGTTCACGAGTGAGGGAAGAATGGAACGGGAGATCGACAGGCGGATTGGTGCAGCGTCTGCAGTGATGCAGACTTTGTATCGGTCTGTTGTGGTAAAGAAGGAGCTAAGCCGAAAGGCGAAGCTCGCAATTTACCGGTCGATCTTAATTCCTACCCTCACCTATGTTCATGAGCTGTGGGTCGTGACCGAAAGAACAAGATCCCGGATACAAGCGGCCGAAATGAGTTTCCTCCGCAGGGTGTCCGGGCTCTCGCTTAGAGATAGGGTGAGAAGCTCAGTCATCCGGATCTCAGAGTAGAGTCGCTGCTCCTCCGCATCGAGATGAGCCAGATGAGGTGGCTGGGGCATCTGATTCGGATGCCTCCCGGACACCTCCCTGGTAAGGTGTTCCGGGCACGTCCCACCGGGAGGAGACCTGGGGACGACCCAGGACACGCTGGAGAGACTACGTCCTTCGGCTGGCCTGGGAACGCCTCGGTATCCCCCTGGAAGAGCTGGATGAAGTGGCTGGGGAGAGGGAAGTCTGGGGGTCCCTGCTAAAGCTACTGCCCCCGCGACCCGACCCGGATAAGCGGTAGAAAATGGACGGATGGATGGATATCTGAATCATCTTTATTTTGCCAAGTATGTCAAAAACACAAATAATTTGTCTCCGGCCGCTCTAGTACGACAACAGACAGTCAATTGACAGAAAACACTTTTGAGACATAAAGACGTTGAGAAAAACAGTCACAGAGCAATAAAAGGTTGCTAGTAATCTGGTAATGCCGGGACAATTTATTTTATTTTATTTATTTATTTTGTTTATATTTATTTTATTTTTTTGGACAATTGTGCAAAAAGATGCAGAGTCCTCTAGCACAACTGTGAGGCAGATGTGCTAATCTGTCGTCCACTGTGCTGCCATACTGTACATAGTGTGTGCGTGTGTGTGTGTGTGTGTGTGTGTATGTGTGTGTGTGTGTGTGTAATTTTCCAAAGACATGATCACACTGTGATTTTATCTTCCCATAATCGTGTGCTCAGTTATCCTGCAAACCTTCACTCTGACAACGCCCATCAGTGGCTCCTTCCAAAATCGCACAGGCAATTTATTTAGGTAAATGTCTGATCAATACAGGTCCCACAAACTCAACAATATAAATAGGCCCTTGCATTAGCCTGCATATTACTGGACTGATGTGTCAGGGGCTCTTTGCTCAGCCTGTGCTTACCATATTCATCAACAGTAAATACTGTTTCATTTTATTTCATAGTGTCCTGAATATTTGTCAAGGTTCCTCTCATGGTTTTATCATCTCCTCCCAGCCCGAATATATTGAAGCTCGCTAGTGTGGACCTGAGCAGGTCAGAGATTTCTGTGGTGCTGCAGCCAGCACTAGGGCATCAAGACATTAGGGCTACTTCACTGCAGCAAACAAGCACTGAGCCATACTGACAGCTCGTGAAAGGCAATGCAGGTAATTACGGCAGACAATGTCTAGGGAGGGCGGAATGGGGGCTGGGGTATTAAAAAGAGGAGGGGTGGTAGATCGGGTGGAGGACAGGGCGGCCTCACGATGACAGTGAGTAAGCATCCACATCGACCCCCGCCCCTCCTCGGATGGCCCCCAGACTCACAACCTCCACCCCCTCCACTCCTGCCCTAAGGCCTAACAGAATACCTCGTAAAGCGAAATGTGGTGAGATGAGATGTACAGATCACAGAACAGGGACGCCTCACTCCCAAATCATCAGCTCCCAATTTGCCGTCATGAATAATTGTTGAGCACTGCGCTCGGTGCCATGCAGATGCTATGTAAAACCAATGATAGTCTCCTCTGATGTCAACTCTCTAGAGGGCAAGACAAGAGGCACCGTGAAGTGGGCTAGTTGATGCATATGAATGCTCATCTATATGAGCGGCAACAGAAGATGAGAGAGTTCTCGCATACTGGGGACTTTAATGAGTTATATCACCAAGGTGGAAGGGGAGAAATACTACAAATCAACTCAGACAGAGGAAGGTAAAGAGAAATTAAATGACTAAACTGTGAGTGAGCAAATAAGATCATGCTGATGCCACATGCACATTACAAAGGCCCATCATTAGCAGGAGCACAGGGAAAACAGTCAGATATTCATGATGTACAGTTAATGCATTTTGGTATGGACACAGCAGAACAGAATGTATCTTGTGACAACATTTAATATTGTTCCAAATCAATTAGGTACATACCGGAGGTATTTACAAGTTGGAAATTTAATCAACAGTTTTGGGAAAAACATACTGTTAGTCATGACATGATGCAAGACCTCATTTCAGCAAGCATCAAAGGGCCAACTCTTTATTTGGATTTTTTCCAAAACCTATTCTAAATGGGACGTCAACCTGTGCCACAGAACAAATTGTGTATGACCTTAGAGGTTCCACTGAATGAGTGGCAGTAGTTTTCAGTAGAAATTCTTCGGGCTGGAGAGAAAGAGGACGACTGAGGGATGGAGGTGGGTCTTAGAGTTGCTGTGATGGGGACATTAAACCCAGCAGGAAAGGATGAATGAGATTACTTGAAGGAGGAACACTGACACATTAAAGATTATCTTAATATGGTGGCAGTCCATAGGAGCCTATATGCAATACATTAACAGCATACTGCAGTTAGCAACTTGGCAGCATTTCTTTCCCAGAAAGTGCTAACTAAAACGTTTTGATCAATCTCTCAACTATAACACTATAACACTAACAGGGCAATTCAAGCATTCACAGAAAGCCAACACTTTTAGTCCAACTGCAGCCTTCATCAGCAGGCTTGTCTGATTCTCCACAAAAATGTGTGGGTTAACCCTAGACAGGAGCAGTTTTTGATATGAGCAACAGGGACAGTTGCCCAGGGCGGTATTGTTTGAGTCCTGCAACTAGTCGTTGGTTACATGCCGGTCTGCGTCCTGATTACTGTTAAGTTCCCCTTTAGCAAGGTACCCCCAGGAAGCCTCTGTTTAGGGACACAGTAATTTGCACAGCCCATCACTCTGACGTGCTTTCCTCGCATGCCTGCAAATGTGTGATCTGCATCTCTGTAAGGCGTGCAACAAAAATATACAGTAGAGTGTAAAACCTAAAATAGAGTTGCCTGTGTCAAGCTTCACATTACAATAGCTAAGATATGCTTGGCTACATTACCAAACGCTTACGGCTGGGCATCGAGTATCGGGAATTGATTGGAACCGGGACGAACATTCTGATTATCCCAGAGTCATTCAAATATTAAAATTTCAGTTTGTAGTTTTGATGCCGTCAGTTCGCCGAGTCGTAGACCTGAAAAAGAACGCGCTGCAAACTAACAAAGAAGTGCAGCAACCCAATGAAGAAGGGCTGAAAACCAAAGAAGAAGTGTGTGGCAGCGTTAAAAAATGTGTCTTTACTTTGTTTAAATGACCAGTCAGCTCAGTATACTGTGCAAAGGAGGTTTCACGACGCGTCGAAATAACGGGCACGCCCCCTCCTTAGCCTACAGTGCGCTGAACTTCAGTGAAGTCAATCAGGTGAGTGAGACAATAAAATGCCTAATGCCAACATTGAGGCATCTAAGAAGTGGTGGGTCAACATAGATGCAAATACCTAGCTAACATTAGAGTATGTATTTTCATCCGCAAAAAGCAGCGATGTGACACTGACGTCATCAAACCGAACCCCCTCAACACTCTGGCTGTGGTTAGAAATTCTGTCCCTGAGGGACATGGTTGAACGCCTTCTCCAAGTCCACAAAACACATGTAGACTGGTAGGGCAAACTCCCATGCACCCTCGAGGACCCTGCTGAGGGCGTAGAGCTGGTCCACTGTTCCACGGTCAAAAAAAAAACCAGACTGCTCCTTCTGAATCTGAGAACTCACCTCTCCAGAACCCATGAATAGAACTTACCAGGGAGGCTGAGGAGTGTGATATCCCTACTTTCGGAACACACCACCCCGGGCTGCCAATCCAGAGGCACTGTTCCCGTTGTCCACGCTATGTTGCAGAGGTGTGTCAGCAAGGACAGTCCCACAACATTCAGAGCCTTTAGGAACTGAGGGCTTTTGAACCACCTCGGTGACCTCAACTCTAGAGACAGAAGAACCCACCTCAGAGTCTCCAGAGTCTGATTCCTAATGGGAAGGCATGTAGGTGGAATTGAGGAGGTCTTCGAAGTATTCTGCCCACTAACTCACAATGTCCCGAGTATAGTGGGGAATGTGCGCTGCTTGAGCTCAGCCCCACGATACATAGTGTTGATGGTGCACTGCTTCCCCCTCCTGAGACACCAGACGGTGGACCAGAATTTCCTCAAAGCCGTCAGGAAGTTGTTTTCCATGGCCTCACTGAACTCCTCCCACGCCCGTGTTTTTGGGACCACCAAAGCTGCTTTCCGCTTAGCCACCCGGTACCCATCAGCTGCCCCTAGAATCCCACAGGCCAATAACACCCGATAGGACTCCTTCTTCAGCTTGACAGCATCCTTTACCGCTGGTGTCCTCCAATGGGCTTGGGGATTATTGCCACGACAGGCACCGACAACCTTACGGCCACAGCTCCGGTCGGCCGCCTCACAATGGAGGCATGGAACATGGTCCACTCAGACTCACTCTCCCCCGGGATGAGGGCGAAGTTCTGTCAAAGGAGGGAGTTGAAGCTCCTTCTGACAGGGGACTCTGCCACACATTCCCAACAGACCCTCACAATACGTTTGGGTCTGCCACGTCGGACCGACCCCCACCATCGGAACCAACTCACACCAGGTGGTGATCGGTTGACAGCTCCGCCCCTCTCTTCACCCGAGTGTCCAAGACATGCGGCCGCAAAGCTGATGACACGACCACAAAGTTATTCATCGAACTGCGGCCTCGGGTGTCCTGGTGCCCAGCGCACATGTGGAGACTCTTATGTCTGAACATAGTGTTCGTTATGGACAATCCATGACGAGCACAGAAGTCCAAAAACAGAACACCACTCAGGTTTTGGTTGGGGGGCTTACTGTATGTGTCTCTAAAATATTGCTCTTGCATTTGGAAGGTACCTCAATTAGACATGCATTGTTTGATTCTGGTTTGAAAACAGCTATTTGTACAAGAGACATAAAGAGGTGAAATAAGATGGCAGTTGAAAGTGGAGGGCAAATCAAAGTCCTGGGGTTAAATGGTATTGTGGGTCAGATGACTAGACACTGCTCCCCATGCGCTTGCAGCAATTTACTTTGTGCTTCAGAAAAATATGCCGCATACACACGCACACTCAGACACACGGTGGGTCTCTCTCCTCCATTCCCTCCCCACCACAGTCCTCCATTTGCCTCAATGGTGAGACCACTGCACCGTTACGACATTTGAGTACTACTAAGAATCTCGAAACATAAAAAGGCTCAATTGTGACCTGTCCACATTGTAATAGCACTTTACAGTGCTAAAACAGTTAGATCATATACACATAATCGCAAAATAAAAAAACAATGAGTAATATGAACCAAGACAGTGCTATTGAAATTCTGCATGTTTTAGAGTTTGTGATTTGTACAGTTGCAGATCAGTAGTGGCTACAGTATTTCAAAACAAAATCAATTTTGGGATTTTACAACCAGCGGTCTCTGCAGCACTATTATAAATTACCCTGACGGAAACACAGTCAATTGAGAATAACAGCAACTAGCGAAGACTAACAATACACTACACTAAATCTGCACAGAGACATGAGCAGGTGTTGTTAGTCATCTTTTTTTTTTTCATTAGACAATGCAAAACCTGGATTTCTTCATGTTGCCTCATCGTCCAACCTTGTAAACGTATTGCATGTCTTTCTCCTGTTCTACCTCTGGATGGTGTTTCTAAAACAGCTTGCTGGAGGCTCAGCAAACACCGGCAGGCAAAACACACATCAACGTATTCGGAGCGCTGAGTGCCCTGGATTAATCAAATTATAATTTAATCATCTGATCAAACAGTAATTAGCATAATCACTTCTGGGCTCAGCCTGATAGAGCGGGTACTGAAGCGGAATGGCGCTGGGGGCCAGCAACACTTAAATGAAACATTTGCCAGAATGTTTGAAAATGTAACACGTTTTCAGGCCACAAAACCGAGCCAGATTCAGAATGCTCATCAGCATGATTCGGTTAGGCCTTTACGATATCGCAACATCAGCCACAGAGAAAGAAAATGCTATTTTGGTCTAGTACTACTACTTGTTTGGTACACAATCACGAAAATTAAATACATGTATATTAATGATCAAATTTAGAATTCCAAAAACCCAATAAAGACAATTTATGTGTTTTTGTTTTTTGTTGTTCTGTAATGAATTAATCCCAGCGATCTTGTGTTCTGTGATCATATACCCCAGGTTCTCTTTATGTACTAAGAATCTAAAACATGGGGCTGTTTTAGATTCTCATATTCAGTAAATCCTTTTTTTTTTTTTTTAACTCACACACAGTTCTTGTAAGGTTTGGATTGTTTTTAACAACAGTGTAAGTGTAATTTACAACACGTTGAAATCAGAAAAGACGATGTAACAAAAGTATATTTTCAAATGTATGAAATACATAATTTATGATCCTTACAATTCATTTCTGTGACATTTACTTTTTGTTTTCACATCATCCTATTACTTTCAAGCTCAGTTTGCCTAACTTTTGATAAATCCTCTTAGATCACTCATTATCACCACAACAAATTGAAAGTGTTCTTGTAAAATAAACCAGCAAAAAAAAAAAAAAAAATACACAAATAAAAGTTAAAAAATCATCACTACCAAGGAAACTCAACATGCAAAGAAATGCTTAAGCGATTTCCAGTTGTGTGGACAAACACTAACTGTTGGCCAGCCTTCACCAGAGCCTAAAGTGCCTAAAAAAATGTTGTTTCTGCATGGTGAACCAGAATAAATTGACATGAATCTGTAAGCATAACACAAGCTGACTCCATATGAGCCTTCTTCCCCCACTCTTCCTCCTCTTTCTGCCTCACTACACATCATCATCTCCTTAAGCATTGCAGTTGGGGTTAAATGAAACCTTTAACAGTTCAATGTGCACCCATTAGCATATGCTTGAGTCTACTCTCATCTCGACAGCCAAGCCAAAGTGTAAGCATACACAGTGGAGAAATACGAAAAACGCTGACATCCAATGGCAAATGTAGGTGAGATTTGCAAGTCCGGGAAGACAAATTGTAAGGAGTTGGAATCATCTTCGAAGTGGACCCAAAATATGTCAAGTCAAGAAGGCTGAAATAATGTCACCATGAAAATACACTTTTGTTGAGATTTTTAGAGAGCAAGACTCCATATTTGGTGACTTAAATTTAAATTAACAATAAGTGTCGATAGGGAAGATTAAGCGTAGGCCCTCATCATTCATGGCGACTGGGGCGGAGCTTGGGGGTTGCAGCGAGGCGAGCGGCTATTTGTTCTCAAGTAACTCAGGGTCTGAATAGATAAGCGAGCCCCCTTGAAAAGTATCATAAATAAAGCATTGTTTAAACTTTCACTCACTGGAAGCAGCACTTCAATACCAAGCAGCCAAATTACCCTTTTTTTTTTTTTTTTTACTACCAGAGATACTAAAATATACTGCACCTGTATTTTGAATAAAACTGGCATACAATGGTAAAATGATATCACATATCACATCATGTCTTTTAATCACATCAAAAGTAATTATAATTAATTGAAAAGTTCATTCTAGCATTACAAACTAGAGTCTCTCTGGTCAGTAAGGACATTTTGAAAACACATTCCTTTCCCGGTGGCCTACATTGTGTCGACTGGTCTGTTGACGTTAATGGGCAACTGAGGAGCTGGCTTGTTGCTGTGACTGTGTCAGCCCATCTTAACTGTATGTGATGTGACAGAGTGCACCAAAAGACACCGCACCACAAAGACCTCGTTTCCCACTGGCCCTAATGCGACCTCTACTACGTAACGTTGTTTTGTCTGATTATAATTGGGTTAAAACAGCACCATGATGCCAACCTTGTACTTGTCAAACAAGATTGAGCAGTAACCCTTACTCCCTGGTTTTATGTTAGCACGTTATGCTTTTTGGTGCTATTTGGTTGTGTGAGTTCGCATCATGTTTATATTCTCTGTCAGGTGTCACCGACATGTGGCCCGGGGGCCGCATTGCCACTTTTTTGAAACCACAACTTGTACAAATATTTACAGCACATAATACAGTGTAAGTGTTTGTCGATGCTGCCATATAGTCCACACTATGTTTGCAGCAATTCTTTCTTGCGACTAGCACAAGTCTGTAACTCCACAACGAGGCGGGCTGGACCTGGTTTTGGAAATTTCGTGGAGCGCAGTAACCCCAGCGCATTTAGAAGTGGGACGTCTGCGCTGGTGTGGGCGTCGTCACAGCCGACTTCAATCCTGTCCAATCGAAGCGGGTCTTTTCATTCCCTTTAAAAGCGGCTGAAAACGTGGCCCCATCAAATTCACCAATATCACATTAAATTTACTTTGCCAAAAGTTAGATGTTGTCCCAGAAGGTGTAAATTTAGACAGCCTTTCTGACACCAAATTGTCACTCCGCCAAGCCCACCTCCACGGGCACACCCTAGCTGCGCCAACACGCCCAGCTTGGCGCAGACAGGTCTGTCAAATTGGCAAACATGGAGAGCGAGTCTTGCGCTAACATGAAAATCAACATGTGCTGGATTTTACGCTTGAGAGCAGCTGTGCCGTCTACAAAAATAGAGCCCATAATGTGGACTTTGGGCATATCGGTATACAGGCCAAGCACAAGAAATAGTCTGTTTAGCTTGTTAGCCAGTTAGATGGCCTGAAGTTACTGCTTGCTATTAGCTGCCTCCTCGTGCTACTGTGGGAATCACAATGTCAGTGTCCATAAAGCAAAGCACAATATGAAAAGGAGCACATGACATATTATTACTTAAACAGATGGGAGGAATTATATTCTTTGGTGTGCTGGACACCCTTGTAAATTTGAAATTACAATATCACCCTCAATTCACTTCACTTCCTGCTATGATTGACCAAAAAATGGCAGCTTAACTTCTCAGCGCAATGTGAATGAACATTTTAAAACGTCATTCAAAGACGTCGATGTTTGTATCACCTGAAATGTGTGGGAATGTTGTTTTCTGTTGTCACAAACACACAAACACATAGTTACTTCAAGCGACCACAAATGATATTAAGCCAAACCTGAAAATTGTTGTGGAAATCACTATTTAACATCTAATGAGGCCCAAGAAAAGAGTTGTATCAAAAATTATTATTAGATTATCAGAAGGGTATTAATCTAACACAACGTCCACAGTCAAACACCCCTGATTGGACAGTATGGATTTCTTTTTAGTCCAAAAGAAGATCAGCCTCAACAGCGTTATAACACAAGAACAATGTGAAGAAGAGAAGAAGAAAAACATACACCATAAACAATGTCAGGGTTTTGTTTAATTGGTTACTGTTTTTAAATGTGTTCTTTTTCGTATGTTTCAATGTTAATTTACATGAAGTACACTTTTATGACAGTTAGGATTTACGTTAAAAATGTTATGGCAAAGATTTCCTGTCGAGGTAATACAGGTTTTATGTTGACGACAATTTTGCAGTGCTACGGATTGTTTATGTTTTCATTATGCAAATCAGACATCCCCAAACAGGTTGCAGTGAACTCTCGATGTTTCACATTAACCCATTACCAGTTTCAGCGCATTTGACGTTCTCAGATATGCAATAAAAAAATTGTGATATGCAGTTGTTTGTTTGCAGTCTGTGGAGGGATAAATAATTGTAACTGTTGCTCCATGAGCCTTGCATGTCACATTGTTTTCTGAAAATGACTTTGTTTATTAAGCACAAGTAGATTTTATGCAGCGAACTCTGACTATCCTGGGCTGATCCTAAAAAGAGACAGTTGAAGAGCATCATTGTGTATTTACACACCTCATTAGCACACCATTGAGCATGTATCATATTTCACCCCAAGGCTCAGCTGAGCAAAAACTACATTACGCCATATACCCAATTTCATCCCTTCATAAATGGAAAACATTGCTGATCTATGATTTAACTCCTAATAGTCACTGTTTCAAGAGCAGTTTAAAAGCTCAAGCACCATTAAATAGAACTCCACAGAATACTCTACTCTCAGCGATGGTGAATGTTTCATCACTCGCAAATGTGGCCTCAAATGGGCAGTTCAGAACAAAATGGAGTTTGCACAGTAGGCAATATTCATAAATGACCACTTCAATGCTGGGATGCAAATATCGTAGGTGGGTTGAAACTCCAATATTTCAATGGAAATGGCAGAAACCAACACTGACAATGATTCTTTTTAGTTTTTACAGTAAATTCATCCATTAATAGTCACAGGTAGATAAATCTTTCAGCAATTCAGCAAAGTGTTTATCTTCAAACAAAATTGAAAAGTATCTTCCATATTTAAGAAAGATGAAACTTATTGGGGAAGCATTCCCAGGGTCACCTGAACACACTGCAGTGTTAAGGAGCCCAAAGCCCACACTTCAACAGCACTCATTAAAGCTGGTCTCCATAGAGACACCCTCAGCATCCTGCCTTAAAAGCCTTTATTTCTCCTTGTCCAAAACGAAGGACGGAGGACATCTTTAAATGAGCGTGATTAAGTTGAGTCCAAATGACTCACATTCACACAGATGTGTGTCTATTTATTTCCTTTGTACAGTATATGCAGGGAAAGGGAAAGGGTGCTAATAGCTTTCATCAACAACTACGGCCCTTTTATTCAGCCTGTATTCAGCTAAGCTATAAGATAGACAAAAATTTTATACACATAAACGTAATTTGAATCAATGAATAGGAGCAAAATTGCTCCCAAATGAATTAAGTTTGTCGATACAAATGTCGCAGCATCTTAACTATGCATGCAGCGCCTATCGCGAAGTGCTGCTGCTGCTGCTGCCATTCAAAGTTTCCATGTACATGTCTCAAGCAGCAGCCATTTTGCAACGCTGATGCCTGGACCAAAGACCGGGAAAAAAAAAAAAAAAAAAGCCAATCGCAAGCCAAACGATACGTCATGCTCACAAAACAGAGATCTCAGCACGGTACATGTGTCGGACTTCAAATGGACATCGGTTTCGTGCCCATATCTGTTAGAAAGCGCCTCGCCTGCAGTTCAAATTGAGTCTTTGGCGCACCACAGCCATTGCATTTACTCCCCTCTCCCCGAAGAATCACTTTGCTTTCAGGATGGCCACAACACGGTTTTCCTGGAACATGCTTCATACGTTACCCTTAATTCTAATCTGCATTGTTGCAAAAAAAAAAAAAAAAGAAAAAACACCTTTTAATTGCCCCAATTTTCTTTTAAAAGGCAATTCTTTTTTTTAAAAAAAGGCAATTTTTGTCCCCACAAATGTTCTCATTGCATAAAAAGCCCCTTCTTCACACACCCTCAGTGGATTCACTATTAAATAAAATCCCTCGCCGTCAGTCACTGAAAAACACAATTACTAGTTATCAATTCTGCATGATTGAAGGGATTCACTTTTGATATATTTATATCTAAAAAAAAAAAAAAAAAGATATCCAATATCATTTTTGCGCAATATGCACTTGGACAGGGGTGATAAGGGCTTGTCTTTTTTTTTTTTTTTTTTTTTTCCCCCCCAATCCCAAATGCCTCCATGTCTGTGCTTCTAATATGGCGGGTGCGATGCAAGAGAGAAAAAGCCAGCTATCCTATAATCCCTTTTCTCGAGGACATCCAAACAAAAAGGCCTCAATATGTGGATGTTAATTCATTGCATTGCTAAAATGATGAACACAACTCGTAGCAATTGCTTGAAGTACATTTTACAAATAGATCCATTTTAGGGTTTCTGAATAGTAAACTCAATGGATAGCTATTTTGAAATTATTTCAAGGAAATGAATGAGTAGAAGAAGAAGCGTTTTTCAGTTTACAATGAAATTAATGAGTAGTGTTTCAATTAATTTACACATTCAGGTTGTTTACAACAAATCAGACCTCTGAGAAAATGTAGTTACGGTTCAAATGAGTGTTAATCAAAAGAGCTTGCATGTTTTCATCTGCGATATAATATAATTTAATGTTTGTTTAAGTTTATGTTTGAAAAAAAAAAAAACAGACTGCGGCCTAGTACTGTTTGATTACAAAAAGGATAAATGATCGGTTTTCATACTCACGACGAAAGAAAGCAAATAATGAAGAGATTTTATTTAAGGCCTAGAATTTACCAACAGCTCATTGCAGGGGGGTGAAATCAATATTAACACATTAGTATGTAGATTCTATGTTGCAATGCATGCTGCACCCATTGGTGTGCATTTAAAAGCCCTTTTCTTTCCGGTTTAGAAGCTTTTCTCAATCAATGTGATGAAAGGATGTGAAAGGTTACAAATGCATAAAAGGGAAACGGTGTTCCACCTGAAGGTTAATGTAGATGAACCCCTCTAAACGGCCCAGTGCCCGAGAATGAACATAGCGACAGCCGCCCCCTGCCCCCCGAATAAAGATATTTGGACATGCTTCGGAAACAATTAGATAGTACTTGCACCTGCACGACATGTGTGATGTGTTCACATAAACTTGAAGTCCCAACATGCAAAAATCCAAAATAAATCTGTACACCTACCATTCAAGATGCACTGGGAAAAGATAAGAGCCAATATCCACATGCCCCGCTCCTTACAATATCCAAGCTTAGGCTTTTTCTGCTTCTCTCCCTGCACTCTTTCTTCTTAACTGTCTTCCTTTTATTTCTTCAACAAGTCATTTGGAATGAAAGAAGGGCGCGAGCGTGCATATCTGGTGCTGTGTCTCTCACACACAATCCAGGGAAGATGAAGAGGAGGAGGTTTGGAGCTTCTCCCTGCAGATGATTGTCTTGTGGTGCAGCGTAGTGTATGATCCACAAGTATCGCGTGTCCTGGAGGTGGACCACGCGGGGCCTCAGAAGCGCAGCCGTCCCCCTGTGTCGGACCTCTGCTTGCCGGTGAACATGAGGGAGCCCGGCTCCTAGTGCTCCGGTCCAGGTGAGAGGTTCTGCCGCGGATGCTGACTCAGTGGCTGGAGGCGCCTATAAAAAGTGGCTGTGCGCACGCCCGGCCTCGACGATCCAGCAGACCACCCACCCCCCACCCCCCAAAAAAGGAAAGAAAAAAAAAACTGTGAGGCTAAAAACGAAATGCAAACAAAAATCACCAATGCACAAGAATGAAAAAGGGATATGCGTCTCCACCAGAGGATGCTGTAAATTTGCGTAAAGTGCGCACGCCGACGATTGTTAGCTGCGTTTGGAACTCATTCTCTCTTCTCCACCTCTCTCCATCCGGCGAGCAACAAGCACACGCATCTTCCCCCCACAGAAAGCCGCACACACAAACCGCGCACACTGGTCCCTGCGCCTGCTACAACCTGCCCTGTCTTGCACAAGTGTGGGATAAAGCCTCTCCTTCCTCTCCGCAGCGGCGTCCTCCCTCTCCCATTGCCTTAAAGGTGCACGCGTGAGTGGGGGGTGGAGGGACTAACAGCTGAACCTCAGAGGGAGCCTTTAAACTCCCTCTTTGTCTTTTGCTTTAACAATGATCATGGTGGCCCGTGAAGAGAGATCTAGTATGAAAGACTTAGGCCTTTGCAGGACATCTTTGCTGCTGGTTTTGCTGCTTGTGTAGCAGGCTCGAGGATGGTTTTTGAGGGACGGAGGGAGGGGAGTGGGCAGAGAGAGGTGGAGGTGGAGAGAGGGAGAGGCCAGGCTTCACCTGACTGATTAGACGTTTGGTGGAAGCAAAATGAGAAGTTGCTTTAATTGGCAGGGATCAAATCTTGTCTTTAAATGGGATTTCTGCAGAAATCACAAGTTCTCCATGGACGATTTAGGAGCATTGTGCCCAAAAACGTCATACATTAATTGACCTTGACAAATATAAGCAGCGAAACAGTACACGCAGGTGGTGTCAACATTTTGTAAAGCTTACATTGACTTTTGGAAAAACTCATCCCGCCGTAGACTTAGGAAGTCTAGCTTGGGAAATACTCCAAAATGTAGTATTTTAAGCACACCACAGGAGTAGTATGCGACAAGATTTTGTTTTTTACTTGGCACAAGGTCATGGTCTATGTTTTGGGCTTGGTTTTGTTTCATGTTTTCCTGTGTGCCGTGTTTTTCGTGTCTCGTGTGCTCCTTTCGTTATTGTGTCCACCTGTTCTCGTCAACCTTCTACCTTGTGTCGACCAATCAGCTCCCTCCAGCCGCCAGTGTCTTGTCCAGGTGTTCCTCGTTGTCTCGTCAGTTTGTTTGTATTTAGTTCCGTGGTTTCTGTCTGCGCCACATCTTATTCACCAGTCATGTTTTGTTTCCAGTTTTAGGTTTATTCAAGTGTTTTTTGTTTTGTTTTGTTTTGTTTGTTTTTGTTACTTTGGTTATTTGTTGTGGGACTTTGTTTAGTTTGCTTTATCCATGTTCGCCTTTTTTTGGAAATTAAATATAATTTGTTTGAGACTCCTTCACTCCTGCCTTGCCTCCCTGCTTACCTGCACTTGGGTCCTCCATGTTTTTGCCTTGCCTTCATCGCCTTTGAAAACCCTAACCGTGACACACCTTATATTTACTTATCATTAAAAAATATAAACTTTAAACATCATTATGACTTAACATTATGTTGTGTCCAGTGGCATACAAAGGGAGGTTTGAAGGGGGCGATGGCCCCGGGCATACAACTCATTCAAGCAGGTAAGGGTGGGCATTGGATTAGCTGCCTTATAGTGAGGGGTGTTTTCCAAAACACAATAGAATAAATGCATTTTGATTATTCTGAGAAAAAGATTTTTATATACCCGGCCTGTGAGTTTTGGGAATTGAGCTGAACATGTTTAAGAAAAGCCAAGAAATAGCACAGAACTTTAGTTATTTTGCCTGCGGTCTTGTAGCAGCAAAGCTCCAGTTTCAACCTCGTCTTCATGTTCAACACGGCCACAGCGTTCAAGCTGGGGCCAGTGTGCAATTGTCTCTTCGACTGACTTTGGTTTACCCATATTAAAATAAGAGCTTGCACTTAAATGTGTCTTCCTTCTTGTAATTAGCCCCGCTAATAAATGTAGGGCCAAAGAAAGCAGCACGAAAAAGGTTACAAGGTTTCGTAATGAGTGTCAAATCTTTTAATCTCTAATACTTGACAAAACATGGAAAACTTGTTCACAGAATTGACACGTGTTGAAAATAGCAGGATTAACAACAGAAAAAATGCTGTTGCACTTTGCACTGTGCAAAATACTCCATTGGAGATCACCTGTACATTTGTTAGCGGCAGTTGGTACAAAGTCCACCACTGAGTGGTTTGTCCCCTCCAGTCCATAAAAGCATTTTCATCAGAATTGGACAACAACTTACCTCTTGATTGACTTCAATGTTGGGGCATTCTTAATGATTTGTTTTGCCTGATTGGCTTGGTTATTTATTTTATTTTTTAATTCAAAAATGTATTCAAATTCAAGTTAGGGAGCTTCTTTAAGATCTGTATTTTGTTACAAAACAAACATTTAGACAAAAAATTACTGCAGAAGTAGCTGCATGGACACCTGCACTGACCCATTTTCTTGGCAGTCCAGTTGAGTCTTAATTCTTTTGTTGTCTGGTTTTCCAATCATTTGACCATATGGCAAATCAATCGTCCCTGGATTTGTCCCAGCACACAGTTTGGGTTCAAACATTGGATTAAAATCATTGCCTGTATACTCATACACAGCTAAATCCTTATTGTTCTAATCCTTGCTTTAACACCATGACATGTTGTCAGGTTATAATGACCAAATCAAAGCTATTATCCTCTTCAAGCCCTTCTGTTATTTAAACCTTCATGTACAATACATAAAACTGATTTATGGTACAACAGATATAACACGTTTCTAAAAATACGTTTCTAAAAATACTGTAATACAAAACAAAAACTGACCATTAGCTGTGAACATACCATACATTCAGCACTGAAAACTATATTTAGCTACAAAAGCTACATTGCAGTAGACCTTGATTTCCAAGCAGTCAGGGTCAGGAGATTAAGGTAATATTGTTTGTGTAATATGTTATGTGTAATATGATACTAATTTCAGTGTGTTAGTTCTTGTTTCTTCTTCTTGTTTATATATATATATATATATATATATATATATATATATATATATATATATATATATATATATAAACTCCAGTGAAAACAGGCTGAATATTGAGGATCATTATGGTCACAGTTGAATGTCTGCACCAAATGTAGAGGTCACTTGTCCAATAATTGTCTCAAAATGTCAGACAAAATGTCTCACAGCTCAAATGGCCACAAAATCTATCTTTTTACACCAATGAATATAGATTTAATGAGACCAATAATTGGAAGATTTCATCCAGAATAATTGGGCACCCGAATACATACCGGCACTAACTTTACAATCCCTAGGAAACCGTTAAAACTCATGATTAACCTATAATGATACAAATCATTGGCTTCTTTTGATTCATGTTTACCCACTATGATTAGAATACACCTGTGTTAAATTTTAATTTATTAGACATGATTTGGAAAGGGCCGGCAGGGTGAACGACTGGTTAGCACATCTGCCTCACAGTTCTGAGGAAATCCCAGCCCCGACTGTGTGGAGTTTGTATGTTCTCCGCGTGCATGGCTGGGTTTTCTCCGGGTACTCCGGTTTCCTCCCACATCCCAAAAACATGTGTGGTAGGTTGGTTGAAGACTCTAAATTGCCCGTAGGTGTGAATGTGAGTGCGAATGGTTGTTTGTTTCTATGTACCCTGCGATTGGCTGGCGACCGGTTCAGGGTGTACCCCGCCTCCCGCCTGAAGATAGCTGGGATAGGCTCCAGCAGCCCGCAACCCTAGCGAGGATAAGGCAAACACCTGGCTCCAAAAGGCCTCATAATTTAAAAGCTTATCAAAGCAATAAAAACAAGCCATGAGGTCAACAAACTCCCTGAGGGGAGCAAAGACAGGATTATGACAAAAAAAAAAAAACTGGAGCACTTAATTCTACCAAGAGCTCAAGGGCCTCTCTAAGTCTGCTTAAATGGCTGAAATTTGGTCCAACCAAGACTTTTACGAAACCTGGACTGAAATGAGCAAAACGTATCTTAGTGAGAGGCTGACCAAGGACCTGATGGTCACTCAGGCTGAGATCATTTGTGGAGATGGACAGAGATTTCAATAGGGCAACTACTGTAACTGCACCCCTCCACAGAGGTGTGGAGAGTATGACATAGGGCCCTGAGGAAGACTTTCCTCAAGGAGGGAAACAGGAAAGCCTGTAGAGTTTTCGTCCGTGGGAATATCCGTCAGAAAAACAAGCTTCTACTCTGATCAAACCAAGATCAAACTCTTTGGTCTCACCAATAATTGTTTATGTGAGGAGAAATCCATCTACTGTTCATGAGCTGCCCAATAATGTTTTTCATTTTAAAACAAGATTCCTGGTCTTCTTTAATTGCTTAGTTTGGTCTGCCAGCCAGCTCCAGCAAGCGCCCTGGTTGTCTCGAACTTCTGCCTATAGAGGTCCCTAAGCTGTTAGTTACATTTAGGGGAGCAGAGTTTTTATAGCCTTGCCTCGATCATGTGCCTTCCCACAAAAATGTCTCTAAACTATTCATTTAGTTCTTTGGACCTGATGGTTTTGTTGGACTGTCTTGTGATCCAATCCAATGCAATTTATTTATAAAGCACATTTTAAAACAACAGAGTTGACCAAAGTGCTGTGGGTCAGAGGATATAAAATATAAAAGTATAAAATATAGCACCAATAAAAAGAAATGTAGGACATAAAACACTATTTACAAAAACAGAATAAAATCACAAAATAACACTACACACAACCAACTCTCATACAGGGTCTGAGAAACCCAGGGACAACAAATGGGGTTTTAAACAGGATTTAAACATAGGGAGGGTGGGAACTAATCAAGCCTGCAGGGGCGCTGGTTCCAGAGTTTGGGTCCAATGACGGCAAAGGTTCTGTCTCCCCTGTGTTTCAACCTTGCTCTTGAGACAATAAGGAAACGGCAGACCTCGGAGACTGTGTTGGAGTATAAGGGTGTTAATGTTGAGAGACGTAGAATGGAGTCAGCCTATTCAGCACTTTAAAAGCATCCATCCATCCATTTTCCACAGCGCTTATCCTCAGTATGGCCGCGGGCGAGCTGGAGCCTATCCCAGCTGACTCTGGGCGAGAGGCGGCGTACACCTGACCTGTCATCAACCGTCAACCAGACTGCCCCAAACAATAACATTTTAAAATGTATTGGGAAACAGCGGAGTGACGCCAGCACAGGTGAGATGTGCTCTTGACTGCGTGATCCGGTTAAAAGTCGAGCAGCAGCATTTTGGACCAGTTGTAAGCAAGCGAGGGAATCCTGGCTGTCACCAACATAGAGGACTTATAGTCCTCTATGTTGGTGTATAGTCAAGCCTGGTGGCGATAAAAGCCTTAATAACCCTCTCAAAGTCATTAAAAGAAAGGAAAGGCTTAACTTTGGATGAAATTCTCAATTGAAATAAACTGGACTTTTTCCCCAAAAAAAATTTCCAAAACACAATACAGTAAATGCATTTTGATTATTCTGAGAAAAAGATTTTTATATACCCGGCCTGTGAGTTTTGGGAATTGAGCTGAACATGTTTAAGAAAAGCCAAGAAATAGCACAGAACTTCAGTTCTTTTGCCTGCGGTCTTGTAGCAGCAAAAGCTTATGACAGAAGTTATTTGTCGGTCCATTTTAAAATCTGAGTAAATTTTTACCCCCATATTGGTGACAGTGTTTTTAAGATTGGGAGCAAGACAACCCAAGTCAGGTGAATTGATGTGATGCCTTCTGTCAACATGGGTGTAGCATTCTAAGGGTGCTTTTACACTAGCACCCATTGGTTTATTTTAATCAAACTATGGTCCATTTCTCTCCCTCGGTGCAATTTATTTGCACAGGTGTGAACACAGTAAATGATTCTGGTGCACAGCAAATCAATGGGTCTTGTAAGAGCTGGTCTTGGTACAATTCCAGAAGCCATCCGACCTCAGACATCTGACAGGAGAATGTCTTCTTTTGAGGCATCCTAACCAGATGATGATGGAGGAGGAGGAGCAACTCTGAGTGCCTTCCAGATGACCTAGCTCCTTACCTTATCTCTAAAGGGGAGTCCAGACTCCCCGTAGAGGAAACTCATTTCAACAGCTTATGTCCGTGATTTTTTCCTCGAGTCATGGCCCACAGCTCATGACCACAGGTGAGGGTGGGGGCGTAGATCGACTGGTAAATCAAGAGCTTTTCATTTTGGATCAGCTCCTCCTACACTATGACAGAGTGATACAGGGTCCATATCAGTGCAGACACTGTACCAACCGCCGGTGGATCACCTGCTCCATTCTTCCCTCACTCATGAACAAGACACCAAGATACTTGAAATCCTCCACTTGGGGCACGCTCTCTTTCCCAACCTGTCGACAACATTCCACCCTTTTCCGACTGAGGACCATGGCCTCAGATTTGAAGGTACCAATTTTCATTCCAACCACTTCACACTGCGTGAACCGCTCCAGCGAGGGTTGATGATTGCGGCTTGCTTGAGTCAAAAGAACAACATCATCTGCAAAAAGCAGAGACATAATACTGACACCACCAAACCAGATGCCCTCAATGCGTCGGCTTCATCCTAGAAATACAGAAACACAGAATTATATAATATACACAAATACAGATTATGTACAGAAACAGTAACAAAGAGCAGCTTTGGTGGAGTCCAACCCTAATTGGAAACACATTTGACTTATTGCTGGCTATGCAGACCACACACCGGCCGTAAAGGGACCAAACAGCCCCCATCAGAGGGTCCAGTAGCCTAACGCATAGTTCACCACCCACAGGATTTCCCCAGGGACACAGTCAAACTGTCTTCTCCATGTCCACAAAGGACCCTGCTGCTGGTGTAAAGGTGGTCCACTGTTCCATGGCCAGGATTAAAACCATACTGCAGTATATTATGATCTACTGTATCAAAAGCCGCAGTGAGATCCAACAAGACCAGAATTCACACCTTTCCAGAGTCAGTATTCAACCTTATATCATGTAGCACTTTGATAACAGCAGATTCTGTACTGTGAAGAGTTTGGAAACCTGATGGAAATTTGTCAAAAACTCAATATATGTTCAAGAAATTTCTGAGTTGATTATAAATAACTTTCTCAACAATCTTGGCTATGAAATGAAGATTTGAGATGGGCCCATAGCGTTCTATTTTTTAGAAGAGGGTTAATGGCAGCTACTTTAAGAGCTTGACGAAACTCGCCTGGCTGAAGTGAACAATTGATTATTTGCTTGACGAAACTCGCCTGGCTGAAGTGAACAATTGATTATTTGCTACAAATCAGCCAGCACAGACTTTGCAAAAGCTTTGAAAAAGTCAGATGGTATTGAGTCTCGACAGCTCGATGGTTTCAGCTGCTGAATCGTTTTTTTTCTACCGTTTTTTGGTCAACTGTATAAAATTCTGACATGGTAATAGAGTTTTTCTTGTGTGGCTTCAGATGTAGCATGTTATCATTTTGTTCATTTGTGCTGATATTTAACCTGATGGATTGTTTTTCACTAAAATAATAAGCAAATTCGTTGCATTTATCTTCTGTTAGGAGTTCTGGAACTATCTGATTCGGTGGGGTTGTGAGTTTATCAACCACAGCAAACAGAGTGCGAGTATTGTTGAAGTTCTTACTGATGATTTCAGAAATGTGTTGCTGTCTAGCCCTAACACTTGGTTAAAATTACAAACGTATTTTCTCTGTAGAGGTCGTAGTCAATTTGGAGTTGAGTTTGTCTCGACTTACGTTCTGCTTTTCTACACTTTGATTTAGAGGTCTTTACCATCATAGTGCTCCTCTACTGTGTTTTAGGACGCCTCAAGCTTGTCTTAGCTTTAATAGGAGAAACAGCATTCATGACATTTGAGATTTTCCAGGTGAAATTATCCAAATGTTCATCAACTATCTCAGCATAGGCTAGTAGAGAGTGAGTTTTGCATTGGGCTTTGTGCCAATGGGGCAGGGAGGGGTGTCGGAAATTCAAAGTGCTGGCACATCTCATTTCTCATTTGTTCCTCCGATTGATTGGATGACACTGATTAATTCATCTGCGCCTCGTGTCGCTTCATCTCTTGTTCCTCCGATTATTTAGGAACAACTGCATCTTTTTGTCCTTCAGCCGTGTCAACAAGGCCAATGTTTTCCTTTCGGGCCGCTGAATGACGTACACAATAAAAAATTTTGGCAGCCAATAACTTAACTTTTTGTCTATTCAGACAGAAACTGTCTGCCTTGTAAAGATGTCTGCGCTCCCAAAAAATGCAGAAATTGTCAATAAAACTCACGGATAAGTGCAATACACACTTCTTTGAGCCACTTATTTTATTGACTGAGCCTAGTGAAACGTTCATCTCCAAATCGCACAAGTGGGAGCGGTCCACTTATGAAAACCTCAGCATCCAAACATTGCACTTTTGTTAGGCAATCAATGAAATCTCACTTCAGTACCTCTGATTTCTGCTTCACAACATTCAGGGCCCCTCTGTGTATAGTGACAGATTTCACAGTTTGGTGCTCATTCGTGATCTCCAGGATTATTTTTTAGAGATATCAGACACCATGGCATTGGTAAAATACAGTACTCTGCAAAAAAAAGTTTCACATCCTTGACAGCTCCATCACCAACTATTAATGTTTGGGGAGCCATTTTTTTCTTGTACGATTTAGTTTCATACATTTCAGTGGTGGTGGGGGATGAGCATTCTTGGCCAGGGTCTTGTAAAAGTCTATTTGTAAGTCCTTTTTTTTCTGTAGCGACCGTCCATGGTCATTCACTCAAGGTTGGAGAACCATGCAACGCGGGCCAGCCGGATTCCTCTGTAATCTGCTGGTCTGTGTCCTTCCTTTTAGATGTTGTCCCATATCTTTGGGCTTTGCTCCCAGTAAATTCCAGGGAGAACTGCTGGATGAGCCATTACCGTTTCCACAGTCCACATCCGTCCTATTTGTTGAGCTAAGTGGCTGTCTGTTAGCACACTTCTGCTCACCATTTTAAGACATTAGTAGAGTAGTTTCATTCCCCAACTGTCCATTTACATCCACATACACTTCAAGACGGTGGAATTCCGTTTCCAGGATTGACATCCTCAGTAGCAGTCCGTGATAGTCCTCAGTGGAAAATGGAGGCATCTTGATTGCTGGTCTTGTTGCTAATAGCAGGCTTGTGCTAATAAATATTAATTCATGGACAAATTACATCAAATTGGATAATTTCTCACAGCACCCCTACTGATCTGTCACAGCACACTGGTTGCGAATGACTGGGGTACAGTTCTGAATGTAGACTAAAAGAGGTACTAATTAAGAAAAATGTCCCAAAATGATTTTTGTCTTATAACATAACAAATGCGCAAAATTATTTAAATGGTCGTAGAAAAGCCCTGTATCTCACTGTGACCAAAATTATAATGATTTATCTAACTCATAAATGTCAAACTCAGGTCTGGGGGCCAAATTTGGCCCATTATATAATTATATTTCAAATGTGTATTAGAAATGGCCCGCCAGTATATAGCACACGCGCCATTAATATTACAAATCCCAGAATTCTTTGCTCGTGTGTTGGCCCATCAGTCTAGACCGGCGAGCGCCCCTTCCCTTTCCGTTGCAGTCGTTAGCAACTATGCTACCAGTCTCCTCGAGCAAATTTACACTTCCCCTTCCCAAAAATGGCCAAACGAAAGATGGAAAACGATTAACTTCCAAGACAGGTGGGAGGCAGATTGTCTGTTCACTAAAGTAATAGACAGACATGTTTGTCGTGTGCAGAGCAACGTGGAACAAATAATATAACATAATTGAATTTTTTTTTTTTTTTTTTTAATGCCCTTTATCAACTGGGACTGTTAATAGTTTGAAGTTTGGATTTTTATTGAAGGATATTGTTATTTTTTGGTGTTGTTTTGTTGTTGGCCTTTGAAAAAAGATTTACATAAAAAAGAAAGGTAGTTGGACATAGATAAATACAAGATGGAGAGACAGAATTATTCATATTATCTATTTAAATACAAAACAACAAACATACCACTGATGTCTTTTATCGCAAATTTGATTTCTCGTGTTTATGATTGCTTCTCCCTGAGCATAAATTGTGTAGGGAAAGTGGGACTATGTTT
Source organism: Phycodurus eques (assembly GCF_024500275.1). NCBI lineage: Eukaryota > Metazoa > Chordata > Actinopteri > Syngnathiformes > Syngnathidae > Phycodurus > Phycodurus eques. Next base: position 3,258,582 of record NC_084541.1, read on the forward strand.
TCATTCACGTTTTAATGAGTCGACATTTTCTCCACAATGGAAAGAAATCGACAAAACCTGTTTCCTTTTGTTCCTTATGAGAGCCATTGTTTGCCTTTAGAAAGTGAATAGTGTTGTATTTTCACAGGTACGATAACAGTCATGCACACAGTTGTTTTTTGTTCTCAATATTAGTTTATTTATTTGCCATATATAATAGTACCAAATACTGTAGCATTATTTGGTCACACTGTATATTTTGCCATTCGTTATTAATATCGCTTATCCTAATATAAATGTAACAGCTAATATTACCTTACTAATTGTTTCTATACTTGTATGGAAGTTCAAACTAAAACTTTGGTGGAAAACAGTTTGACTCAGCAACAAATGCATTCAACTCATCCATCTATCCATTTTATATACTGCTTATCCTCATTAGGTTCACAGGTGAGCTTGAGCCTAATCCATCTGATTTGGGGCAAGAGGTAGGTTATCCCCTGGATGGGTCACCAGGCAATCGCAGGGCAAACACCCATTCACACCTAAGGACAATTTAGGGTCTTCAATTAACCCAACCTGCATGCTTTTAAATTATGACAGGAAGCCAGAGTACCCTAAGAAAACCCACACAAGTACGCAAGCACAAGTAGAAAATACAAACTCCAATCCACACTGGAAGTGTATATTCTGAACCGTTAGGCAGATGTGCTAGCCACACCCCCACTGTGCCACCACATTCATTTCAATGTATTCAATTTAATATATTATTCCCTTGGTTGATTTAGAGGTTACAATGTATTATTTTGACTTTTTAATACCAAAATTGGCTACCGACTCATCCCCTCTTTGGGTTCAATTTAACCTGTTTAAATGTACATCATCTTTACGTTGTTGTTGTTTTACAATCTCTGCAGTGTTATAGCAGCCAAGCTCTATAGTATATATTATTGACCAATACAAATCTTGAGATGCAAATTTTAGTTTTGAAGTTGAGTTCTTTCAAGGAAATTCATGTTGTTTGCTTTTTTTTTTTTTTTTTTTTTTTTTTCTGATGCTGTTTCATTTGGATTACTGGACTGTAAGAGCTATTCACTATTGTGAATTCAGACGAGCTACTCTCCCTAGTGTTTGAAGTAGTTCTTTTAAGGTAGCTGATGCTTAGCAGAGTCATAGATAAGGCTGATAAACTTCTTCCTTTTACTCACTGGTTGCTATGTAATCACCTTGCTTCCTTCCTAAGATAACGACCAATTGAGTGGACATAGGAAAACTCCTTGATGCCTCATCGTAAAGGATCCATACATTGATTCCGCTCATTGACTACTTTGCATCCTATGACTCAATGCATTCCTGTCCTCTCCTGATTGAGTTTACAGCAGGGTTCATCCAAAGACAAGCAACGATATTCAAGATGTGTCTGCATGGGTCTTATTTAGGAGTATAAAAATAATGCAACACCCTTAAATAATAGAATAGAGGAACTTTGTCTAATTATTGCGAGACAGAGCACGAAAAGCTAGATTGCTCGATTACATCTCAATGTCATTTATGACGACGCAGCAGTCCTGACAGCAGTCACTTGAGACTTGCATCTCTCTGTTTCTGGCAGTGCTAGCGCTTTGTCAAAGTCTTATAATGCGTAATTCAAAGAATACAACTCCCTTACCCTTGGCCCCATATGACGCAGTGACCCACAAAATGCAACTGATGGTGTCACGGCGGGGGGAAGACTTGCTCTTTGTGGCATACTGCATAGTTCTCATTACTGCCACCTACAGATCAGGAGTGGAACAGCCTCGAAGGGCACTTAGTAATTATGGGCATGCTCTGGAAAGCAGCTCATATTACTATTGCTCATATTTCTTATATATAATTTTCCTTTATTATTTCTTTATTATTCCACTCAAAAGCGGTATCAACATATGTGTCTCGGCTGGACTCGGATCTGAATTATATTTTTTTAAGAATTCCGTGTTCCATGGTGACGCAATGCCCAAAAACTATGAAAATAAGTCCCAGTGAGAATTAATGGGCCGCCGAGGATTCCCACATTTAACAGATTTGACCTTTTTAAAATAGCTTTAAGTCACTGATGGTGTAAGTGGTACACTCGCCTGACTTTGGTGCAGGCAGCGTGGTTTCAGTTCCCACTCAGTGACGGTGTGAATGTGAGTGCGAGTGGTTGTCCGTGTCTAGTGTGCCCTGCGACTGACTGGCGACCAGTTCAGGGTGTAGTCCGCCTTTCGCCTGAAGTCAGCGGGGATAGGCTCCAGTGTCCTGCGATCCTAACCAGGATAAGCTGTGTTGAAAATGGATGGAAAATAGCTCTACAGGGCAAGCCCAACTCGGCATGAAGGCCTCCAAAATGCGGCCTTCGGACTTGCAGCACTCAGCACGGTCATTCAAAATTCTGCGGGAATTTTTCATACTGTTTCGGATAGTTTAGGGGCACTGGCCACCACATATATCTTGGACAATCTAATAAGATCCACTGAAGAAAGTGATGTTCAGTATTGATTCATACTGCCCAAAACATGGGCATTTAAAAATATATTTATCAATATCCTTGTGACTGTAGCTTACAGTGGTATAGAATTGCACTACAATGAACCAGACTACAATAAATTTGAACCAGGGTGAACCTTTAACACAGTGTCGAATATGAGTGTTTATTGATTTATCTTTATAGACAACATTTTGACATTAGCTTCACAGTCGGTGTTCTTAATATCGTGGCCTCTGAGTGTAAGTGGTAAGCACAAGGCTAGTTCACGACCAATCACGGAGCAGCAGTAAACATCTTTGAGTTTTACTCCTCTGGTCTGTAACTGTCCAACATGGGGTGACAGTGTTGCTTAGTAACCACAGCACATGGAGTGACCTTATCTTTGCAGTCATAAAAATGCATGAAGTCCTTTTATCCCTTTTTCCCTATTCCGCCACATTGCCCCCTTCGTGTCCCTTTTTCCCCTTTGTCAAGAATGCACACGCAAAATTCTGTGTTTCAATTAGGGAGAATGGAGGCTGTACCAGCAGAGTGGCAATAAAGGTCTCCACCTGACACTTGCCAAACATCGTCTCAAGCATGGTGAGAAAGGGATTTAGGAGGTATGGGGGCATATGACAGAAAAATCAGCAGCCCCAAGCCACACAGGGAAACAGCAAACGTGACAGCAGCCTTGATCTTCATCAAATGTAAGTAGTATTTCACTCAGACAAACAAAACAATTGATTTAGATTATTTTTAATGGTATGTGGATTATGTGCTGTGTAACCTATGACCCACGCTTTCAGTATCAAAATCCTATGATCTACTTAAATCTGTAAATATGTCTTGTTTACAGTGTTGTAATCTGGTCTTAATCTCCAAAACATATTTATGGTATTGAGAAAGCATTATGTTCCACTGAATCTGTGTACGCCTGTGTGACGTCTTCTAAGGCCTTTACAAGTCCGGCACAGATGAACGTTAAGCACCGTCTGTCGCTCAGTTTGACACAACATCACAGTGGCTGACTTCCATGCAAAGTGTTGTTCCTACGGGGAAGCACAGATGTTAGCCTCGCTGTTGCTGGTGTCACCATTTTAGCGCTCCGCACAGCTGGGCTGTCACTTGTCACAAAACAGGCGGGTATGCCACAGCCTGCTTTTGAACTGTTGACAGCTAGGGGCAGGTCGGCACAGATGGCAAGAGTGGAGTGTCAGGGGACTGGCACCGGGTGGCAGGTAGAGACTGGAGCTCCCATCTGGCCTCAGTGCTGGCACTTTGCCCCACAGAATCTTAAGTGTGTGCTTAACAGAAAGCCTGTCAGGAGATAGAAGTCACCTTGTGCAAAACATTGCACTGTAATTAAAGAGGGTGGTGGTGAGAAAGAGGAAAGCAACAATGTACTGCATCAGCTAATGGCAAGTGGGAAGGAAATAATAGGAACTAAGGCCCATCCGTATGGAAACGGAAACAATCTTTTTCTTAATGTTTTTAAAGTGTGCTGTAAACACCGAATCGGGTGCCTCTTCAGGCTGTGAGGCCAGGCCACTTCTCGATGTAATCATAGGGGTCTTAAAAGTGTTCATGTATAATAAAATCCTTTACTCCTATGAAGTCATAGTAAGATCTTAATTAATCATATTTTGCATTAAATAAAGCAAAACAATTATACAGCCAAGCACCCATACTCATCTCTTTCACTGCCACATGCTAGAAAGTATAGCGAATACAGTATGGAATATGCATCATCTTCTTCAGTGATTGCTTTATATGAACATATATGCCACAACTGTTGAAATATGCAAGGCCATCCTAGCAAAAGCAGCAAAGACAAATTCAGTTTATGTGCATTAAATTCTCAACTTTTTCCACATTTTTGGTGCACTCAAAAGCTTTTCCAACGACAGTTGACACAACATCAACTATGACGAAGACTTTTGAACTGTCTGGTAACAGTCTGGATGGGACTATTCTTCCTTCCATCCATCCAGCCATCCATCCGGTTGTGCTGGAGCCTATCCCAGCTGACTCTGGGCGAGAGGTGGGGTACACCCTGAACGGGTCGCCAGCCGTGAAGGGAGCATACAGCTCTTCTTCTCTCCCTCCTCTGGGAAATCTTACTACGTCATATTCTTGGGACCATCAACAGGCCGCAACTGAGACAACAGGCAGGCAACATAACGACTGCGACAGTTTCAATCTCACCACTTTAAAAGATGTATACTGTATTTTCATATATTTTATGGACTAAAACAACATTGTACTGTTTTGTTAGACTCATGCATAAAAAGCAGATGCCAAAGCATAGACGAAAAGAAAAAAAAAAAGCATACACAGCACATAAAATACATAAATCAGTCTGACACAGGAAAACCAGAATAAAATATGTGCATGCAGATCAAGGCAGACTGATTTGTTCCTTTCCCAGTTCAATTGAGCTCAAGCTCGAGCATGTGCCACACAAGAAATTCCCCCGCAAACAACGCCACTCTCCGGGTGTTGATGGTGGCTGAGTGTGGAGGGCCACCTATGAGGTGACTGGTTTGGGGGGGGCCTTGGTCTTCATGTGCAGCGGCTTCGACAGTCTGTCAAAATATGTCTTTACATGAAACTAGTCCATGGTACAAAAAGATTGAGGAGCACTGCCCTAGAGAACTGCGCCGACTTGGCAGCTGACCGCTGCGTCCTGCTCGCCTGCGACCGCCTCAAGAGTACACTTCGGAATCGGCCGCGAGGGCCCAAAGTTACACGAAATGTTACTGGTTTGATGTTGCCTTTTTTTGGAATGTACAATCAAAACAAAATATAAGAGAGGTTATCAACTTACCAGACAACTCGGTGAGAACAGTGATGTGATCGTCGACAGAGGGGCGGGGGGAATGATTGATTTTTTTCTGCCGCGATGGGTATGGCGAGAACTTTTCCACCATTTAATATAACTTTCGCTCAGATCTATGTGACTGACTGGCGAGTGGGGTGGCCAGTGGGTTGGTCAACAAATTCATAGCCACCACTGGCCACCCCCTGATGGCGCCCCTGGACATACACAGTGGCTTTCCAAGCTCAGCCATGCACTCGTCAGCCTATAGGACACACACCACTGTTATATATCTTTACCCAAGATTTTAAGTAGAGAGCTGACCAATTCCTTCTTTTGCACTTTTTTGGGGAACCGGAGTTAAATAATCCGGCAAAAAAACTAAAATAGTCTACCCTGCAAGAGACTGTAATACATCCCCACAAGCCTTTATGAGTGCAGTGGGCGTTTGCAAATGATTGACAGACTCTTTGGTCACGCCTCCTGTCACACTCTCTGATTGGCTATTCTTGTCCTGCCATGCCCAGTTGTAAAATAATGATTACAACTAAATTAGAGGCATTAGATGGGGCCGGAGAGGGGTGATTTTTCAAAAGATTATTTTAATAATATTCTATTGTCAGGTCATACAGTTTTTGCAAATACTACAAAAAGTTTTTTGTTTTTGTTTGTTTGTTTGTTTTTTAACTGCAAACTGTCCCTTTAAATTCAAGTTCAGTTTGAGTTTTAAATCAATACTTATGCACAACTCGTCATTTTTTACTTTTCCTCTGAAATGCAGGTTTTATAACACATCACAATTATGTTTCTGGCGACAGTGTAGGTTTATACTTCTGAAATAAAAGAAAAGGAAGAAAAATGCTTTTCTGTATTGTATTAATTCTGTTTGGGTTTGACGGATTGTTTTTGATCATCAAACCTTTTAGAATGAAGGCGATTTAAGCAGGTAAAAAAATAATTAAATGCAACTCTTTCAACCAAAATTACAGACAGAAGGGAACATCACCCAGTTGGTGTGACCTGGACTGTCTGTCCAAGGCAGAGGGCCAGTACAGATGAAAATCGCTTTACGGATGGAGCATTCAGGTCATCTCTCCCCCCGCCTTCATTGCTCCCCCATAATCCTCCCCTGAAGCTCCTTCCCCTCCCTCTCCTTCCGTCCTTCGTCCTACTCCTCACGTCACCCCCCCAACCTTGTATCCCATATATCATGAGGAAATGCCAACAGATGCCCAGTGTCTAAGACAGGCATTATGTTCTTAGAGGATGTCCTGGTAATTGTGTTTTTTCTTTTTTGCACAAGATGACGATTATCACCACACTGTCTCAAAGAGGCAAAAAAGTGAGCACGAAGCATCATAAGCAAACAGGTAGCCATGCTGCTGAACGTGTCACGTGATGCAAAACAAGAGCCTGAAGAGCCACAGGGGACAAATGTCTTGTTTTGTAGTACATAGCATGGAATGGGATTAAAATACAAGCGCTACAATACAAATTAAAATTAGCTGTACAACAGTCGTTGTTGGTATCAGCCATTAAATGGGATGTACAATAATAACTACACAGGAAGCTGAATGTACTGTAAATGCATCAACAGCAGCATTTAGTGTTGTATTTTATAACATGTTACTCATCAAGAATTCAAAAGCAGAGGAGCAAGACTTCATTTGTTGTAAGAAAACGTGTCAATCATGGGGACTCTAGGAGAAAGTGGTTTGACAGGCCCCAAGGGGTCCACACTGACCTAAATACAAAATTGTCAACAGCAATTTTTACAGTCACCAACCAAAAGAGAACACCCGGGAAACAAACATTTACCTCTGTAAAGAGAGCAGTTGTTGTAGAACAGACTAAGTGGGGAAGTGTTGTGTCGGACCAACTTCTCCCCCGTCGGGCAACTCAACACTGTCAAATTAGGATGAGGCTTCTTGTCTGCAACTCAGTATATACGCTACAGAACTATTCGGTTAATACTAATGACTAGCTGGCTAATTTGGAAATGTACGTTTAATCATTCTCAAGCAAATGTTTGCCCCGTATATGTATTTATGTATTCAGTTTGTTTTTAAATGGAGAGGGTAAAACACATGGATACGAATAGACCCCTTCCCTTCTCATCAGTAGAGCTAAATCAGATACAAGTGCTGCCACCATGTGGTCAAATGTGGTATTCCTAGTTGTATCGGAGCAGATACAGATTCACTATAGTAGTAAAAGAGAGAGGCAAGAGAGAACTATAGATAGATAGATAGATAGATAGATAGATAGATAGATAGATAGATAGATAGATAGATAGATAGATAGATAGATAGATAGATAGATAGATAGATAGATAGATAGATAGATAGATAGATAGATAGATAGATAGATAGATAGATAGATAGATAGATAGATAGATAGATAGATAGATAGATAGATAGATAGATAGATAGATAGATAGATAGATAGATAGATAGATAGATAGATAGATAGATAGATAGATAGATAGATAGATAGATAGATAGCAGAGTAAAAAAAAGGCAATATAAAAGCAAATGCAAAGAAACACATAGAACAGACTACAATGTGATGCAGACAAAATTTAACATAAAAACAACATACACAAAACTTAATAATAATCTTTATCATCATCATAAAAAAACAGACAAAATCTTCTCCAATCAAAATTCACCACAGCTCCCTTCACATTGGTACTTTGCATACAAGAGGTGCAAAGGATTAATCCCTTTTGTTGCGCATGAGCAGTCTTTTTTTTTGAGCAGTCTAATTATGGCGCAGTAATATTTGTGCAATTTTTGCAAGGTGGAAAGTACAACATTATTGTCAGTTATATATAATGATACAGTAATGAATTATTACACAACAAATATGCACAGTGTATGAATCACACTGAGATGTTTCTAATTATTTGGTTAGTTTCTTGGAAACGTTGTGGGCTCCAAGTATTAGAGACACCATATCATGAAGCACAATTCTACCATGTACTGCAAAGTACAAATAAAATAATAAACAATCAATTATACTTCTCAGGCATGTAAATAAATAAAAAATTGAGCATTTAAAGTTTTGAGAATGTTTTAGGATTGGAGCTCATTCATTTTCTCCTCAATGTCAGTTCGACGTGTAAAACACATTTTCATCATGGTCTTAGTTAAGTCATTGAAAAAAAGTGACAACCAAATAAGTATATAACTACTTTTCAATTATGTTTAATAGGGAAGTGGTGAAAAAAAGGCTAGTAATAATTCAAAAAAAGTTGTAAGCAAATAGCGATTTTGGTACAGCTTTTCTACCAAAATGAAAAGAACAAATCCATTTGGCAAGAAACATGAAGTAGAAATGTTTTATTTGCTTTAGTGGGCCACAGAAATAAAATAAAAAATGATGCGGCGGGCCGGATTTGGCCTTGAGTTGACATCTTTAATCTATAGCTAATCTAGTTGTAGCCATTATAATCAACACAAGTAAACTTAACAAAAAAAAAGAATTAAAAAAAATTGAAAAAAATAAAAAATGCTTATTCTTTTTTATTCAAAAGGCCTGTTTAGATTTTATTTATTTTACAATAAAATCACCTATTTGACGTTAGCACTGCACAGTCAAAGCCACAAGGACACCACATGTGTTATGAGCTGGCCCGCACCCGTAGCTTAATACTGGTTGACCTACAAAAAACCAGTGAGAGTGCTGATGTTCATCACAACTGCAGTACCCTGGAGTGTCGTAAAAACTCATGTTGATTTGAGATTCTATGAGGCTTGACGCGTGACATCGACCTCACGAAAGAACAGAGGGGGGGGGATAAACACACAGCTGCCCAGTAACAAGGACTCACTGCTCATTGGCTACTCAACAATGTTGCAGTGATGATCGTCTTTGGGCAAAATGACACACACAAGTGTTTGTTGAAGACGCACAGTGTGAATGGTTGTTTGCTTATATGTGTCCTTATACTGGATATATATATATATATATAAAGCGAGAGAGAGAGAGAGAGATTATATATAGAGATATATAGAAAGAGAGCTATAGTATATATGGATATGTATAGATATAGCGAGAAGTTTATATTCAGTACAGTAGACCTGCATGCACAGTCTCTACACACGCAATTAACTGAAAGTGAGCATCATTTCCATCTCTCCTCAACACTTATACTAGAGGCCGCCCTCTGAATTAACAGGAGAGCTCACTTAGGATCAGTGTGATCTCGAGTGTTCAACACACCGGAGCGTCCCGCTCGTCCCACGCATCATTCGAGGGGCAACAAGAAAAGACCGACACATAAAAGACAGTTTCGCACAGTTGGAGATGACGCAACAAGGCGTCCACACATAAAGCAGGCGGCAATTGCAATGAGTGGCTAATTGTGGCATCTGTTCAGTCATTGAAACGGAGTCGGTGAACGATCACGGGTCCATTAATTGGTACAAACAGATCCGGGATTGAGTATCTGCCAGTTGTGAGCCACAACCACACCCGGGTTGATGGAGGCAAAGGAGACACGGGAGAACAGACGAAAACAGAAGAGACGCTCATATCCTCCAGCAAATTAAAGTGCTTTATTTACAAACTAAAAAGATGTAATCCCTTTATACGCATGATGTAAATACAACCAACGGTATAAAGTGCAACGTCAACATGAGAAAGACCACATGCAAAAAATCGAGGTGTTCTAAACAAAACAGTGCACAGTCACTGTGAACTGATCACTTCCTGGTGGAAAAGTGACAAGACATGTACTGATTAACCAGATACTTCCCCTTTGACCTCCGATGCCTCACTCACCCTTTGTTTGACAATGACAAATAGTTCCTGAAATGACCTCAGTCCTCACAGATCAGATAGCCTTTCAAAACCCCTTTATTCTGATGTACCAAAAAAAAAAAAAAAAAAAAAAAAAACACTAGCCAAAAATGTAACTGCAGTCTAGAAGTATAAGTTGAACATTTCAGAAAACAATTATTGTACAGCGTTTTTAATGTACTGTGTAACTTTCAAACAGATCATTTACTCTTCTGGGGTATGTTTGAAATTCAGTAATATTAGGTAAAACCTTTTCAAACAGATTAGGTTAAGTAGAGAATGTATGATGACTCACTATGACTGACTGGCGCCCAGTCTTGGGTGTCGTCTGCCTTTTGCCCAAAGTCAGCTGGGATAGGCTCCAGCTCACCATGACCCTGAAAAAAAAAAAAAGGTGAAAATTGATGGATGGGACGGATGGATGCATAGTTCACTGGAGAAAGCTATTGGACAGTATCTGGATGTAAAAAAAAAAAAAAAAAAAAAAGAGTTTTTATTTCACGTTTGGATGTCGGAATAAACATTACCTGTGTTAGCCAAAATGTTAGCTCTTTCTAAGCTAGCCTAGTTATGTTTAGAAGCACAGCAGCGACGTTCAGTGCTCATACACACTCGTGCAGGCATTTGCCGTTGTCATTTCACAATGTTTGACGGTGCCTTTCTGGTTCACCTGAGAGAACTATATAGGTTTAAGCCGCAGCTCCTGCGGTCCCCACTAGGCTACCATCTACCCGGCCAGACAATAGTGCGTCGGAGTAGCGGGCTGAATATGACGTGCAGTCGAGGACAGATACATTTTTCAAAATATAAATGACTTTAAACTAACTGTAATGTTACCGAAATGCAAAGTTTATTCATTTTTCTTACCAATGTCAACGTCGCTCCTTCCGTCCAACTCCACACTGCTTGTACAAGTCCTATTCAATGAGATTAAATCCTTTTGGTCATCATGAAATATTTCAGTTTGGTGCCAAGCTGTAAATTGAAATTGCAGTAAAGAAAAAAAAAAAGAAAAAAATTAAAATTAAATCACACACGAAACCGTATCAACAATTTGAATTTAAAATATCAATAAATTAAACAAATGACAGCTTTGTTTGACTTTTTGCAGTACAAACAGTGGGTGGTGATGGAGGTTGAAGGTGAAAAGGCTCCAGCAAAACCTATAGAACCTAATGAGTTGAAAATTCCCTCTCATTTTGAACCAGCCTCCAGCTGGTTCAAAATGCAGCAGTTCGGCTTCTCACTGAATCAAATAGGCAACATCATATCGCTCCAATTTTAGCATCACTTCATTGGCTTCCCGTTTGTTTTAGAATGGATTTTAAGATTTAACTGGCTACTTTTAAAGCTCTTACGGGCCTGGCGCCGAGCTATATTACCAAACTTTTAACCCCTTACAAGCCAGCCCACGGCCTCAGATCCTCGGGTGAAGGCCTTCCGGTTGTTCCAAAGTCAAGGCTTAAAACTCAAGAGAATGGAGCATTTGTCATCAGAGTGCCTCGACTTTGGAATGACCTTGCCTGAGGAGATGCCTGAGGAGATGAGACACGCAAAACTGGTGCACATCTTTTAACTCACTACTTAAAATGCACTTTATAAAAAAATAATAATAAATAAATAAAAAAAATGCACTGTTTTTTATGTGATGTTGTCTTCTCCCCGTTTGTATTTATTTTGTATTTATTCAAATGAATTTAATTTCTTATTCATTTTCGTTGTGTCCATTTTATTTTTGATTGATTAATTAATGAACTTTATATGATCTTTTTGTCTTTGTGTTTTTAAATGTATTTATTTATCTACTTTTACCCTTCTTAATCAACCCCATGGTCTCAGTTAGACAGGTTGGGTTCTTGTATTGACTTATAATAATAATAACAACAATAATAATAATAATGATGATTATTATTATTATTATTATTATTGTGAGATACTGACATGCCCAAATCAAATGCATACCGGTAGATATTGGGAACATTACTCTAAAAGGGATATAAAAAAATGGCACACAAATGGTCCACCCGTTTCAGCTGCTCACACAACGAACCAAGACATTTTGAGGTGTAAATAAGAGTCTTGCAGCGTTCTATCTCACGTAACACTTGCTTCTTTGTGCAAAAAGAAAAAAGTCTTTATTTATATACATTTGTTCAAATAGAAACATACAGTGTTCACCAATATTTCCATTCCAAAGTGCAATGCTTTTGTATTAATTAAGTACGCCAAGCAATGTGTTGCTGTTCGCCAGTATCCCCATCAGTCATTCTGTTGAGAGAACAAAGAAATGTCCAAACGATGGTTGAATGAGATCATTTCCTTCTCATCCAGTCAGTCAGAATCCTACATTCCCATTTTACTCACTAACTCAGACTCCTAGCTCCTAGCTGTATCTATTTACATTGGTTCAAATCACATCAAAGTAAAAGTTTGTTCACACCAACCACAGCATTAAGGATACTTGCAGGTTACTACTTCACAATGGGGTCCCCTGAGAAATATTTTATGAATTGTTCATGAATAGGCCAGTCATGATATGAACACTCTCATTAATACACATGTAAATAATAATTACAGACTTTACACAATGTGTTGTCTCATTATTTGAAAAAAAAATAAAACTTTTTATGTTGCCAGTTAATACAGTCATCATGGGTTCCTACAATGCACGACTTTAAAAAGGGAGCCTTACCATGAAATGTAAAACACTTAGTCATTTCATATTTAGCATATTTATCATACTTCTTGCTGTGCACCGTCCATTTGATTTTTCATTTACTTATAACAAAGATTTCCAGCAGTCTAATTTAACTGCAATTATGTGCTGTTCTTCAAGACTTCATGACTGATCCATTCAGCTACTGTACCTGCATCTGCCAATATATCCAGTCAAGAAAGTGGGTTACATTGCCGTAGACCCCTGGCTTGTTCTTCAGAGCACATCCAATCCCCCAGCTAGTGTCCCCTACCAGCCACCACAAGTCTGCCTCTCTGACCACCAAGGGCCCTCCACTGTCTCCCTGCAGCATATAAGAAATATGCCAAAATATGTCAAGTCAGTGTGGGATTGTTAAAGTGACAAATACAGCAAAGCCAAACTCACCTGACATGAATCTACGCCTCCGTTTAGTTTGCCAGCACAAATCATCGATTCAGTAACTGCCCCATTCAAAATTGCTTGTTTGTTACAGTCCTCTCTGCTGTAAATGGTCACCTCGGCCTGATTGAGTCTGTCAGGTAATGGGCCTGAGGAGAATTAAAGCATGCGCTTCAAAGTACTGTATCTCAGGCCTTGCCACGTAATCACATTTCAAATAGAATAGTACCAAATTAACCAACCTTCTTTCTGGTGAATTCTTGTACAGTATTATGATGAATTTCAATATACATTTTAATAAAAACATAATTCAATTTGTAGGATATTTAAATGTAAACTAATTTAAAGTAAGAATGTATATATATTTCTTTCTTTTTTCTTAGTGACAACGTTTGTCGTACCAGATGGTTGTAAAGCTCCCCATCCTGTAATCCAAGCTGGATGTCCATCTGAGTATTGCATGCCGACGTTTGGCAAGCACACTGGCTTTACCGTCCCTGTTGGAGACACAATTCATTTTATGATTTATTGAAATGAAATTGACGAACCAAGGAAGAATTTCGTTGTAGTATTTACTTGAAAATGTCAAGGGTGTTTTAAGCTTCAGAAGAGCGATGTCATTGTCGTTAGTTTCTGAGTCGTACTTCTCATGACTAATGATTTTGTCAATTTTGTTGCCGCCATCCCAACTCATTCGAAACAAGCTTATGTCGCCGGAGTACACTGTCCACATTGATGGTACGGAGTACCTGAAATTTGAGGAAAAATAATCTAATTACCTATCTGAATGTTTTTCATTACCATTTATTCAGAATGTAATCTACTTTGCATAGGTCTTGTTCAATATGGCAATGACTACATTCATTCCAAAACTGAACTTTTAAACACAATAGGATTATCAATTAGAGAGAGAAAGGATGGGAGTACAAACTCACTTTTGGAAGCAATGCGCAGCAGATACAATCCAGTACGGGCTGATAATAGAGCCTCCGCAAATGTGACCAGAAATCTGGAGACTGACTTGCCATGGCCAGACTCCATTTGAAGCCTCTGTACCCCCTACAATGCGACTGCTGGGGGATGCAACACTCTCTCCACAGTCTGAAGATAGAAATAATAATTTGTTTTACAGGTCAACATTTGTCACTTTCAAACCAAACTTTTGTCCTAAGAATGGGAATATTTGAAATAAGGCTGAAATACGCAAGCAGGTAAAATGTTTTTTATCACCACAATCATTTCTGTCTATTAACTAGTTAATGTGCTATTCATTCCTCCTTGAGCTGCTAACCTAACGTGGAGGGGTTTGTGTGTCCTACTAATCACAGAAGCTAAATTTTAACACTAACCTTTTTTCCCCCCTGGTAGGGTCAACTAAGGCAAACAGATCCTAGGTGAGGGACCAGACAAAGCACAGAACCGCTAATGACAAATCAGGTCACCGAAGTCAGGACTGGAGTTAGCGCTCTATGACGAGTGCCTGGTGGCCGGCCGACCCTGCACCCATGGTGCCTAGCTGGGTACAGCCCAAAGAGGCTACGTGGGTCCACCTCTCTATAGGCTCACCACCTGTAGGAGTGGCCAAGGGGGTTGGGTTCTGTGTGAGCGGCCAAAGGCTGGGACTTTGGCGGTCCAATCACCTGCTATAGAAGTTGGCTCTAGCCCAAGGAACGGCACCTGTCTGGCAGGGAAGGATCCTGAGCTGCTGTGTGAGGTTGAGAGGTTCCGATTAGATATAGTCGGCCTCAATACACAGTTTGGGCTCCGGAACCTGTCCTCTTGAGAGGTGGACTCTATTACACTCTGGAGTTACCACACTGAGATCGGCTGATTGGCGCTGCGGCTTTAAGGCGGTTGGTGCCTGTGATGGTGGTAATCCCCGAACCCGTTGGTGGACACCATTGGTGAGGAGTGCTGTCAAGTTGAAGAAGAAGGCTTACCGGGTTTTATTTGCCTGAGGGACTCCAGAGACAGCTGATGGGTACCGGCAAGCCAAGCGGAATGCAGCTGTAGTGGTGGCTGAGGGAAGAATTTGGGCGTGGGAGGAATTCAGGGACGCCATGGAGAACAACTTCTGGACAGCTTTGAGGAAATTCTGCTCCACCATCCGGCATCTCATGAAGGAGGAGCAGTGCAACATCAACACTTTATAGCGGGGATAGTGCGTTGCTGACCTTGACTTGGGACGTTGTGAGTTGGTGGGGAGAATACTTTGAACACCTCCTCAATTCCACTGACATGCTTTATATGAGGAAGCAGAGTCTGGGGACTCTGAGGTGGGCTCTCCTATTTCTGGGGTTGAGATGACAAAGGTGGTTAAAAAGCTCATCGGTGGCAGCCCCTAGAGTGGATGAGATCTGCCCGGAGTTGCTAAAGGCTCTGGATGTTGTGGGGCTGTCCTGGCTGTCCTGTGGCATGCCTCGTGTGGACATCGAGAACAGTGACTCTTGATAGGCAGACCAGGGTGATGGTCCCCACGTTTTTAGGAGGTGGCAGGAGGAGGTTGTGTTCCAACTACAGAGGGATGATACTCTTACGAATACTGGTAAGGTCTCATCAGTGGTTCTGGAGGGTCGGTCGGACGTCTAATCTTAGATTCAGGAGGAGGAGTGTGGTTTTCGTATGGTCATGAAGCAGTGGACCAGCTCTACACCCTCAGCAGGGTCCTGGAGGGTTCATGGGAGTTCGCCTACCTGTCTACAGATGCTTTGTGTACTTGGAGAAGGTGTTTGACTGTTTCCCTTGGGGGGCCTAGTGGGGGTTTCTCTGGGAGTACGGAGAACCGGACTACCTAATAAGAGCTGTCGAGTCCCTGTATGACCTGTGTGAGAGTTTGGCCCTCATTGCCGGCACATTCCTTTCCAGTAAGAGTTGGGCTCTTGCCAAGGTTTGCCTTTTGTCAGCTATTCTGTTCAAAAGTTACATGGACAGAATTCCTTGGAGGAGCCAAGGTTGAAATAGGCACCGAGAGGGCACTCCGGGTCGGGGATGAGATCCTGCTTCAAGTGGAGGAGGTTGTAAATGTAGGCCGGTGCTTCTGATAGCATTTAAGCTAGCAGAGTAAGCTTTTCCAGCCCTGACGGCTCACCACTAGTACATGGCATGGGTAACAAGTGATTTCAGGAAGACAACACAGATTTTGCAGATACTTTCTGATATTTATTTGTGTTACTTGTACAATAGATCAGTTTTCTATGTGGTCTTTGGGTAGTACAACTTTCATATTAGCGATAGCTGATTCGGATTCTGATAACTTACCCATACAGCGGAGGCCGACAGAACTCTCTTTGCAAATTGGACTGCAAAGGGTGAGAATGTAAAAAGTATTTCAGTGAACATATCAACTATATACATGTCTGTGTTAATATACAGTATACACACATGATAAACGGTAAAAAAAATCTTTATTCATAAAATAGGATACAAAAATTAAGAAATAGATGATACTGTAGATATGATGGCCCAAGACCGCTAAGTCATTTACACTACAGTAGTACACGGTAAGGGGTGTACTGTATTGTTCCTGGTTTCCCAATTACAGCGGTATTCGCCTTTATTCACTGTGCCACTTATAGTAAGCTCGAAGAATTTCTTTTAGCTGTGTTTGTGCATTAGCTAGTTGACAAACCTGTAAAATAGCTGCAAGTGTATTTGCAATTTGTGATCACTCTCAGGCTTCAGCTTCATGAATCCTCTCGAGGCTAAAGAACCTGCGTTTGTTCGACTGTAGGTTACGTAATCCTGCCTGCGGGCCAAACACAAGAACACAATCACAGAGGTTGGACAAACATACTTTAACACAAATAACATACATAGACATTTGGCAACAAATGCAAAATTTCCAGTCACATTGTTCTCATGAGATCATGTGTCAATATCGGGTCAAATATGTCAATTGTGTGGAATCTAATCAATCAGACAAATGACAGTAATGACAAAAATAACAGATTTGTTTCATAGTTTTGTACAACCTATTTGTTTTTATTTAGATTTTTTCCAACAGTTGTAATAATAATGGTTATTACTACACACATAGCGCTTTTCATGATACTCAGACGCTACTGCGCATAATACTGTAATTGGGAAAAATATATTTTGAGTGATATTGCAAAAAAAAAAAAAATATATATATATATATATATATATATAAGTGTATAAATATAAGTGTATAAGTGTATATGTGTTTTAATTTAGTTAGTATATTGTTTTGTTTCATGTCCCACGCTGTTCGTCTTGTGTTTTCGTTTGGTTATTGTGTCCACCTGTTGTGTCCACCTGTTCTCGTCAACCAATCAGCTCTCTCCAGCCCCTCGTGTCTTGTCCAGGTGCTCCTTGTTGTCTCGCTGCTTTCGTTCAGTCTGTGTTGCTGCATTGTTGTTGGTCATTTGTCATCTGTTGTCATGTCTTCCTAGTCCTGTCATGTTTCTCTGGTGGTTAGTTGTTTGTTTCTTTGTGACTTGGTGTTTAGATTTTGAAATGTTTTAGCTTTTTTTGCCTCAATGATCTTTGGTTGCCTTTTGTGATTTTGTAAATAAATCCTTTTTTGAGATTCTAGCACTCCCGCCGTGCTTCCCTGCAAACTCCCGCCGTGCTTCCCTGCAATCCTCCACTCTCTTGCCTCCAACACCTTGAAAACCCGAACCTGGCATACACATTCAGTACTTCCACTTGTACTGCCATATTCATCAAAACCCCAAAAATGTGGCGCACAACGAATTTTGGGATTATGGGAGGTTATGTGAAGGGTAGTGACAATGCATCAAGTTGAGTTTGTATATTATGTAATATGTATGTATGTAATAATGGCCCTTGAATTGGGACCAATCTTAGGTGGTACCGGCTAAATATTTTGCTTTCTGTATGGGTGTTGTTTTGGAAACTCATGTACTGTAACTAAACTGAAGAACTGGGGGTAAAATATAATAGAGATGGGCAACGCTCACCTCTTGTAACCCATCAACTCGCACACAGCTTTCCCATAGTTGTCATCCCATCTGTCGCCGCATACAGGCACCCACGATTGGTTGTGTGATGAAAAACTCTCCAACACGAAGTTGCTTCCGTGAAGACGAACTGTAAAATGGAGCGAATACCATTTAGCCAAACAAAGCAAATGCACGGTTTGTGTGTCCAAGACTGAAGGGATTTCAATGTTTTTACAGCACTGGGACTCATCCTCTCCATGGGCACAGTCTCTGACTCCATCACACCACTGGGAGGAACGTAGACACTTCCCACTGTATCTGCATGACTTCCCCAGTGCACACTGGTAGTAGACTGCAATTACACACACACAAATGAAGAGTCATAGATCGAAACAAGAAATAAATTACTTTCAAGTTCACCCTATTGAGCACATCTCTATGTAAGCCGCACCCACTAAATGTGAAGAAATTAATAAATACATTGAAAAAAAAATCTGAACTTGTTTCACTGATAAGGCGCACAAAAGGTTTATCAGCCGCATATAATGAGGGAGTCGTGTGTCACAGGTGGAATTGATGGTTGATATCAATACGTAAACAGGCAGCAAAGTAATCTACATTTAAACTGCAGCAGTTCCTGTGAGTATTGTCGGCCGTTCTAATCGTGTGGTGGTTTCGAATGACTGAAATACTGTACTCCAGACTTTTGTTCAGACAATGACAGTGATGCTGCGTTGAAAATACGATACTTTGAACATATCGTCAGTGTCGGGCAGAAACCTCCTCTGTCCAATTTTGATAAAAAAATCTATCCTATGGGTCATGTATATCCTATGGGTCATATATCTGTATTTTTACAAACTGTTGACAAATTCCAAGTGTTAAAAATGGCTAGCTCTGTTTGACGATCTTTTTGTAATGCGTTTTTTTTCTTTTTGGTCTCCTCAAAAGCGTTTTGGAGATGCGAGGATTCTGCCCAACACCAGCAGATAACAGATAAACAGAACACTGTCTCTCATTTAGAGAACTGTTAGCTATCTTCCGAACAGAATAGATTACATATAAAGACGATAGAAAGCAATAACTGCTTCGATGTGTGCACATTTAATTTCAAATGTGAACACTTAACACTTTTACATGGAACTCAAATTCCTGAACAGTAAACATGATTTTTGTTGGGTTAAAGAGAAGCTAAGAATTGACAAAAATCGGGTGCTCCTATGCTCAGGAAAAACCTGAACCTGAAGACGTATCTTTGTTTAAGCCTTTGGGGGTTGAAGCTGCAGTTGAGTTGTGGTTTACAGTCCGAAAGGTATAATAAACTTGTGACTTACGGAAGTACCACAATAGGAGGGTGAGCACCACCAGGACAAGAGCAACACATATGGATGCACACAGGATACGTTTCCATGGACACCTCTTTATTCCTATGAGGCCAGAAAAAAAATAGTTTTTGAGTTATGTCACGATGTAAACATGACGAGTCAAGGTAAATGCAGTTACATAAAAACTTAAATTGTAACCCCTTACAACTACATACTGTAGTTTCACCTGGACCTTCAGCGTATGCAGAGATGCTAGAACAAGTAAGTAAGTTAGCAAAAATACAGTGCATAAACCAATATTTAGTGAATACCTTTCTTTTCTGCAGTATTTTGTGGCACAGCAGTTGCTGTAGTTTGGTGGGTGTTGACAGGTTTGGGAGCGAAGGCAACATAGCTTGGAGTTGCTTGAGGGAGGGAAGGATAGATCTCTTGCTGCGGGGCGTAAGGCGGTGGTCTATTTTCCTGAAGCTGAAAGCCGCGGTTTTCAGACGTGGCACCGTTTAACTGTAGAAGAGAAAAGAAAATGTGCCATTAAACAATATAATAATAGGAAGCAGATGACACTACTGTATGTAAAAGCAGTGCTAAAAGTTGCTTTTTAAAAGGACCTACCTGATTAAAATTCATGGTGAAACTGGTCACACAGCTCGTTAAGGAGGTCTGGCAAACTGCAGTATAGTAGTTGTTTAATATAGAAGCACTCGAAAAACATACGGCAACAATTCTACAAAATTTCTCTTTCAGGTTTCTTTCTTTTTTTTCCCTATAATCTGAACTCAAACATGCTTTAAATGTAAACTCAATATATTAAGGGGCAAAAAATCCGACAGGCCATCATATTTAGTAGGCTAGATTTCACATGTATGGTATATATAATAAAAATTTCCTTTTTTCCTTCATCATCCTACAAGCTTATTTTCGATAAATTTCACTTATTAACAATAAATGGTAATTATTTGTGTTACCGAAGTACACTTGGTGTACATACAGTACAAGCATATTTATCCTCCGCAGACCTACCTTGCGATCTTAATTTCTCCAAGACAGGTTTTTCCGTGTTCCGTCTCACTCCTGTTCTGTCTCATATGCACCTCAGAGTCATCAACAGCCGTGACCACACCTTTCCTTTTTTTTTCCACTGTGTGCACAAGCCAGACTGTTGTTAGTCCCTTGATTCATGCGTCTCTTCCAAAATGGCACGCGCAAATAGTCATTGAGGCTATTGAGAGACATAATTCTTTCATTAGAATCCACAATACCGACGAGATTAGCAGAGTCAATTCATTCTGTTTACCAGTATTTTTTTTTTCAGTTAAAATCCATTCATCTGGGCATTTGATATGCAATCAATTCCAGTCGTTAATCTTATTGTATCCGCGTATTATGTCTCCAAACAAGTGTCATTCTTTCATTCACCCAAACATTTAAAACAAATGTATTGAATTTTTTTCCCCCCAATGACCGAAAACAGCCAGAAGCAGGAGTCAAATACATATAATAATATGAAACGCTTACATTACATATGTTTTGGCCCATCTTCTTGAAGTTAGTGATCAGCTGATTTTTATTTGAATTTTTTTTCAATCACTAACGTCTAAACAAATGGGAAAGTCAACTCTAGAAAATACTTGTGGCCAAAGCACTGAGACCCTGTTAATATTTAGCTTAATGTTTGACTGTGTTGACTGTCAGAAAAAGGAAAAGAATTAAGAGACGAAACTCTTCCAGTAAGAGCTTAAGGAACATTATGTCCTTGTTACTAATATCAGCTCAGCACCTTCAACCAGCATTGTACTAAACAAACACCACATACAGTTCCGAAGAAGGCAAAGTACTTTTTTTTTTAATCATTGACAAAAGATGTAAAAACCTAGTTACACAATAAGAAGTATTTATTGTTTTGTAAGGATGTCAGCTTTTTGCTTATTTTTTGTATGAAGCTCATGTCTTCGGTCACTTTAGTTTTACTTTACACTTTTACTTTTACGATCACACAATTGGATGAAGTAAAGATTCTAATATTTTACGTTTTTCTATGACACTTATTTGTTCTAGATGGACATAAAAAGTACACTACATACCCTTGTTCAAAAGCCAAGTTTTGGGGATAATAAAAATAAAAAAAACAATTGACAAAAATGAATCATTTTCAAACTTTTTTTCTACCGTTGTGACCTACAACCTGTACAAATGTTTGGGAGAGGAAGTACAAATAAACTGAGATAATATGGGTGCACAAGTGGGCGCACCCTCGTATAACTGGGGATGTGGCTGCGTTCACAATGAATCAGTTACATTCAAACTCGTGTTAGTGGGAGTCAGCACACACTTGTCACCATTTAAAAATAAGCTCCAGCTGTTCTAGTAGTCTTTTCCTGACATTTCAGTGCTTTTTTTTTTTTTTTTAGCAGAAGCCTGAAGGTTTTGTACTAAGACTGAATGGAATTTAGAACTGTTCATAATTCCTTCCTTTGACTAAGGCCCCAGTTCCAGCTGGCGGGAAAAAACAGCTCCAAAGCATGATGCTGCCAACAGCCACGCTTCACGGTTAGTATTTCAGTGCGACACTGAAACTATAATACGTGCATCCAAACCCTGAACTCCGATTCCATAGAACTACTGCTCCAAAGTTTGCTTCAAATCATGTGACATATGATGCCAGAAGCAGCAACTGTTTCAGTTCCTGAATGAATCACCTGACTGGCTCACAGTCCAATTGGGTGATAATGTGAAGTTTTGGAGGAGTTGTTCACTACATTATGACATGGAAAAAATGTGCCTTTACATTGGATAGTTTAGTCAGCAGCATAGTGGTCTTCTAACTTCAGGGTCTTTGGTTCAATTGCCAAACCTTTTTTGTTTTGTTTTGTTACTCATTCATATCTAAATAAACATAGTTAATTTAACCTTAATCTGTTACGCTCATCTGTTCCAAGTAGCAAAACGACTTTTTATACACACAAGCAGCATCTGTTCCTTGCGAGTGATTATTTTTCCCAAGTTGGAGAAATTGTGAGCAAACGAAAAAACAAAAGAAAAGAAAAAAGTGCCCTGACAGGCACATGTGACAACAATCTCCTATCTGCATGTCTGGGGTGTGGTGTCGAGTCACAAGATGAAAGCATACGTATATTAAAATAAAGCATGAACGATGACAGCAATTGATACTGAGTAGCAAGATATTCCCCATCCATGTCCTTATTTTAAATAATAATTGTTTGATGTCGTTGGCAATATGTGTTGTCTCTGCACCATTTGCACAATGGTCACCGCACCAGACTATTGTTCTATTAGTCATTTCAAACTGCTCTATTTTTAACTTATTATCATTAGGTAATTTAGCATTTCTTTTGTCAGTTCACAATGCTCGCAAAGCATTTTGTGAGAATAAAAGCCTGAGCCAAGAGCTTTTTTTCATTTGCAGTTTGAGCACAAGGAAGTTAATGAAAGAGGGCAACTATTTTGTGTGCAGAGAAGTTTTTGTTGTGCAAAGTTATCAAAACGGGTACTGACTATAACTAACAGTAAATATGAATTTTTACTTCTACACTAAAGTACCAGTACGTTAAGTCTGTACTTTTAATGTACGGTGTGAGTACTTTTGCCACGCCGGCACCCGGCTCTATGAGTAGGCCATTGTACTGTATACTTGAAACGACAGCGAAATGTCAACATGGCTGTATGCAGACAGTGGCATATTTTGTTTTTATATGCACTCATAGATTAGCGTCAACAAACAGGAGCTAAAATATACTTAAATATAAATATGCGTAAAACCTACAAGAGGCTGCACTAGTGAGACCCCGTCTGAAACTAAATCATGGCAACTAAATGGCACCATCCTGTGGCCAGCACACTCTCGAAAATACGGGATATGGATTGCAAATGACATTTGTTAATGTGCAGACACCAAAAATCTATAAAGTATTTAATGATACAAAAATAAATAACCAACAATGAACAATTAGTAACACTCAAATGTTAAAGATATGAAAGAAGAATTCAACCGCAGGAGAGTCTAATAATCATCAACATTCTGAAAAATGTTTGTGTTCACTGAGAAATTGTCAATGATTCTGTAAATCTACAGATATTCTCAATTTAGCATGCATCAAAAGGAGACACAAAAACACAACCTGAGTCAGGGCTTATCTTTGTATCCATGTAGTACTTTTCGAAACCGCTCTTATTTCCGGTGAACAAGGGTGCTATCATCTTAATGCACTTACAGCAACAATGTGCTGGTATGCGATAATATATAATTTTTTTCCATCAGAAATTGATAAAAAAGCTTACTTTCAAAGTGGCTGCAGTCATTCCTGTTTGTATGTAATGATATATACAGCCCAAAACTTAAATACTTCAACTATTCAACCATTGTCAAAAAATACATGGATACAACATTGCTTTTATAAAAACTATTTATTTAGCTATTTCAAGTCAGAGTTAAATATTAAATCCTTTTTTCATCCACCTAATTGTTTAACAAAGGAGTGTAACATTGGAATAGTGATGTCATAGGAGTTGAGTCCTTGTTTGCTGTGTAGATAGGTCACCTGCATTCTTCTTCAAAAAGGGAGTTGAGCAAACAATCTGGACTCTGCAAGGCCTCATCACACACATTTCAAAGAAGGTATTAAAGGAGGGGGAAGCATCCCCCCCTCTAAAACTTTTGGATAATAATAGAAGAGGCTCCACCACCTCCATTGCAGATGCCTGCCAGACCGTACTGGCCAGACTTCAGGTTGTGCACCATATGACCTACTATTCTTGCTCCTGACATCCTAACAGGTGAGAAAAGGGACATTATTAGGAACTAAAAAAAGTTTTTCATCACAATGACTTTAAATCGAGCAACACATTCTTTTGGGTATTCCCTATTAGCAACACTGCCTACTGCTTACCCAATGGGGTGTCCCAGTGACACGGCTCCCCCGTTGACGTTCACTTTAGCAGGATCAATGTCCAGCATTTTAGTGTTGGCCAGAACGACCACACTGAAGGCCTCGTTGATCTCCCACATGGCAATATCATTTTTGGTTAGCCCAGCTGCATCCAGAACCTAACAGCCACACATTTTTGATTCAACAATATATTTGAATTGGAATTACATATTTAACTAATTAGTAAATTAAGTTAACTCAACATTTTGATTGAGTGAACATACTTTTGGTACAGCAAATGCAGGAGCAATGGGGAAATCAATTGGTGCAACAGCTGCATCAGCAAAGGCTAGGTAGCAGAAAGAAAAGACCAAAATTAAAGCTTTGGTTTCAAACAGGAACATACCGGTAAGACTTAAAGCCCCTTTAAATTAAGCTTTGCTCTCGTCAGTGACCAACACGAATCAGATACTTGACATGTGATATTCAACTTCCTCTGTTCAGAAATGGGGACTCAATGGAGCAATTTCTGTGTTGCTAATGAATACAAAGTCAATACGCCGCTATTGTCATTGCTTTTGAGTAGTGAAACACTTCCAGGATGCCCCACAATGTTGCAAATACAATTACCCTGTAGTTGTGTGGAATGTTGTGTTTGACCAATTGTATACACAATAGAGAATATTTGGCAGGCACCATGTTGGTGATCCCTGCTCCTACATATTGCTACTATATATATTATATCTAAATTGCCCTTAGGTGTGAATGTGTGCGCGAATGGTTGTTTGTGTATATGTGCCCTGCGATTGGCTGGCGACCTGTTCAGGGTGCACCCCGCCTCTCGCCCGAATTTAGCTGGGATAGGCTCCAGCACGCCCGCGACCCTTGTGAGGATAAGCGGTACAGAAAATGGATGGATGGTTAATACATAAACAAACGTATTTACAGTTTACTTTTGACTATTTTAGGATTTTAACTTTTTTTTCTACTAAACACATTTAAAGTGGAAAAAAAATCAGTAAAAAACAAGTAAATTAATAAGTAACATTATGTACAAACAAAAGAAAAAAAAATCTCCATCCAGATAACGTGTCTACAGTTGCCAGTAAAGGCTAGTATTAGGAAACACCAAGCGCCACAAGCTTTGAGGAGCTGATCCTTTTTCTTCTGTCTGTCTGGAAATGATCTGTCCTGTTTTGGAGAAGATTCTCTCAGAAGGGTCTCGTTAGCAACAGTTTCATTGGGCAGTGTGTCTAAGGCTCTCCTCAGCCGAGCCGAGCCCCCCCCCCCCCCCCCCACACACAAAAAAAGCAAATTACTGGTAATTGACAATGTTGGTATTTGAAACCGTGACATTTCAAAACCGCAGTATACCTTCAACACGGTAATCGGCCCATGCCTAATTAGTACAAATTACATAGTCAATTTGGTTAAAAAAAAACAAAATTTAAAAAAATTATTAAAATAAACATGGGCGTGCAAAGCTATTGACTGTAGGCCTGTCAAGACAAAGATGCTTTTTGCCAAACAAGGAGGGGGAAATGAATTAGCAACCATTTTCTGATGGGATGAGGGAACTCGCTTCACAAGTATATTTATTTTCAGAATTACATTTGATCATAAATTGTACTTACATACAATCCTGGCCAGTGGAGTGACATTAAGTCTTTTTGCAGCCTCCGCTGTCATTAATACAAGGGCAGCAGCCCCATCGTTCAGAGTGCTAGCATTGGCTGCAGTCACTGTGCCTAAAAATAAAAAGGACACACGACATAAGGTAATCTATAATAAAGTCAATAAATAACCCTAGTGATTGTGAGATGAAGCCTCATGAGGCATCGAATCGCTTGAGCCATTTAGTCCGAGAAAGGGTTCATCCCTCCCGTAAACTGTTACTTCTAATGCAAATTTTTGTTAGTCCATCAATAGGGTGTTTCATTGTTGCTATCAAGCTGGCGATTTTGAGGAACAAAGCTAAAACAAAGTACCGGAATTTATCGTCTATGATGTGCACCCATTTATAATACGCACCCCCAAAGGTGACCTCAAAATTTAGGAAAAAATCCTTCTACCTATATATAGCGCATTTTTCCAATGAATGGTTTTGCTTTTACTCAATATGACAAAACCAAGTATTATCTGTATTTTGTTAGTTTTTTTTCAAATAATTTTTCTGAAGTTAAGCACTTTATTTGAACACGTAATCCTTCCGTAATTTACTATCTTGTATTTTTACATTCACAGCCCTACTTTTATTTAGAAAACACAAGTTGTGCTCATATGTTTCATTACCCGGGCAGAATTTGTAAGATGGGTACAATTCTTGAAAGAAAACATGAAGGACCAGGCGAAACACATTTAATCGTATTTTAACGGGATTCAAATTAAACAGTCAAGCATTTCAGAAAGTATTATTGTTTAACAAAACAAAGAAATTAATGATGGTTGTTGTTCATTCAGTAGTCATATATAAAAAAAAAAAAACAACAACAACATTTCACAAATTCTGCCAGGGTATGTAAACTTATGAGCATAACTGTACATACATGCAGTCATACGTCATATTGGAATGAAAAGTGTAGGTTACACCTTTTTTATAACCACTAGGTGGCAGTGGCATTTTTTTAATGAAAGGGTACATCATTTTCATAACCACTAGATGGCGGCATACATTTATAAAATGTGAAAGTTATTTTCCATTTGCCGCTATACCCATGTATAATGCGCACTATTGACTTGACAATTTTTGGGGGAGGGGGGAAATGTGCATTATACACGGGAAATTACGGTATTTGTTGTATTTACATATGAAAGGTGTGTAATTATCTTTGATGTATGTTTAGTTTTACTGTAAACTAACTGGAGTTCAATAAACAGTTTAAAGCACACTCAGAGAGCATAATAACGTATGTCACACACACCTGCAGGAACTTGCATATACACACCGCGCCATTTGGCACATTAATTGTTTTTCAATTATGTAATATTTATGACGGTGAGTAGCAAAATCACTATTACATTTTGATTAATCGCCCAACTCTAACCGCAACTTTATCAAAAAATAATAATAATTTGAATGGAGCCTGAGGAGTTTTTGTGGCTGTCTACCCTGGCGGCAAAATCTGAAGCAACTCCCGAAGCATTCATGTGGTACAACCAGCCAGCGAGCCTTCAGACGTCATCAATTTTGTCTCCTCCCCTAAACAAAACAAGCCTGGATTCACGCTTTGCGGAAATGCCCCCCCCCCCACCCCCACCCCCACCCCATTACTCGACACGCTTAGAAGCCTCCGCACATCACGTAGCATGAATGGACAAAGAACAAAGAGAAAACAAGTTGATAATTACCCTCCTCTTTCTGAAAGACTGCCTTGAGTTTGGGAACTTTGCTGAAGTCCACCCTCCTCCACTCCTCATCCTCAGACACGACCACATCAGGTTTGCCTGAAAATCATGAGACAATTATATACGGCATGAAAATGTAACAGAGCGAGATATGTATTTGAAAAAAATAATAAAATAAAAAATCCCCCCCTATCAACCTCTCTGTGGGATGCTAACTGGAACAATCTCCTTTGCCAACACTCCTGACTCGAATGCGGCTTTACTGCGCGAGTATGAGCTGATTGCATAGCTGTCTTGCTCCTCCCTGGTGATGTTGCTCTTCTTAGCTGTGTTCTCTGCACAGTTGCCCTATTTGGGGAACACCTCAAAGATGACCGCTCACATGGAATTCAAAGCTGACACAGTGAAAATTCTCATAACAAGCTCAAAACCTCCTTTAGTTTGACTAAATGTTTTTTCAACTGTGGATAATTTTATGCTTCAATATTGTATGCATTCTATTTATAAAAAAAAAAAAAAAAAAAAAAAAAAAAGAAATAAAATTTTTTCCATTGTTTTCATATTTAGCAATAGGCAGACAGTTACCATGTGGAATTTATTGTAGACATCAGTGAGACCATCCTTCACAATGAGGTCTTCCATTTTAACCCCACCGTAGGATGGTGTTTCTCTTGCCATCACATAAGGCACATTGGACATGCTCTCCATACCTCCTGCCACCATCACATCCTTAACAACGATTAAAAACACAAAAATAATACAGTATACACGCTATATTTTTGAGGTCCTATTCAGAATATATTTTTTTTCCCCCTCCGACATACTTTACAAATAATTCTCCCACAAATGCAGGCCATTGATTGCAAATGAGATTTGTCAATGTCCAAAAACAACATAGCAAAGCTACGGTTTGAAAGATTAAAAACTACATTTCAAAAGCTTTCTAATTCACAAGAATTCAATCACAGAGGAGTCTAATCGTGCACACCGAGAGATAGATACAAAAGCTTACTTTTAAAATGGAGTGCACGCATTCATGTTAGCAGGAAAAAACAAACAAGGGCTTTAGCTACCTGGTGTCCACACATTAGACTCTGGGCTGCCATCATGATTGACTTCATCCCAGAGGCACAAACTTTATTGATGGTTGTTGCTGGAGTGCCAAGTGTCAAACCTAAAAGTAATGAACAGAAAAAGTTCATCACCTCTCAAAATCAACCACTGATAATTCACTGTTGTGGTGGATGCTGTGCCATTGCAAGCATGTTTTTCAAAGCTATTAGAAATGGAATGCTTGGAATTACCACAGATGTAATAATCTCTGACATGTATTCTTTTATTATCAGGAGCAATAGAAATTATGCTTCCACTGTGATACAAACCTTATGTCAAACTTGCAGCTGGAGTTTTTTTTTTTTTTTTTAAATTCTTCATTCAGTGCATTTTAAATCAGTTGGTAATACCCTGGAGCAGTGCCACTTGATGCTATTTTACCACTGTTGGGGAACCCTGATACAAAGGACAGCACATCCCTGGAAACCTGATGTCTACAGAAAATCTTCCCAGCATTGAGGGACCAATGTTAAAATACATCTACCATAAAATAGAGGCACCTGACTTAACTGGAAGTGGGCAAACTTAGAAAATAGTCAAGTTTAATTGCATAGCCCTTAATCACCAAAAAAGTATCAAAGGGTTTCACAGGCCCACAGTTGACAACGCTTGACGACATCCCCTTAACAAGGGACTGCAGATGGAGGGTTTGCCCTTTCAAGATGACCAGGCTGCAATGGATGTCGACTGGGCAGCATTTATCACTTACTGTAGTATGGTGCTATCGTGTTAATTAAGACCCCGTAAGAGTCCATGTAAATCATACAAATAATTTTCTAGATATCTGGAACTGTGTGAAGTACAGTGTCATTCCAGTCCCCAAGAAACCTACAATCTAGGGTCTAAATGACTACAGGCCTGTCGCCTTGAGGTCCTTCGAACGTCTCGTGCTGGACCACCTCAAGAGTGTCGCAGGTCCCCTGCTGGACCCCCTGCAGTTTGCCTATCGAGCAAGCAGGTCCGCAGATGATGCAGACAACACGGGACTGCACTTCATCCAAGAACACCTCGACAGCGCGGGGACCTTCGCGAGGATCCTTTTCGTGGACTTCAGCTCTACGTTCAATACAATCATTCTCAAACTTCTCTCCTCCAAGCTTCTCCAGCTCAGCATCTCGCCTGCCATCTGCCAGTGGATTTACAGCTTCCTGATGGGCAGAACACACCAGGTGGGGCTGGGGGACACCCCTTCATCTACATGCACCACCAGCACCAGGGCACCCCAAGGTTGTGTCCGCTGCTCTTCTCTCTCTAGTTGAACAACTGCACCTCAACGCACCCGGCTGTCAAACTCCTGAAGTTTGCAAACGACACCACAATCATCGGCCTCATCAAAGACAGTGACGAGTCTGCGCATCGACAGGAAGTGGTGTGGCCGACACAACCTGGAGTGGAACACGCTCAAGACTGTAGAAATGATCGTGGACTTCAGGACGCATCCTTCGCTTCGCCACAGCTGCCCTTCAGGCTGTCCAACTGCGCAGTGTCAACCGTCGAGACCTTCAAATTCCTGGGAATTACAGTCTCTCAGGACCTGAAGTGGGAGATCAAAAGAAACTCCACCCTCAAAAAGGCCCAGCAGAGGATGTACTTCCTGCGACTTCTGAGGAAGCACGGCCTGCCACAGGAGCTGTTGAGGCAGTTCTACACAGCAGTCATCGAATAAGTCCTGTGTTCTTCCATCTCAGTCTGGTTTTGTGCTGCTACAAAAAAGGACAAACTCCGACAGCAACGGACCATCAAAACTGCTGAAAAGATTGTCGGTACCCACCTACCCGCCCCTGTGAACTTGCACGCTGCCAGAACTAAGACAAGAGCACGCAAAATCCTCTTGGACCCTCCACATCCTGGTCACCAGCTCTTCCAGCTAGCTTCACTCAGGTAGGCGCTACTGAACAATGGAAACTAAAACTAGCAGACATTCCAACAGCTTCTTCCCTCTTGCCATTAACAAATTCCATTTCAACATGCTGCCAATTTTGTCTTGAGATTGTTGTCACTTCTCTGTCGGGCCAATTATACATTACTCATGCACTCACTGTAGTAGTCTTGCCACTCTGCACTATTTGCATATCGGTTGTTGACCAATACTGGCCACTCATGTTTGAGTAGCATCTGCACCATTTGCACAACTGACATCATCGCAAATTATCTTACTACTAGTTACTTTAAACTGCATCAATTTCTTGAAGTCTCTGCGCCCTTTGCACAGGACTATTGGTTTATTAGTCATTTCAGACTGCTGTAATTCCTGGAGGACTCTGCATCTTTTTACACAATTGTTTAAAAAACAAAAATAAAAATGTATACCAGCATTACCACATGACTGGTGGTAACATTTTATTGCTCAGTGTTTTTTTTTTTTTTATGCCTCAAAAGTATTCTCTGTCAATTGTCTGTTGTCATAATAGAGCGGCTCCAAATACCGGAGACAAATTCCTTGTGTGTTTTTGACATACTTGGCAAATAAAGATGATTCTGATGAAAAGACCCTAGTGAGGAGGTATACAAACATTCAAATACTGCATTGTCATACCTGCTCCAAGCAAGGCTTGTCTGGTGGGAGCCTGTCCTTCTCCTGCTTGGAGCACATTGCCCATGTAGACCTCATTCACATCTTCAGGCTTTATTCCTAAATTCATACAGTGGTGTTTTCTGATATCACAATTCATGTATATACAAGAGCAACATACAGGTTAAAAAAAAAAAAAAAAAAAAAAAAAAAAAAAAAGTTATTCTTAAACAGGTATGCTTGCTTGAAAACACTTTTTTTGCACAATAATTGTGGAAGTTTTATTTGATGCTAGATTTATCATTGGAAGTGAATAGAATACAAATGCACAAAGCAATCAGGGAAATAAGAAACTCGTTCACCTATAATGTTTGGAATACACTGTACCTGCTTTATCTATTGCTCCCTTTATGGCAACAGAACCCAGTTTTGTAGCCGGAAGAGCTGCCAGACTGCCCCTGAAGGAACCCATTGGAGTGCGGACTGAACTGACAATGAACACTTCCTGAAACAACCGTCACAATGCATTCTGCGTAAAGTACAGTCCAAACACAGAGGACGGACAGAAAAGTTCCAAACTCACATTGAGAGATGGACGAGACGTGTAGGTTCTTGAGAGGTATTTCTGAATCTAAAAAGGAAGACAGTGATGCACATTAATCCAAACATGACCGAAAGTTCACAAACCAGACTTTGGAATAGCTAGTTTAGTTAAAAGCAGCGTAATAAAGGACATTGGATCTTTGCAACCGTGGAGTGGGTGCAAAGTTGAAGGCGCCATATATGCTAATTGGTGTCAAGTGAATGTCCTCGTAACAAACAACGACAGGCAGTTAGCTAGAAACCATTTACTTTGGGCTTATTAAAGCGCCATGTTGGTCATGTGACAATCATTTATGTTCGCAACAAAGGGCGAAAGCAATCACAATAGCTATCTTAGCTGCTAGTGTTTACAACTGCAAGGGCCTGAGTCACACGGGCTAATGCAGCACATGACGAGAGCTGAACACAACCCTCACTTACCAGGCGCTTGCATGTTCGAGCGCGTATGGTCAAAAGTCCGCTGGATGACATTTTGGAACTCGGTGAGACACGTTTGGGGCCACTTCACCTTCAGCTGGGCACGGACAGCACAGGGACACATCCAGCCAATCGCAGTGAGAGGCGCGTTCATATGACATCACCGGTGTTATTTCTCTGCGCTGTTATATGCATAGACGCCGCCAGGGGGCGATTCCAGCATCAGAGGTTTAGGGGTGCTGAGCTCCAAGAGCCAGGCAAGATACATTTGTACATTTTAACGCATTTAAAAAAAAAAAAAATTTTATGAAAGAGAATCATAACACTTTATAAAAAGTTCTGCGACTGAACCATTACACTTGGTAAATGTTATTTGAATGTTGAGACACAGAAAAAGAGGAATGGATTGGATTTATTCAACAAACATATTTCTAGGGAATGACAACTGCTTTTGATACAACAGCACCTCTACATACACGTTACCAGTAGGCAATTTCTAGCCTACAGTTAACCAACCAGCCCCCTCTAGTGAGGACTAAAATGAACAAAAATGGACCAGCTTGGACTAATTTTTACGAAATGTAATGCATACCATGTAAAACAAAAAACATTTAATGCATACCATGTAAAACACAGGAACAGAAATTGACTTTTGTGCATACATTGAAAACTAATATATGAAATCCTCTCCTTGCTCGTCCCTCTCTCTGTGTGCCCTCATAGGAGTTATAAAGTTCACGGGCATTTAGACAGTTAGCTTGTCAGTAGCACTTTGTCATCATCTTGCCCAAAGTCAGTTGGAACAGGCTCCAGCTCACATGTGACCCTATTGAGGCCAATATTTCAATGTTTACAATCACTGTAACAACGTTGCGCAAGTTGATAGCTGTAAACTAATGAAAACAACAGAAAAAGACAATCATGAATTCTCAATTTTAAAGAGCGGGCGATCGATCCCACGCTGGTTTCACAAAAGACAACGCGAGCACTGAAGAAGGTCCAATTTGCTCATCAGTAAAGCAGCAGTTTATCTGGGTGGAGAAATTCAGAGTGGGGGTAGTACTACTGTACATTAGCCAAAAGAAGGCTATACAAGGCTAACAATAAAACATTGTTGAGCTTGCTTTTCCTCTTGTGGCAACATTGAGGTCGTATATCAATGACAGTGAAACACATATATTTACAGATATATTTATTGTTGGTGACAGAAAAATAAGTGATCACATACATGTTGTTGTAATTTGCTTCCAAAGTTTTCGTAAAGATGAAATAACATCTGTGTGTGTAACATGCACTGTTTTCGGCCGTGCTGATAACTACCGTCAGATTATAATTTTCGAAGAAGATAAATCCCCTATGACCAATGGATGGATGAGAAATGGTATGAACCATAGATAAATGATAAATACTGCAATTCAATGCTCATGTTGATGGGAGATTTGGCTGAGTGTTCAGTCACAGTCCATCCAGTCACTGCTCATCAGAGTGCGAACCGCTCTTCTTCTCAGATAATCGTATTTTGTCTGTCTGGATCCATAGGAAAAGTACAGGTAACCTGCAAAACGGGATGTCTCGTTTGCATACACCAAGACAACGTAATGTTGCAGAGAGAATAATCTTGGACAATGACCTACCTCTATATGCAAAAGCAGCATCAACTCTGTAGCCAATCCCCGGGAGCTCTGTGCGAATCAATTTCGGGTTCCTACGATCCGTTGTGCCCCTCCTTTCATTGTAGCTATATGCATACGATAACCAACATTAACAGCTGAATTATATTGTATCAGCAGACACTTCATTCTGCTCTACAGTTGATCTCTTTTAATACGCCGCAGGAAAATACAACCCCGATACGACACCAATTGTTTAAGCAGTATGTCTCTGATTCAAAGCTTTCCAGAACGCCCACCTCCAGTATTTGTTGTCAACAAAAAGGAGGGTCCTTCCTGTGAATGGAACGTGGACAGCGGCATCTACTTTGGTGACGGTTGAAGGCAAGCCAAAGTCGCTGATAGGTTTGGGAAAGCCCGGTAAGACAGTGTTTCTTCGAACTTGCCAGTAGTGGTCCCCTTTGTCATGAAAAAGTGGAATTCATATGTTGTAATTGTAGACTGGTTCCTACTTTCTATTTCAGCTATAGGTACAGTATGTATCTCTCGTGGAACTAATTTGTACCTTCAAATAAAACAACAATGTTTCGTTTCTTATACTCATAAGCAGCATCAACTTTGTTGATTCCAGACCAGACGGAATTAATTGTCCTCATAGTGACGCCATCCCAGGTGGTGCTCCTCTTCCAAAAATGGCTTGAAAACATGTACAACATTTCACATATGAGTAGATATTGATCGCACGGAGCTGTATGCTATTTTCGAAAGAAAAAATATATATATATATTTTTTATATATTATATATTATTTTTTTAAATTTTTTTTTTGGGGGGGGGTGGTTGAATCTAAATATAATTGTCTTACCTGCCTTTGAAGAAATAAAGATAACCCTGTATGGAGGTTGCAGCATCAAAAACTAGATTGCGGCTACACCTGTCTGGGTCTGGCGCAGGTCCAGGCTCTGGTTCAGGTTCAGGTTTTGGTGCAGGGTTAATTGTTGGTTGAGTTGATGATCTGACTCCTGTAAGAGAGAAATAATAGCTTTGATTTATAGTGCAGCTTATAAGGTACAAAACATACATAAGGTATAAAACTGGGATACACGCAAAACAGTTGGAATCACTTATTCTGTCATGATCTGTCTTTTTTGTCGTCGAGACTATATTTAGTTTTGTTTCATGTCGTCTTTTCTTGTGAACTACGTCTTTCCTTGCATTTTTGAAATGAAACACAGAGACCCCTGCTTCTCTGTGCTTTGCCTCAACACCACGAAAACCCAATTTGTAACATCCATCCATCCATTTTCAGTCCCGCTTATGCTCACAAGGGTCGCAGGCGTGCTATCTTCGGGCGAGAGGCGGGGTACACCCTGAACTGGTCGTCAGCCAATGGCAGCGCACAAACAAACAAACATTTGCACTCAATTTAGAGTATTCAATCCACCTGTCACCTATTAGTCATATAAAAAACACAGTTGTACCAAAAAAGGCAAACAGAATTTAAATTAAAAAAGAAAAACAACAACAGCAACCTTGTTGATGTCATTATATTATCCAGGTGTATCTAATGTCGTGGCATCATCTTATCGCTGACATGTGACCAAACTCTCACCGTATAGTGTCTGCACTCCCCGTCGGTCATCGTCTG
Source organism: Phycodurus eques (assembly GCF_024500275.1). Taxonomy (NCBI): domain Eukaryota; kingdom Metazoa; phylum Chordata; class Actinopteri; order Syngnathiformes; family Syngnathidae; genus Phycodurus; species Phycodurus eques. The sequence goes on from NC_084541.1 coordinate 3,294,153, forward strand.
GTAGCACATAGCCCTCTGTGTTCACGTACTGATAGTTGGGGTACATTAGAGCTGATCGAAGTTTAGAGTGGGATAATCCAAGTGCATGTCCAAACTCATGGGCTGCCACCAAGAACAGGTTGGATCCTGCAAACCATGGAAACAATGGGCACATGCTTAGCTTTGGCAAAATATGATTTGGAATTATAATGATTCATTCATGGCTTCACCTGATGAGGTAAGACTCCAGGTTTCATCTTCATCAAAATGGGTGTCACCGCCTCTGCCCCCACCAGGGGAAAAGGCATGAGCCAAGACCCCACCCTTTCCATCAAAGGGTGCAAAATCCTCATGATCTGGTTTTGAAAGAGACTTCAAGTTGGTATCCTGTAGTACGCAATCAAAAGTTTGTCACAGAAAGAGAGGTCACCTACTACGAGCCTTGAACTTGACCATTATGTCTGCAGTGCCGGTTTTAATCTGCTTGAAATCCAAAGGAATGACATCACTGTAGACCTGTAGGGCCTTGGCAAGTGTGGCATCTACGAGACTTTGACTCAAGTCCCGGGTATATTCAGTTATCCTAGGAATGTTTGACAAACACTTGACCAATTGTAGGCTTAACCAATTGATTCAGTGATGACTTACTACAATATGTTTCAATAGAAAATTGCCCAACCTGTATGTGATCACATTCTTGTCCCACTTCGGTTGCCCATCAAAGTGGGCAAACCTGAATCTATTCAAGTCTGTGAAACCGCATCGAGGTTGTGACATCACTTCCATGGTGTTGGAGTCCAACTCTCCTGTCACCTCCAGTCCGAAAAACTCTTGCATTATTTTCAGAGTGTCTGTAAAGGAATCAAGACCGCCGCGCCGTATCTCGCTACCAGTGGTGACGCCCACTTCAGAGAAATACTGAGAAAGGTAATCCTAGACAAAGGAAACACAAACAATATAGATCACTATTTTAAGGTCATCTAATCGTCGTACTGCATATTGGAAAGTCAGGGATTGTAAACCTTTGCTCATGCACCTTCTTACGATGATACGAGAGTCCAGCAGCGATGGAGAAAATCCCCTAATTTGTATCTACCAATCCAGTTAAAACGGTTACATTGATAGCATAACAGAAACAAGACAAGTCAGTCAGTCAACCAATCAACCAACCCTCCTACCCCTAATCTAACAAATCAATCTAATCTAATGCGTTCCCTAACACGAGTGTCTTGTATATAAAAAAATATTGGGTACTATTAAGTTAAACAGATCAACAGTTGCAGCGGTATTTACCTGAGCTTTAGCGAGCTCTTCTTCGCTGGTTAGGTTGGTCGGCAGAGCTCCACCGAGTGAGATCGTCACCATCACCAACAATACTTTGACAAGTGATGGACCTTCCATGTTAATTATCCTGCTGCAGATAGAGACTAAGTGCATGCATAAATTCTTCTTTTCGTGCTCCGCACACTCATAAAGCCCTTGGTGAATTCCTGAGATAGTGTTTGGGAGATGAGGTTAAGAGCAGAGAAAGACGCAAGACTGGGCAATGAAACATTCCTGTGACTGTCCAGAACAGGCCCCTTTGCGAGAGTATGTTGCTGTGAATTAGACAAGTACAAACTGTTGTGTTGTGTTTGGAAAGATGTGGTTAACTGCTCAACGAGCTTGTGCTTTTAATAAGAACATAATCGAGGGAAGCATGACATCGTCCGAGCCTGTTTTGACAGAAGTGCTAACGGTGGTGCTAAGAAGTGCTAAGTGCTAACGGTTTTGTAACTACCTTAACTGTATGTTTTCTAAAAATTTGCTTTATCTGACGCCCCACATATTTGGTCCGTTTGGGGTATTTAAAAAAATGAAATCAAACAAATTAGGCATTTAGATTGTTGAACGAAACACACGAGGTGTGTACTTGCAAATATATTATATTATGCAGAGTACAGGGCTCCTCAGTTAATGGCAATATTGACATACAGTGAGGTTATGAACGGCGCGCATTAGGTAAGTTTGCGCCGCGGTGTAGTAATACGACGTTAAAGGTACAAGAAGGCTTGCTCACTGAACACCGTACTTACTGATTTTTCATTTGGTTGGTTTATATTTATGGCCTCGAAGTGTTTTTTTTCTCATAAAACTATTCTAAGTTTACTACTGTTTAAGTGCAGTTCTGACTTGCATACAAATTCGGGTTATGTCGAAACTTATAATGCCATTGTCAATAAGGACCTCCTGTACATCCATTCGGGTTTCAGTAGCTCAAAATCATTTGCAACAAGTCACCCAGAAATGAAGGCAGGCATATGAATATTATAACATTTTATTGATACAGTGTACTGTATTAATGTAATACAATTAGAAATAGTTTTTTTATAAAACAGCATATTGTATTGTCTTACTCATTCTGCATGCATACGAGATGTGTCAGAAAACATCCAGGACTGGTGTCAAGAAAGCTACTGTATATTTCAAACCCAAACTCCAAACTATGAATTTTCCCTTTCACTTTGGGCCAGATGATCAACCAGCACGTCTGCAAAAAGACTCCGTGTCGTTTGCGTCATTCAATGTGTGAGAAGAGGCGAGAGTTGTGGAAGGATCTTGGCTGCTTCACCATGACACCACACCCGTTCACAATGCCCTGAGCAGTCGACGGTTCCAGGCCGAGAAGAACGTGCAGTGCTGGAGCAACCTCCCTTCTCGCCCGACTTGACACCGTGTGATTTTTCTTTCTTTATCAAGGGGACCTGTTTTAAAGATGTGGACAACATCAAAATGGATCACTGGAGAATCCTTCCAGCAATGCATGATGGCATGGCGGAGAAGGCTGGCAAAGTCGATGAGACTCCAAGGGAGTGACTTCAAAGGGGAACACTGGTAGTTTGTAGTTTGGATTTGAAATATATATGTCGTGATACCAATCCTGAAACATTTCTGACACATGTGTTAGTTATATTAAAAAAAACTTGGGGTTCAACTGGTCTAGAAGTTAGTGCAACGTAGGAAATATCTGTTCCTCAGTACACGGAACAATCTTCCGGTCGCCAAGTCAAACTCAGGCATGTAAGGTCCACTGTAGATGTAGGTAAAACCTGTAAAACAGAGGTTTAATGTTAATTCATGGAATCCTCTTTTCATTATTGAGTAAACTCTTATAATATATACACCAAAGAGAAAACTGAATTTCCTCTACAGGATTTGTAGTAGTACAATACATTTCCAAAGTTTCTCTGTTTCCTTCTTTTTTTGTGGCAATTCTTTAAGTTAACAATGAAAATGTCATGATTTTTTTTTTGCTTTGTATTGAAATTGCCATCATTAATATATTAATCAGGTATAATCAGGGATAATAATCACCGTGGGCTGTTAATGAGAACAGAGTCCCATCAGATTTGGCAAACTCAAAACAATGCATTGGCATTGGTATCAAAATCCATCGATCCATCCATTTTCCATAGTGCTTGACATCATTTGAGTCAGATGTGAGCTTCTCTATGTTACTGACCCCAGTTGACATAGAACGAAAGTTGCACGAAACCCTGAACTGGTCACCATGCAGTTTGGTGGGCCAATTGTGAATGGGGATTTACTCCACATAGTGCATTAGTTTGTGCTAAAAAATATGACAACAAGGAAATGACTAGAATTGTATTTATTCGATCTTTTTTTTTTCTTTTTTCACAGTCTTTGCATCTGTACATTCAAGCGTGTGGTCACTGTAGTGTGACATACAATACAAAACATGTACAGTAAATACAATATCACTTCCTCCTGTGAGCCACCATTTAATTTACTTTTAACTTGATAAAAACAAAGTGACAAAAACAACCCAAAATAATGATTAATATTATGATGAAAAATATGTTAAAATATGGATAATTAAAGAAAGCATGAAACAATTCAAGAGGCGATGGAACCAATTTCCATTTGTGTCCACTCGTTTTGATTCTCGGTTCCTTCACATGAACAACGTAAGATGATCTAGAAGTTAGTGCAGGGCAAAAAGTAGTTGTTTCCCAACACACGGAAAAACGTCCCAGTGCTCAGGCTGTACTCAAACATCTGGAGTCCACTGTAGATGTAGGTAAAACCTGGAGAAGAGAGGCTCAGTTTTATTTTTCCTTAGTTAGGTAAAGAAATGGAATTATTCACAACGGTGACATTGATTGATAATCCCAATTAGGATCGATTGTTTTACTCACTGTTGTACTGTAACGCTGCTGTCACCTTCCCGGTTAGGCCAGAAAAGGTCTCATCGACACGTTTGGGGAATCCCTTGTCCCTTGTCTTACTGGCTTCATCATAGCTTTTGACAAAAACAATAATTAGACCCATTTGTAAACAGTCCCCTGCCCATTCGATGGCCTGATCATACCATTAGAACATACCTGTAGTAAGATTTACCAACGAAGAATAGCGTCTTCCTTGATTCCACATCATACAGAGCAGCATCAATTTTTTTCACTTCTTTGGGCAGACCAAAGGTTGTTAGTGCCTTAGGATATCCTTGAACAAGGTCATAGCCACGAAAAGCCCAAACTCGACGACCTGCGGCAAGAAAAGCCTTTTAGTGGATGGACATCAAAGATGATGTTTTGTGGATTTAAAACATGTTGCATCGGGAGATGAAGGGTACATTCACACTCGGCAATTCATTAGGGACTAGGGCATGCTTTGCTGCTTTAATTCTGTCATCTTGACTAGTGAGCTCTTCAGTCTGTGCTGCAGCACTGTGGTCTTCCCTGGGCCCCTGCATGATTGGACAAGTTTGGCATCGGCTGGTTAGCACGTCTGCCTCATAGTTCTGAGGTTGGGAGTTTGAAACTCAGTCTGGCCTTCCTATCTTGAGTTTTCATGTTTTCCCCTTGCTTGCATGAGTTTTGCCCAGGTACTGTAGCTTCTTCAAAAAAATGCATGTTCAGTCAGTTGAATACTCTAAATGGTCCATAAATTGTATTGTGAGTGGGAATGGTTGTTTGTCTATATGTGCGCTGTTATTGGCTGGTATCTGACGTGTCGCCCAAAGTCAACCAGGGTAGGCTCCAGCTCAGCCATGACCCTAATGTGTGTAAATAGCCCAGTGTCAGTGCACCCTAAGATAGAGACCAATGAGGAATACCTTTAAAGAGAAAAACATTCCCCGACAGTTGGCTTTCGTAAGCAGCATCAATTTTGCTGGGGGCATTGGGCCACAGATTTGTGATGAAACTTTGCTGAGGGGTTCTGCTCTGAGGGTAGACTCGCCAAAAGAACCTGAAACCACACAAAACGTGAATCTGATATATCTGTTATCTTATTAGTAATATGATTTGGTTTAGCTTTTCGATTCCTGTGATACCTGTCTTTGAAGAAAAGCATCTCTCCTCGCAGGGTGGCCACAGCATCCAGCACCATGGTTGCATCACAAGCATCAGGAGTGGTAGGCGGCTGAGGCTTGTCAGGATTTGTATCAGGATCCACATCAGGATTGGGACCTGGAGATTATGTAGTATTGTTTCAGTGATTTGTGGAAAACAATATCAGACTGTGCATTATTTTTTTTGTAAAGTAGCTCGCTATTACGTACCATAAAGAGACTGGATGCCATTGACGTCATCTTGCGGTAGACGAAAGTTGGAAGGGTTTGTGTATGAGTACACAGGGTACATGAGGGCGCCAGGGTCATTAGAATGAGACAATCCCAGTGAGTGACCAAACTCATGGGCTGCCACCAGGAAGAGAACATATCCTGCACAAAATCAGTCAGAAAATGATCATCATTATTGTCAGTATATTCCAAGGCATTTTCTAAATTAACATGTACAGCATAATTGCACACTCAACTTCAAAAACTCACCAGAATTTGAACGAAAGGTGAAGGTCTCGTCCTCATCAAAGTGAGCGTCTCCTCCAATGCCAGAGGAAGGAGCGAAGGCGTGGGCTAGAGTTCCATCAGGGCCGTCAAAGGGGTAAAAATCCCCATGTGCTGGTCAGAAAAAAACATATTTCACAACATTAGAGGTGTGCATATCACAAGTTCAACATGTGACCTTCCTTGTCGTCATGATCAGAAAAACATGGGAAATAGCTTTCAGATAATGCCTGCGCTAACTTGCCACCAGCTTTGTTGTCTTTTTGTTGAGTGATACAGTATGTTATGTAACACGGTGTAACTGATGTTTTACATGATTCGAAAACACAACTGTCACTCAAACATGCACCTGGCCTTGTAAGACAGGTCAAATATCGTTTTGGGATATGCCATCATTTTGAGTGCCAATCAGGGGCGCCTCCAGAAATGTTTGGGTGGGGTGACCAAAGCCATTTGTCGATGGGTGGTGGGGTGGCCACAACCAATCATCGACAATAAAATACGGCGAAAGTCTCACAAAGAAGCCTTTTAAAATTTTACTTACACTGGCGACCAAATGAAATCATGATGTCCGCTGTCCCACTATAAATTCTAGTGAATCTAAGAGGAGTAACTTTGGCCCAAACGTCCAAGGCTTTTTCAATAGCGTCATCGACTTCTGACTGGGACATGTCTGGTGTGTAGTTCTCTATCCTGCAGATTGACAAAAATGCAGAATATGAACCACGTTGATAAATAAACACAACATTTTTAGTTTGACGCTGTCGTCCTATAGAAAATCATTTACCTGTATGTCAGACTATTTTTCTGCCACTTGAGGTTGTTTTGATAAGTGGAGAAATCGGCTACTTTGTTGTCTGGAACACCACAGCGGGGCTTCTTCATCATCTCCAATGTGTCAGCATCCAGTGTTCCTGTGATTTTTAAACCGAAGAATCTCTGCATGTCACTCAGCTTTTTGTTGAGTGGACTGATCCCACGTCTGACAGATGGGCCAGTTTCGTCCTTTAGGTCATAGAATTTTTTCAAGTAGCTCTGTAAAAGAAGGCAATTTTACCATAAAAAATATGGTACAGAGCATATGTGCACTCTTGATTAGACAGATTGTCAAACGTGAGATGTCGAGCACGCTCATGTTTGAAGCAAATGGAAAGTGATAAAAAAAACATACCTCTGCAAAATTCTCATCTTGCGCTGTCATATATGACACAGGCCCACAGTAAACTGCAGCTGCTAGACAGAGTAAAATGTACACATTAAGCGTGCCCATGTTTCTTCGATCGATTCAACTTGTGCTTCTGTGCTCATCACAGCTCTTATATAGTCTAAATGTCTCTTTGTTGAGAAACCCCAATTCTCCAAATATGGATGAAGAGGAAGTTGGGTTTGATTACTCACACATAACAACTCACCCATAACAACTCTGTAATTATGATTTGACAAATTAGGCTTGGGCAGATTTACAATCAAATTAATGTAACAGTATTGTAATGAGTCTAACATTATGAAATAAAATACTAATTTTGAAAATTTGCTTTAATATGTGCAACAATGCATTAATTAGCTATGGACACAAATGTACACAATTATTGAATAGGATTACCAGACTAAAGCCAAAAAATGAGTTTCTTTTTTTTCATTAGAACATAATTTTCATTTGAACTCAGTTTAATAATAATTTGAATGAATACAGTACAACATGTGAGCTCTTGCATTTTCCTGTGTTGGGGCACCTCATTGTCAGGATTTGTTGTTTCTCATGCCGTAATAATCTGTGGGCATGCATGGGAAGCAGTTTGGCCAAGATGATCATTTTGAAACTGGAATATCCTCTTGTGCAATCAGCATCTTCTCACGCAAATTGGTCAGTACCCTAAATTATGCATTGTATGATAAATAATTATCACATTTTACTCTTATTTGAATGTGGCAGTCTGTGAAGCTAAACCCCCCCACCCCTCCCCCCAAGAAAAATAATAATCCACATCTGGATCGGCGGTTTTAAATCTATCTGGCAAAAAAGCATTTTCAAGTGGAATAATATAAAAATAACAGTACTTCAACAAAAAGTTTATATTGAAGCATTAATCAACTGCATGACTAAAACACAACAAAAACAGATGAAAATTGTCATGGGAGAAAATCCCATTATTACAACATCGTATTACATGCAAACAAAACAAAACCACTCCCTTGTCTTAACCGTCCATTTCCACATTCTAGTTTGCTACACTGCAGTTCTTGCCGAATATGGACCTGCTGAGTGTAACACAGAAACACAGCAGCAGCAGCATTACTACGAACCTGTAGGCCCATGTTCTTGGATGTTTTATGGCTTTTTTTGTGTGCTTTATTGCTTTAAATCCATATAAATTCCAGCATTGCATTAGCAGATCTACAAGGTCCAGTATTTAAAAAAAAAAAAAAAGTTATCTGGATCCGAATGATTTTGTCATCCCATTTTCTCCTATCCTGCATCATATTGAATTTAATAATTTTGTCCTGGTGTTTCAAAGAACTTTCAGATAGGAGCAATTTGATCTAGATAGCACAAGATCAGGAATAGAGAAGAAAGATTTGAGGTTTTTGAGTAGGCGGACTACCAGGACTCATCCCACTTTTACATATTTTTCCCCTTCACCTGTTTGTTTTTATCGTGCTTACCTTACTAAAATTATTTTGTCAAATAAGTTGGTTTGGAGTCAAATGTGCATTAAAGACCATGAATCCTGTTAGGATCCTGATTTATTATGATAATTTATGGGGAGCAACATCTTCTGCATCAATTCGCTCCACACATAAACAGAGCTGCTAATCATCGATTACGAGACAAAAAGATTACCATGCTCATTTCTAACCAAAGAAATAACTTGGTGCAAACAAACATAGTGATAATGCATTATGTGAAATGCATATTGCCTAAAATGTTTTTCAATGTGATACAAAATATGTAAGGCAAGACAAGGAAGGTGATGAAACTGCTCTGAAGTGATGAAACTGCAACTCTGGAGTAATGATGATTACGTCATTGTTTTAAGACGCTTATTGCATACGGATCTTGTGCACGGTGAACACAGAAAATGGCTTCAGCTTTGAACATTAATGTGGAATATGATGAAAAAAATACTGAACAGTAATACTTCTCACAAGACCAGCTCCATGTCATCAATATGAATCAGCTAAGAACCCACACAAGACGTTCTGCTTTAGCCACTCAGGAAATGTGTAAATTCTAGTTTCGAAAATGCCAAAAGGGAACAAATGCAATTTGCCCAACTATACTGTATGTAATAAATAAACAAACACTCACTGGCCACAATATTAGGCAAATGTGCACAATCAACCCAAAATCAATCTTTGCAAAGATAATGCTAATATTTTGGTTAACTTTATTTACCTTCATCCGCGTTGAGCGGGGTTAAATATTAGAAACGTAAGTGCTCTGCATTTGTGTGGTGGTGCACAACGTCGTCTAAATTTAATTTCCTCTTTAGTAGATGATGAAATGGATATTTGAATGTAAATCTCACAACTTGTAGTGACTAAATGTAACCAAGAAATCATTCCATCAGTTCCTGTTTCAACAAACCACTGATGTTTACGTCACATGAATGTGAAAAAGACTATTTTGTTACGTTACTTGCGTCTGATGTCTCATCGTGTGTCATCTATTGTGTTGTGTAGTCTCAGACTGATATGATATCTTTCGCTGGAAAAACAACATATATATTTTAGATCAACAACGATGATAAATTTGGCCATACCTAAAATGTTCTTTGAGGCTTTTGAGTCCAATTTCGAAGGCACACTATGAACGTTTGGCTGGCATGATATAAAGTTCCACATTTGATATTAATGCTAGTTTGATTTCTTCTGTCACGGAATGCTGAAAACCTTTATGATATAGTTATATGTGATGTATGCTATTCAGAATGGAAATACAAAACTATTGGGTTGCATTCAGTGCATCTATAACATTCACAAACTAATATACACTTTGTTGAAGCAATTTATCTCATAGTTTAACATCAAAAGATGAATATCAGACAAGAAATCAACATTCCTCCTCAATCTCCTGGTCCATTCCTTAACCGAGTCAATACGTAAATATCCATCACGTAAATCTATCTTCGTCCCATGTCTGCTCTTGGGTCCTCCTTCCTGCACCGAAACGTGACACACCAGACTTATACCCTACAGAGCATGCATTTTACCTGCCAAAGAGGACACTGAAGGGTAAGTGGAAGTGAAAGTGAAAGCCTTGAACAGCATCACAAAGAATGCAAAAGCTTGACGATATCAATGGGTCACACGCTTGATACATATATCGCAAACAAATAATTTGCAACTAATATTAAAGCTATAATCCAGACCAATTTTTTGTTAAAAAGAAAGTAATTTTCAGCCAACCCACAAGAGTGGATGACAGAATGCTGATTAAGCTTATCAGCTTCTGACACATCTTGCTATATTTTCCCATCCATTCATCCATCCATTCTGTATACCGCTTATCCTATTCAGGGTCACGGGGCGCTTGAGCCCAGCTTACTTTGGGCGATAGGGAGACTACACCCTGAAGTGGTCGCCAGTCAGTCGCAGGGGACATATAGACACAGACAACCTGTCACACTCAATACTGTCACTGAATGGGAACAGAACTCACGCTCCCTACACCAAAGTCAGGTGAATGTACCACTACACCGTCAGTGACTGGCTATATTTTTCAATATTTATGTTTGAATATTAGTGACTATCCTATACATTCCCGCGCTGGATCACTTGGTGGTGCTCTGTAATGACGTAGCGGAAATTACGTATTTTACCTACGAACAGACAGGACCGTATATGGACAGCGCGCAGGACGACTGAGCGATAGAAAAAGGAGAAAGCACGCAGGGTTGGAAGGAGAAGGAATAGGCCAGAAAGGAGCAGAGGACTTTCCTGTGCTTGCCTTTCCTTTGGGTGCACCTCCCACAGTCCAAAATGTGTGTTTGGGCACATCACACCACAAAAACACCTTAGAGGACAACAGGCACAGACTTGTTGCAGCAGTCTGCTATTATGTGGATAGTAAAAAAAAAAAAAAAGGATGTTATTGAAAAAGACAGACAGAAATGATCGAAATGCTTCTGCCTTTACCAAGCTATTCAGCTAATACTAGCTGAGTTTGAGCTAAAGTCGGACCACACCATTGACTGGTCACAAGTATATATAGATCATATATAGAGGCATAGTCATTTATTTAGTTCTAAATGATGAATGTTAAAACACAAATGTGTTATATTGTAGAATCAGAATCAGAAAGACTGATATATTGTTTTATTGTCATTGTGCAGAGTAGAGGTACATACTGTAGCCAATAAAATGCAGCTGGCATCAAATCAGAAGTGCAAAAATAAATCATTACATACTGCAGCATAAGTGATGCATCATCTGTTATGTACAATGATAAACAGTGAAGTTACAATATACACGTCTCATATATTATATAGTATGCCTACATGTGTATAGGATAAAAACATATTTACAGATTATATACAGTGGCAATTAACAATTTAGGAGGTTACGTCTGTGCAGCATATAATAGCGCAAATATCAAGTTCATTAAAGTACTTGGTCAAAGAGTGCAATGATGCTATAGTGCAGTTGAGAAGTTTGACAAGATTAACGTTAGATAAGATAAATATTAGTTTAGTTTGGCCCTAGTATTATACTTTTCACACATTACTACTTTGTCATTGGCCGATGTACTGTATTTCGATGACAGAAAAAAGTAAAACGACATAACGACAGGGTACTTACTGTATGTCCAATCTACCCTAATGCCCATTTTTAGTCTTAATTGTGAAGATGATAGATGGAAAATGAATCATAGCCATTGGACAAAACATTGGCTAAATAGCCAATTCAACCATATGGAAAGAGACGCAGACATTCGCTGGTAGATCATGGAAAACAGCAGTTGGCTGAAACATTGCGAGCTGTAAGTAAATACTCTAAAAAAAAATTACATCTGCGGGCACAACTAAAGACTCCCAAAACAAAAGAGTTCATCAGGGGCAAGAAGTGGAAGGTTTTCGACTGGCCAAGTCAATCTCCAGACTTAAAGCCTGTAGAGGATGTATTTTACCTGCTAAAGAGACTGGAAGGAGTAAACCCCCCAAAACAACTGAGTCTGTGGTGTAGTCATTACAAAACAATGCTTATTGATGAAAGGATTTGCAACTAAATATCAACAAGTCTCATTCACTCATTTGAAAGCCCATCTCTTCCAATACTTTTGCTCACCTAAATAAGAAGTCTTAAAAGCCATAACATTAAGTTCTTGTCTCTATTCCTCTTTTGACGTCAAACCCAAATGTTTTCAGTCTACAGCAAAAATGAAAGAAGTTTGCCTCACTGTTCAAATACTTTTGGAGATGAATTAATGTCTGAACTTCACTACACAGGAGGGGGAAAAAAAACTAGATTGGGTCACTTGAATAATATATTGTGTATGCATCCTTACTACGGCTAGGTGTAAGGCAACAGGCAGTACCAATGTCTTGAAGCACGGACCGAGGTGATAGCCGTTGGATAAAATCCATCAGGAGTGGTGGGAGATACTAGATGAAGAGATGAATAACGTCCATATGCACAGGCTTTAAACACAAGTTCAGTTATTGCATTTGAGCCACTCCCTTTGTGTCCGTTCTCATGAGAAACCAGTGGCATCTCATCATGAAATAAAGTGCTGAGCCATGTTATTGCCCTTGATTTAAAAAAAAAAAAAAAAAAAAAAAAAAAAAACAACAACAACAAAAACAGGTTGTAAACTTTTGACGATTCATTAACAATTGTGACTATGAACCACAAACAGTAAAGTCTGTTGTGCGGTTTCAAAACGCTCCAATAGTACTTCCTTTGTCTTCACAGGTTGGCTCCACCATCCCAGCCCTTGCAGGACTCTCAACAACCTCCCGTATCAGCAGCAGTGATTCCTAAACCCTCAAAGACGCAGTGGAGCCTGTCTGTGCCTAACTGTGGAGTCGAGGGCTTGTTCTGAAAACGCTCCAGTAAGCTTTGAAGCTCTTCTTCTAAATTCAGGGCCGCAGAAGACTGCTCTGTCTGTGTAGTCGAGGATTCTTCCTCAAATCGCTCCAGTATTACGTGGAGCTCTTCCTCTAAGCTCTGAGGCTCAGTAGAATTCACAGTCAACGGTCGGGTGTGTTTGTCATGGGCCAGGGGCATGTAATTTACGCCACTCAGAAGCTGTGAAAACGCCATCCCGGATGAAGTCGGAGCAGCTGGCGGCATGAAGTTATGCACAAAAGCAGGAAGGCTGGCTTTAGGCTGCTGCTGTTGTAAACATGCAATGTTGCTCACAGACTGCGATTCTCCTTGTGTAGGGTATCGTTCAGGCCCCATCAACCCCGTCTGGACCGGAGCCACACACATCCTTGTGGGCTGTGGAGCTTCAGGATCTTGTTGAACAAGAAATATATCAATTAGACCACAACATTACTTTGAATTTTTTTTTTTTCTATGGTCATTGTCAGCGTTTAAGGCCAAAGAAACCCACCCAGAACAACCTAATGGTTACGTGCGATAGTTCAGTACGCGTTGTTCTGCGTTTCAAAAAAATCCCCAAATTAAAAAATATCAAAGCCATACATTTCACTTTTCAAAACTGAGTGGATTACCCAGTGAAGTAGCAATGTACGATTCATTTATGTAGGTGGAACTAGACATACTGCTGTTGTTTGATTAGTCAACAGAATTGTTACTTGAGTTTTAAAATGGAATGTTAAACTGTCGTCCAATCGGGAACCAAACCCAAAAATAATTTCAACACATGGGGCTGTACAGCTTTTTTCTTTTTCCCGGCTGGTATGTCACACTATTTACGTAGCAAGTACCGTCCGTCTTTGCCATCACCCACTTGCGAGATGGAAATTTGATCAGGATTTACTGCTCTGAACCATACTGCGGCGAGATAAATTGTACTAAGACTGCTCACCCATGCTAACATTTTAAGCCCATTTGACTGCAACATGATTGAAATGTGTTCTTATTTTCTTTTTTTGTAATTCTATAATCTTTTTCCTTGATGGAACACCATCCAGATCCATTACTAAAACATAAAAGAATTCATGTCATTGATAAATAAATAAATATTACATATTGCAAGTGTAGAATAAAGAAAATTCAGGAAGCAAATATATTTTAATAACCATGTTGGCACTCAAATGTCCAACATTATTGTCAAGTAATTATGGGATTTATTCTGACAAATCCAAGATAATTTGAACAAACCTACAATAAAAACAAAAAACATCTGCAAGGGAAGAATTATGTAATCATGTAATGTTTACTCCCTGAATTGGGGAAACATACCGACCCAAATGTAAATGATATTGTTAATTATTAACCTGTGTGATGATGTACAGTATGTAATCTAAACAAAGGATTACCTGTAACAGTACCCCTCATCCTCTTCCTCTTTTTGCCCTACACAATAAGAATTGCAATCAGACATCAGGAAATGCAAACAATATATTTCATGTATCTCATTTGGTGTACGGTTGACACGTTACGCGACATATTGAACATACATAGTTGTCACACATTGACCAGTTGGGATACAACTGGGCATGACGTCGCCTCTCAACATCTGCTTCCTCATAGTATTTGGCCTGGTCTTGCTGCGGTAGTGAATTCCACTGTGCACACATATCAACAGTGTTAGTGTAAACATACACAAGTACAAATAGTTGAACAAATACACCAAATGGAGTGTATTTGCTCAACGTGCAGGATTGGCCCAGGACAATATGACAAACATGATTCAGATGTTTTGTGATACAGTATTTTGTATTATATTTTATTGGTATTTTTAATTGATATTGATTGATATTTGAGATTTTTTTTTACGTATTTGTTTTTATTTTCCGATGTTTTACTCTGCTGTCGGCAGCCAGGAGGGCATCGGAAGTGAGAATCTGTCCTCAATTGCTTTAGCTGGATGAAAAAAAAGTTGAAATATCCATCCATCCATCCATTTTCTGAGCCGCTTCTCCTCACTAGGGTCGCGGGTGTGCTGGAGCCTATCCCAGCTGTCATCGGGCAGGAGGTGGGGTACACCCTGAACTGGTTGCCAGCCAATTCGCAGGGCACATCGAAACAGACAACCATTCGCACTCACAGTCATGCTGACGGGCAATTTAGAGTCTCCAATTAATGCATGTTTTTTTTGGGATGTGGGAGGAAACCGGAGTGCCCGGAGAAAACCCATGCAGGCACGGGGAGAACATGCAAACTCCACACAGGCGGGGCCGGGGATTGAACCCGGGTCCTCAAACCTGTGAGGCTGACGCTCTAACCAGTCGGCCACCGTGCCAAAGTTGAAATAAAAATACATAAATATATTTTGTTACTGCAGTTATTTTAGTATCTATCTCAGTGTGATGTAATGCAGTAAGACACTACTGCAAACTACAACCACAACGACAAACATGGAATTAAATGAAGACTATTGTTTTGATACTGCATTATCGCTGAATTTTACCACTGATGCAAAAAATGGGCGTGATGGAATTTAAGAGGGGACGAAAGTGAACCTCTAAAACTGTTCAATTATTAAGACATGTTAAACTAACATATGTATGTAAAATTGGTTGAAACTGGTGTGTCGAGATGCTGAACAGAAAAGTGGAAACTAAAACGTCACAGCGTTTGAACTATTTTCACTTATTGACTTGCTCTTATTTTGAAATTCAGCTTTATTTTTATTTGGTGAATGAGAGAACATTACACAGTTGTGCTCATAAGTTTGATTACCCTGGCAGAATTGGTAATGCCTGGCTACAAGACAAATTTGGTCTTGCACGATGGCCCAATTGTCAGAGTGCTGGCATAAAATCTTGCTGTATCTCAGTCGGACTGTCAACACTGCATGACATGTATTCCGATATGACCGTATCCCATCTTTTACCGATCACTGGGCTTTATCTTGTCAAATCAAACACTGTTGGAGAGGCATGACCACAAAACATGTCACCTTTCACTGCAACCGGATACAACCGTTACCATGACGACAACAAGTTGATGTCAAACAATGGATCGCTGCGGTAATGGTGGGGGGAAAAAACGTGCTGTGTCACCGGGTGCTTGGGCGATGACGTTTTGGGCTATCCATTCAAGGATTGCTTGACGTATGTTCATGTACTTTTGACTCGCAAGCAGGCAATAGAACATATGCAGCCTAGCAAGCTAGTGCTAGCACTAACGTTTGTATGTAAACATGCCTGCGTTCTGTCGAATCACGCTCTAAAGCTTCAGTGAACATTGGTTTGTGGGTGTGAATAAATGTTGACAACAGCGACCGAGTACGTTGACAAAGGCAAGCGCGCGAGGCGACGCGCCGGTCACAATATGCAATCCCATCGGTCGACGTCAAGGTGCGCTGTCGGAGAGTTGTCGTCGATGTCACACTACCTGCGATTGGGTGGCGACCAGTTCAGGGTGTACCCTGCCTCTCGCCCAGTCAGCTGGGATAGGCTCCAGCACGGCCCCGACTCTAGTGACGATAAGCGGTACGGGAAATGGATTGATGGATGTCACACACACGGAAGATATTAAAAAAAATCAAACATGCTAGACTTTTCATTTTGGCATTGTAGGGCTATCGAATGGTTACAAATAGTTGGTCGTAGGTTATCTCACACTACAAGAAGTTTTGTCGTTCCCGACAAAATACATGTATGTCAGGCCGGATCTGGGAACTCGCTCGTGATAGCTAACTGGGCCAATATCGGGGCTAAAATCCTGTAGTTTAAGCTAGGCATAAGTTCTCCATGTTCATACACTCACTGTTTTATCACACTGCCCTCTTTGCATACTGTGGTTGATTACTACTGGCCACTCGTGTTTGAGAACTCTCTGCACCATTTGCACAATCGTCACTGTACCAGACCATTGCACTGTTAGTCTGCATCATTTGCACAATTGCCAATATATCAGTATGCACTAGTGGTACACTTTCACTGCTCAATGACACTCCACACTTGTTTTTTATATCCTAAATGTATATTTCATCATCATGGCTGTTTGTTGTTATATTATACTCTGTTGTTATACTCCAACTACCTGAGACAAATTCCTTGTGTCCTGCAACATTGCCAAGAAAATGTATTACTGATTCTGATGTGTGCCATTCTTTAAAGACATGAATGATCATTCAAAACACATTTGATGGGATTCAAATTAAATTATAAGGCATTTTCAGAAAAGCACAATCATGAAACATCCATCAATCTATCCATTTTGTGAACCACTCATCCTCACTAGGGTTGCAGGTGAGCTGACTTCGGGCAATAGGCAGGGTGCACCCTGAACTGGTCACCAGCCAATTGCAGAATCATCAAACAAAACATACCAATAAAGAAAATAATGAGATGATCACTGTTCAGTCATCAGTCATATTTTTTAAACAAACTGCTTATTATCTCACAAATTCTGCCAAGGTGATGAGGCTTATGAGCAGAACTGTACATTTCGGCAGTCATACAAACGTGTTCAATTCTGTGTCACTTGATAGTAAAAAAAATTCAAAAAAAGGTTTTTGAATTGTACTGAATTCATTTGATTTGACTGAGGTAGTGATTACGTGCAGAAGTACAGTGCTGTGAAATAATCAAAGGTAACCCGAGTAGATAAAACGTAGTTTTTAAATGGTGATTGCATTTTTTGAAGTGGGAAAAAAATCTAAGCTACCTGGCTGGCCCTGTGTGAAAAGGTCACGCACCCATAAATCTAACGAGTGGTTGGGCAACGCTCAGCAGCAACAACGGAACTATAAATAATTGTTTTAATTCTGCAACACTGGGGGGTTTTCGAGCAGGAACGACCTTTTTAAGGTCATGCCACAGCATTTCAATAGGATTCAAATCCCAACATTGACTATGCAACTCCAAAACCTTCATTTTTAATTTTTTTTTAGCCATTCAGAAGTTGACTTGCTGGTGTTTGGATTGTTGTACTGCTGCAGAACCCAAATGCGTGTCAACTTGAGGTCACAAACTGAGGGCCAAACTTTCTTCTTTTAGTTTTTTTTTTAGTAAAGAGTAGAATTCCTGGTTCCATCAGTCACAGCAAATCGTCCAGTTCCTGAAGTAAGAAGCAGCCCCAGACCATCACACTATCACCACCATGTTTGACGTTGGTATGTTCTTTTCCTGGAACGCTGTGTTACATTTATGACAAATGTAATGAAACACACACATTCCATAAAGTTCAACTTTCATCTCACCACATCATAGAATATTCTCCCAAAAGTGTTGGCGATGATTCTGGTGTTTTTTAATTTTATTATTATTTATATTTCTTTTTTTACAACCGTAAGAGGAGATTTATGTTCTTTTTTGTCAGCAGTGGTTTTCGTCTTGGAACTCTGCCATGGATGCCATTTTTTCCCAGTCTCTTCCTTATTGTTGAGTCATGAATACTGACCTTAACTGAAACAAGGGAGGCCTGCAGTTCTTTAGATGATGTTTTGAGTTTCTTTGTGATCTCCTGGATGAGAGTTCTCTGTGCTCTTGGGGTCATTTTTGTAGGCTGGCCACTCCTTGGAAGGTTCACCACTGTTCCATGTTTTCTCAATTTGTGGATAATGCCTCTCACTGTGGTTCGCTGGAGTCCTAAAGCTTTAGAAATGCCTTTGTAACCCTTTCCAGGCAGATAGATGTCAATTACTTTATTTCTTATCGAGTCTTGAATTTCTTTGGACCGTGATATTTTGTTGTAGCTTTTTGAGATCTTTTTCACTGACTTTATTTTGTCGGAAAGGTTCTATTTAAGTCATTTTTTGGTTGAACAGGTTGGGAGATAATCAGGCTTGGGTGTGGTCAGTGAAAATGAACCCAGCTTTCCCAAAAATTTAACCCTAACCCTAACCTAACCCCTAACCCTAACCTTAACCAGGCAAGTTAACCCTGTATCACAATAAATAGTTAGACATTATGATCATCTGGGCCTTTGCGTCAAGAAACTTTCTTAAACTGAACTTCGAAGTTTCAGTTGAATAACCCTGCTATATTTGATCTCATTACCTTATTCGGGCGTACTGTACTTAAAGTTGTGGCCGGTGAGTGTATATTTTGTGATTGGAGCGCACACTTACCATTTCTCCCAGGATGACATTTACTGACGCGCTGTCTTTCTTGTCCAGTTTTCCCATGAGTGCTTTGCGATGCTTCCTGGCAAACACCATGAAGGCATTCGGTGGCTTCTTTATGTACTGATGCTCCACCTCATCGTCTGCATCTCTCCTATTAACGAGTGAAGACAAAAAGTTAGTTTTTACCCTGTGAAACTGGTAAAATAAAAATTAATTTAAAAAAAAACATCAGAAGTATAAAACGAGAGCTACGGTTTACTTTCGTTCAAGTGAATCAAAAAATAGTTTTTAGGGTTTTCACATACTTTGTGATAATAATTAAGACTACATGGAGATTACAGCAAGACATAGAGGAACCTCAACGGTCGAACACAATCACCAATGGGTAGCTCATCAACCTTATTTGTTCATGTTTAAAATACATTTTCCCATAGGAAATGAAAATACATTTTAAATTCATCTCAAATCCTTGATTAACTGTATGGGCAATGTTTTAAGTAACATTTTAGAAATTGTCATTCAAGTGTAAAAACAAGTTGACAAGCTGTACTGTATATGCATCCAGCTCCCAAGCACACCACTGTGCCGCCAACAACTTAGAGATTAACAGCAGACTATTAAATTGTAACCTTTTTTTTTTTTTTTACTTTGTTTTAGCCATATTGAACTAAACACCCTGAATAGAGACGCGTGTAGTTGAGTACTACTTCCCAAACTGCATAAGTTCCATTTTCAGTTCTTGTCATCGTGTTCCACAGGCACCCTTTTGTTGTGGCACCCCCTCCACCCAAAAAACAAAAAAACAAAGTAAAAGCAGGACCCGTTTGTTCACTGAGCTGAAGTGTCACAAGATTTGCCCAAGTGAGATACGTAGAGGTCTCACTTGACATTGTGCATGATGGGGGTTTGAACACCACGATATTCGGGGAAATATGTTTTCCTGAAAATTGGTTGATATCTCAATAAGGGTGTTCCACTTTTGAGGTTTCGCTGTATATCAATTCAGTACTGCTGTTCGATATTTTTTTTCACTTACAGAAACACACCAGGAGTGAGATTTGGGTTCCCAGGCATCATCATTGTTGTGCCCCCCATCTGAAAAAAAAAACAGGAAAAAAGACCAAAAGCTGAAATGGTTGAACCAAAAACTTGTGTAGCTCGATGATTTTTGTTGTTGTTGTTGTTGTTGGTCAAGCAAGGTTTTACCATTTGTGGAGGAGCAGCAGCAAAATTTACTGATGCTGGTGGAACGAAGTTTTGCACAGGCCACCAATATGGCACCTGCTGTGAAAAAAAGACATGAGGGGTTAACCGACCATATTATGGGATCGTCACAACATTACATAAAACTGCATTGAGCTTAAACACATCTACAGTATCTACCTATCTACCTAATCTATTTGTCTACCTATATACCTCCTATCTACTTACCTACCTATCTATCTATCTAGATCTAGCCAGCCAGCCAGCTATCCATCCATGCCTATGATACATGAACTAAGGCCTGGTACAAGCAAAGATTTTTCCACTTAAAATATATATATATTTTTTTTTTATCTGCTACAGCCCACACAAATAAAGATTTAAAAAAATAAACTACTGGCTTGGTCCGTTACTGTTAGATATTAGGCCAAAATCTCATTCTTTTCTAAAGTAAAAGCAAATGTTTGCAAATATCTTATTTTGATGAAACACAAAGATATTGAGTCTGCTTTCATGGAAGACTACAGAAATCTGAGAATATTTACAAAAGAGAGGTGCAAGGGATTTGGACAAATGTAAGCTAAAGACGGTGTCTTAACAATCTATTATCCAAACAGTTGATTAATTTGATAATCGATTAGTCGCCAATTAATCGATTGTTGCACCTCTACATTTCTCTTCTAAAAATGAATTTAAGCAAAAAGTTAACGATGTAAGTGTATGTAGTATACTGTAGATCACTGTTTCTTAAAGTGTGGTCTGCAGAACACCCACTCGCCATGATAATGTAGCCGATAAGTAGTTAACAAACCAAAAAAAGTTACACTGGTAATTTTTCAACTAAACATCTATTTCTTTCACTTCTTTTTTTAAGTTCTATTGCCACCATTGCAGTTTTCCTTTTAGCCCTTTGAAAAGGATATAGTGTAAATATCAACCAAAAAAAAACCAGCCAAAGAAAGCACAGGAAAACACTGAAAAGTACAGTATGGGGAGCAAGGGATCTTGAAATTCTCGGCAGAACTTCCAAACCATTCACATTCTCAGGGTCTACCCTGCAATTAGACTTGATCTGAAAACAGTTTGAGATGCGCTAGTATATAGAGTAGGAAGGATCCACCGACCAAACATTTGCACAAACATATTGTCTTGACAAATAATGCAACATTTTGATGGACACTGTCAGGTGGTAGTAAGATTAAGATGGTTTTGCTTTTTTTGTGGGTATGTAAAATAAATAATATATATATATATATATATATATATAATAATAATCAATGCTTAAGTGTGAACATCCATAGGTTTCAGTTTGTGGAGAACAACACGCTCACAAATATGATGTAGAACTGTTTACTTGTTAAACTCAGTTCAAGTGAAACGGACCCTGCTTTCTTACCTGGCCGTGACTGTAAAAGCCCGCAGTGCTGTTCATGTAAACCTGCGGCATGACCGGCTGCGGCCCGCTGAACATGTCCGGCCCTTGCTCGGCAAAGCGAGGCAAGGCCTGGTAATTGAAGCGCACGTCTCTCGGATCACAACTTGGCCACATCTGATCCATATTATTTTGTTTTTGTCGCGTTTGTCGCTCTCGCCCCCCGCGGCGCATGCATGCACATCTTCACGTAGCGCGCGCGCGGACGCGATGACGGAATTGACACAGTTTTGTAGGCGATAACATCAACTTTCACTTAATTGAAACGTATTCCGTGACACGTCCACCTACGCACACGTTTAAACTGTGCTAGAGCGCGTCATGTCATTATGACGTCCCACGTGTCAGGCGTCAGGATTTTCGATGCGCGGAGGGGAAAATTCCTGCACATTCTCCATTATTTTTTATTTAATTTTTTTTTTTTTTAAATCTACAACTGCGTGATTTATACTACGGGAATAAACTAAACGTTCAATGCAACACTATTAGTAATAATTAGAAGTAAGAGTAGAGTAACTGGAATACCGCTGTGGTTGAATATGTATATGAATATATCTGGAGTTCGGGAAATACTGTATACGTAAAGTGCCTTTCAATAATCTGGAAGGAGAACCATTTTTTTCCCATACAATAATGGAACACGCCGGTGTCAAACTCAAGGTCCCAGGGGCGACGTCGGCCCGCCACGTCATTTTTTTGTGGCCCGCAAAAGCAAATCATTTGTGTCAACCTCCATGATGCTTGCTAAAATCTTTCACAAAATGTAAAATTGTCATGTAATGAATAATAACACTGAGCTATTGCAGACATTTTTTTGTTACCAAATCCCTTGTCACAGTCACTTGAGCGATAATTGAACAAACGCGTATCCTTGACTTCCGATTCCAAAAGTAGTCATCTATCAATTTGTTGCGACTATGTAATACTACGATGAGGCAATGAAACATGAAACGGTTTCACAAAACTAGTTCAAACAAATACCATAAAAAGGATAGAAAATATTAGAAATAAATAATATTGGGACATCACTAATCCTCTTTTTAATACAATTTATACATTTCTTACTCATTCCAATTTTAATCATGGCTGCAGATTTGGAGTGAGTTCAATTCACCCAAGAAGTGGAGAAGGTAAGCTACACAAACTAATATTGTAAATGTTCAAACGGGTCATCCGTTTTCATCACGAGCCGTCTTTTCCGTCTCTACGACTGCTCAGAAAACCTCTTGGGCATTTTGGGATTCCCAGAATGAGTCAACGTCACACGTCAAAAGAGATTTAACGTGGGATTATTGTCTGATTTGCAGGACCGAAATGTTTACGCCTGCAAAATTCACTGACGTGTTCCGGTGCTTGTGTATACAATAAAACAGTTGATTCACTCGAGTTAATGAGTAAAGACTTGCATTAAGCTCAATGTTTTTCTAGTACCTGGTGGTATTCATCTCAGCACCCCTGTAGGCAGTTGTCACGAGTCACGATTCCGGTAAAACGGCCCACCCATGCAAACGTGACGTATTTGCCAACACACGATAACGATACAAATATTGTATCTATTTGATGGAAGTGTCGAAGAACTCTTGTGTTAATTAAGTGTTAATGATGTGAGGAGACATCACACTGACAAATGTTCTAATTAATAGAAATTATACTGTCTATATACCGCATGTATTTCTAGAAAATGAGAGAATTATGAACAGTTCCAAATCAACGTGGACAAGCAGTATAGTAGATCGTTGTAATATTTGAATGAGAATCTTCACAGGCATCGCAATATTTGCTTTCTTCTGATTGATACAACCTGTATTGGACCTGATTAGCGTTTGTCGGTGCACCTAACGTGGTCTGTGCATTAAAACAAAATAAAAAATTCTTAGAAACAATTACCTTTTTCAATGATAACTGCCACTAATTCAATTTCATTTCAAAATAATTTCGAAATTCCGTGGGGGTATGTCTTTACAGGGACTGATTTGCAACCCTCACCAAAGATTTGATGACCTGCAGTGCTCTGAAAGTCACAGCGTTATATACAAACCACCCAGAGTGCTCGCTAGAACTTCAGGTTTCCAAAGACCAGACAATTCTCAGTGACATTTATTGTTTTTATTTGACAACACTCGACAACATAAAATACTGGCGCAAAGAGTGAGAATGCTTTTCTGGTCACAGGCATCATGTTACTATTAACATCAGTGTAACATGTGATCAGTAGTAGAACAGGTAGAGTGAGGTACAAACTCAAGCTATACATATTTTCTTTTCATGACCAAGAAATTAGGGAGACATAAAATATTTGGATGTGAACAGCCAAAGGCAGCGTGGCTCAACCTGCGCACCCATGTAATAAGGCCCCTAATTTACCAACCTGTATACTTAACTAAATAATTTCCCATTACTAGAAGTGAAAGTCGACGCATCCCAGTGAGGAATATAGGCACGAACTGAATATTTCCTACATTATGCACATGTTTGCAAAAGCGTGTTCATATGAGTCAGTGGCACTCTCTCGAAACCTCCAGCATGTACAATTACTTTAATGGATGTTGTGCATTGTAGTATTCCTAATTTACTTCATGGGCCGGGTTACAATTTCCTTTACAGGGTCGCTACACCGGCGCAGCAATACAGACATTCAAATCAAAACAAACCTTCACAGTTGAAATTGAAGGTACATGGAAAAAGGAGGTTAAGTCTTGTACTATAGGTAGGTGGGGTACACCCTGAACTGATCACGAGTTAAATTATCATTATTATTATTTTTACATACACTATATGTAAATACGATGAGGCAATTATACATTTATATGGTGTCAGTGCCATAACAGGCCTCTGAAGGAAAACCATCCCACATAAAAAAGTTTGACACCCGTCAATGTACCCGTCATGACAATTCATGATGTATGCTGCTAAGTTTAGGTGCCGGGTACTCATTTGGGTCTCGAGCTGGAAATGTTTGGGAAACCTGCACTAGGGAAAGCTTGACAAAGTCCAAAGCAGAAATGTAAACCACTAAGACGTAGCATGAATCGTTTTAAGTGTGGCAAAGACACAAATGTACCTAACTAATAAGCCCTTTTATCATGGTGCAATCATTTTTTTCATATTGTATATTGTACTGGACTACTTCTAATGAAAAAGCAACTATGGGAATTAAAATGTTATAATTGTTAAGACGTTTAAAAATAATAATAATCAACACACTAGTCTTCGATGTTTTCAAGAAAGTTGAAGTCTTGTCAAAGAAATGAGACGATTCCGTATTAAGAATGCTGCAGAACAACATGTCGGTCTGTCTTAAAAATGTTATGGCAACACTGCTTTAACTGGCATTCTCCCATGTACATGTGAAACAAGAAATAAAGTATCATCTTGTTCCTTCTTTAGCAAGTTATTTAAATATGTATGGGGTTTGGAATAATTTTAACGAAATAATGGAAATTCACAATTCATGCCACTGATTCGCTTGTTTTTTACAAACCTTGCATTCAACATTTTGAGCATCCGTAAGTCCTAACACTATTCCCATTTTCAGTCTGCTAAACATCATATTGAATAATGATTAACAATTAAACACATTACACATCATAAATATTGCAGGAAAGCGAATCTAATAAATTATGGGTTTAAAAAAAAAAAAAAAGGCTTCTGATCTCAGCGCGAAACTGTACTCAGTTAATTCTCGGTGTGCCTTAGTGTAGTTTCTTAGGGGTATACACTGCCCCCTTGCTGTGGGCAGAGCTCCCAGCAGTAGAATGGGGCACTGGCCGGTCCTTACGCTTGGTCGACTCGACATCTTTCAGGCGTCCCATAATATCAGCTCGTCTTTTGCGGTTCAAGATGCAGAGTGGGCCAAACTCCGCATAAAAACTAAATAAAGGTGACATTGGGAAATGAATAAAGGCACACTTTGTGTCAAAACTGAAAATGCAGTACTATATAAAGGGAGTATCAACGGTAACCATAATCAACGTACCTTTACTTTTGGTCTGTACTTGAGGTAGGTTGTTCTGATTTGCAAACTAAAGGGAACAAAATTTTTTTAAAAAACATGCTTGAACATGTCTCATCACAACTGTAATCTGAATGGGGGCCTTCACCTGAGAAGTATGTGCAGGTAGGAGCCCAAGCCTGTGAAGATGTGCCACCAGGCATGGAACTGTGTCACCACTCCGACACCAGTTGGCAATGTTTGTCTACTGGCTCTATAATGCAGGAACAACACTATAAATGAGCCACCTCGTAACAATTGGAGGGCATTTCAGGGTTCCTACACATTTGAGATTTTCCAGATGCTAATTTCCAAACTTCTCAATAAAAAAATTGACAGTGTCTCTGCGTTTTAATCGCCCATTTCGTTTTCACCGCGTTGATTTAATCACTTTCGTTTGTGAGTTGATTTTTCTTTCTTAAAGACTAAACTCTTTGTGCCACTTCTTTGTCTTCATTGCCGCCCCCCCAACCCCCCAATTCCTCAGCAGCATCCCTCTAATCAAATGTGTTGTAGTCACCAAATGTGTTGGAATCACCAAATAAAGTAAATGATTAAATCACTCTATTGTTTCACTCATTTCTGTCCTCAGCGTACTTTACAGTTGACTTATCAGAAAATCTGATTTGTGTCACGTTGCTATGTTTGCTTGTATAATCTAACGCCTAAGGGTATTAATTTGGAACACTGGAATGATTTTTTTTTTTTGTCAGGAACTACTTGAGACATTCGAAGGGTGTACATTATCAGCGGTGGAATTTTCTGAGCCAATCAGAATCGAGTATGCCCTGGACAATGCATTAATTGCTAATCCCTTTATAAAAATTTACCTTAATGAGTCACAGAAGATATTGTCAATGTTCCACAGAAGAAAGCCTAACATGAATACACCTAAGGAGATGTAACACAAAGGCCGTAACCATGGGTAAACCCTATAAAAAAAAAAAAAAAAAAAAAAAAAAAAATCAGACAAAGGTAACAGTCAAGTTGTTATTTTTTATTGAATATTGATGAGGAGCAGTGATTTCCAATATGAATGTTTTTCTTGGCAAACTTACCATGTAACAATGAAGACAGATCGCATCACGAGACAAGCAACTAAAGCGCCATACATGACCTAAAAAAAGACAACCCATTTTGAACAGCAAGCAGTGGTTAAATGCGCTGTATTTGTAAAGTCTATTCATTTATTTTTATTTTTTTTGTAACTTGTACTCATTTTAAATTGAATGTCTGTATTACAGCACACCTCAAAATAATGACTTAACAATTTGAAATACGCGCTGAAATACTACCATCAAGATAAAACATTTTTTAGGATGATATATTTCTCAAAAACTATCACGATAAACGGTCATATCGGTTTTTTTTATGCCTCTGAAATCATGAAAAAATTAGCTGCAGGATTGTGCGGTTGGTCCTCTGAAGGCTCTTCACCTGTCAATCAAACACATTCACCGTAGCCAACAACTGGCTGAATAATAAGAATGCGCCCGCTGAGATGATGCTTAACAAACAGTTAACTTCCCCGTGTGTGTTAATTGGTGACTGACACACACACAACAACAACTTGGAACGAGGTGCTGACATTTTAAACAACATGGCCGCAGCGAAGCTAGCTATTTAGCTCCTTAGCTCGCTGGGTCTGGAAAAACTATCATGTCCATTATATGATACATCGATATAGTAATTATAGTGACAGGCCTGTATTTATACTGTATTTCCTGCATTTGCAAGGCTTGGTGCCGCCGCCAGATGGTACATTATACGTTAGACTTGCTGGTTTTCTCATGGCTGGCCACCCCCGTAGGTCCACACGCGCAATTCTACAATAAGAGAATTTAAGCTTTTATAAAGATAACGATGCTCATTTTTGATTGTTAGAAAATGTAATGTGTCCATAGTTTGTGGAGGTGCATTGCATTGCGCTCCATTGTGTCACACTGCCCGGTGTTTCTTGTTGTTCAGTTCTATTTGCACGAAGCACATTAGCTTGAAATGTTCTGTCATGTTTAGCAAGCATGACGTTGGCCGGGCGTTACATGCGGCACGCAGGCAAACCCAATGTTTACTCAAGCTACGTAAAACCAAAGGCACACTGAGCCCCAAAAGCAAACAACAAGCAAGACCATAGAGCAGAACACAAACTTACCTGGTGAAACACTGGTTCTTTCCACTGTAAGTAGATCTGCAACACAAAATCACATCAGAATATGAAAATGTGTAATTTGCAACAAGGGCCATGTACATAATGAGCAACAAATTGATGATGAATACTCACCACAGTTACTGTGATGCTAAAGATGAATAATAACGCTGCAGGAAACCAACTGATGTTGTTCCCTTGTTTGAAGCACTCATATCTGAAACAAGTTTTTTTTTTTTTTTTTTTTGAATGTTCATCTCGACACAGTACATAACATGCTGATTAAAAAAAAAAAATCCATTCATCATTATTAATTGTAGTCAAATGCTGTCAACACAAAATGATGAGATCGGTGGAATCATGACTTAAATTTTCAGAAGCTTGTGCTGCAGGCTGAGCGCTTCACAAATTAGCAAGGATAAGTGTCAGCTGAGAATGCAGATATGAAGTTATTTAGTCATAAAGAAACAGAAAATATGTTTAACCTAATCACTAGGCTTTACACAATCAGGATTTTCAGGAAGTTTAAAAAAACAAAAAAAACGATATCCGATCACACGATGGAGCAATGTGTCTATTTACGTGACTTGTTCCTTTATTGTATATACTTGTGTAGTGTATACTGTATCCATCCATTTTCTGTACCGTTTATCCTCACACGGGTCACGGGCGTGCTGGAGCCCATCCCAGCTCAAATTATTCTCTAGCATTTTAGAGAAAAGTTAAAACACCAATGACCTCTCGGGGGCATTCAAGGATTGGCCACTGACATAAGTTTAGGTCAAATCAACATTACATGACATAAATAATGGGCGCTAACTTACTGCAATTAAATTACTTTAATAAATACTGTTCATGACATGCTTACTCTAATGTTCTCATTGTCCCAGCTATATGGACGGCTGTTGTCCAGAGTTTGAGTCAGTTTGACTCCCCCCCACGCTGCGTGCAACAAGACACGTGACAAGGCTAAAAATAAACTAGCTTTTGGATTCAAACGCGACGAAGACGCGGAGTTAAATGTCTTGTGCGCAGCCAATCGATGACGTCATTGATCGGATCGGCGATTTATGACACAAAAGCCGATCATCATAAAATGCTAATTATCGGCCGATATAGATAACACCGATCAGATCGGCGTAAAGTCTACTAATTACTCATAACAAACAATAAAAAGCTACCAGTAACTTCATGATATATCTAAGGCTATGTTCACAGTGCAGGGCATGCTGCCCAATTCAGATTTTTTTGTTAAATCCAATTTTTTTATGCAGTCGTTCACATTACAGAAACAAATGTGGTTTCAATTGTGGAAGGAACAAGTCTGTGACGTCACACGCATGCGCACAAAGCCAGACGTCACTTTGAGCATGCGCACAACTGCGAGTGGGCGTGTTTACTGCAAACTGCACTTGTGTTGGATCCATATTTGATTTATATCCACATATGAATAAGGCTTGGGTCGGATATGAAAAAATCTGAACTATACTGTTCACATTGACAGGAACAAAATTAGATACATGTCACATTGGGCAAAAAAATCGGAATTGACCTGCAGTGTGAACATAGCTTAAGATAGTTCTTGTACCATCTGTCCCGATATGTATGGTGCCCGATGGTCAAACTCAAGGCGAACACAAATTTTAGAGTTTATTTTCCTGAAATGAGGGCTTGATTTCAAATTATACTGATATCAAGGGCCTTTTGATTTAAGGGTTTGATGTCCACTGTATTCAGAATCTTTCAAAGCACAAAAACCAAATGCTGTAGCCACTTACAGACAGTAGACAAAGACACACGTGCTGTAAATCATTGGCAACTCATCCAGTAGCTGCAGATGACAAAGCATATATTTGTGTCATCAATGCCGAATTTCTTCAGAATGAATGCATGCGACAACAATGTATTCACATTCACTGACAGTTGTTAAATGCTACTTAAACACCGCTCCTAATAGTTTGTGACACATTGGTAGTACCGGTAGTTGGCACGGAGGCGTCACACGGGACAAGAAGGCACACTCGGTTACCGCAGTACTTGTTTTTCATTTGATTGTTTTAAATTCATGACCTAGAAGTGCTTTTATACAAACATCTGCAGTGATTATGAGCCTGCTTGCGGAGCTGTGGAGTGCAGCCTCCAAGTGCTGCTGAGTAGTTAAAGCAGTCCTTACAGAGCAAAGCAGCTCATACTTATTTTATATAATTTTAGTTTTTCATTTTTACACAAATGAGGCATCAAAAGATGTGTCTTCATGGTGCCAGGTGTGATTGAATATGTTAAAATTTTGTGTTACCGTGGCGATGCAAATCCCCAAAAGCTAAGAATACACTCCCATTGTAAATGAATGGGGAGCCGTCGAAAGAGTGACCGCGACTCTGTTTTTCCCAGGCATGATGCTGTGGCATACAGGACCTGACATGCAAATGTTTTTTTTGTCTTATTTTGTTGACAAACTTGTGAGCTTTACCTTTTTGTCTGAAAAAAAAAACCCCACTTGCTCACAAACGTGTTACGTGTAATTAATATCTCAAATAGTTTACACCAGAGCAAATTGTTCGAAGTGCACGTTCTCAGTAAAAATACATACAAAATGGCAAGACATTCTGTGTTATTTTAATATACACATGCTTGGCAGGTGCAGCCAACAGCCAACCACCTGTCACATGGCTCAGCCCCTTGCTGTCATGTTCGGTGTAACAAACCCGGAGAATGGCTACCAAGAAAGTGATTGTGCTATCAAGAAATCTTAGATAAGTGAACACAGCAGCAATGAGCAAGTATGCGGGGGTCATCGTTGGGGTCACCGGGGAGCTGGAGCCTATCCTAGCTGACTTTGGACTGGTTGCCTGCCAATCACAGGTAAACAGACATTAACACATGTAAGGACAATATTTAATAATGGGTGAGGTGGAGTCTATCCTAGCTCATTTTGAACTGCTTTGCAGGAGCACATCAAACAAACAACCATTCACTTTACACCCATGTCTAAGGGCAATTTAGAGCCTTCAATGAACCTAACATGCGTGTTTTTGGAATGTTGTAGGAAGCCAGAACACCTGTAAGAAAACTCACACAAGCACAAAGAGAACATGCAAACTCCACACGGAAAGGCCGCAGCCCAGCTTTGAACCCCAAACCCATGTTTGCAACAGTCTTCCCAAGTTGAACTGCTTTAAGACTCCATTGTGTTGAAGTCAAAGTATAATTTTTTAAGTTTAAATAGTTAAGTCTAGGCATGCCCGACACGCAATAAATCTTTCACAAATGCGGGTTACAGACCTGCAACAGGTATCATGCCCAAATCGTTTCTTTCCATGGTAAACCGAGGACCCCCTGTACTTATATGCCTTTATGTGACATACTTCAACAAATAAGAAAATAAATGTTGAATACCAAAATCAGCTTAAAGGGAGTATGACATGAGTGCAAACAATCCTACCTTTTACGAACTCTTCAGTTTTCTGTCGTACACTTTTATGAACAATATTGTTACAAAAGGTATAAGAATGCACTGGCGAATGAGGAACAATGATGAACTGGCACATTAGATAAAAGAATTAGCCTCGTCATCACTAGTCACTTTTATATAACTACAGTATAGAGTTTCACTTTATTTCATTCAGCATACCTGCATCTCATAGAGCAGTGTCATGTGGAAGCACCAGGAACCAACGCCAACAGCTGGGTGACACACAATTTTTTTAAAAATGTCACTCGTCTTGATGAAACGTTATGACGTAAGAATGTTTTGACTGCTGTGACAATGACTCTAACACTGGCAGCTGTTGTAATAACAATGATACTGGGAAAAAAGGAAATTGATTTGAGTTAACCTGCAAGTCCAAGGAAAGAGCAGATGTAGCAGAGCTCAAGGCCATCACGGAATGTCTGGATGGCCCCACAAATGGGAGGAAGAATCATAATCAGGTTGCTGACAGTGTTCCCTGCACAGGCCAGCAAACAGGCGCATTACAGTCAGATGAGACGAGCACCGTGCGTCTGTTATTGGGCAGCAGAAGATTGTGAGAGTTCAAGGACATGTTAAGCCGTCCACTTGGAGCACCACAAACAGCCTTGGTATCTTATTGCTGAAACCCAATCACTGCACCAGCGGGTCATGCGCAAAAGCTTTGGATGGATTTTCTCTTACTACTCAGACATGTACACATTTTAGAATATTTATCTTACATAATGATCAGTTTTATGATTTACAACAGTACTTTACTCATTTATTAGACCCCAGCCCAATGTTAGGTTTATGCCACAGTATTGATAATTACCCAAATCATTATGTATGTTTCTGTAAACAGTTACCACACCAGTATGTCGAGGTTATTTATGTGAAATTATTATTATTAGTAGTAGTATTGTTTAGTATTTTTTTAAATTAGTTTTAATGTTAAAATATAATTATTATTGCTATGTGTGGTTTTGAAATGTAATGAAATAGGGTCACATGCGTGTTGGAGCCTATCCCAGTTGACTCTGGGTGAGAGGCGGGTTACAAGCCGAACTGGTCGCCAGCCAATCACACGGCACATGCTGTATAAACAAACAACCATCCGCACTCGCATTCACACCTACGGGCAACTTTGAGTTTTCAATTAATCTACCATGCATGTTTGTGGGATGTGGGAGGAAACCGCAGTACCCGGAGAAAACCCACGCATGTGATCCAATGATGATGGACCACAACACCAGATGGTATTTTTGGTTCACTGCTGGTGATAATTTTAAGTGTTGCTTTAATTTCATGAATATAAAGGGGACTCAAATAGACAGTGAATATTTAATTTGACAGTAAGCTTCAACCAAGCATCTTTTTCAAGTGTTTTTGTTTCATACAGAAATAAAAAATAGTGCATTCTCAGCGGGAGTTCATTCACAGTGCACAGTGAGCACACAATAGTTTATTATACGTATAGTTGGGGGGGGGGGGGGGGAACAATATATGCAGTGTTATCATCACTTTAGATGTCAGAAAGGCTCCCAATGTTTTTTTTTTCCCAAATCTTTTTGTATGGTAAAGAAAATAATATTGAAGGGGGAATTAAGAGGTATAGCGCAACTTTTGACTACATCAGTTATTTGATTTATTACTACATGAGTCCATGTAGTGGAGAGCTCCAAAGTTATCAACACTTCTGCCTGGGTGCGGTGATGTGCAAACACGCAAAAGACCTTATCAGTTTTAAAACTAGAACAACTTAGCAGTATTTTCTCAACGGACACACGTTCTATTTAACTGCAGGAGTCTGATGAAGACGCTGATAATAGATAGACTTTGGTCACTGTCACTTTTATAATCTGTATAAAATGACTACTTCTTGATTACTTTGCACGTCTGCAATGAGCAATGCAGAAAGAGCACAAGAAAAAAAAAAACATTGAGAGATGGATTTGAAGTATATTCGTTGAGGACGATTTCAGCATTGTTTAAACTGCCTTCCGGACAGCCACTGTTACCTGAATGACTGTTACAATGCCAAAGCTCCCTGTGTCATCGGTATAAACAAAAGCTCCAACTGTCAGTATGGAGATGCATGGGTTTTGAGAACATTTCTTTTTTTTTTTTTTTTTTTTTTTTTAAATCTATGATTACGGGTACCTTGAGTAGGTTTATGAATGAAAACATGACAGATCCTACACTCACCAGTCACATGAGTGACTTGACACCTGCAGCGTTGAATGAGGGTAGGACTCACTTATTGATGCATTATTCTCGTTGTAGTTTGCAGTGGCGTAGATCTGCACTGCATCATAATTACCTTATTGACATTGGCACAGAGGTGCATCTTATAAAGTGATTGTTAACAAAGAGTACACGCGTATGTATACCATTCTTTGCACGTGTATGCCCATTCACGTGCAAAGGATGGGTTGCTATCAATGTGAACATCCAGTCCAGAGCAAATCTGTTTTGAAGCAATTGTTTCTTGACAAACCAGTTTTTGTTTTTGCGGGAAGGTTTTGTTTCTTTCTTTGTGTCGTGGAACACCGGTTGTGCTAGTATATGGAATAATATCGCTATCATGGGAAAGAAATATAAGCACAGCATGTTTCGGCGTGGGACGGACTCATTTTGTGTGCTCCGACTCCGGAACGTTACATGTCGTCTGAATGGTGGCGTTGTACTCACAGAATTCGGCGATGTAGTAGGAGACGACATAATTCTCCTCGCACCAGTCGAGCGTGGAAGTGGGCCGGCCCCAGTATCCCTGCCTGTCCGACGAGGGAGCCATGATGGAAGCGGAGGAGGTTGTGTGGCCGCTAACGGATTTGCAGTGCCATCCGTGGCGTTCTCCTCTCACTGATGTCACTGAGCTACAAAAAAAAAGACACACACAAGCAAGCAGAACGTTTGTTTTCCGTCACACTTTCCCGTCACTCTTCGACGCTTTACGTGACCCACGTCCCAATGGCGGGACAAACGTTGGCGCTGCAGTACGGTTTCCTACTGCGGTCAAGCCAGCCTCCACTCGTAAAGTAGCAGTCAAGCCAGCCGCCCCTAATTTTGTTCATACTAGGCATTACGGTAATAGGTCGCCAACTCGCGGCGAAGCCACCTTCAAAATAAAAGCTTCCCAATAATACGGACGCCAGTGCTCTTCGGTTAAGGAATGCAACCAGCAAAGTTAATTTGAATCTTGAGATACATTACATACATACATACATAAAAAAATTACTTTATTTGACATCTTAGGAAAAATAAATGGCAATGGACTGCACTTATATAGCACTTTATCTACATCATCACAGTGGCCAAAGCGCTTTACAAAGACTCATATTCACACACACATTTATATACCAATGGGCGACTGCTGCCATGCAAGGCGCTGTCATGCCCACTGGGAGCAAATTAGGGTTCAGAGTCTTGCCATGCGGACAGTCGTAGCAGGGATTCGAACCTGTTCTGCCTACTGAGCCAAAGCCACCCCAACATAATCCCATTGGTATCGCAAGACAAGTCCAGATCTGTGTGACAGACCACCAAGGACTCCACGAAAAGAGGTTTGATGAAGATCTGATATTGTATTTCAAAATAAAAATCTCTGAAAACTGCATGTTGATTTCATTACCCCTGACTGAAAAAATCTGTTAAATCGTTTTAATGAGATATTGCAACACCGGTCCAGTATGTGGGGACATTACACCTCCGCAGATCTGCAACAATAGAGATCCCATCGAAATCTGATGTGGCATTTCAAAATAAAAGACTTTTGAAATTGATATACTTCACTGTCATGATCACGGATTTCAAAAATTAATTAAGAAAAAATATGTTAGTTATCACAACACCAGTCCAGTTCTGGGGGACACTACACCACCCCAGGTCTGCAACAATAGAGGTCCCATCCAAATCTGATGTGGCATTTCAAAATAAAAGACTCTTGAAATTGGTGTATTTCACTGTCATGATCACGGATTTAAAAAATTCTTTAAAAGAAATCTGCTAGTTATCACAACACCAGTACAGTTCTGGGGGACACTACACCACCCCAGGTTTGCAACAATAGAGGTCCCATCCAAATCTGATGTGGCATTTCAAAATAAAAGACTCTTGAAATTGGTATATTTCACTGTCATGATCACGGATTTCAAAAATTCTTTAAAATAAATCTGTTAGTTATCACAACACCAGTCCAGTTCTGGGGGACACTACACCACTCCAGGTCTCCAACAAAATTGGTCCCACCCAAATCTGATGTGGTATTACAAAATAAAGGTCTCCTGAAATTGGTATATTTCACTGTCACTACCACTGCTTTAAAACATTCATTTAAAAAAATTACGAGATATCGCAACACCAGTCCAGTTGTGGGGGACACTACACCACACCAGGTCTCCACTAAAATAGGTTTGATCAAGATTTAAAAAAAAAATAGAAAACCGTCTTTCTTGTAACTATTTAAAATATAAAATATATATATTTTTAAAAATTCCTTCCAGTTACTGATGGTGTCGTGGTTCATTTGCCTGACTTCAATGCAGCCAGCGTGGGTTTGGTTCCCACTCAGTGATGGTCTCTCCAGTGTATGTGCCCTGCGACTGACTGCCGACCAGCTCAGGGTTTTTTCTGTCTTTTGCCCACACTCAGTAGGGGTAGGCTGACCCCGCGACTCAGCAGGATAAGTGCTGTTGAAATGGATGGATCCATGCATGTCTTCCTTCCAGTGTCAGACTGGCATGAGAAATTACTTCAATGGTTAAAGCGTTAATGTTGATACCCAAAATCCTATTTAATGATAAAACAATCTGGGTTTTTTACAGATTGCAGATATATTACATCAAATGGTGATGGCAGTAATGTAGTAGCATCCTGTAATTGTCTCCTACATGTATGACGGGTAAAAGGTGTTGCGATACAAACAGGATTATTTGTAATTATTTCTGAAAAGAAGTCGTATTGACATAGATTTTTTTTAATGAATGTTTTAAATCAGGCGGCACGGTTTACGACTGGTTGGAGCGTCTGCCTCACAGTTCTGAGGAGCAGGGTTCAATCCCTGGCCCCGCCTGTGTGGAGTTTGCATGTTTTCACCCGTGCATGGGTGGGTTTTCTTCGGGCACTCCGTTTTCCTCCCACATCCCAAAAACATGCATGCTAGGTTAATTGACAACTCTAAATTGCCCATAGGTGTGAATCTGAGTGTGGATGGTTGTTTGTTTGTATGTGCCCTGCGATTGGCTGGCAACCAGTTCAGGGTGTACCCTGCCTCCTGCCCGATGATAGCTAGGATAGGCTGCAGCACGCCCGCGACCCTAGTGAGGAGAAGCGGCTCAAAAAAAGGATGGATGGATGGATGTTTTAAATCAGTGACAGTGACAGTGAAATATGAATATTTCAGGAGAATTTTATTTTGAAATGCCACATCAGATTTGGCCCCTCCTTGAGCTGTCCCCTTATTGTGGTGGAGGGGTTTGTGTGTCCCAATGATCCTAGGAGCTAATTTGTCTGGGGCTTTATGCAAACAGGTCCTAGGTGAGGGACCAGACAAAGCACAGCTCCAAAAACCCCTATGATGACAAACAATTCAGGAAGACATTTTCCCTTGCCCGGACGTGGGTCACCTCTGGAGCCATGCCTGGAGGTGGGGCTTGAAGACGAGCGCCTGGTGGCCGGGCCTGCACCCATGGGGCCTGGCCGGGCAGAGCCCAAAAGGGTAACGGGGGTCCCCCTTCCCATGGGCTCACCAACTGTGGGAGGGGCCATCGGGGTCGGGTGCAGTGTGAGCTGGGCAGTGGCCAAAGGCAGGGACCTTGGTGATCCCATCCCTGGCTGCAGAAACTGGCTCTAGGGACGTGAAATGTCACCATCTCTGGCAGGGAAAGAGCCCAAGCTGGTGTGCGAGGTCGAGAAGTTCTGACGAGATATAGTCGGGCTCGCCTCCACGCACGGCTTGAGCTCTGGTACCAGTCCTCTCGAGAGGGGTTGGACTCTCTTCCACTCTGGAGTTACCAACGGTGAGAGGCGCCGAGCAGGTGTGGGTATACTTATTGGACCCTGGCTGGGCGCCTGCACGTTGGGGTTCACCTCTGCGGATGAGAGGGTAGCCTCACTCCGCCTTCGGGTGTTGTTTGTGCCTATGCACCAAACAGAAGTTCAGAGTACACACCCTTTTTGGAGTCCTTGGAGGGGGTGCTGGAGAGTGCTCCTGCTGGGGACTCCTTTGTTCTGTTGGGGGACTTCAATGCTCACATGGGCAATGACACTGAGACCTGGAAGGGTGTGATTGGGAGTAATTGGCTCCCCTCAATCAGAACCTGAGCGGTGCTCTGTTATTGGACTTCTGTGCTCATCACGGATTGTCCATAACGAACACCATGTTCAAGTAAAAGGGTCCCCACATGTGCACTTGGCACCAGGACACCCGAGGTCGCAGTTCGATAATCGACCTTGTGGCCTGTGTCATCGGACTTGCGGCCGCATGTCTTGGACACTCTGGTGAAGAGAGGGGCAGAGCTGTCAACTGATCACCACCTGGTGGTGAGTTGGCTCCGATGGTGGGCAAAGATGCCGATCCGACGTGGCAGGCCCAAACGTATTGTGTCTGCTGGGAACGTCTGGCAGAATCCCCTGCCAGAAGGAGTTTCAACTCCCACCTCCGACAGAACTTTGCTCATGTTCCGGGGAAGGTGGGGGAAATCGAGTTCGAGTGGACCATGTTCCGCGCCTCCATTGCTGAGGCGACCGATCGGAGCTGTGGCCGTAAGATGGTCGTTGCCTGTCGTGGGTGTGTTCCAACTACAGGGGGATCACATTCCTCAGCCTCCCTGGTAAGGTCTATTCGGGGGTGCTGGAGAGGAGGGTTCATCGTGAAGTCGAATCTCAGATTCAGGAGGAGCAGTGTGGTTTTTGTCCTGGCCGTGGAATGGTGGACCAGTTCTGTACCCTCGGGAGGGTCCTCGAGGGTGGATGGGAGTTTGCCCAACCAGTCTACATGTGTTTTGTGTACTTGGAAAAGGCGTTCAACCGTGTACCTCGGGGAGTCCTGTGGGGGGTGCTTCGGGAGTATGGGGTACCGAACGCCCTGATACGGGCTGTTCGGTCCTTGTACGACCGGTGTCAGAGTTTGTTCCGCATTGGCGGCAGTAAGTCAGACTCGTTTCCGGTGAGGGTTGGACTCCACTAAGGCTGCTCTTTGTCACCAATTCTGTTCATAACTTTCATGGACAGAATTTCTAGGCGCAACCAAGGCGTAGAGGGGGTCTGTTTTGGTGGCCTCAGTATTGCAGCTCTGCTTTTTGCAGAGCATGTGGTTCTGTTGGCTTCATCAAGCCATGATCTCCAACTCTCACTGGAGCAGTTCGCAACCGAGTGTGAAGCTGTTGGGATGAGAATCAGCACCTCCAAATCTGAGAACATGGTCCTCAGTCGGAAAAGGGTGGCGTGGCCTCTCCAGGTCGGGGATGAGATCCTGCCCCAAGGGGAGGAGTTCAAGTACCTTGGGGTCTTGTTCAAGAGTGAGGGAAGAATGGAACGGGAAATCAACAGGCGGATCGGTGCAGCGTCTGCAGTGATGCGCACTTTGTATCGGTCCGTTGTGGTAAAGAAGGAGCTAAGCCGAAAGGCGAAGCTCTCGATTTACTGGTCGATCTACATTCCTACCCTCAACTATGGAAAGAATGAGATCCTGGATGCAAGCGGCCGAAATGAGTTTCCTCCGCAGGGTATTTGGGCTCTCTCTTAGAGATAGTGTGAGAAGCTCGGTCATCCGGGAAGAGCTCAAAGTAGATGCTCCTCCGCATTGAGAGGAGCCAGATGAGGTGGCTGGGGCATCTGATTCGGATGCCTCCCGGACGTCTCCCTGGTGAGGTGTTCCGGGAACGTCCCACCGGAAGGAGACCCCGGGGAAGTCCCAGGACACGGTGGAGAGACTATGTTTCTCGGCTGGCCGCATCGGGATCCCCCTGGAAGAGCTGGATGAAGTTGCTGGGGAGAGGGAAGTCTGGGCTGGGCGTCCCTGCTAAAGCTACTGCCCCCGCGACCCGACCTCGGATAAGCGGTAGAAAATGGATGGATGGATGGACATCAGATTTGGGTGGGACCTCTTTTGTTGGAGACCTGGGGTGGTGTAGTGTCCCCCAGAACTGGTCTGTTGTTGTGATAACTAACAGATTTTTTTAAAGACTTTTTTTAATCCGTGATCATGACAGTGAAATATACCAATTCCAGTGGACTTTTATTTTGAAATGCCACTGTCAGATTTTGATGGGACCTCTTTTGTTGGAGACTTGGGGTGCTGTAGTGTCCCCCAGAACTGGACTGGTGTTGTGATAACTAACAGATTTTTATTTAAAAAAAATTGAAATCTGTGATCATGACAGTGAAATATACCAATTTCAGTGGACTTTTATTTTGAAATGCCACATCAGATTTTGATGGGACCGCTTTTGTTGGAGACTTGGGGTGCTGTAGTGCTCCCCCAGAACTGGACTGGTGTTGTGATAAGGAACAGATTTGTTTTAATGAATTTTTGAAATCTGTGATCATGACAGTGAAATATACCAATTTCAAGAGTCTTTTATTTTGAAATGCCACATCATATTTTGATGGGACCTCTTTTGTTGGAGACATGGGGTGGTGTAGTGTCCCCCAGAACTGGTCTGGTGTTGTGATAACTAAGAGATTTTTTTAAAAGAATTTTTGAAATCCGTGATCATGACAGTGAAATATCCCAATTTCAAGAGTCTTTATTTTGAAATGCCACATCAGATTTTGATGGGACCTCTTTTGTTGGAGACCTGGGGTGGTGTAGTGTCCCCCAGAACTGGACCGGTGTTGTGATATCTCATTAAAAACATTTAACAGATTTTTTCAGTCAGGGATAATGAAAGCAACGTGCAGTTTTCAGAGATTTTTATTTTGAAATACAATATCAGATCTTCACCAAACCTCTTTTCGTGGAGTCCTTGGTGGTCTGTCACACAGATCTGGACTTGTCTTGCGATACCAATGGGATTATGTTGGGGTGGCTTTGGCTCAGTAGATAGAACAGGTTCGAATGCCTGCTACGACTGTCCGCATGTCGAAGTGTCATTGGGCAAGACACTGAACCCTAATTTGCTCCCTGTGGGCCTGGCAGTGGCTCGCATGGCAGCAGTCGCCCATTGGTTTTTGAATGTGTGTGTGAATGTGAGGCTTTGTAAAGCGCTTTGGGCACTGTGATGATGTAGATAAAGCGCTATATAAGTGGAGTCCATTACCATTTATCATTCCTAAGATATCAAATAAAGTAAATTTTTTAATGTATGTTTGTATGTATGTAATGTATTTCAAGATTCAAATTAACTTTGCTGGTTGCATTCCTAAACCGAAGAGCACTGACGTCCGTATTATTGGGAAGCTTTTATTTAGAAGGTGGCTTCGCCGCGAGTGGGCGACCTATTACCGTAATGCCTAGTATGAACAAAATTAGGGGCGGCTGGCTTGACTGCTACTTTACGAGTGGAGGCTGGCTTGAGCGCAGTCACTGACTCGGTTTCCAAATACAGCGTTTATCCGCCGAGTTATGAAGGTTCCTATATAGTGT
Source organism: Phycodurus eques (assembly GCF_024500275.1). Classification (NCBI taxonomy): domain Eukaryota; kingdom Metazoa; phylum Chordata; class Actinopteri; order Syngnathiformes; family Syngnathidae; genus Phycodurus; species Phycodurus eques. The sequence continues at coordinate 3,334,945 of NC_084541.1, forward strand.
GTTCAGGCGGGTTTTTCCCTGGAAGTCCCTAACAAAACCCGGCACTGTTGAAGGAAAATGAACTTTCATTCGAAAACCCTTCTTTGACGCCAGAATGAGCGCGTTCTCAATTACGTTCATCAAGCAGAAATGACCTAAATTCAATTCACGTTCACACAAAATATGAACTAGTTCATGAACTTTCGTTCATCAGACTCATTCAGGTACAACACTCACTGAGAGTATGTATGTTCCCTGTGATTGACTGGTGACCAGTCGAGGGTGTCGTTTGCCTTTCGCTGAACACAACAAGCGATATAACAATGGGTGGATGGAAATGTGATTCCCAACCATTGTGCGCGTCATATTCGTGTACCGTGAGAGATCATCACGTGTGGCGCAGGAAATTATCCAATTCCACTTAATTGCTCTGGAAATTATGATACATTTTCTAAAAACAATGTAGTTTTGTTGATCTATCTTTGCCAGCGATGTAGCGTGACAGGCAGAACAATTAAATGCTCTTCCACTGGATGGCAGAAGGTACAATTAATCTGTGTCGGGTTGACCATCATTATTTAAGTACGAGATATTTTGTGACATATTGGTTTGGTGGACGCAGTGAGATTTTTTTTTGGTAATGTAAAATATGTGCCTTGACGCAATAAAGGTTGTAAAACACTGCATTGGGGACTATATTGAGAGTGATAAGTGGGCCCAAGTGAGCAAAACAAAGAGTGAAATGCCCCCCCTCCTGAATATGGATGAGCTCTCGATGGTTACTCACTAAACTCCAGTCGTCTGTGTATTCCGCCATGTGGTAGCATGTTGTTATTATCCGCCATCGTCGCTGCCAGGATGGTGAAGCAGTAACAATAAACACACTGTAAGTTGGACTTTTAAGGTGGAAGCTATGCAGCGCCCGTGTGCATGCAATGTGCTTTTTTTTTTTTTTTTTTTTTTTTTTTTCTTTTTTTTAAATGTGTGTCGATGCTTGCTCGGTGTTGCTAACGAGTAGCGGTCTGATGTGTGAGTGAGGCGCTGTTGTCTTGGTTACTTTAAACTGCTCTTTTTTTGTCTGTGAAGAATTGCAGGGGGAATATCAGGTGGTAGAAACGTCTATTTCTTTCGGAGTTAGCTTGCATCTCCGTGGACGACAGTCGGCGAAGCTAAATGTTGATGTTAGCATAGCGATGCTAGCAAGTGAAGCGTAGGTAGGAGGTTCGGAGATTCAGGCCTTTTAAATCATCGTGTTAGTTCTAAAAGTGGACTTTGTTTGTTACCCGATTACCTCGGACAATCTTTATTTTGTGTCTAAAACCAGCAACGACTTGTGTTGCTAGCTCTGTCGTTACACAATAATAATTTAGCTCTGGAGGTACTACAACAGCTGTAATGTTTTGTTTTTCCTCAAACGTCGCCTGTAATTTATTTCACATCTGTCTCACATTAAAATAACCACACTGTGTACACATTTAGTGGTGTACCACCGGTCTGTTATATAGTGGCATTCCCGTGAAAATGGCCGTTCATAAAGGAAAAGACTGATTAACAGGCAAGGTTGCATGAAACGGCAAAGGCCTGGGTATGGGTAAAGGTGCATGGAAGGATACAGGTGATGTTTAAAGCTGAGATAAATGGAAAGATACTGTACATGCAACTGTGCATGGGAGGGTAGAGGCAAGGATGTATGAAAGGATAGAGGAAAGTATGCATGAAAGGGTACTGGCAATGGCGCAAGGAAGGATAACAGCTAGGATGCATAAATAGATAAGTCTAGTATGGTGACTGTTTTTCCTATTCTTATATTAATCTTTTGACTTTTATGTAATTGAACTTAAATTTGTACCCGTCTTTACTAAGGGTTACTATTACTTTTCTATGCCTGCCTTAAAAAATGCTCAAGCCCCAAGGAGCTGGGATTCAGTGTTATTAGACGTGGTAGCCTCAAGGTTGACGTCATCCTAAAGAGTGTGGGACTACATTGGATTAGGTCAAATTATAGAAAGAGTCAAGGACCACGAGGAGCCCATCCATTTTCTGAGCCGCTTCTCCTCACTAGGGTCGCGGGCGTGCTGGAGCCTATCCCAGCTATCATCGGGCAGGAGGCGGGGTACACCCTGAACTGGTTGCCAGCCAATCGCAGGGCACATACATACAAACAAACAACTATTCGCACTCACAGTCACACCTACGGGCAACTTAGAGTCTCCAATTAATGCATGTTTTGGGGATGTGGGAGGAAACCGGAGTGCCCGGAGAAAACCCACGCAGGCATGGGGAGAACATGCAAACTCCACACAGATGGGGCCGGGGATTGAACCCGGGTCCTCAGAACTGTGAGGCTGACGCTCTAACCAGTCGCCCACCGTGCCGCCACCACGAGGAGCCCCCCGACCCAATTAAAACCTTAGCAGCACGCACGGATGAAAAAAAACAGCAAACACAGAAACCCCTACACATAGTCAAATGCAGGCACAGGATAAGTCACTGGACACAGTTCAAATCTTACCAGCACACATTTTGAGAACATCAGTAAATGCAGCTAGACAATTAGCATACGATTAAACAACAAATCCAGACTTGGATTATCATGACATCAGCCCTTCCAGGACTGACCAATCACAGAAAAAGTTATTGTCCAAAGTGACGATCTCCAGCCTTTGTGTTGGGACGGGACCCTGATTTCGTCTGGCCCTGCCTTAGGTCCCTACCATCCTGACTTTAGCAGAAGGATACAGACAATGATAAAAGATGAGATAAATGGAAAGATGCATGACAAACTGCAAACAATGTTTCATGAAAGGATGCAGATAAGGATGCATAAATGTGCTCAGTCAATGGTACATAGAAGGATAAAGGCCAGGATATAAGTATGGTTACACTAAAGGGTACAGGCAAGGCTGCATGGAAGGGTACGAATAGTGTTGAAAGCCAAATTACACGGGATGATTCATGCTCGGATGCATGGCAGAACACAGGCAAGGATACAGGGCAACAGTAAAAGGATTTCAAGTACTGCTAATTTGAATACCAAATTGGTGCAACAGTTCTTTTTAAAGGATGGAGGTTGTGGGATAACAATATATAACCTTAAATAATTATCTTTAACTTTTTTTGTTCACTTTAGATGATGCTGATCTGTGCAAAAAGAGATGGTGTGTTAGGTTACAGTGGGTGTCATTGCAATACATTTTTCAAGACTAATTTGTGTAAAAACAAAATCTCTTATTACAGGTAAAAAATGGCCGACAAAAAGGGAAACACTGTCACTCCAATTAAAACACTAACAAGGAAGGCAAAAGAAGTACGAAAGAAAGAGGTAAGGGTATTATAATTGTTCAAAATGACTTCCAACTGAAAAGGTAATGTTTTAAAAAAAAATTGTTATAAACTGTATTGCATGATTGCTTTGGTATTCTAGGAGCAAGAAAAGGCAGCTGTTGTTTTTGAAGAATTTTTAGCGTCATTTGAGCCCAGCCAGAAGAGTGGAGTGAAAACCTTTGTCCGCGGAGGCATCGTGAATGCAACAAAAGGTCAGGACTTGCTACACTACCCCTCAGATCTAATTTTATTAGAATATGAAAATACTAAATACTGTGTGATTTTTGACATGCATACTAAAAAAAAGTAAGAGCTCTTCGGTACATTACAGAGCAGATCTCGAATACAAATAACTTCATCAATACAACCCCATCATTTAAATGTCACCTGCAAATTTAGCAGGAGGACTAAAGCTCAACTGCCTTAATTGTTAGTGTTTAAGGACTACTTTTCCTCTTGCAGATGAGGAAGCAGCAGAGGTTACCAAAAGTAGGCTTTATCGACCTCCCTCAAAGTTTGTTCCTCTATCTGAAGATGTTCCACAAGCATCATCTACCGAGAGCAAAAAGTCTGTAAGTCTGTAACCATGTGAATATCCAAATTTAGCTGTTGCATTTATTCAAAACCAAAAATCAGTGGCATGTACAATGGGTCCTCTGATTCATAGGCTTTTAAAAGAAAGCCAGAAGGAAAGAAGAAGAGTAACCTAGAGCTCTTCAAAGAGGAACTAAAGCTGTGAGTCTACACACAAGTTCCCCGTGCAGTGTTTTGCTTAAACTCTGTCTTTTAAATAATATCCTTGTACGTCTGTTTTGAAAAATATATAGAATTCAAGAAGAGCGTGAGGAAAGACACAAAAGAAAGCAAAATGAACCAGCTGGTGGAGGAGGATACGGACTTCTGGAATCACCATTGTTAGGACGACCAAGTAAGAAACCTACCATACACTAGATTGACAAACTCATTGGGACGCTGGACATTTCACCTACAAGAAGTCAAAATACAAGAAAATCTGGGATTAGTCCCGTACCTAATATGTTCTGTATGGGAACCCTTGAAGTTGCTCAGTCATGTTGCATAATTCTCCCTGCATTTGACTCTTGTGATGTTCATGATGGACAACTAATTTTGAACCAAAGTCAACAAGGTGAAGACTAAGTATTGTAGTCCAACCCTTGATTGATTTTTTTTTTTCAATTTGAATTAAGCACTGCCTCACTAAACCTCATTGTGTTCCACAGCATTTTATGATGACCCAACAGTGCCGACCACCACTAACCTATACATCAGCTGCATAAGTCCAAAGGTAAGCCTCACAGTAGACCACGTATTGACCTCATTGTAGCATTGCAGCTTACACAAAGCAAGCTGTTGTTTCTTAGATGAATGAAGAGATACTTTGCAAAGAGTTCGGTAAGTATGGTCCTCTGGCCAGCGTGAAGATAATGTGGCCCCGGACAGACGAGGAGCGCTGCAGGACTTCCAACAGAGCCTTTGTGGCTTTCATGACACGGAAAGACGCTGAGCGAGCTTTGGCAGCCCTTGATGGTACTTTTATAAACATGCTCCTATCTTCCATTATTCTCATAACAATGCCTGATAATGGTGGTTCTTTTGGGGGTTCTAGGTAAAGTGATTATGGGGTTTGAAATGAAGCTGGGATGGGGCAAACCAGCTCGAATTCCACCACAGCCGCTGTACACTCCAGCAGGGGTGAGGGCTGCGCCGCCACCCCAGTCTGGTCTTCCTTTCAATGCTCAGCCAAGGGATCGCTTTCGAAATGACTTTACCAAACCCCTGGCCTTGTCCCAAGTAGATCTCCACAAGGTAACGTCTTGCTCTATTGGCTTTATGCATGCGCATGATATCAGAGCAGTATGCCAACTGGACACTTCATTGGGTACACCTGCACATTTCATGAGCAGTTTAAAAAAAAAAAAAAAAAAAAGTATCTACAAAGCACTTGGTGTTGATTTAAACTTTCAGGTTGTTATCAATTTAACTATGTTTATACAATGTCTGACAGTGTCAGTCAAAACTGTGCATCATTATCTTTGTACAGGGAAATAAACATTTTTATACATTTCGTGTTGACTGTTAGAGATTTCCAACGACTGTGCTGCGGGATAATTATCCAATTTGACTTACTGTAATTTCTCGTGTATAGTCCGCACCCATGTATAATACCACCCCCAAAGTTGACCTCAAAATTCTGGAAAACCCTTCTACCTATGTTTTGTTAGTTTTTTTTCAAATAATTATTCAAAGTTAAATACTTTATTTGAACACGTAATACTATCTTTTTATTTACTTGCTCTTATTTTGAAATTCACAGATAAATCATGTTCAACCTATATTTAATTGAATACACTACAAAGACAAGATATTTAACGTTCAAACTGATAAACTTTATTGTTTTTAGCAAATAATCATGAACTTAGAATTTTATGGCTGCAACATGTTCCAAAAAAGCTGGGACAGGTGGCAAAAAAGACTGAGAAAGTTGAGGAATGCTAATCAAACACTTGTTTGGAACATCCCACAGGTGAACAGGCTAATTGGGAACAGGTGGGTGCCATGATTGGGTATAAAAGGAGCTTCGCTGGATTGCTCAGTCATTCACAAGCAAATATGGGGCGAGGTTCACCTCTTTGTGAACAAGTGCGTGAGAAAATAGTCGAACAGTTTAAGGGCAATGTTCCTCAACGTACATTTGCAAGGAATTTAGGGATTTAATCATCTACGGTCCATAATATCATCAAAAGGTTCAGAGAATCTGGAAAAATCACTGCATGTAAGCGGCAAGGCCGAAAACCAAGATTGAATGCCTGTGACCTTCGATCCCTGAGGCACTGCATCAAAAACCGACATCCATGTATAAAGGATATCGCCACATGGGCTCAGGAACACTTCAGAAAACCAATGTCAGTAAACACAGTTCGGCGCTACATCCGTAAGTGCAACTTGAAACTCTACAAAGCTAAAGCCCCATTTATCAACAACACCCAGAAACCCCGCCGGCTTCTCTGGGCCCGAGCTCATCTAAGATGGAGTGATGCAAAGTGGAAAAGTGTTCTGTGGTTCGACGAGTCCACATTTCAAATTGTTTTTGGAAATTGTGGTCGTGTCCTCCGGGCCAAAGGCACCATTAATGCTGAAAGGTACATAAAGGTTTTGGAGAAACATATGCTGCCATCCAAGCAACGTCTTTTTCATGGACGCCCCTGGTTATTTCAGCAAGACAATGCTAAACCACATTCTGCAGGTGTTACAACAGTGTGGCTTCGTAGTAAAAGAGTGCGGGTACTAGACTGGCCTGCCTGCAGTCCAGACCTGTCTCCCATTGAAAATGTGTGGCGCATTATGAAACGTAAAATACGACAACGGAGACCCCGGACTGTAAAACAGCTGAAGCTGTACATCAAGCAAGAATGGGAAAGAATTCCACATACAAAGCTTCGCCAATTAGGGTCCTCAGTTCCCAAACGTTTATTGAATGTTAAAAGAAAAGGTGATGTAACACAATGGTAAACATGACCCTGTCCCAGCTTTTTTGGAACATGTTGCAGCCATAAAATTCTAAGTTCATGATTATTTGCTAAAAACAATAAAGTTTATCAGTTTGAACATAACATATCTTGTCTTTGTCATGTATTCAGTTAAATATAGGTTGAACATGATTTGCAAATCATTGTATTCTGTTCTTATTCGTTTAACACAACGTCCCAACTTCATTGGAATTGGGGTTGTAAGATGGGTACAATTATGTAAAGAAAACATGAAGGGCCAGGTGAAACGCATTTTTAATTTTATTTTAATGGGATTCAAATTAAACTGTCAAGCATTATCATTAAACAAAACATAACCATAAAGAAATTAATGATGGTTGTTGTTAGGTCATCAGTTGTATTTGGGGAAAAAAAACATTTCACAAATTCTGTCTGGGTATGTAAACTGATGAGGACAACTGTACATATATGCAGTCGTACGTATGCCTGTCATGTTGGACTGAAAGTGTAGGCTACACCTTTCTCATAACCTCTAGGTGGCAAGGGCATATTGGAATGCAAGAGTTCAGCTTTTTCATAACCTCTAGATGGCGGCATACATGTATAAAATGAAGTTTTTTTCCATTTTTCCCTATATCTATGTATAATGCGCACTATTGACTTTTGACAATTTGGGGGGGGGGGGGGGGAAATGAGCATTATACACGAGAAATTACAGTAATTGTTCCCAAATATTTTATTTATTCATGGCAAATAAAGTATCTTTATCTATCTATGCCAGCGATTTATACTGACAGGCAGATTGATTGAAATTCTATTCCATAGATGGCAGAAGGAACATAATTAACCAGTGTATCCGCCTCTTGCTATTCATATAACAGAATACGTCGTGGCATTCGCAGAGTAAATTTGTGAGTTAACTGAGATGAGATCATATTTTTTTCAGTATACACTAGCATAGACTTTTGAATGACATTTAAGTGGGTGGTGTGCCATGACATTATAGAAATGTAAAATATGTGCCTTGGCTCAATAAAAGTTGGGAAAACTGCTTGTAGATTTTGCAGGTGTACCTAATGTGATGGCCATTCAGAATCAGTGTTAGTTTGTAAAAGAACAACACATAAGTGAAGGTTACTTTTCTTGAAAAATAAAGCCTCACTTTTAGAAAGGGGACTGTCATCATCTAGTTTGGACATTTAACAAGTTGTAATTAAGTAGCACGGTGACCGACTGGTTAGAGCGTCTGCCTCACAGTTCTGAGGACTGGGGTTCAAATCCCGGCCCCGCCTGTGTGGAGTTTGCATGTTCTCCCCGTGCCTGCGTGGGTTTTCTCCGGGCACTCCGGTTTCCTCCCACATCCCAAAAACATGAATGGTAGGTTAATTGAAGACTCTAAATTTCCCTTAGGTGTGAATGTGAGTGCGAATGGTTGTTTGTTTATGTGTGCCTTGCGATTGGCTGGCAACCAGTTCAGGGTGTACCCCGCCTCCTGCCCGAAGATACCTGGGATAGGCTCCAGCACGCCCGCGACCCTTGTGAGGATAAGCGGCTCAAAAAATGGATGGATGGATAATTCAGTAGTGAAAGGTGTGACCTCTTATACAATAGATATATGCTCTGGAGGCCAAACTGTATATTTGTCAGCTCAGTGTATTGAAGACCGTAGTATATCATTGAAAGTTTTTTGACTACATTATATAACCAAGGGCCAAGATGAAGCATACATCAACTGTTAGAATTAGCTTCAGCCTTCATTCATTGTAAGGTAACGCAGTAGTAAATCTTTGCCACACTTACCCCCTACTCCCGTTGCTCTCAGTATGAATGCCATCGTTTCAATGCTGTATGTATCCTGCAGTGTTTCATCTGTGCAAATACTCACATTTGTCATATTTTCACTATTTGGTTTGACTTCACAAACAGACTCTGTCCGAAGCCGTAGTCAAAGTGGTTATCCCGACCGAAAGGTACACACACTCTTCCTCCTACGACTGACCAGCTGTTAGAACACAAGTGATAGGACAGAGGCAGGTGCTCTAACATTTTCATTAAGATCAAACTTTGACAATAAAAAAACAACATAACTTAATTATAACTTAATCATGTCACATCGCCTCTAATTTAAGTATAGTTTTTCTTGATAGTTCATCAACTAGTGGTCTTCACGCTTAAGAAAAATCCATGTTCTGATTAATCACTGAGTGCGTAGTCTATTTGAACAAATATAGGACTATAAATGCCACATATCAAATAGGCCTCCTTTTTCACCTCAAAGAAAAAACAGGTGATCATTGACTATGACTGATACCACCATGTGTTGTGATAAACAACACATATCACCAGCAGGGCAGACATGGCATAAAGTACTTTCTGGAAATTTTAAGAAAGCATGCATCAGTGCAAATAAAGGCTTTCCTCATAAAAAAAAAAAAGCCATACCCTTAATAGACAGGTGGTAAATAAACACCCTTGGCCACTGTATGAGAAAGTAAAGCATTTGTATTTTCTCACCTTTTAGGTTTTTAAAATCATATGTCCTGACAAAGGAGTGCCACTCAAGTAATAACAGATGAAGACATTACCAATGCATTACCACTACAGGAAGAAAGCATTCGGACATAGCAAAACAAGCCCTACAAATCAGTGCCTTAAAAATGTCAAAAATATCTTTGGAAGAAAAAATTAAGGAATCTAGTCCAAGCCATGACATAAGATGTGCACCTGAATATTAATACGTATTTTGGGATAAAATCATCACTCTACCTAGGTTATACACTCTCCGGACACATAATCTCGTATACACTCATATAAATAGGCTTTTGTTTGCTATAGTGAGTCTTAATCTTATGTCACGTCTAAGGGCGCTTTTGCTGAGCCCTTATGGACTTTTTGCAAAGCATCATATGGCAAAATTAAATATTGTTTTTATTCACTAGAGACAAGATAACGATCCTTAGTACGAGTCGAAACTAGTCATTGAATGTAGAATAGGCAAATCCGAATGAATGTCTAATGCTGTTTGTTGCTGGGGGATTATTTTTACCTCTTTAACTGAGCCAGAAATAAATGATCCGAGTGTGTCCCACGTGTTGTAGAGAGCAGTGACCGTGCACTTTAGTGAAACGGGGTACCCTTTTTTTAGACAGGTAAATATTTACGCTCCACATTTTCAAACAGTAAATGCTTTGACAAGGACCGATGCCATTAGACTAGAGCAAAGAGCCAGCCTGCAGTTTGCACGGGTCACTGACTCAGTGTAAAGAGGTATTAAGAGATCTTCCCTCCCTACCGGAACTGAGACAGAGAGAGAACATTGAAGTGTTTGTCGTAAATAAATCACTTTCTGTTTCTCCACCCCACAGAAATTTATTATTCCTCATCCATCGAATGATAGAGTTTGTGGTGCGTGAAGGTCCTTTGTTTGAAGCCATGATAATGAACAAAGAAAAAAACAACTCAGAGTACAGGTACAAATAATGATGTATGTTTGTTGAAACAGTTAAGCCTGTGAGGTACCGATCATTTGATTTTTGATTTTTTTGGCTCAGCTTCCTTTTTGACAACAAGAGTCAAAACCACGTTTACTATCGCTGGAAACTATTCTCCATCCTCCAGGTATTTATGTATATTTTATATCACTCACTTCCTATAAATATGTTAAGGTATTGTGGATGTAATTTGCTATAAAACTGTACTGAATCATACTGAGAGTTGATTGTAATTATATATACTTCCACCCACATTCCAAAATGTATACGTTAGGTCCATTGAAGACTCTAAATTGTCCATAGATCTGAATGTCAGTGGTTGTTTATATGTAGCAACTCTCACCTAAATTCAGCTGGGATAGGCTCAAGCCCACATGCAACGCTAATGAGTATAAGGACTATAGAAAACGAATGGATTGAATGTGCATCAGGTGTACGGTTAGGGCCGTTTTTTTAGTTTTATTTGTTTATAAAAGCAATTTTGATAGTATCAATGCTTTCCCCATTAACATGAATCCCTAAATGTGTGAGTGTATTTCACCTTCACTTCCTCAGGGAGAGTCCCTGACCAAATGGAGGACCACAGATTTCCGTATGTTCCGCGGAGGCTCCCTTTGGAGGCCCCCCGTCCTCAACAGCTACATAGACTGGGATGAGGAAGAGGAAGTAGGGGAGGAGGTCGCTTCTCCCGAGGAGGAGGTGAAGAAGGGACAGCTCAGAACCGAGTGAGTATGCCAAGCAGGTGTAGTGAAATTTAGCCCTGCAAACTTGTAGAGGTATGTCAGGACTCGGCGATAGGGTCTTAGAATGAAGTCGTATGTTTTTTTTTTTGTTTTTTTTTTTTCCTCACAAAAATAACATTTCCGATTTTAAAAACTATTTTTTTTTGTATGGGCGGGACACCCTTTGAACTATGGAAGCTGAAAAAAAATTTTAATCTATTAAAATAAATCTTCCTGACAAATACATTCGTATTATTATATAAAATTGATTAATCGTCCAGCCTTAAGTGACATTTATTTTTCTGTTAAAAATCAAACCACGCACTCAGGCACAAGCAGAGGCTGGAGGAGCTGCTTCAAGAGCTCACTCCCAGCAGAGGAGACATCGCCGATGCCATGCTCTTCTGTCTTGAACGAGCAGATGCAGCGGAGGAAGTCGTGGGACACGTCACTGAGTCATTCGCCTCGCCTCGGACCTCCCTTCAGAAGAAGGCAATTTTTTTCTCCGTTATTTTTATTTTAAAGACGTACATAATACAGTGAACCCCAGTTTAGAGAGACTATATTAAAAAAAAGCTTTTTTTTTTTTTTATATATATAAACAGTTTGACCCCTCCTACACATTTTCAACAAACTTGAAAGTCCACATTTAAAAGTATACATTACTGTTCTCACGCTCTCATTCTCTTGCAGGCACAGTTTTCCAAAGAGGCAAACCATGCTTGCTGCAAGCTGTTTATCACTCCCAGTTGAAGTTTATTGAAAAACTGACGCATAAAACAACAGATAATTAAAGATGGTATATTTAAACATCAAAATGTTGAACAAAAACAGAGTTTTCGTCAAATAAAACTCTGCTAGCCTAATGCTAACATATAATGAGGAACACCATAGATCGGCTAATGGAAATTAGCATCATGGTAATTATAAACCTTCAAACAGCTGCTATATAAACAGACACGGAGTAGCAACACATAAAGCGGATACAACACTCAAAGGGATATACAGTATTCTCTCTGCTCTTTGGAAAACTAGGATATTATTTGCATTTACTTGAGGACCTTCTCTGCCGCTCCTTCTTGCTTTTTAATTATGCTGAAGGCGCACAACTCTAAATTTGGACTTGCCTGTAAAAGCCATAATAAACGATAATTTAAAAGTTTTCAATATAGCGAGGATGTGATTAACTGTCATGTAGTGGGGGAACACTGTACATGGTATTTTTAGCATGATTTCCTGTCAACAACTGTTAACCTCTCTACTTTTGCTCCAGTAGATCGCCAGCTTGTACCTCGTATCAGACATTTTGTACAACTCCAGTGCCAAAGTAGCTGGGGCATCATATTATCGGAAACAGTAAGAGATGTGCCTTTTATTCATCCTTTTATGGTCTACTTATTGTTGTTTTATGTTATTTAATATTCGTTATTTTTATAACTATTATTTTGATGAAATCTTTATTTTTAGTTTCGAACCAAAGCTATCACAGATATTTGGAGTGCTTCATGAAGCGTACAAAAACATACAAGCGAGACTGCAAGCTGAACAGTTTAAGGTAATAAACTGTCTTCACAGATGACCATGTTTTACTAAGAAAAAATAAAAACATTATTACTTTGCCTCCTATAGCAAAAGGTCACAAGTTGTTTTCGAGCTTGGGAGGACTGGGCCATATATCCGCAGCCTTATCTTATCCACCTTCAAAACATCTTCCTGGGCTTTGCCAAAGCTGGAGAGGAGTTGACAGAAGTGGTAGAAGTGAGTGGCAAGTGTGGTGCTCTTCCTCTCATCGGACATGTATGCAGTATCCAAATGACTTAATGCTCTTCTTTTAGGAACCTGCCTTTAAACTTGATGGCGCACCAATGGCCGGTGCTCTTATAGACGGGCTGCCTTTGTGCAAAGGGCCAGCGGATGACCTTGACGGCTGCCCCATGGGCTGGGACCCTCTGGACGGCATTCCCGTTGACGACATAGACGGCGTTCCCTTGGGAAGTGCCATCGATGACATTGACGGAATGCCCCGTGAGTAGACAACTGGGCTGTTATGTATGCATGGTGTGTGACTCCAAGCGTGTCAGTGTCCTGACCAAGCTCCCCTTTGTCTTCAGTGGATGACAGGAAGGTGGCTCTCTCCAGAGGACCTTTGTCCAAGTGGGAGAAGACAGCTGATGAGGGGACATTCTCGCAAGGTAACAGCTCACAAATCTCCTCTACAGAGCACGGATTGTAACATTTCTCCTTTCTCTTTCAGCCTTGCCCGCGTCCAAGTGGAGCACTGCGTCAAGCAGGGACAATGACAATAAAGTGAATGTAAGGTAAGGTCCTCCTCTGTCATTGTTTTTGCTTTATCTTCAGTCTGTCGACACATTTCAAAAGCAGTCAGCGTCGACACGGTTCTTTCTTCTGTCATGAACAGTGTCAACTCACTGGATGGAGGCAACACAGAGAGTGACAGCAGTGATGACTCTAGCAGTTCCCCCAAACATGACAACTCACATTTCCAGAGCTCACTCAGAAGTTTTCAAATGTCTGAAACCCAAAGAAAAAAGCTGAGGGAGCTGGAAGTAAGTGAATCTTTCTGAAATTGTCATTAGCCAATCAATCTGTGTATCATTTCTTTCCATTTTCAGTTGACAATCAAAAATGAAAAACTGCTCATTTTATTACTTTTCTAACTCAGATTTTCCATAATCCAATGTTAGCTTTATATGAAAAATCTGAAATTGCAAAATGGGCTAGTTAGCTGAAGTTTAATATTTAATTGGTCATGTTTACAAGACCCTGAAGTTTGATAATGAGCATCACTAAAGATACTTTAGCTTGTTAGCCACCTACCTTTGCAGTAGATTAGGTATATTCAAGGACCAGCCAAAAAAAAGGACCCAACTGAAATAAAACTGACTGAATTTAAAATTAACACCAAGAGTCCACCAGATGGCGCCTTATACATATATGGAGACAAACAGTTCCTCACGATTAATTCAGTGTGGACATGATCGGACAGACAATGGTGAAAGTATTATCTGCGTCAGATAAAGTGCGAAGCTGGTAACAGTAATGCTTCAAACACATTTGCCCTTGATATTATATGGCTGATGGATCATTTAAAGGCGGTTGGTCACAATCTGGACTGATTGTGGCGGCTACCAGCCTAGTGCAGAGGTCTCCAACCCATGGCTCCCGAGCCGCATGTTAAATATTCAATCCTTCTGCTGTGGCTCTCTGTGATTTTTGTAAAATAAATAGTATTTAATTGAAATTTGTTTTTCTTTTCAAATGTAATTCTTATACTCACCCTAGATGTCAAAAGGGTTATGTGGCTCCCACTTTGTATTTTTTCCCTCTCTCTATGGGAAGTGATCCAAAGGGCTCTAGTTTGAGTATTTAAAGTTGCCGACCCTGGGCTAGCACATCTTTACCATTGCTAACTACTAAAAGTCACATAAACCTGACCGATTTTGGGACTGAGCCTAAAAATATAACATTATGAATCAGGCGTTTTCTGTGTTCCATTCAAAAAGACAAGTAACAAATAATCACTTGTTCATCATTTAAACAACTGATTCAATTTCTCTATTGAAAGTCAAAATTATCTTCCACCTACATAAGAGTAAACGGGTTTTAACATAACCTCTGTAACTCAGTTGAAGGTTATGAAGTTCCAAGATGAGCTGGAAAGTGGCAAGAGGCAGAGGAAGTCTGACATGAGCATCCAACAGCAGGTGGAGCATTACAGGAACAAACTGCTGCAGAAGGTATTTGAAACACGAGAGCACTCTTGAGAAAGAAAAACAACCGCTCAGTAAGATAAATATTTCTTTAATGACAAATTTTGTATTAGCAACACTGACTAAGGTACAGATGAGTACAATTAGAGGAGCACAAAAATGTAGCTCAGTGGGTGTGTGAATGTTTCATAATGAACACACTGGACACAAAGAACCTGCTTGCTAACAGAAGTGTATGTGTTTTAATGTTGAACTGTTTTACCATCTACTGTAGGAATTTGAAAATGATGACGATAAGCCTGAGCGATCAACATCCAAATCAAAAGAAAGGCCAACGGAGGACAGAAAGGACAAAAAGAAGAGCAAAAAAAGCGAAGATGGAGACAGACAACGGAGTCGTGATTCTGACAAGCGCAACCGAAAATCAAATAGCATCTCCCCTTTAAAGCAAGTGCCACGTGACGTTTGTATTGTGGAAAGAATATACCAATCATGAGTTATATTCTCAAAGTGATCCTGTCTCTCTCTCCCCCCCCACCCCCACAAGGTGTCCAAGACAGTCCAAACGGTCCCGATCTCCATCTCCAGAGCGGAGGTCCCGGTCACAGTCCCCACATCGCTCCCACAAGAAGACAAAGAAGAGTAAACATTGACTCTCACCTCCAGGCCTGCAATGGCTAGCCAGGGTCCACCACTCAAGGCGCTCCATTGTCTTGGTCCCAAACAAATACCCCCGCAAGATTCTGCTCTCTTTTGTAACATATTTGGACACTAATTATATTTTTCTTTCATGTTTGTTTACAAAATAATTTGAAATGTACAATGCGCAAACATTAAATCACTCTGTGATTATATGCATCTGTGTGTGAGAGAGAGTTATTCTCCCAGAGGGCCAGGTATCAACTCTGCTTCAAAATATTATGCATTTTTATTGAGGAAATCAATAGATTGGTAAACTGCTTACAAAAGCAATAAATGTTCATTGTTAAATTGTAAATCTAGGGCCTAATATAGTGAAATGTATGAAAAGTACATACGATAACTGACCCTCTTCAATAATAAACATGTACAGAGTTATCTAAAATGTTTCTATTAGCAGTTGAGGAAATGCAGAGAAGCAAAAAAATATATATCTATTTTTTTGGCACATTTACAAATCACCTTGATTTCAAGACAAAACTTCAAGACATTAAAATGTGTGACTTACAGTTGGGATAGAAACACTGAAAAATGTGGCCACACAAGAAGCTACCCACATATGCATGGACCACCAGACAGCTGTCAATGAACACGACCCGGACACATTGTCTCTGCTTAAACCACATCTCGGTAACATTGCCAATTAGAGCTTTTAGAAATGCCACACTACTCACAGTTGCTTGGTATTTAAGATGAAAGGTAGAGCAGTGACACAGCCATCACACGCTAGGAGCTAAAACAATTATCTGGGTGAGTTACAAAGAGAAGGCTCATGGAGCTCAGTATTTCTTCACATTAATGAAAACCTTGATGGCTCCAGTGAAGTCAGCAGAGAGTAGAACCTCTGTGTGATCTGTCTTTAGGGCACCTGCAACCCAATTTTCCTTCGCATTAAAACAACACTTGATTTTGTCCACGATATAATTGACACACACAATACCTGAGGGAATTGTTTCAGATTCGGAGTCCAGGCTCTTGCACTCGGCATCTGTTTTTTCTGCACCAACTTCTTGTGGCACAATGAGACCAGGGTGAGGAGCGAAAATGGCTGACGTGACCACAACATTGTGTGCTGCAGGAAAATGTACAAATACATGCATTGGACAGGTGGTTACATTGAAATACTGTTCACACAGCAGCAGTTACCTTTAATCCCTTCCCAGAAGTCATTGCGGTCCCGGCGTACTGATGTGAATTTGCTGAGGTCGTGGTAAGTGCTCCAGATGTACACGTATTTGTCCTCTGAACCACTGACGATGAAAGAGTAGTCGTGGCTACGGGACAACAGTTGCATTATAAATCCATTTAGTGTAAAAGACTAAATGAGCATAGGGACTGTGGGCCACTCAGTGTCACAGTAAAAGCCTATTATTCAAGTGTCACTTGACAAAATTTAATTGGAAAACAAAAACAAAACGTCCAGGCACTGGTGCATTGGCATGTTTGTACAACACTGACCTAGAGCCATTAAAAAGGCACCAACCCTGCTTTCAATGGATGTTCTGGGGAGGTTTATTAGTGGTGTTTAACATTGCTCTTGCCAAAAGCTCCTCACCTGAAACTGGCCTTAATCTGACTGCTGCTGTTGACGTAACCCTTGTACTTCATGGATAGAGACAAGTCCCTTAGGTCATAAAGGCGGATGCGGGAATCATTTGAGGTCACCAAAATCTAGGAGAGAACAAACGAGTGAAAACACATCATCCTGGAGCAAATGCGCTACGTTTTGAAATTTCACCTGAAAGCTAAATTTCCCTAACTTTTTGTAAGTAGTGTATTGTGTGAGTCACAAAGCTGCTATAGTTACCTTATTCTCTCCCGGTAATGGTTCAATACCAGTGATTTTTCGCCCAACTTTGTTCCTACCTCTGGTGGACCTCACATGTATTTGGGTATGATATTTCAGACGCTGTAGAACGGATAAAAAGCACATTATTTCACATGGAGTTTCCAAGACAACCAGAGAGTACAGAGTATATCTTACAATCACTTGTAGCCTGATGTGGTTTAGGGAATAAACAAATAACCTCCTTTCAGTCAACTCGAGACACCTCATAATCCTCATCATGCTCTACCTCACAGCTAGCTGCCTTGGCAACAATCAACCATTTCCTTTTTGCCGTCTGGAAACTTGTTTCCACATCACTGACACAGCCCTCTCCTGGTTCAGATCTTAGCTCAGTAACAGAGAGCAATTCATCCACATCAACAACTGCATCTCCTCCACCTCCTTCGCTCTTCCACTTTCCCAAGGTCTCCCCCAGGGTTCTGTGCTTGGTCCGCTCCTTTTATCCTCTAGTCTACATCCTCCCATTCAGTAACATCAACTGCCAACATAGTCTGAATTTCCACATTATAATGATGTCATCCAGATTTACACTGTCAAATCCTGCCACCACAGCTATCTGCTCCACACTGACAAACTGCCTCACTGAAATACAATCCTGAATGCAAAGAAACTTTCTATAACTCATCTATGACAAGACTTAGATGATCATCTTTTGGGCAGAATCCCTCACCAAAACCACCCACAACTTCAACCTCTCAGTTTCTAACTTCACACACTCTACACCTCCACAGATTCACAATCTTGGTGTCATTTTCCACCGCAACATGTCATTTGAAAACGGCCTTCTCCACCGCAGAAACTCTTATACACAGGTGTCAAACGTGGCCTGGGGGCCAGATCTGGCCCGCCGCATCATTTCATGTGGCCCGCGAAAGCTAATCATGTGCGTCGACTTCACGTCTCTTGCTAGAATACCAAAACTGCAGATTGAGATATTGCAAGCATTTTTTTTTACCAATCCATTTTTTTTTTATTTTTTTTTTTTTAAATGTATTACTGAAAATTTATAAAATATTTTTTGCTGACTTCTGATTTCAAAACTAGTTACCCATTAATTTGTTGTGACTATGCAATAATATTTGGGGATCATATATTTCTATGGGTTCATAGTCAGGATGTTCAATACCACTTGTTTTCAGCCTGATACCAGTACAAGTATTCACTCCTGAGTACTCACCAATACGACTAGTACTTTTGATATATAAAAATTCAATTAACACAATGACAGAAAATTGCTAACAAAGATCTCTTTCTTACCCACATAATGATTCACCGATGTGTCAAACGGTCACAGAGCAGTGCCAACTACGGCGGGGGAGGACTTTATGTCAGATTTATTATTATTATTATTTTTTTTAAATATCTCTGGCTGTATCAGCAGCTTTCGCAAGTACCGTATTTTCACGACCATAAGGCGCACTTAAAAGTCTTACATTTTCTCCAAAATGGACGGTGTGCCTTATAATGGGGCGCGCCTTATGTGTTCCAAAACTGTAAATGTTGCGTGACTTGGATGAGTGCTTCGCTTGACTGACTAGGAGCATTTCCTGCCGACATGCTGCTTATATAGAGGAAAGGCGGACGTGACTGAGGACAGCATGCGGACGTTAAAGGGGGAAGGGTGTTAAATACAGAAATAGACCCCGTAACAGAGACTGCGCCTTTTAATACGGTGCACCTTATAGTTGCGAAAATACGGTGCCCTCTATCTTGAAATGAGGCTGGTATCGGCCCGATGCCGACATCTGGTATCGGTACCCGCCCATCCCTAGTTCAGTCATAATAGCCCTCCGAGGTAAACCATAACTACGATGTGGCCTACCAAAAAAATGAGTTTGACACCCCTGCTCTAATACATCCATTCATCACATCCAGACTGGATTACTTAGAGCAGGGGTATCAAACTCATTTTTGTCATGGGCCACATCGTAGTTATGACTTTCCTCGGAGGGCGCTACAACTGTGAACCCATATAAACGAAACATTACCTCATATACTGTAATTACATACAGTGTATACAACACATTGATGAATGAACAGTTTTGAAATCAGAAGCCTATAAAATTTTTTTTCGACTATTACATTTCTTTTCAAAGTGGGATTGGTAACAAAAAGATGCTTGCAAATATCTCAATGTATTACACCAGAACACAATGAGCAATTTTGATTTGCTTTCGCGGGCCACATAAAATGATGTGGCGGGCCGGATCTGGCCCCCGGGCCACCAGTTTGACACCTGTGACTTAGAGAAACTTCAGCTCACGCAAAACTCAGTCACCTATCTCCTTGCCATGACCAGGCCACTACCGTCCTCCAAAACCTCCACTGACTACCAATCCCTCAATTAATCTAATTCAAAGTCCTACATCACCAGGCCCCTTCCTTCGATGAATGAATTAATGGATTACAAAAAAAAAAAAAGAAAAAAGAAATTGCAAAGTATGTGAAATCATGCTTCAAAATGGTCAAGAATTGAGATATTCTTTGAGCTTCCAGACGTTGTGGGCATGTCGCTGGGTGCTCTGAAATTCCCGTCTCCAGCTGTCAATCGAATACTACTTCTATCGCTGATGTGCTGCTCCTCTGCCTGAGAGGAGACGAGCGATACACAGCAGCTGCTTCGACTGGCTGCAGAGTCACTCTGCCCCTTTGTTTCTGTTGAAATTCAGCAGGCCATTATTTGACGGAGGGACTCGTCAACCGCAACGTATTGCGAGGGGGAGGGATCATTCGTGGTGAACACAGTGCTCTTGGGCCTGTGGCCACCGAGTTGCGGCCTTTGTCAACCACAGCCGGATGATGTTTCCCCCTCCTCCTCACCCATGATGCGAGTGGCTGACGAGTCCCTCCGTCGATGCGAGTGGCTGAAGGACGTTCGGGGTGTACTCTATCTGCTGTCCGTCTGCCGTGTGGCTGCAGGTTGGCAGATGCTGTGCAATTTGCCTTTGAATCGCTACGCAACGTAACGTGGAGGAGGACAGCAGAGACATTGTATCCCAAATAACACAAAACACATTGCAATACAGGGAAGATGTGTTTTTCTGAGTTGTGGGCATGCTACTGGTAGAACTCGGTCCATTAAGAATGAGGAAATGGCAATTCCACCAAATGGGCATGGCATGGAATAAGGGCGCTTGGTATTTATAGAGCGGGGGACGAAAAGTATATACCCAAACCTCTTGACATCACGAGTATAGTTTTTAACCCCACCCACAAAATCAACAAAATGCAGAAGGTGAAAAAGAGTCTTAAGCCATATATAAACAATTCAGTACTATATTATCTATGTTGTCTTTGCACATGTTTTCAGCACTTCAAACATATTTAATGTATTAAGAAACAATACAAGGATTTACGTTTTAGGGCACTTTGAAGTGATACAACTCGACAGAGACAACTTTCGTATGTCGGGAAGGAGCTGTGTTTAGCCTGGGTTGTTAGTGGAAGTTAAACAGAAACTTTAAAGGTTCCATATTTTACCAGACCAAACTTTTAAAGTATTTGGGATTTATATTGGTTCTATGGTGCCTCAGTAAACATATGAAATATGAATTAATATTGTCCACGCATTCCTCATTCACTCACGTTTTTTTTTTGTGTAGCGAAAATCACCGCCTACCTTTCTGCTCCCGAGCCAGCCTTGTCAACATAACAAACACGTGTGCTCTCACAAGTGGGTCTTCTCCATGGAGGCAACCAATCAGAAAAAAAGGGGGCGGTCTCAGCCAAATATTAACAAAGCGAATGCAAAACTGGGTTAAACAGAAGTAGCTGTCAGAGGGGCCTTTTCTGGACACTCATATAACAAAACCGAAGTGTTATTTGAAATGAAATTGACACTTTTATACTAAATCCATGTTAGAGAGTCATCCTGTGTCGGTCTAAATAGCCAAAATATGGGACCTTTATTACATGTATGAGCACTTCCAATGCACTTTTTCCAAAATCGAAACCATCTGCAAGCCATTTCTTTTAAAGGGTAATATTGTTAAGGAGTCTGAAATTATATTAAACTGCTTTTGGATCATAGTTTGTGATATATTTACAGTTTAAACTGTTAATATAGGCATTTATTATTTTTTGGGGCAGGTGTCAAATAATTGCAGTTATCCTTTATTTGCAGCAGGGCTCTGCCCCAGTGGATTACTGTATTGTTGGTATTTTTATGCTATGTAAAGCGACTGAGTACTTTGGAAAGTGCTACCATGAATCAAACCTATTTTTAGTATTATTAACTATGCCAATAGAAGGATGCAGGTACCTCTGTGTCATAAAAGATGCATCTTCCGTCATAGGTGCCAATGACAGCGTACTTCCCATTTTGACAGAAGTTGGCAGCAGTGATGAGGCGCGTTTGGCCATCCACCTCATTCCAAAGTGCCACCTTCTTGTCCGGAATGTTCCACAATCGCAGCTTTCCATCCAGAGAGCCACTTAAAAAGTATCTGTCGTCCTGGGAATAAAATAAAAAATAGTATAGTTAATAAACAGTTGTGTGAATTGGGAGAGTTGTTGAATTGGTCTTGTCAACTTACCCTGGGATGGAATGTGATTGCAGTGACAAAATCAATGTGCTGAAAGCAGCAGAGACACTCTCTCCTGGAAATGTGCCACAGTCTGACCGTTTTATCCATGGACGACGAGAGCAGGAAGAAGTTCTGCAGTGATGCAGCAAATGCATCATATGAGACAAGACAGCATTTGACTCAAGGGTGTATTGAAAGCTGTGGAGATGGTCACCTTTGACCAAGACAAATCCAATAGATCTGCTGTATGGCCTTTGTACTTGCAGAAGGGGACCTGTCGAAAAGGGGCATTCCTGTCTTCTGTGTCTGGGTCCTCTGGAGCGCAACTGGCCTAAAACACAAGGACATTTTCTATAGTGCTTCTCCTCATTCGGGAGAGCTACAGCCTATCCCAGGTATGCCCTGCCAGCCAATTGCAGGGCACACATAGACAAACAACACTCTTTATTGAACCTAACATGGATTTTTTTGGAATGTGGGAGGAAGCCAGAGTACCCCAAGAAAATCCCCGCAAATTCAAACCATGATCCTCAGAACTGTGAAGCAGATATGCTACTGTTCATTATTGCCAGTTTGGAAGTAATATAGCAATATTGTCAAACACATCATAATATTTAGGAATTCACTCACCCCAGGATCAGTGTCAGATTTGGAGGAACACAAGCTTTCCTGAGAGGGAGAAGGTGACACTCGACCTGGGAAAGCAAGCATTAACAATAACTTCGACAACTTTTCATTCCAACCTTGTCACTAACGTCAGGGAGGCTGACTGGGGATACCTTCCGTGTTGTATTTCAATCTCATGTTGTTGAAATAGTCAAAGGCAGTCTTTAAGACCCAGATGCGAACAACGTTATCTTGGCCAGCGGTTGCCAGCAGCCTGCCACAGTGAGAGAACTTCATTGTCCACACGGCCCCCTAGGGACAAGGAACACATGGTACTATCAGACTAGTTTTATTTTAAATATGAGAAGGAAAACACAAATTGTCCTACCATGTGCTCGCCACTCAAATCCTGCACGACCTTGATTTGATCGAAGTCAAAAGGACCCTTAAAGCTGTGTGCGGCCTTGAACTTGACAGGCCTGGTATAAGGCATCCCTTCGTCATCACTGGAGGACGGGTCGTCTTGATCTGTGTGGAAAACTGATGAAAAATGTTTAGAGTTTACGTTACAAAATGCTTTAGAGCCAAACTCTGCAACTCCATGTTAAACCAAGGATCACTGAAATTATTCAAATTCAGATTTTTCGGTACAGCACAGAGGCATAACGAGTTCCTAGACATAAGATACATTTACGGGACAGGAAGTGTAACTGCCTCATGCTGTAATCACTAGTTTATTCCGTAAACTAATACAATGCAGCCCAGCCTGTAGCTACTGGACGTCATGGCTAGGAATATGCTTTTGGTAGTATGTCAAATTACTTTGACACTGCTTGTTGTGAATGTGAATATCAGCGCAGCAAGAAAGAAAACTAGCATCGTGCAAACAACTTCCAGCAGCATTTAAATACTACTCTCCTGGGCTCGTCAGATGGAGCCAAAGCAAGAACAAATGCCAAAGGTAGCATAATCATTTACTGTAGACGTTTTCAGTGGCTTTTTTAAACAATACTTTGCAACAAGAGAGAAATGACGAAAAAAAAATGAATGAAATGAGGAAATGAGGGTGATGTCAGTTGAGAACCACTGATAATACATTATTACTCTGTGTTCAGCTGTCTGTGCGATTTGATTCCTCTCAAGTCTAAACTTGATTGTGGCATGTTCATAGAATCATAAGGCAAAGTGGTCAGTTCTGATCACTGACTGATTGATGGATTTTTTTTTCTTGCCTTCATCGCGAACACTTTTCACTTTGTTTACTGCCTTTTCTCCATATTCCTCAGCAAGATGCTTGGCCTTCTTCACAGACTTGCCCAGGAATTTCTTAAACTGAGTTCTGGAAATAAGGAAAAATTCAGATCAACATACAATGAATGTGAATGTGTGATGGAAAGGGCATTACAATAACAGCGGAGGACCAAATAAGACGCAGATCCTTACGTTCTCTGTTTCAGTTTCCCCCCATCTGTGTCTACCAGTGGAGCCTGTGACTTGTCATCATCATCTGACTGTGCTTCATCATTCCTGAGAGGAAAAAGGTATGATGATCAACTTACCCTTAAAACATGTTGCCTTGTTTTTCACTGGAGACAATATTCAAAAAGAGTGTAAACTCAAAAACTCTGAAGTACAAAAAACAAAAACTCACATTCCACTTACGTGATATACTCTTTGGTCCTCCTCATGATGTGCAAAGTGAGGGGGTTAATCCCAGCAGGAAGTTTCTCCTCTGCCTGGATTAGTGGGATTTCTTCCCCAGTGTCTAGGTTCTTGATCATCACACTGGCCAGGATTTCCTGTTTTAACATTTGGTTTGGTCCAGTGAATGTTGGTGTAAACTATGTACTACAACATGGATATGGCTTAAAGCCAAGAGAAATAAAAGCCGCAAAGACAAAAAAAAAACACACACACAAGGGTCTACCTCGTCAGTGAGCTCTCTACCAGAGTTGGAGCGTGGACGCTGAGGGCCTGGAACTTGTCCTTCAACCTGAGACAAGGCCTCCTCACCATCATTCTCCTAAAATCCACAAAACAGCCATTCTTTGTCAACTGCTGCACTCAAGAACACACACCATATACTGTATGTGATATTTAGCAACCAAAGCGTGACTGACCTGTGCGGTCACCACCTTGTCCCCACTGGTGGCACTGGCCAGATCCAAGGAGTGCTGCAACTCTCTGGTTAAACTCCTCACAGTGCTACTCGGAGACATCAGACCAGATGGTTCCAGAGGGTCGCTGCTGACTGGATTCATAGCAGATACTGCAGACAATACTATTTACTCAATGTGTGCAAGAAACATTATTTGTTCAATCTCTAGAAAAGCATCTGCATTTGAGGAAATGTAAACTTAGGTTAACAAACAAGATTAATACAGTTTTAAAATGTAAAGTGACGGACATACAGGAGTGGGAAAAGTATTTAGCTCTTTATCCTAAAATTTGTTAAAATATTTATTCATTTTATTTATTCTTTAAAATGTATTGATTTCATTTATTAAAGTGTCTTATTCTCCATCTAGCTCATTAAATAATTTGTTGAAGGATTTATTGTAAATAAAGTGAAAAATATTGGTAATAACTATTTGAAATGTACAGTTAACTTTGTTTAATCTAATAATTGTAAGTAATACAAAAATAGGATTAACTATTTTAAATGTACAGTTAACATTTAAAAAAATATCTAATTGTGAGTAATAATAAAAAAATAGGATCAATTTATAACCCCGATTCCAAAGAAGTTGGGACGTTGTGTTAAACAAATAAAAACAGAATGATTTGCAAATCATGTTTGACTTCTATTTAATTGAATACACTACAAAGACAAGATATTTAATGTTCAAACTGATAAACTTTATTGTTTTTAGCAAATAATCATTAACTTGGAATTTTATGGCTGCAACACGTTCCAAAGAAGCTGGGACAGGGTCATGTTTACCACTGTTTTAGATCACCTTGTCGTTGAACAACATTCAATAAACGTTAGGGAACTGAGGACACTAATTGTTGAAGCTTTGTAGGTGGAATTCTTTCTCATTCTTGCTTGATGTACAGCTTCAGCTGTTCAACAGTCCGGGGTCTCCGTTGTCGTATTTTATGCTTCATAATGCGCCACACATTTTCAATAGGAGACAGGTCTGGACTGCAGGCAGGCCAGTCTAGTACCCGCACTCTTTTACTACAAAGCCACGCTGTTGTAACAGAATGTGGTTTGGCATTGTCTTGCTGAAATAAGCAGGGGCGTCCATGAACAAGACGTTGCTTGGATGGCAGCATATGTTTCTCCAAAACCTGTATGTACCTTTCAGCATGA
Organism: Phycodurus eques; assembly: GCF_024500275.1. NCBI lineage: Eukaryota > Metazoa > Chordata > Actinopteri > Syngnathiformes > Syngnathidae > Phycodurus > Phycodurus eques. Next base: position 3,360,700 of record NC_084541.1, read on the forward strand.
ATGGTGCCGTCACAGATGTGTAAGTTACCCATGCCATTGGCACTAACACAGGCCCATACCATCACAGATGCTGGCGTTTGAACTTTGCGTCCATTGCAGTCCGGATGGTTCTTTTCCTCTTTGGGCTGGAGGACACGACGTCCACAATTTCCAAAAACAATTTGAAATGTGGACTTGTCGGACCTCAGAACACTTATCCACTTTGCAAGTCTATCTTAGACGAGCTCGGGCCCAGAGAAGACGACGCCGTTTCTAGGTGTTGTTGATAAATGGCTTTTGCTTTGCATAGTAGAGTTTCAAGTTGCACTTACGGATGTAGCGCCGAACTGTATTTACTGACATTGGTTTTCTGAAGTGTTCCTGAGCCCATGTGGTGATATCCTTTACACATTGATGTCGGCTTTTGATACAGGATCGAAGGTCACGGGCAGTCAATGTAGTCCCTTTTATACCCAATCATGGCACCCACCTGTTCCCAATAAGCCTGTTCACCTGTGGGATGTAGTCCCTTTTATACCCAATCATGGCACCCACCTGTTCCCAATAAGCCTGTTCACCTGTGGGATGTTCCAAACGGGTGTTTGATGAGCATTCCTCAACTTTCTCAGCCTTTTTTTCCACCTTTCTCAGCTTTTTTGGAATGTGTTGCAGCCATAAAATTATGAGTTAATGATTATTTGCTAAAAACAATAAAGTTTATCAGTATGAACATTAAATATCTTGTCTTTGTAGCGTATTCAATTAAATATAGGTTGAACATGATTTGCAAATCATTGTATTCTGTTTTTATTTAACACAACGTCCCAACTTCATTGGAATTGGGGTTGTACATAAACGGGCAGCATGGTGATGACTGGATAGCACATCTGTCTCACAGTTCTGAGGACCCGGCCTCACCTGTGTGGAGTTCTCCCCGTGCCTGCGTGGGTTTTCTCCAGGTACTCCGGTTTCCTCCCACATCCCAAAAACATGCATGGTAGGTTAATTGTAAACTCTAAAATTGGCCATAGGTGTGAATGTGAGTGTGAATGGTTATTTGTTTCTATGTGCCCTACGATAGGCTGGCGACCAGTTCAGTGTATACACCACCTCTCGCCCAAAAATAGTTGGGATAGGCTCCAGCACGCCCGCGACCCTAGTGTGGATAATTGGTTCGGAAAATGGATGGCTGGAGGAATTGACGTAATTCTTTTGGATAAAATAAAAAATTACAATAAAATAAGAAAAATTAAATAAATTGTAATGATATGTTTAAAAACAATAATTTTTATTTTATTATTAAAATACACTATTTTACTTAAACACCTTTTTATTTATTCATTTACAAATGACCTAGCCCGTATCTGCCTTTTGAAAATCAAGTGTAGCTCAAACCACATTATTACATTTTCACTTAACTATTTCTAGTAGTGGCGGCACGGTAGCCAACTGGTTAGAGCGTCAGCCTCACAGTTCTGAGGACCAGGGTTCAATCCCTGACCCCGCCTATGTGGAGTTTGCATGTTCTCCCCATGCCTGCGTGGGTTTTTAGTAGGGATATTTCTAGTAGTGATCAGAAAAGTCTGTGACTGTGCATCTATGATTAACCCAGAACATTGTAGGCTTGTTATTCATTTACTCACACTTTGCATAAGTCAGTAATAAGTACACAAGCCTCAGACCATTGTGTTTCCCTAAAGGCTGCGATAAAACAGAAACATCAAGCTCTTATCACACAAAATTGAGAGACATCTGATATAATGCAATCAATCAATCAGGGGTTAGATAAGACCCCTCGTGCCTTCTGAATTATATTTCGACTCCTTAGCAAGGTACGTTTTGGGATACTTTGTGAGAATCTTTCAAAGAAGGTCCTTTTCTGTAAGAGCTTGACTGTGCCCGAGTGTACAAAGCAAAGTCCAAGAAGACATGCTCAAGTACTGACAGAAGCCTCTTTAAACACTTGAATGAATGGATAAACCCTCACTCTACAATTTTGTAGAAAGATCATTTAATTTCCTCTTGTTATACCATTACTTTAGTGTTGTTTTGACACCCAACATATTGCACAATGATATCTTTAAAAGGACCTTGTTTGTTTACCTTCAAGCATATTGGGCCTGAGACACTCCTGAGACTTCTTGGAAGGGTGACTCTGCAAAGCCGGTGGAGGCGGTCTTGGTGGAGGAGCTCCGCTGGGAGGGCGCGGTCGTGACGGTGGAGGTTTCTTAGTGCTGGCTACAATGTCTGGCTCTACCGTAAACTGCCGTGGTGGTTTTGTAGGTCCTGATGTGTCCATAGAGGCCGATGGCCTGTCTGCAAACGGAACCTGCTCTAAAATGTCAGCGGACCTGTGCTCCTGCTCCCCTTCTGCGACTACAAGTGCCCCATCGGAGTTACTCTGTCCTATTGTGCTGGTGATGTCTGGGGGCTGAACACCTTCCTGTGTTCCAACTGAAGGTCCTGGGACATCCACCGGATTGGGGGCAGGCAGAGAATACACTCCGTTTGTCACCGAACATTCAGGTTGCTCCTCAGGCCTCTCAATAGGCTGCGGTTCATCAGCTGCAACTGATGCCACAACAGGAACTTCCTGGGTCTTACTCTTTTCCTTTGACTCCGCTTCCACAGTCACATCAACATGGAGTTGATCCAACACCTCGGCGACAGCACCATTTTCCATTTGACTCTCCTCAATGATACTATCAATGATCTACAAGATCAAAAAAAATAAACAAGAAAATTTAGCTCACTTGACCATACAATAACGGCTGTCCAAGTCTACTGACTTGTGCTGCAGCTATTGAATATTTTTAGAAATCAATTATTCTACTGATTATGCCATTGACTAATTGCCTAAAATTTTATTTTACATTTTTAGACAACAATATATGCATATAAGGTGCAGGTATTATTGTTGCCACCTGCCATATCTGTCCCTTTGAGCGTTGGTGGCTTTAAAAGGTGGGGCCTGAACTGGTGAGTGACATGGAATCAGCAAATGAGAGCGTAGAGATGCCTGTCGTGAGTTCAGGTTACCGGCTGGCTGTTAACTGCCTAACCGTTAGCCAGTCTGCATGTTGAGTGCCTGGGCTTCAGTTTTGGCCTCAGCTGTTCATGTATGAATGTGATTATTACATGTTTATTTGTTACAAATCGTTCAATAGCAATTAAGTGCACCAGCGGCTGTCTCTATCATTGACCACTTGTGAGGGAACTACATTACATTCTAATTAGCAGTGGTACGCTATATTAAAATAGCATACATCGATACCTTGTTTTGGCAGTAATAGACTTGCTGTTGTGGTACGCGAGTTAGTTTTGCCTTGTAGTCCACACATTACACTTTATCTTCTATTTTGTGTGTGAAACGATCCTAAACTTTGGATATTCTTTCTAAAAGAAAGAGTGCGTAAAAGATCAATCTGACTCCAGATAACTCTAGTCATTTATGTGTTATTCAGCAGTAAGGGATAAAAACACACATGTAGGGAATCTTCTTGAGTAGTCTCACAGGCAGCCTCTCCGCAACTGTCATCCTCATCAGATCTCTGCGACAGCTGTTAATAATGAAATATTTTGTGAAATTAAAAAATATAATACATTTGTTTTACTTTTGAAAATGTGATCAAATAATATGGACATTTTAGTAGTAATTGTTCAAATGAGTAAATATACAGCTAAGTAGTTTGGGGCTTTTCTTATAATTCCTCTCTCTTAAAACCCAAACTTCTTTTGAAAAGGTATAAATTGGAACCTCCAAAGTCAAACAAGTTGTTCTGTAGTACTGGTTCACTTACACATTTTACCCCCAAAATGAAATCATGAAAAGTTAAATTGTTCTCGCTATCATAAAATATTAATTAAATGAAGGAATAGTTTAAGATTCAATATTCTTAACTGTCACGCAAATCTAAAGAGAAAGTAACTACTGTATAATAAACTACTCACACCATCAAGGCACCTGACAGACATCCAATGGAAAGTAATGGACAATAAAAAATGTTTCTGCTGATCCTATGGTCATTTTCCTTGTAGTCATTCATAATTATGTTTTCAGATACATGCTAATTGCATTAGTAACTACTTGATAAAATAATTTGGCAATCCTATTGATAATGAATAATTTTTATTTGCCATTCTGCACTGAGCGTCTATGGTTCACATACTTTATTTTCGCAAAAACTGGTACCCTTCTGATTACAGCTGTTTGGCTTTGAATGTTCTACCTTTTTTTGTTTTTTTAATTATAAGAATAAACAAGATCATTCATTAACTTTTTTTCCGCTTAGGGGAAACACAGAGCAGATAAATTTAGTTTAATACTTTATTGCAAGGGTCTCATACAAAAATCAAAACATTTATTTGGAAGGTAACAAAACTCGAGGTTAAAATCAAAATCACTTGGTTAAATTCCTCACAAACCTACAACTTCAACAAACATACCTTAAGGGAAGGAATGACAAACTTTGCAGGAGACCTAAAAGGCACAGACACATGGTTAAAAATAACTAATAATAAAATTACTAGTTATCACACACCTCCAAATTGTCAGATGATACAGTACAGATTTCCATTTTTAATGCCATGACTAACTACCAGTACTTGGGAACTTTTCTGACATTCAAGAGTCTTGCAACACTGCACATACATTATATTGCCTAAAGTATTTGCTCACCTGCCTTGCCACACATATGATTTTATGTGATACCTCATTCAAAACCCATATGGTTTAATGTGATGTTGGTCTACCCTTGGCAGCTGTAACAGTAACCTGTGAGAAGGTGTTTAACAAGCTTTAGGAATGAGTTTATGTGAATTTTTGCTCATTCTTTCCGGGGTATATTTATGAGGTCACACACTAATGCTGGATGAGAAGGCCTGGCTCAATGTCCACTCAAAATCAACCCAAAATTACTGGTGAAGGTGTTCTCTCGGGATGAGGGCAGGACTCTGCAGGACAGTCAAGTTCATCCATACCAAATTCTCTCATCCACGTCTTTGTGGACCTTGCTTTGCCCACTGGTGTACAGACATGTTGGAATAAGAAGGGGTAATGCCTGAACTGTTTGATTGTCCAAAATCTCTTGGTTTTCTGAAGCATTCAGTTTCTTTCACTCCATGGAGCTCAGTGGCTAATATTTTGGACAGTTCCAACTTTGTGGGAACAGTTTGGAGATGACCCCTTCCTGTTCCAACATGACTGTGCATCAGTGCACAAATCAGGGTTCATAAAGACATGGATGCGAGAGTTTGATGTGGATGAACTTGACTGGCCTGCAAAATTGTGACCTCAACGCTATCGAACACTTTTGGATGAATTAGAGCGGAGACTGAGAGCCAGGTCTTTTTATCCAACATCAGTGTGTAACCTCACAAATGGACTTCTGGAAAAATGGTTATAAATTCCCATAAACAGACTCCTAAACCTTGTGGAAAACCTTTCCAGAAGAGTTTAAGATGTTGTAACTGCAGAGGGAGAACCGATGTCATATTAACTCCTATGGATTAAGAATGGGGTGCCACTTAATTTTATATCTCAGTCAAGGTAGGTGAGCGAATACTTTTGGCAATGTAGTGTATTATTGTATCAAATGGGAAAATGTTTTGTTGACAACAATATTCCCACGATCAATACAGAATCTGGCTCAAGTGACTCGTTGAGCACACGACTAGACCGTCCCCTAGCAATGTTTATCACGTAAAATAATTACATATTTTGTTGCATTGAAAATTAATGATTACAGCGATCTGATGACCTCCAACTCAAGTTTGTCTATTCAACGAATATTAATACTATAAAAAGATAACGTTCTTACAGGCTGTTTTCTTGGAAGATGGGCACAACACAAAGTAAAACTCACGGTACATTTTTGTTTTAGCTACGAAGATTCCTATATAATAACAAAATACGTTTCCTTACACGTTGGGAGATGGGCTGAAATGTACGTCCTCTGGAGCATCGTAGAACTCCTCCGTGTCACTCGTGTCTGATGCCATGCTAACATGAAATGAGCACCCTAGCTAGCCAGTTTTAAACACCGGGCAGCTGCTAAAACAACAACATGCGAACTAGTTAAGCGAGATGACACTTCTGTCTGAACAGTACCATGAATATGGCTTGGTCTTGGCTTCCTCGGACTTTCCTGTCAACGTCACCGCATTACGTTACATTGTGCTGAACTTGCTGCATGGATACACGGCGAAAGGTTCACAACTCTACAATTATATCTACAAAACCGCCAATTAATGATAACAAGTCGGCTATCATTTACTTATTTGTAGTTATTGTCTCTTCTACGAAAGTATAAGCAAAAATGGCGTCTTAGCTGTTCTAGCTGTTCGGAGGCAGTGGCCAGCCTTATAAACAAACCCATTTCTAGAAAGAAAAAATGTCAGCCAGTACTCAAAAGGCGGGGCATAGGCCTTGGTGTGCTTCTTCTTCTTTGCTTTAATTGGAAGTTGTAAACAGAGTACCCAGAGAGGAACTGTGGTACTGCATGCGGAAGTCTGGAGTGGCAAAGAAGTGTGTTAGAAGAGTACAGGACATGTATGAGGGTAGCAGAACAGTGGGGAGGTGTGCTGTATCTGTGACAGAGGAATTTAAAGTGGAGGTGGGACTGCATCCTATTGCATGGGAGTCTTAGTCTGAGTAACAGAGGAACGAACACTGCAAATCGACGTTGTATAAAATGATTAAGATTATTCCCGTTATCCGGCCCTTTCAGAGACATAACTGAAGTAAGCACCTGCTCAGCCCTACCAAAAGCAATTAAAGCCCCTGTTTCTTCTTCTTATTATTATTATTCATTTTCAGCTTGTTCTGTTAGGGTTCGCCATGGTGCATCATCCTTTTCCATCTACGCCCATCCTCCTCTAACACCAACTGCCCTCATTTCTTCCCTAACTACATCTCTCAACTTTCTCTTTGGTCTTTCTCTCGCTCTCTTGCCTGGCAGCTCAATCCTAATCATCCTACCAATATATACTACTCACTAGCTCTCTCCTCTGGATGTGTCCAAACCATCAAAGACTGCTCTCTTTAACTTTGTCTCCAAAACATCTAACTTTGGCTGTCCCTCTGATGAGCTCATTCTTAATCATATCCAACCTGGTCACTCCTAAAGAGAACCCGCAGTGTCGTGGGGGAACATAATCGGGCCAAGCCCCCCTGCACGATCATTTACTGTAGGGGTAAATCAACACCAGGCTGCTCGTGTACTTGAACGTGCTGCCTTTTGAGATTAAAAACCCTGCACAGTTGCACCAAGTGTTAACACTGAGTTGATGATTAATAATCAATATTATTGGCAGAAAGAGAGAGTCCCAAAAGTACATTTTGCTGATGGCCCCATGGAGCCCCTAGATGGCTCTGGTACAGTATATTTAATTTAACCCAGCGGAAAGGTTACTAACCTTTAGTTTGAAAATTAAAGTTGCAAACCACGATGGTTTGCATCGGTGTGGGTGTGTGTTTTTTATAAAAGCAAAAATCAGTAACATTTGATGTTTAACTTTCAAAAATCACTTTTTTAAAATTACTTTGGACTTAAAGATTTTTTCATAGAGATTTAAAATTCCTAAGTGTCATGTTATTCTTTGATGTATAACTCAAATATAGTAAGAGAAATAAATGTTTGGAAATTTATGAGAATGCCTCATGAGAAACACTACGTATTTAGTAACGGAAGTTTTGAACCAATAAGAAAAGATTGCCATACTATTCTACCAATTAAAAGTTAGAATGGTCGTGCTTTACCAGTAAGTTAAAATACGATTGGCTAAAACTGAGTGGGCGGGTCCGTTGCTGTAAGTGGATTTGAGGGCTTGGAAGGAAAACAAGGACATCTGTCAGCGTTACCTCGTCGTTGAAGGTATGGAATTTATCATTTAAACTTTACAGAGAGTACTTATTACACATACTGTAATCTTAACACAATATAGAACATTAAATTCAACGGACAACAGGTTGACAACCAGTCGGTCTATTAAATGTTCGAGGCAAATCAACCGGACCAAGTAGCAACTAACTATGCGACCAACTCACTCACATTAAGACCAAGCTTGTGTAGCAGTTCTAAACTATTAAAATATATGTATAGAATAGCTACCAGTAAACACAACTGACAAAATCACTGTCGGCCGTTCTTAATGTTTATTGAGGTAGCTAGTAATACACGTTGACGAGTTAGCTTAGCTAAGCTGTTAGCATTAGCTTGCTCTCACACAACGTTCACTGTAAATGACCGGAAAATGAGCTTTTTTTGCAGCGTGACAGCGGCGATCATGTGGCAATGTATTGTTTTAATCGACTCATTCACATCGTCAAACTCAGACGGCACTTTTCTTTGCTCATTAACAAGTTAGCTAACTCATTGGACACATTCCATTTTTACGTATTAACTTCACTTCCCTTGCGTTTACATTACATTTCATTGCCCCATTGAAAGGTAAAAAAAACTTTAATCATGTTATGTTTGAATCACTTTGACGCGTTTCAATTACATGAGCCAAGAAGTAGCCTTTTATTTCGACTGATGATGAATATTGCGCTTTAGCAGCAATACACTAGGCAGATATTTTTAGATTCAATGAGCCTACATCTAAACTTGAGATGGAAAAGTAAGATGGCATATTTCAGCGTCATCTGGCCTCAAGGACTACCAATTTGCATAGACCTGTCAAGATGAGTACAGTAGTTACAATTCTAAATTCGTCATCTGCATTGTAATGGTAATTTGTCTGACTGTCAGACTTTAATTTCAGGATAAGTGACTGTTACTATTGTGGGAGAGATTTCTTGAACTCCTCACCACAAGGTAAATTAAGGCATCCAAACATAGGGCACACTTACAGTATTCCCGTTTGTACTGATTTGCTCTTAAATGTTGCCGTCGTGACTCTGATGGACCATTTGTTGACTGATATTGAATATCATAGTGAAAGCACTTTGTTTTGGTTCCAAAGGTGTTGTGTGGCAAGGGTATGGAGCACCCTGTGCACAGAGGGGACGCAATGCCAATTGGTCTGCATGACAGGTAATGTGCAATGTTATTACATCATGAGCAACAGTTGATAGTTGTTAAACTTTATGGAGAGAGGAGTTTGAATGACACCCACAGTGAGGGTGGGTACAATCAACTTTTGACACCAGATAGATTACTAAACAGCACATATAGTGCAACAGTTATCACGCCTAGCTTGACCTGGCAGTGTATTCCGGCAGTAAATCTGTCACACCATCTGAAGAAAAGCTTTTATGTCTGCCTTTCATGGCAGAATGTGACACCAACTGCTGGTGGTACATGTAAAATGGATCCTGTAATGGTTACCTGGTTAGGCTGCTATACTTGAGGACTGTGCTTAACCACTGCTGCAGAAGTATGGGACAAATTTGTAGTTAGTTTGATGTAAATTTATTTTCTTATAGATCCTTTCATATCTGTGAATATGATTTTCTTACATATACACTGCCACCAGAAAGTATTCACACACTTTGTTCCACATTTTGCTATGATATTATTCCAAAGCTGATTTCAGTATAGTTTAAAAAAAAATACATAAAATATCCCATAATGACTAGGCTTTACACGATAAGGATTTTAGGGACTGATCACGATCAGCGAGTTTAAAAAAACAATAACCGATCACCGATCCGATCACAAGATGTCTATTTAAATGACCTTTTCATTTACTGTATATAATAATTTACTTAATTGCTCAAAAAAATATATTTACCATAAATAATGTATGTTTGTTAATCTATTTATGCCAGTGAGGCACAGTGACAGACAGTGTATATAATATTGTACTTAATTGCTCAAAAAAATATATTTACCATAAATAATGTATCTTTGTTAATCTATTTATGCCAGTGAGGCACAGTGACAGACAGAACAAATTAATGGTCTTCTATTAGATGGCAGGAAGTACATACAGTAATTAATGTATCCACTTTTTGTGACATTTTTTATTGTTGGTGTGCTGTGAGATTTTTCAATTGTAAAATATGTTCCTTGGCTCCGTAAGGTTTGGAAATCACTGCTCTAGTCAGGTCATGTATTCTAATCAGTCAGGTCAAACCAACATTACAACATGACAGAAATAATGGATGCTAACTTTCTGTAATTAAATTACTTCACCCACACCAAAACTTTAGAGCATATATGTCAAACTCTGGCCCGGGGGTCACATTTGGCCCACGATGTAATTATATTTGGCCCGCAAGACAATATCAAATGTGTATTAGAGCTGGCCCGCCAGTATATAGCACAAGCGCCACTAATATTACAAATCCCAGAATGCTTTGCTGGTGTGTTGGCCCATCATTCTAGACAGGCGAGCGGCCCCTCCCTTTCTGTTGCAGTCGTTAGCAACTATGCTACCAGTCTCCTCGAGCAAATTTACACTTCCCCTTCCCAAAAATGGCCAAACGAAAGATGAAAAACAGTTCACTTCCAAGACAGGTGGGAGGCAGATTGTCTGTTCACTAAAGTAAAAGACAGACCTGTTTGTCGTGTGCGGAGCAACGTGGCTGTAACAAAGTATATAACATAATTGAATAGGTTTTTTTTTAATGCCATTTAACAACTCCTAGGCAGGGACTGTTAATAGTTTGAAGTTTGGATTTTTATTGAAGGACATTTTTATTTTTTTGGGTTGTTTTGTTGTTGGCCTTTGAAAAAAGATTTACATAAAAAAGAGGTAGTTGGAGTTAGATAAATAGAAGATGGAGAGACAGAAGAATTCATGTTATCTATTTAAATACAAAACAACAAACAAATACCACTGATGTCTTTTATCGCAAATTAGATTTCTCGTTTATATTAAAGTTTGTTTATTCCAGATTCAGTGTTTAAGCAAAATGTAAGTTTGTTGTCATATGATAAACTTTAACGCTAGATTTCTGCAGAGAAGGGAAACATGCACATCGGAGTGATTTTTCATTAAATATTGAGTTTGGCCGCGAGACGTTGTCCCAATTTGTAATTTCGGCCCACCGTGAATTTGAGTTTGACACCCCTGCTTTAGAGCATGATTCGACAGAATGGCACGCACAACCGTTAGTGCTAGCACTAGCTTGCTAGGCTACATAACATTTTGTTGCCTGCTTGGGAGCCGTATCATATTAAAAGTATGGGAACATACCTCAAGCCAAGCCAAGCTTTAAGGCTTCTTTATATTCATGCGGGCGGCGACCGCGCTGACGTCTCTGCGGCTATCCCGCACGCAATTTGCCGTTCTACTCGAGCGCAACCCATGTGTGCAGTTTTGAAAATGTACTGCAGTTCTCCTCCAAGTCGGGGGGTGTTGATACAGCTGGTACTGGCTAGGACACCACAGGGGGGAGTTTCCTCTGCATTTTTTGGCCATTTCCGGTAGCCGTTTTTACTTTGCTTTCCGGAACAAAGCAACAACAATGGCGACCGTGGAACAGTGTCTGCTAGAACAGATGGACCTAGATGACCAGATGATATGTATAATTATACTGCAAAATCAATGAAGAAGGCAGCGGCGTAGATGGTCTGTAGAACCAAGGGGAACACTGAGTAGTCATCACAGCATGTGACTTCTTCTTTTCCTTTCGGCTTGTCCCGGTAGGGGTCGCCACAGCGCGTCATCCTTTTCCATATAAGCCTATCTCCTGCATCCTCCTCTCGAACACCAACTGCCATCATGTCTTCCCTCACGACAACCATCAACCTTCTCTTTGGTCTTCCTCTAGCTCTCTTGCCTGGCAGCCCCATCTTCATCATCCTTCTACCAATATACTCACTATTTCTCCTCTGGACGTGTCCAAACCATTGAAGTCTGCTCTCAGAATCAGAATCAGAATCAGAATCATCTTTATTTGCCAAGTATGTCCAAAACACACAAGGAATTTGTCTCCGGTAGTTGGAGCCGCTCTAGTACAACAAACAGTCAATTTACAGAACACTTTGGGGACATAAAGACATTGACAAAAAACAATTGTGCAAAAAGATGCAGAGTCCAGAGTCTCTCTAACTTTGTCTCCAAAACATCGAACCTTGGCTGTCCCTCTGATGAGCTCATTTCTAATTTTATCCAACCTGGTCACTCCGAGAGCGAACCTCAACATCTTAATTTCCGCCACCTCCAACTCTGCTTCCTGTTGTCTCTTCAGTGCCACTGTCTCTAATCCGTACATCATGGCTGGCCTCACCACTGTTTTATAAACTTTGCCCTTCATCCGAGCAGAGACTCTTCTGTTACACAACACACCTGACACCTTCCTCCACCCGTTCCAACCTGCTTAGACCAGTTTCTTCACTTCCTGACCACACTCACCATTGCTCTGGACGGTTGACCCCAAGTATTTAAAGTCCTCCACCCTTGCTATCACTTCCCCCTGACTAATCATTGCCACTTCCTGGTCCACCACACTTGCCTCTTCTACTCTGCCTTCTCTCTCATTTTCCTCATTCATCAACTCCTCGAAGTATTCTTTCCATCTCTTGAGCACACTGCTGGCACCAGTCAACATATTTCCAACTCTATTCTTAATCACCCTAACCTGCTGCACATCCTTCCCATCTCTATCCTTCTGTCTGGCCAACCTGTATAGATCATTTTCTCCTTCTTTAGTGGCCAACCTGGCATACATGTCATCATATGCCTCTTGTTTGGCCTTTGCCCTGTGTCACATCTCAATGTATTCCTTTCGCCTCTCCTCGGTCCTCTCAGTGTCCCACTTCTTCTTAGCTAACCTTTTTCCTTGTATGATTTCCTGTGCTGTGAGGTTCCACCACCAAGTCCCCTTCTCTCCTTTCCTGCCAGAAGATACACCAAGTACTCTCCTGCCTGCCTCTTTGATTACCTTGGCTGCAGTGGTGCAGTCTTCTGGAAGCTCCTCCCGTCCACCGAGAGCCTGTCTCACCTCTTCCCGAAAAGATGCGCAACACTCGTCCTGTCTCAGCTTCCACCACATGGTTCTCTTCTCTGCCTTTGTCTTCCTAATCTTCCTCCCCACCACCAGAGTCATCTTACACACCACCATCCTATGCTGTCTAGCCACACTCTCCCCTACCACTACCTTACAGTTGGTAACCTCCTTCAGATTACATCGTCTGCACAAGATGTAATCCACCTGCGTGCTTCTACCTCCGCTCTTGTAGGTCACCCTATGTTCGTGCCTCTTTTGGAAAAAAGTGTTCACTACAGCCATTTGCATCCTTGTTGCAAAGTCTACCACCATCTGTCTCTCCAAGTTCCTTTCCTGGATGCCGTACTTACCCATCACTTCTTCATCACCCCTATTACCTTCACCAACATGTCCATTACAATCTGCACCAATTATGACTCTCTCTCTGTCTGGGATGTTCAGAACTACTTCGTCTAGCTCCTTCCAGAATTTCTCTTTCACCTCCAGGTCACATCCTACCTGTGGGGCATAGCCACTAATCACATTAGACATAACACCCTCAATTTCAAGTTTCAGCCTCATCACTCGATCTGATACTCTTTTCACCTCCAAGATATTCTTAGCCAACTCTTCTTTAAAATAACCCCGACTCCATTTCTCTTCCCATCTACACCATGGCAAAATAATTTAAAACCTGCCCCTAAACTTCTAGCCTTACTGCCTTTCCACCTGGTCTCCTGGACACACAATATATAAATCTTTCTCCTAATCATCATGTCAACCAACTCCCGAGATTTTCCTGTCATAGTCCCAACATTCAAAGTCCCCACATTCAGTTCGGGCTCTGTGCTTTCCTCTTCTCTTTCTGCCGAAGAGCCTGCTTTCCACCGCTTCTTCTACTTCTTTGACTTCGACCCACAGTAGCTGAATTTCCAACGGCGCCCTGCAGGTTGATGGCGCCGGTGGCGGACGTTGTTAACCCAGGCCATGACCGATCCGGTGTGGAATTCTTTGGATGAACGCTCATAGTTGTTTGGCAAAGTTTTAAGCCGGATGCCCTTCCTGACGCAACTCTCTGCATTTATCCGGGCTTGGGACCGGCTGACAGTTTGCACTGACTTGTGCCCCCCATCGGGCTGCATTATCACAGCATGTGACTAAAACAGACCAATCACGAGAGATGATCTCTGCGGCATTCTACATGCAGCAACAATTTTTGCCGTGTGCGGGTCAAGTGACGCAGAGGGGCTGCATAGGGGCCGCGCGGCCCAATGCGTCGGTCACGTGATGCAATGCGGGCACTGTCGGCCGCGTCAGTATAAAGAGGCCTTTAAACCACCAGAGGCCTTTTTGGTGACCACCAACACGTTTTTCCCTATTTTGTTCTTATAATACAGTCAGCGCGATCCACTCCTGTTGTCGTCGCCACAGTAACGAGT